>NC_133508.1:47715192-48318076 GCF_049354715.1 Callithrix jacchus
TTATTTTTCTCTCAATGACTACAAACTCCTTTCTGGACAAGAAGTTACAGAAAAAGGCAGACCAACTCAATGTAAGGATAAGCATAGGTTATATGAACGTGGCCTGGACGAACTTGTGAGGCAATGAGCTCCCCAACTCTAGAGTATTCAAGCAGGCTGGGCGTGGTGGCTCACGCCTGTAACCCAAGCACTTTGGAGGCCAAGGTGGGCGGATCACCTGAGGTTGGGAGTTCAAGACCAGCCTGACCAACATGGTGAAACCCCATCTATAATGGGTGAAAAAAAAAAATAATATTCAAGCAAAGCCTGGACAAAGTCTTTTCAGAAATGTTTCAGAGGGGCTTCACATCTGCCTACTGCATGGTCTGCTAAAAGACCCAGTATCTCCCCCAACACAAAGGTTTAGAGATGTTGGCTGTGCTATTGTGCTCATATTCTGTAAACTCCATAGCCTCTAGGACACAGTGAAATTCTTTGAAAAGAAAATAGAAGCAGTGAGACTATGTAAACAGAAAAAACAAAGACCCAAAATGGGATTATGAAGGGTGGAAATGAAAATTTCTAGAAAACGCTTCCAAAGCAAAAATTCTTGAAGCAGAAATGATTTCAGCTTCCAAACTTGTACATACAGCTGAAAACCAATACATTTTCCACTTCTGGGATGGTGGGACAGATATCGTCTGGGTGTCTGTAACAAGCATCGTATGACCAGTGCAGTCACATCAGGATGCTGGGGTGCCTAGGATGGCGGGGTCTCCACGCCCTTATGGAGTGCTTATGTCTTTTTATAGGTATGGAAGGATGAAGCTGCCTCTGAAGTTTACTGATCTCAGTTGAATCTGGAATGATGTTTAGAATCTCCAGGTCAAAAAGGAGGTTCCACCTTCCTAAGGACCCTTGAGCTGGGCTGGTGGGTCTATAAATTCTTCCAAACCCAGAGCTCACTTCAGGTCACAGACTCTCATCGAAGTTGACCTTCCTGGCTGCACCTCCCTGGAGAGGGGCCCCACAGCAACAGAGCCCACATGGTGTGGGGAAATCAGTCAAAGCGCCTGATTCCGAGGGAGAAACCAGCTCAGTTCACACGCCAACCTATGAAAATTCTTTATTGTTAATTTCTTTCTCCAACAGATATATTTTTAGTTGAAATATGAAGCCACAGCAACACTTTGACTTTTCCTCTTCAGAAGATGAGACAGACCGGGGTCATTATTGTTACAAGAGCAAGGCCTGTGATCGTGACAAGGACAGGCTTGGGCCGAGACCACACAGTCAACCAGGTATCCACCGGGTGCAGGCCCTTTACAGGAGCTACAGGTACAAAGAGGGGGTAGCCAGCAACATGGCCTCGACACCTGATTCCAGGCACTATGACCCGGAGGAGGGAGACGAAGTAACTCACCTTTCCCCAGGGGCTCAGCCAGACCTCCAGGCCACTGAGCTGGGAGAGTATGTGTGCGTGCATGTATGTGAGTGTCCACGTGGGTGTGTGCTTGCTCACACAGCACACACACACACATGCGCTACCCTCCTGAGAAGATGTTCTCAGCTGCAGCTGTGTTCCCCACTGTCCTTGTTCCCTGGGGATCAGAGGCTGTCAGCTAACCAGGGCTAGGGGTGAGTGCACAGGAGGACACAGGGTCATAGTCTGACGCTCGAATCCTCCTTCTGGAACAGGCTGATGGTGCCAGAGCACACTGTGAACCACCCACCAACCATGGGGCTCTCCAGGGCTTGGTCATTTGGCTCCTGCACACTTCATGATACTCAGGAGCCCCTGTGGCCTGAGCCCCAAGCCCTGAAAAAGGGAAAGATTTGGCTCTGAAAGGGTCCCCCTGGTTCTGGGCACCTCGGGGCCTCAGCCATCTACCAGTGTAGGGGAAGGGTAGAGGCCCCTCCCTGAGGACTGCATCTTTCTCCAGCCCCTCTCCCCAGATTCCATACATGCGAGTACTCCAGGGAGATTGGAGGCCCACTTCCCTCCCGGGGAGGGGTGGCAGGTGGGAAGAGTTAGGGTTCCTGCAGGAACACTAGACCTGCACCCCCACCCCACCTCCAGGACTGCCACTCTGAACTGCAATTCTGGGCTTAAGTTTGGCTGAAGGGCCAGTCTGAAGGGACTTGCTTGGTGAAGGCCCAGGCAGCCATCGCAGTAGCACTTTACATAAACAAACGACACTGTCCCTTCCATGGAGAGCAATCCTTCTGAAGGCAGTGGATGGTAGAGGGAACAGGCCTCGGATGAGAGAACTCCAGTGCTGGCAGGACCCACTGTGCTGGCAGCAGACAGGTGGGAGCCCAGCTGGGGTAGGTCAGGGTTGGTGTTTGGAGCTGGAAGTCTCCTGGGCCTTGTGAGCCAAGCTGGGGCTTTTATGTGGGTTCTGGGCTCCCAAGTAGAGACCTCTGCTAGATGACCTCCAGAGTCTTTTGGGGTCTCACACTGGGAACAGCTCTTCCCCTTCCAAGAGGACCCCCAAAATGAGGCCTCAGGAAGTGGGTACACAGAAGGCTGGCAAAGAGGACAGAGCTGGGCAGCGTGCGTCTGCTGGGCCCGGCCCAGCTGGGGGCCTGGATGGTGCCTCGGCAATCCCTTTCTCACCAAGAGACGGTGGCTGCTTGCCAGCTCATGCAGGCAATGCACATAAATCCCACCTAACATTTACCTCTAGGCCCTGGGCTGCTTGTTCAAGACGGTGCAAAGCTCCTCGGGGGCCCAGCTTTCCAGCTGTGGACCCTGCTTAGGGTCCTAGGGGTCCCCTTGCTGGTAGAGGCAGGTGCACTCATTGAAGTAAATGTGCTGTCCGGGTGGACCCTCAGGCCCAGAGCCAGCAGCAGATGGGTAAATCCATGGCAATAGGAGTCACGGGTGAACCAATGGGAAACCACACACACACACCGAAAGCCAGTCAAACTCAAACACGAACCCCAAATGTGAAGGCAGCAGCAAGTTCTTTGTGTAATAAATATTGCAAAGCGCACTTGGTTTTTTTTTTTTCAAGTCAAATATAACGACTAATGTCCCAAACCCTGTTTTCTCCATTCAAGATAGGAAAGCTGTTGCTATCAGCAGAACACCTGCAGCCAATCAAAGAAAAAAACCGGTTCCCCATTAACCAGCCAATCACAGTCCCTTCCAGTGTAAGCAGCCAATCAGACCTCTTCACATTTCTAAAAAATGACCTAACTAAAGCACCAGAGCTCGGAGAGCTTCCAGGGAAGCCAGATACCGAGGCGCAAATTTTTTTTAAAATAAGAGTCAGAAATAAAAATAAAAGGTTTCTGTTGGTCAAGATTTAAAAATAAAAAGGTTTTCTTCCTGCAGCCAATCACAAGTCCAACCCTTTAAGCCAATCATAAACGCACCACTGGTGTCTCCCTTGATGCCAGCCCCACTGAGTAGCTGTGAGGCAGGGTGGGGCAGGGCAGGGTTGGGTAGGGGAAGGGAGAGGTGGGGCAAGGGGGTCTGCTGCCACTCAGCTGGCCCAGAAGCCACACAAATCTCTTGGCCCTCAACAGCATCCAGGGGGTTCCAAGGGCTTTGCAGCTACTGCCTCCGGTCTTCTGTCTCCGACCTGGAAAACGCCATCACCACGTCCTCTGCACCTGCAGATAAGGGAACAAGGATCGCTGATGCGACTTCCAGCATTGGCAGGACAAACAAGGAGGCTGTGGCCAAGCTGAAGCCCCTGCCCACAAGGGTCGTGGCACTTTCTGTGGACAAAGAGCTTCTGAGGAAGTCTGAAGTCTTCCTCTCCACTGGTCTTCTCTGCAGCCTGGCTGGGGACAAGGCCTGCAACCCCGCTGCAGGGCTGTAAGGCAGTACTACCAGGGTGAGGTTCAGAGGCTTGTTCAAGGCTACATAGCTGACAGCTGAGCCATGACAAGGCCCCAGGTGACCTGGAGCAGGGCTCAACTCTGCTCACATCCCTTACTCCAGAGTTACCAAAGCCAGGGCAGGGGCAGCCCTTGGGGAACCTCCCTCTTTCTTTCTTTCTTTTTTTTGAGATGGAGTTTCGCTCTTGTTGCCCAGGCCGGAATGCGATGGCTCGATCTCGGCTCACTGCAACCTCTGCCTCCAGGTTCAAGCAATTCTCCTACCTCAGCCTCCTGAGTATCTGGGATTTATAGGCCTCCACCACCACGCCTAGCTAATTTTTGTATTTTTAGTAGAGATGAGACCATGTTGGTCAGTCTGCTCTCAAACTCCCAACCTCAGGTGACTGGCCTGCCTTGGCCTCCCAAAGTGCTGGGATTACAGGCGTGAGCCACCGCACTCGGCTGGGAACCTCCCTTTCTTTTCAGGACTCATGTCTTGATGCCTTTGGAGGTCTGGCTCACTGTGGTTTGAAAAGCCATTCCTCTTTGCAGCAGCTTTTCCTTCACCCAAACCCAACACCTCTTCCATGGGGCATGGCCTGGCCCATGTCCAGCCTGCTGTCCCCTGGGCTCTGACTGAGACAGATATGCTCACAATCCTCCTTTTTCTCTGGAAGGAGAAATACATACATATATGTATGTATTTTTTTTTCTTCCAGAGAAAAAGAAAGATATATATATATGTATGTATGTATGTATGTATTTTTTTTTTTTCCAGAGACAGGGTTTCGATGTTGCCCAGGTTGGAGTGCAGTGGCTATTTATAGGCATGATCCCACTACAGATCAGCAGGTGAGTTTTGACCTGCTCCGTTTCTGACCTGGGCCGGTTCACCCCTCCTTAGGCAACCCGGTGGTCCCCTGCTCTCGAGAGGTCACCTGATGATCGGGTATGCAGATACCCGATCAGCATAGTGTGCTACAGCCCAGAACTCCTGGACTCAAGCAATCCTCCCACCTCAGCCTCCCAAGTAGCTGGGACTACAGGCATGCGCCACTGCGCCTGGCAATCCTTCTTTTTCTTAATCCTGAATTTGAGATTCTGGCCCAGGCACTTGTGAAATTACTTCCTTTGTCTTACTTTCCAGAGGACAGGCTCCAACAAGTGACCAGGATAGGCAGTGGGGAGGAGGGAAAAGCTGGAAATGCCAACTTGCTGCCCACACCCACAGCTGCCTGGGGAGGAAGGGGCTGACATGGCTAGCATGCCCCTGGGGGGGGCAGCAGGTGACCTGCAGGGCCCCACCCTGACTCCCTAACCCTGTCCTGCTGCTCTTACCTCCTTTGTAAAAGGGCAGTTCTTCACTTTGTCCCAAACGTACTAGTCTGGCTGCCCATGGTCTTTCTGACACCTTGTCTGTGCTACTGCAGGCATTCTCTCCGTGAGGGGGTGGATCAGAACAGCAGAGACAGGAAAGGCCACCTGAGGGTGGGCCAGTGTGGGGGTGCGAAGAAAGGCTCCTGGCATGTGAAATGGAGTCGGCAGTGTGAGCCGGCTGCCCACACCACAGGGGGTCTCCCCTTCAGTGGGCACATGCTGACCTCCTTCCAACTGCTCTACCAAGAGAGGGTGGATGCACCCAGCCATCAGGAAGGCCAGAGACAGAGGGCCCAACTACAAGGATGCAATGCACAAGACACACCTTCCACTTGGCACTAGAGCATCCAGGTGCTGCTAAGGGAATGAGCCTCGTCACCTCCCACCACCAGCCGATTTCATGGGGTTCTGGATTTACCAGCACAATCTCCATTCCTCAGAAGGGAAATAAGCAACTAGAAAGGGGCACAAGTCATCCAGCTTCCTGGGATGGGGCTCCCTTGCTTGGGAGAATCCTTCCCCTGTCTTCTTGGGAACATTCTGTTCTCGCCTGAGCCCTAGGACCACGCAATATCACTGCAGGCAGAATTTTCCTAGCAACCGCAGAATCCAAGATTACATCATCCCCTGCATGGCAGCTGAGCTGGTTACCTAACAGATGCTGATTTTCCTGAGTGCTGCTTGCCCAGCTCACTGGCTAATCAGAAGCGGGCTGGCAGGAGGCTGTGAAAGGGGAGTTGTCAGCAGAAGATACCTTAGTGGTGGCAACCCACTTGCTCCTCTCCCTGCCTGCCTTGTGGGCTTTCGCTCAGGGACCTTAGGCCTCTGTAGTGAGCTGCAGGCACAAAAATAGCACTGGCTGCCCCAGGAGGGAATGGTGCATCTACAGTGGGAATGGGCCATTGGTTCCTCGGAGGAGCTCAAACCTGGGGACCAGGACTCCTGACTCCACAGCCTGTCAAGTGTGTGTGCCTGTCCTGAGCTCTGAGGGTGGGAAGGAAGTAACCTTCTCCAGGTCACACAGGGACTCTGATGACTATTTAACAAGACTCTTGAAGCAAAGGATTTGCAAGAGCCCTACCCTTCCCACATTGCCAGCTGCCACCCCTTTCCCTGGTGGCATTTATAGAGCCTCCCACTGTACTGCTGGAGCCCTGCAGAAAGGAAAAGGCCTGTGGAGCTACAGCCTGTCTGTGCTCTCTTCTGTTCCTTAAGGATATTTTCCAGGCTTTACCACAAGGATCTGCTTTTCTTTGGGACCAAAAAGAAGGCAGGCTGTCAGTTCTCCCAGAGCATTCTCTGACCTGTCCTTTCACTGGTTGGCCAGGTATTTGTCATTCAGTGAGGTCTGGCCATGAACCTGACGGGCCCCTGGCCAAGGAAACTGGTTCCCCTTTTCCTCTTCTCTGTGAAATTTGGGCCAGTTACTGAATAGGGAGGGTGAGCTATTACATTGTGATCTTAATTCAATCCCTCAGAGCGGGAGTTTTGGAGCCAGGAGGGACCTCAGAAGTTAAGTCCTGTGGTCTCTCCTCTGAAAGCCAGCATATGGCAGCTCCCTCAGGTACTCTTGCTGTCCTGGATGCACTGCAAAGAAGGCAGTAGGCCAGCCCACTGCCTCCAGGCTGCCAGCTAGGTTTCCTATCCTGTTTTACAGATGAGGCTCTGTCTTCCCCCTTGGCACCTATGCTGACACTGTCTGAATTTGAGCTCAGAGCTTCAATTTGTCCCTTCCCACCAGATATAGGTGAGCAAAGGAGGGGAAAGGTTAATCTGTTTCTCCTGTTCCAAACTCTTAACACATTAAAAGATAAGGATAGCCAAAATCTCATATGAATATAGATGCAAACATGCCCCCCAAAATACTACCAAACTGAATACAACAACACGTAAAAAGGATTCTATACTCTGACCAGGTGAGATTTATCCTAGGAATGCAAGGTTAATTTAACATCTGAAAATCAGTGACTTGTAAAAGTCAACAGAATAAAGGACAAAAACCATACAGGAAAAGCAGCTGACAAAATTCAACATAATAAAACCACTCAATGAACTAGAATAGAAGAGAACATCTTCAATTTGATAAAGGACATCTAAGAAAATCCCACAGCTCTTATCGTATTTAGTAGTGAAAGCTCTCCCTTCCAAGATTATGAGTAACAAAAGGATGTCAGCTGGACTCGGTGGCTCACGCCTGTAATCCCAGCACTTTGGGAGGCTGAGGTGGTAGGATCACCTGAGGTCAGGAGTTCAAGACCAGTCTGGCCAATGTGGTGAAACCCCGTCTCTACTAAAATACAAAAAATAGCTGAGCATGATGGTTGGTGCCTGTAATCCCAGCTACTGGGTGGCTGAGTAAGACCCCATCTCCAAAAAAAAAAAAAAAAAAAGAAAAAAGAAAAGGATATCTACTTTTTTATTCAGTATTATCTTTTTTTTTTTTTTGAGACAGAGTTTTGCTCTTGTTACCCAGGCTGGAGTGCAATGGCGCAATCTCGGCTCACCGCAACCTCCACCTCCTGGGTTCAGGCAATTCTCCTGCCTCAGCCTCCTGAGTAGCTGGGATTACAGGCACACGCACCATGCCCAGCTAATTTTTTGTATTTTTAGTAGAGACGGGGTTTCACCATATTGACCAGGATGGTCTCGATCTTTTGACCTCGTGATCCACCCGCCTCGGCCTCCCAAAGTGCTGGGATTACAGGCTTGAGCCACCGCGCCCGGCCATTCAGTATTATCTTGAAGGTTCATTCCAGGGTAGTTAAGAAAGGAAAAGAAAAGTCATCCAGATTGGAAAGGAAGAAGTAAAACTATCTCTATTTGTAGATGACACAATCTTGTATGTGGAAAATCATAAGGAATCCACTAAAAAACTGTTTTTATTTTTTGGCAGGGTCTCACTCTATCACCCAGGCTGGAGTGCAGTGGCACAATCTTGGCTCACAGCAACCTCCCCTTCCAGGCTCAAGCAATCCTCTCACCTCAACCTCCTGAGTGGCTGAGACTATAGGCACATGCCACCACATCTGACTAATTTTTTATTTATTGTAGAGATGGGGTTTTGTCATGTTACCCAGACTGGCCTTGAGCTCCTGAGCTCAAGTGATCTGCCCACCTTGGCCTCCCAAAGTGCTGGGATTATAGGCATAAGCCACTGCGCCTGGCCCATGGAAAAACTATTAGGACTCATAAACAAGTTAAAGGTACAGGATACAAGGTCAATATATAAAAGTCAATTGTATTTTTATACATTAGCAATGAACAATCTGAAAGTAAAATTAAGAAAATGATTCCACTTATAATTGCATTAATAATAATAAAACAGTAACAAATTTAACAAAATGCAAATTTTGTGCTTTGAACAGTATAAAACATTACTGAACAAAATTCAACACACGATCCCTATCAAAATCCCTTTCTTGGGGAGTTTGTAAAAATTGCCCTTTTTTGTAGAAATTGACAAGTTGATTCAAACATTCATATGGAAAGGCAAGGGACCCAGAATACCCAACACCACCTTGAAAAAGAAGAACAAAGTTGGATTCACACTTCCCGATTTCAAAACTTACTACAAAGGCAAAGTAAACAAGACTGGGCAGTACTGACTTAAGGACAGACATACAGATCAGTAGAACAGAAATGAGAGTTCAGAAATAAACCTTCCAACTTATGGACAGTTAATTTAATTTTTTTTTTTTTTGAGACAAAGTCTCCATCATCCAGGCTGGAGTGCAATGGTGCAATCTCTGCTCACTGCAACCTCTACCTTCCATCAAGCAATTCTCCTGCCTCAGCCTGCCAAGTAGCTGGGATTACAGGGACGTGCCACTATACCCAGCTAATTTTTTTCTTTTTTTAATATATTTTTTGTAGAGATGGGGTTTTGCCATGTTAGCCAGCCTGGTCTTGAACTCCTGACCTCAGGTGATCCACCTGCCTCGGCCTCCCAAAATACTGGGATTACAGGTGTGAGGCCCTGCTCCCGGCTGGCCAGTTGGTTTTTGACAAGGGTGCCAAGACAATTAAGTGGGAAGAACTGAACAAATGAGTGTGGAGACAACTGTATATTCACATGCACAGGATGGAATTGGATGCCAACCTTGCAGCATTTACAAAAATTAACTTGAAATGGATAAATTATCTAAATACAAGAGATAAAGTTATAAAAATCTCAAAAGAAAATATAGATACAAATTTTCATGACCTTGGGTTAGGAAATGATTTCTCTCTTTTTTTTGAGATGGAGTCTCACTCTGTTGCCCAGGCTAGAGTGCAGTGGCGTGATCTCAGCTCACCGCAATCTCCGCCTCCCAGGTTCAACGATTCTCCTGCCTAAGCCTCCAGAGGATCTGGGATTACAAGTGGCCACCACCACTGATTTTTGTATTTTTAGTAGAAACGGGGTTTCACCATGTTGGCCAGACTGGTCTCAAACTCCTGACCTCAGGTGATCCACTCACCTTAGCCTCCCAAAGTTCTGGGGTTATAGGCGTGAGCCACCATGACCAGTCCATAAAGAACTCTTAAAACTCAATAACAAAATGTTGAAAAACCCAATTTTTAAAAATGGGCAAAGAACTTGAACAGACATTTCTCCAAAAAAGATATGCAAATGCCCGATAAGCACATGAAAAGATACTCAACATCATCTTGTCATTATGGAAGTGCAAATCAAAACCACAACGAGGCCAGGCACGGTGGCTCACACCTGTAATCCCAGCCCTTTGGGAGGCTGAGATAGACAGATTACCTGAGGCCAGGAGTTCGAGACCAGCTTGGCCAACATGGCAAAACCCCATCTCTACTAAAAATATAAAAATTAGCTGGGCCTGGTGGAGTACTCCTGTAGTACCAGCTACTTGGGAGGCTGAGGCAGGAGAATTGCTTGAACCCAGAAGGTGAAGGCTGCAGTGAGCCAAGATCGCATCACTGTACTCTAATCTGGGCATCAGAGCAAGACTCGTCTCAAAACAAAAAACAAGGCCAGGTGCAGTGGCTCATGCCTGTAATCCCAGCACTTGTGAGGCCGAAGTGGGTGAATCACCTGAGGTCAGGAGTTCGAGACCAGACTGGCCAACATCATGAAACCCCATCTCAACTAACAATACAAAAATTAGCTGGGCATGGTGTAATTCCAGGTACTCGGGAGGCGGACACAGAACTGCTTGAACCCAGGAGGTAGGGGTTGCAGTGAGCTGAAATCAAGCCACTATACTCCAATTCCAATCTGGGCAACAGAGCAAGACTCCGTCTCAAAAACAAACAAAAAGGCCAGGCAAGGTGGCTCACGCCTGTAATACCAGCACTTTCGGAGGCCAAGATGGGTGGATCACGAGGTGAAGAGACTGAGACCATCCTGGCCAACATGCTGAAACCCCGTCTCTACTAAAAATAGAAAAATTAGCTGGGCATTGTGGTGCGTGGCTGTAGTCTCAGCTACTCAGGAGGCTGAGACAGAAGAATCACTTGAACCTGGGAGGTGGAGGTCACAGTGAGCCAAGATCAGCCTGGTAATAGAGTGAGACTCTGTAAAAAAAAAAAAAAAAAAGCCAGGCACAGTGGCTCATGCCTGTAATCCCTGCACTTTGGGCTTTCGGAGGCTGAGGTGGGTAGATCACCTGAGGTCAAGAGGTTGACACCAGCCTACCCAACATGGTGAAACCCCATCTGTACTAAAAATACAACAAGTAGTTAGGTGTGGTGGTGCACTCCTGTAATCCCAGCTACTGAGGAGGCTGAGGCAGGAAAATCACTTGAACCCAGGAGGCAGAGGTTGCAGTGAGCAGAGATTACACCACTGCACTCCAGCCTTGGTGACAGAGCGAGACTCTGTCTTAAAACAACAACAACTGACTGGGCGCGGTGGCTCACGCCTGTAATCCCAGCACTTTGGGAGGCTGGGGCGGGCAGATCACGAGGTCAAGAGACCGAGACCATCCTGGCCAACATGGTGAAACCCCGTCTCTACTAAAAATAAAAAAAATAGCCAGGCATGGTGGCCTGTGCCTGTGGTCCCAGCTACTCAGGAGGCTAAGGCGGAAAAATTGCTTGAATCCAGGAGGCGGAGGTTGCAGTGAGCCGAGATTGCGCCTCTGCACTCCAGCCTGGCGACAGAGCAAGACTCCGTCTCAAAAACAACAACAACAACAACAACACTCTTTGCTTCTGTATAGTTTGCTCACCTCCCTTTCTGCTTCTGCTGCTGCCATGGCTCCTGTGAAAAAGCCTGTGATGTGAAGAGGGGCAATAAAAACAAAAAAGAAGCAGGTTCCGAAGTTCACTCTTGATTGAACCCACCCTGTAGAAGATGGAATCATAGATGCTGCCAATTTTGAATAGTTTCTGCAAGAAAGGATCAAACTGAACAGAAAAGCTAGGAACCTTGGTGGAGGGGTGGTGACCAATGAAAGGAGCAAGAGCAAGATAACCGTGACGTCTGAGGTGTCTTTCTCCAAAAGGTATTTGACATATCTCACTAAAAAACATTTGAAGAACCATCTACGTGATTGGTTGCACATAGTTGCTAACAGCAAAGAGAGTTACGAATAACATTACTTCCAGATTAACCAGGACGAACAAGAGGAGGAAGACAAAGATTAAATTTCATTTATCTGGAATATTTTGTATGTGTTCTTGAATAAAACTTGGGAACCAAAACAACAACAACAACGACACCACCACCACCACCACCACCACAAAACCATAATGATAAACCATTTCACATCTACTAGAATACAAAGGACAGAGGAGAACATGTGTTGGCCAGGTTGTGGAGCACTGGAACCCTCATCCATTGCTGGTGGGAATGTCAGGTGGTGCAGCTGCCAAGCCTGTTCCACAGTCTTTCCCATCTTACCTGACGTCACCTCCATCCTCCTGTTGCCCAGGAAGTCCTGGGGTCTTCCCAATTCCTCTGTCACACATATACTCCACACACGATGCATCAGCAAATCCCATTGATTCTACTTTAAGACAGACACTGAGTACATCACCACTTCTGCCACCACCATCCTGGTGTGGGGTGGACTCCTGAATCCCCACTTGCCTTGACCTCCCCTCACTGGCCCCTGGTGGTCCATTCTCCACATAACAGCCAAGGGGAAGTTGTTAGAAACCTAAGTCAGCTCCTACCATGCCTTTGCTCGAAATCCTCCATAAACTCCTACTACAAGACTGCTCATCATACTCAAGGCCAACGCCCAACTCCTCACCGTGGCCTGGAGGACCCACACACACTGGTATCTGACTGCTTCTTCACCTCCCTTCACAATACACCTCTCACCACTCACGGTGCCAGCTACGTGGGCCCCGGCTGTCCTTCAAGCACAAATCCTTGCACCCCAGGGCATTTGCACCTGCTGCTTCCATTGCCCTGATGCTCTTCTCCAAGTTTATCTCATGGTTTTTGCACTTCATTGAGGCCCTCCCTGGACACAACTTCTAAAATGGCCCTCATGTCTCAATCCCTCAGGTGAATGAGGTCTTCAGCACCCTCAGTGCTCCCACAGAGCTCTATATTGATCTGACCTTCCTTTTCCCCACTGCAATGTACATCCCATGTGATCAGGGACTTTGTTTTGTTCACTGACATAATCACAGCATCTGGGCAAGTACCTGGGACACAGGATGAATCTTTATAGATGAGGAAGCTGAAACTCAGAGGGACAAGTAACTCAGTGAATCAGAGGCCGAAGGAGGACCCAGATCTAGACTCCTATAGCCCATGCCTTCACCCTAGAAGGAGAAAGGAAACCACAGACCTCTCCAGTCACCCAGAGCACTAAGGCTCATCTGACCTCCTGGCATCTGAGTTCCATCAAAATGGAACTAAGACCCAGGTTTTAAAAACAACACCAAAGCAGCCCAGGGACACCCTGGAGACAATTCAACATGGAACCCAGAGTGCCAACATGGGAAGAGCCCTGGTCCTTGCCCCTGCCCCTGTCCCCTGCCCCAACCTGGTCCCCACTTCCTATTTCCCCTAAGCCCGGCTTCCTACCCCTGCCTACTGCTAGACACCTCACTAGTCCCCTGGCTCACCTGCCCTGGAAACCAGGGACAAGGCACTGGCAAGGGTGCAGCTTTCTGAACCAGTGCAGGGCATCCAGCAGGCCCTCCCATCCCATGCCAATGCCAGCTTTGCCCCTTTGAAGAAGCCCAGTCAAACGACTGGGGAGAAAAAAATGACAAATATGCAGGAGCTTAGAAAAGGGAAGCTGGCCCCTAGCTGGGGGCGGGAGGCAGACAATGGGAGCTCAGGATGAACTCCCACCAGCAAACTGGAAGCCCAGCTCCACTCCCGCCAACACTCACCCTAGGCCTGGCCTGGCTCACTCAGACTTTTGTAGAAAGCCTCCTGGGGGACTCTGACAACTCCCAAAGTCTGCTGAGAATCACTCTAGCTATTTGAGACTCTTAAGCTGAAGTCTTTCAAAGGTCCTTTCCTGAAAACACTAGGCAGCTCGATGCATTTCCTGAACTGCCAGGGCAGGCTCCTATTGGCCCTGCAGAATTATAGCTGGGTCAACGATAGTGGATGAAAAAGAACAGAAAAGAGAAACATGGAGATGCTAGAGCCCCAAAGCCAATCCACAGAGCAAGGGCATTTCACAGACCTGGCTGGGGAGATCCTGGCGGAGCCTAGTGCTGCACTAGCTGCCAATTTGCAAACTTGGAAACAGGCCAGTCCCAGGCCACATGGGTAAAATGTAGCAGACAAAGGCCTGCGACCCTGATCAGTGGACCCTGTTTCCCAATCCAGGCTGCTTCCCTGGATTATCCAACATGATGGGGTCTGCTTTCACAGCCAAGATGAGGGCTTGATCCTGCCTTCATTTCACCAAAGCACCTGGGTGTGGGAGGGACAAGCTGACCTCCTATCCCCAAGAACTTCTCCAGATCCAGGATCCTGCAAAGCCCAACTCAGCACAGGTGCTCAGAGGTGGCCAGGGAGAAAGAAAACAGACCTAAGTACAAGTCCTTCCTCCAAAGTCGATGAGGATACAAAAAGCTTGGCTAAACTCCCAAAGGCTGCAGGCCCTGCAGGCTCCGCAGATCAGACAGGGCATAGCCCTGTACAATTTCACTGGAGAAAAAGGGGACTTCAGTCACAGATGGACACTCCTGCATCACCCAGTTCAAAACCATGATTCTAGGCTGGGCATGGTGGCTCATGCCTGTAATCCCAGCACTTTGGGACGACAAGGTGGATGGATCACCTGAGGTCAGGAGTTTGAGACCAGCCTGGCCAACATGGTAAAACCCTGTCTCTACTAAAAAAAAAAAATACAAAAATTAGCTGGGCATGGTGGCTCATGCCTATAGTCCCAGCCACTTGGAAAGCTGAGGCAGGAGAATCTCTTGAACCCAGGAGGAGGAGGTTGCAGTGAGCCGAGATCACACCACTGTACTCTGGCCTGGGCAACAGATCAAGACTCCATCTCCCAAAAAAAAAAAGAACCAAGATTCTTCCAGGCCCAGCTCCCCACAACCATGTGCCCTGGGTACAGGGAACATCTGTCACACCATCCTGCAAGACCACTGAAACCCTTACCACCCCACTTCCTTACTGGCCGGAACTTCCCAGGACAGTGTCAGACATTCTGGGGTCAGGTACCGGGCAGCCTCCTGAACTCCTCAGAAGCCTTACTCCGTCCTAAGGAGGATAAAAAGTGGGTCCCGAAAACTCAGAAATGTAACCTGAAATCTTCAGGGTCTGCAAATTCCCATGGCTGCTGGGGGAATTCCCTTTTTAAGTCACCATCAGCACAGGGAGCTAACTTTGGCTAAGTGCTTCCCAACTGTCCAGGGAATGCCACCTGGCAAGCCCAGGGCCCATCCTCAACACACATGGCAGACCAGGCTGGAGACGGAATACAACCACATGCTCCCAGGTGTCCAGGACAACACCCACTCGGTGTCCATCCCCTTCTTTGACCATACGGTTTTTGGTTGAGGTACCTTTTCCTCTTTCCATGAGCTCATTAGTCTTGCTATTAATACCAACTAGCATCTGCTACCTGGCTATCCAAAACTGAAGTGGCTTAACTACCAGCTTTAGGAAAAGGCTACCTGGAAAAATAGGACCCAGACGTGACTCCAAAGGGAAGCATTTCTGAAGGAGACAAAATTCAGGTACCACCCTGGACTAGGCCTCCTCCTGGACAAACTAAGACCTGCTGGTGGCATGTGCTGTTTTCAACAGCCCTAAGCCAGGTGTTCTATACATCTCAGCTCTGATGCCCCCAAGTCCCCAGGGGATGGTGTTTACCCAGAGACAGCAGGAAACCAGGGTTGCTATGGGGATAGTGGCCACCGATCCACAAAAGTCTTAGCAGCCAAAGCAGCATCAGGCTCAGGGGCACCTCCTTGGCTCCAGGCTGACAACCACCAAGGGCACAGGAGGCTGCTGGGTGGTGGCGCTGCATCAGCCAGTGCTCGGTGGATGTGCCCCAAGCTGTTGAGCCAGCTCCCAGCAGAGACACTGGGCCTCCTGGACCAGCCAATGAGAGCTCAGGAGGCAGCCAAAGGCCCTCCTAGGTTTGGGACCCCTTGTGGTATCCCAGTACCAAGACCCTGCAGCTGATACCCAGCCTGGGTCTGACTCTGACTAGCTGTGTTTCCAAGGGGGAAGTCCCTGCACATCTAGCCTCAGTTTACTCATCTGCAAAATGTGATGAATCTATCCCTGATCTAACTGGCCACAGGATAACATCCACAGCATTAAGCATCACAAACAACATCCCGCAGGGTCGCAGCTAGGGGCTCTATTATCTCTGCTCTGTTCTAATCCCAGATGTGCTCCTCCAAATTCATCTTGCTGTGTTCCCACCTTCCCGTCCCTGCTGAGCCTGACACACATACACTACCTTTGTGGTATGTTTTTCCAGGTGAGATACTCATTCCCTTTATTCAAATTCCTTGGTTCCCCAAAACATAGGCTCTCATAGACCGGGGAGCTTTGACTGCCAAGAAGGGACGGATATGACCAGGTCTTCGCCTAAAACCCTGACATATTCTTTTTCCCTCCTTTTCTTTTATAAATACACATTCAATAGAGATGGGGCTTCACTATGTTGCTCAGGCTGGTCTCAAACTCCTGGACTCAAGTGATCTCCTGCCTCACCCTCCCAAAGTGCTGGGATTACAGACATGTACCACCATGCCTGGCCCATCCTGGCATATTCTCAAATTTTAGTGGGGATCAGAATTGAATCACTTTGGGAGCTTGCTTAAAATGATGATTCCCAGGCTCATTTAGCAAGCATTCTGGGGCCATGGCAGGGCCCTGGAGTCTACATTTTAGCAAGTACCCTCAGTGATTGAGGTGTGCAAATATGTAGCCCATGCTCTGAGAACTTAATGCTGCAGACTGTCCCTGACCTCCCCCTGATTCCCTGCTCCCCCTGTGGTCCCTTCCTGGGCAGCATTCTGGAAGAGAATTGTGTAGTATCCTTCCCACCAGTTTCTCTACCTGTATGCCGCCATGCATTCTCTAATGCCCCATGCAAACAGCACCTCTTCTCTGTGGCTTCCTAGGTGGAATCCCCTCTCTCAGCCCAAAGCTCTTTCTGCATTAGTTCACAGGCCAATCTGCTCCGCTGGTCCAGGTGCTCACAGGCAGTGCTGTGTGGTGGCACATACAGCAACTGTGGGCTGATGTGAGTGGAACTGTCCAGCCATTGGACTGAACAGCACTCAATACCCCTCTCTGTGACAGGGCCCACCTCTTACTGGGGTTTGAGGGGTAAGTGTAGAGTTGCACAAGGACTTCTCTGAGGCCATTTGGGCATCTGTTCTCGGTTTTAAACAACAAAACCCATGACACTGGGTGACAGGGTCAAAGCAACCCTCCCTGGAGCCAGAGCCAGATGCTGAGTAAGCAGCTGGCCCTGAACTTCAGCACATTCCTTGCTTTTCTTGGGATTTTTTTCCCCCTTTTCAATGACACAACTTATACAACAAATCCTCCTGGCTGATTTCTCTCTGATTCAATATATAGGTGATTTCTGGTTCAATTTTGTTATTAGGTTACAGGTAATTCTCATGTAAGTGTTGATTAAAGTTAAAAAAGATTAGCTTCCCATCCCATAGACTAGAATTCTCCCTGGGCCTGACGGTAATTTCAGTGCAGAGTCTGTCATTGCCTGGAGCCTCTGGGATAAGCCTCTAAGCTCCACACAGGGAGAGAGGGAACCCAGAAACCCCAGCAGATCATCCACACAGCACCATAAGGTGCAAAGGAGGGGCCCAGCCAGCTGCCCACAGGGAGGAACCGCTGGAGCAGCTCGGCCTCAGAAGGCACAGTCCCTGCATCCATCCAGCAGGCACCTACACTGCAGCAGAGGCGGGCAGGGGACTCATGTGTGACAGTGAACACAGCACAGACCCTGGCCTCAAGGGGCTCCTGATATAAGGTGTTAAGATTGGCATGGAGCTCCAGGGCATGTGCTGACTCTGGAAGGGGTCAGAGGGGGCTTCCTGAAAGAAGTGAAAGAACGGAGGTGGGAAGGCTGTTGGGGGGGATTCCAGGAAGAACTTTCCACACTGAGCTGTACCATGGAGAAAATCATGCCACCACTGCTACAACAGGGCATGCCACTTAGAGGGTCAAGGGAATTGGTGAGCAGAGAGCTGCGTCCCTCATGCCATACTATGAAAGGAGAGGCCGTTTCCTCACAGCCTGGTTTCGGCTGATCTACCCGTGACCACAGATATTTTTACAAGGTTCCCAGTGTACCCTCAGGCCAAGTGACCTATTTTAGGCTCACTGGCAGCAGACCCTGAACCAGCAGCCTCAGCTACCAAAGGGGAAAGCCTGGCTGGCCGCAGCTGGGGAAACCTTCCCTGGAAAGTCTCTTGGAGAAAGTGTGTGATCAGTTGGAGGCTGGAACAGGCCTGGAAGTCCCCGTGCCAGCACACAGCTCCCAGAGGCACGAAGGGCAGCAGCAGAACAGGGCATGGCCCTGGGAGGCCCCCAGGCAGAGAAATAACAAGGAGCTTTGACAAAATGAGTCATGTCTAGGCAGGGTCCCTCTCAGCCCTGTGACACCCCAACAAGGGCCTATTCTGAGGCACCGTGGGAGGATGACGGTTCTGCGGGTGACTGGCCATGGGTTGCCTCTGCAAAGCACCGTCAGGGGCCTGGAACTGTACTTGCTGGCCACCACCCCAGTGCAGCGCTGAGGCAGTAAGAGACCCAGAGCTCTCAGGGAACCAGCACATTAGAAGGCACTCACAGATGGAGGGCCCAGGGTAAAAAGGCAGCAGAAAGTGCTCCCCATTTCTTTTGCCCCCTTCTGATATAGCTAACTGCCCAAATCATACCTGTTCCTCAAGTAAACACTGTCCTGCTTAAAAAAGCATGTGGCTGGCCTGGGCACGGTGGCTCACACCTGTAAGCCCAGCACTTTGGGAGGCCGAGGCAGACAGATCACTTGAGGTCAGGAGTTTGAGACCAGTGTGGCCAACATGGTGAAACCCCATCTCTACTAAAAATACAAAAATTAGCTGTGCATGGTGGCAAGCGCCTGTAATCCCAGCTACTTGGGAGGATGAGGCAGGAGAACTGCCTGAATCTGGGAGACGGAGGTTGCAGTGAGCCAAGATCACGCCACTGCACTCCATCCAGCCTGGGCAATAGAGCAAGACTCTGTCTCAAAAAACATTAAAAATAAATAAATGTTTTATTGGAAATTATTTAAGAGCACAGTAAAATTATCATAAGCTAAAAATGGACATTAAAATGCTATGGTCTCAGCCTGTGCTACAGATGTATGCATGTTTATAAAAGGATGATAGGAAACTTAACAAAGGCTAAGAGTGATTACAGCCACACAGTATGGGTCAATCCTTTAAACTTTTCGGCTCTCTCTTTCACCTATGCACAATTCTATAACTGGGAAAAACAATCACTACAGGTTAGAGGGAGCAGCACTGGCCATGAGAGGCCTGGACTCAGCACTGCACAGGGCCTGCTTCAGGAGACTCTGACCCTCCCCATTCCTGCAGCTGCCCCTTCCCAGCAGTGTGACCTTCCTGAGAAGAACTAACTTCCTCTGGTTCAAAGCCAAGTCCTCCTGGCTGCTAGGTCTGCTTAGCCCCCCTTGGGGACCAGAACCCAGCTCATTCATTTGTCCAAGCATGACTAGGGGCTTAGTGGATCCCACCTCTGCAAATAAGAAGACAGAAGCCACAGTTTCAAGCTCAAGGAGCTCAGAGTCTGGTCAATAGATGGATTAGGAGACAGCATGGGAGTAGCACAGCCGAGGTGCACACACATGTGACAGGACGGCCTGGCCCAGGCTGCAGGGGGCAGGAGAACGAGGTAAAGCAGAAAGGTGTGAACACGGCCATTCACTACGGCCCTTTATGGTGTGAACTCAGGTCTTGCTCACCAAGCTGAGGGGGCTGGATTTTGTCCTCAAGGCAGCAGGAAGCCATTAAGTTGGGTAGAGGCCCAGCTCACTGGCTCACATCTATAATCCCAGCACTTTGGGAGGCCAAGGTAGGTGGATCACCTGAGGTCAGGAGTTCGAGTCCAGCCTGAGCAACATGGTGAAACCCTGTCTGTACTAAAAATACAAAATTATCTGGCTGTGGTGGCAGAGGCCTGTAACCTCAGCTACTCAGGAGGCTAAGCAGGAGAATTGCTTGAACTGAGGAGGTAGAGGTTGCAGGGAGCCAAAATCATGCCAATGGGGGACAGAGCGAGACTCTTCAAAAGAAAAAGCTGAGACTCGCTGATGTCACTCCATGCCTCCAGAATTCTCTCCGGCTGTGGGGGTAGACCTGAGCGGGCAAGAGGAGATGCCAGATAGGAGCAAGCTGCAGCAATGAGACAAGAGTGCATATGGGCCCAGTGGGGACTCAAAAGGAGAGGGAGAAAATGAAGCAGGTCTGAGGAGCCTCAGGGCAGACTCAGTAACCGACTAGGTTCCTGGGGAAGAGAGGAGTCAAAGCTGAGTCCTTGGGTGCTACGTACTTGGTGGACATTGGTCAGGGCAGAGCACAGGCAGAAAATGCGGGTTGGCTGGGCATGGGCGACTGTGGTGATGCTAGTCAACAGTCAGCTGACTGTGCTCTCTGTTGAAGTCACAGGAGTGTATATGGGACAGACAGAAGAGAGGGGGTGATCCTGGAGGATGCCAGCATGATTGAGGGAAAAGGAATAGGAAACAGCCAGTGAGGGGTGACATGAAGAGCAAGGGAGGTAGAGGAGGCTGTCATTGGTGGTCTCAGCCCAGCAGAGGCCAAGCAGGCTGGGAACTGGTGGTGGTGGGGCTACTAGGGCCTCTGCTGGAACCACCTGGTGAGCCCCTAAGGGGAGGCCCCCACCCCAGGGCCTCTAGCACCTGCCTGGTCCCCAGATATCTGACAAATGTGACCGAGGAAAGAATTGGAGGGGGCAGGTAAAGGGATGCCCAAGGCCCCCTCTCTGGGCCTCAGGAAGGGTGCAGTGCCCCAGGTCAGACTTAGCCAGACCCTCAGGACCAATGTCCAGTGCTGTCCATGGGAGGATCTGCCTCAGACCCCCTGCTAGGGGAGTCCTGGGGGAGCTGGAGTCTCCTCTGGCTCAGGGAACACTTAAAGCAGCTTGAAGCATTTGCTGAGAGACAGCACCACCTAGTGTGCAGGAAGTGCACGCCAAGCCATTACCCTCAAGCTCTGGGCGTTGGGGTTGATCACAGAAGTCCCGGCAGCTGCCCCAGGTTCCCTGAAGACAATAAACCAGGGCTTCCACCACCTGAGCAGCACCTGAGCCTCTGATAGCAGGACCCTGCAGCATCAGCTGAGATCAGCTCTGCCAATGGAGAAAGTGGGCAGGTGAGATTTTAACAGAGATCCATTTGGCCACAAGGCACAGGCAGAGATTCAGGGGCCTGCCCTCACATGGGTAAGCTCACTGGGGACTGGGCTGATCGCAGTTCTGTTGTTGTTGTTGTTGTTGTTGTGTTCGTTCGTGGTGTCCTTAGGTTCACAAGGAAAATAAGTATGCTTGTGAAGCTCGCATGGCTCGCCCCCCCCAACTCCCAGTCCACAGAATTCTCAGAGCCTCCCGAAGCTCTGGTCTCCTGTACAGCTCAGGCCTCAGCAGTCAGGTCAGAGGTCTTTACGAAGGTAGGGGCTGTCCACAGGGTGCCCCAGCAGCAGGGAATGATTCCTGCCACCTATTCCCCAATGATTTCCCAGGGTCCTCCCTCACTCCAGCTTCAGCTTCAGGAGCCTCCTCCCCAAAGAAAGAAGTAACTGTGGATGCCACCCACCAAGGAGGACCCGGACTCCACGGCCTACACAGTTGGTCACAGCCAATAGCTTGCTCCTACTCCTCAGCAGTTTCAGGGCAAGGTCAACAGCTAAGTGGGGTCAGTGACCTTCCTCAGCAACTTGGCAGAGCTCATTTTTATTCTCAACTGTGGGTTCAGCTAGGCAAATAAAGAGTTCTTCTAAAAATATATATTTTTAACTTCCCCTATGACAAAGAAATGAATGTACAATGTTAAAATATTAGTTTTACAAGAATGTGTGACTTAGAAAGTGAAAGTTCCATATATAGTCCTACCCCCTAACAAATTTTTTTTTTTTTAGAGATAGAGCCTCACTGTGTCTCCCAAGCTGGAGTGCAGTAGCACGATCTTGGCTCACTGAAACCTCGACCTCCCGGGTTCAAACAATTCTACTGTCTTAATCTCTCAAGTAGTGGGAACTACAGGCACCTACCACCATGCCAGGCTGATTTTTGTATTTTTAGTAGAGATGGGGTTTCACCATGTTGGCCAGGCTGGTCTCGAACTCCTGGCCTCAGGTGATCTGCCCACCTTGGCCTCCCAAAGTGCTGGAATTACCATGGTGAACCACCATGCCCAGCATGCCCTAACAAAATTTTTTTGACAGCCTGGTATATATTCCTCCAACTTGTCTTTTTTTTTCTTTTTTTTAATTTATGATACAGGGTCTGCCTCTGTTGCCTAGGCTGGGGTGCAATGGTGCAATCATGGCTCACTACAGCCTTGGCCTCCTGGGCTCAAGCGATCCTCCCACCTCAGCCTCCCTAGTAGCTAGGATTACAGATACGTACCACCACAGCCAGCTAATTTTTGTATTTTTTGTAGAGACAGGATCTCCCTATGTTGCCCAGGCTGGTCTTGAGCTCCTGGGCTCAAGTGATCCTCTTGCCATGGCCTCTCAAAGTGCTGGGATTACAGGCGCGAGCCACTTCACCCAGCCACCAGCTTTTTTTTTCTAGGCACATATACAACTTGTGTGTACATGTGTTGTTGCTGGTTTTTGTTTTTTGTTTTGTTTTTTTCTGAGATGGAGTCTTGCTATGTTGCCCAGGCTGGAGTACAGAGGTGCAATCTCAGCTCACTACAGCTTCCGCCTCCCAGGTTCAAGTGATTCTCCTGCCTCAGCCTCCTGAGTATGGGATTACAGGTGCATACCACGATGCCTGGCTAATTTTTGTATTTTTAGTAGAGACAGGGTTTCGACATGTTGGCCAGGCTGGTCTCAAACTCCTGACCTCAGATGATCTACCTGCTTTGGCCTCCTAAAGTGCTGGAATTACAGGCGTGAGCCACCACACCTGGCCTGTTGCTGCTTTTTATATTGACATATGGTCCTACATTTTGATGTCTCTTATTTTGATTTTTTCCCCAAGAGTCTTCAACTAGAGGCTTTCTTACCATCCCAGCTCAAATTCAGGTTAACTCAGTGACCAAGACTAAGTGGGAAGAAAGGGGAGTTCCCAGGGACTCAACAGCCTGAAGGTTTCAGGATGACATGAGTCAGAAGCCAGGGTAAAGGGTACCATGCTAGAAACCCAGATTAGCCTTGGAAGAGAAGAGACCTCACTCAAGAGATCCCAGCACAGGGTGGGAGCTGACGCCACGCAAAACAGGCTGCTGCATGATCCAGGAGGCACACCTGGGCAGACACACCCAGGCAGGCTGTGCACGGTGAGCTGCTGTCCCAGGGAGCTGCCTGAGCCACTGCCCCATCCTGGAAGGTTTCTGCTGAGTTGGGTGCACTAGCCAGGTCACACCCAGCTTCAGCACTTGGGAACGGGACCCTGTGCCAGGGCAGAGCCCTGAGACATCCAGAGAACAAGGGCTGGCTGGTGATCTAGGTCAGGCCCCACATGCCAGTCTCAAACACAGCAAACACAGCCATCAGCACTCTGCTTCTGGGAGCCTGCTGGACATGCCACAGGTTACAATATTTCATGGCCAATCATTCCAACAAAGCATAACAGAATATTAAAGTGTATTAGGGGAATGGGTAAGCAAAAAAAGAAAAATGTTTAAATTAAAAAAAATAAAAACAGAATAAAAGGAAAGGACTCTATGGAGATGTTGGTCAGAACACTGGGCCTCAGTGTCATGATAAGCCTTCTAGAGAAGGAGAACCTTGCTAAGCAGCCAAGGGACATAGAGCTGTCCATTAGCCATGTGGGTTATGGGCAAGATGGTAGACAGCAAAGAGCTCCTCAGCCTCAGGTGTGCATCCCAGGACTCCCCAGTAACCACCTGGCTGTATGGCCAAGTAACTTACTGCTTCCAAATCCCAGTTTCCTTGCTTATGAAGTGGAACTATTAATACAAATAGAAGCTACCTACCATAGCATGAAGTGATATATGTCAAGCACTAAGCATAGTGCCTGCTACACAACAAACACTCAAATCTGCCTGTTACCATGCTGATTGGTTGAGGTCACTCAAAAAAGATACAACTCCCTCAGGCACATGGGGACATCAGGCGTTTGGGGCATTCCTTCTGGCCACAGCCAGGACCGTACCAGCCATAATGTGGTCTGTGCCCAGAACAACAGTGATGGCACTGTTCTAGCATACAAGGGCAGCTTCTCTCTCCTGGACAGGGTGCCAGGTGGGTAGAGGTCAGGCCAAAGGTTAAAAAAATGCAATAATCAGTCTCTGCAGTTACGAGAGTCCCCAGACACCTCCATTTCCTGCCTCCTCCAGGTCTAAGAAAGGGATCCTGCCATTTGCCTTGTAGAGTCCTTGGCTCTCACCTAGGGAAGGAAATGGGTCAGGTGGGAGGCTCCGGAGGCTCCCTGGCTGAGCTCTGCAGGTGGAGGGAGCTGCAGCCCCTCCTAGTGGGCCCTGGGTCTCATGGATCACCCATTAAAGAGGGCTGGAGGGCTTTCTAAAGGAACCATAAGTTGGTGTCCCTGGGACTTATGCCACTGCCCCAGCTCCTCTGCCGCCGACTCACCCTGGTCGATGGAGTGCGGAGGCAGCTGGCTGAGCTGGCTGTTGACCACGCCCGCATAGGTTCGCAGGAACTCCTCCTCGCTGGCTGTCAGCTGCAGGGTGAGAGAGCCGTGGTGAGGGGCAGGCAGCATGTACCTGTTCCCTAAAAAGCACCTGCACCCCAGAGGCACTGCGTAGGCCTGCTTGGTCCCTGGGTGATGCCTCCTCCTTTGCTTCTCAGGCATCTGTTCCTGAGATTTGACCCCTTTGCTTTCAGGGCCAGGACACCGCCCTCCCATCCTCCTTAAACTTGGTCCAGGGGTCCACAGGCCTTGCCACTCAGACTGAATCTGAGATTAGGGTCTGGTCTAGTACAGGGCCAGTGGAAGACACAAGCCCTGGCCGGAAGGCTGACGGGTGATTCCATGTCCCTCTGCTCTTTTTGAGAAATACCCCTGCACCCGCATGCCTGCTGCCTCCACAGCGCCTGTCCTGCCAAGCTGTCCCTCAGATGCCCCCTGGGAGAGAAGACTTTCAGGGTTGGGAGGGGGAGAAAAGGAAGATCAGGGCCTTGAGACTCTCACGTACCTGGTCCCAACCTGGCACAGGGTTGGGCAGACTACCCAGCAGGGCCCCCAGAACTCGACTGATGTGCTGGGGTCTGTGCCTGGGGGACAGAAGCGGCCCTAGAGCCAAGCCACAGGCCCAGGGGCCCCTGCTCAGTCCGTGGCTCCACAGGAGGCAGCTGCAGTGGCTCCGCCCTCCAACAGCCCAGCAGGGCCCCTCCCTGGAACCCCCTCCCTGGGGGCCGCTGCCTGACATCTTGAAGGCACTCACGTTTGATCCCATCTTCCGCAGCATAAGCAGCACTCGGACCTTCTGCTGAATGTACATCTCCTCCGGACTCTTCCCGGGAGCTCCCTCGCGGTTCATCCCCCTGCCCGGCTCTGGGGACTCCTGCAGAACAAGTAGCAGCATGGAGGGGGAAGAAATCAGGATGTGACATACTGGGATACTGACAATGCTAGTGACCCTCACTCCTCCCAGGAGCCCCTTTCCACCCACAGTCTCCTTTCTGGGAGCATGGGGCAGGTGTCGAGGTGCTGGGTTCCTCCCTCACCCACACCGGTCCCAGCCAGCTGGGCTGAGCAGCTCTGTTCTCCAGCGGGTGCTGCAGGAACCAGCCTGCCTGCTTCCTCTGTGAATGAAGCTGTTGGGTCCAGGGAGACTGAGATGACCCAGACTGCTGGTTGTTTCTACCTGCCAACTACCCCAGAGCAAGGCTCCTGCTACGAGCCACAGGACACATGGTGCATGAAGCCACAAATGTCCCAGGTTTTCAGAAAAAGCAACCTCCACGTGGGGCAAAAAAAGTGATGGGATCAGAGGCAGCTGGTTGGGGCCTTTGGCTCAAGAAACCATGAGATCAGTGCCCATCCCCCAAACACTGAGACAGCTCCCTCAGCAAAAGACCACGACAAGTTTAAGAGGCCAGGGCTATGGCTCCTGGGCTGAGCTCAATGGAAAGACGCCGGCCCAGGGCTGCAGGGTGTGCTACCTCAACCTTCACAAACCCACCTCACCTGGCAGAGGGAGGCTCCTGCAGGCTGCTGGGAAGGCCAGCAGCTGTGTCCACATGCAGCAGGGACCTAACCTACAGAAAGTCTCCAGGAGAGAAGTCCAGAGCCTCCTCCCTCCAGGAGGAGCTGGAGGAGAGGAAGCTGGGTATGGAGGGGCTTGGGTTACACACTAGTAACTCCTGGATGAGTCAGAAATAA
Organism: Callithrix jacchus; assembly: GCF_049354715.1. Classification (NCBI taxonomy): domain Eukaryota; kingdom Metazoa; phylum Chordata; class Mammalia; order Primates; family Cebidae; genus Callithrix; species Callithrix jacchus. The sequence goes on from NC_133508.1 coordinate 47,741,375, forward strand.
CGCAGCAGCTGCTGGGGTGGAGTCTTATCAGCCCTGGTGCCAAGGAACTGAGCTCGGAGAACCACGGAACCAAGCTGGTGGGCCAAGAACACTCCTCACACCATCCATCCCTCCAGGACCAGCAAGCCCTGGACCAGCAGGCTTTCCCAGGCAGGGTGGCTCTCTGTACAGAGGGCAGCCTCAGCAATGTGCCAGAACCTAGGCAGCAAACTTCCTGTAGGTACCTGTCAACTGCTCATAAGCTAATGGGGCCCTTGCCCTAAAAGTACGCACAGTAAACTGATATGCAGCTGCATGCTTGATGCGGCACAGGTCTCTTTCCAGCAACTTCTGCTAACCCCTTACAGCCCAGACTTTCTTACTTGATGCTGCTCCCCTTCCACTGCCTCCTGGGCTTAGAAAAGGGCCTAAGAAACAAGTGGGAACTGGGAAAGAGGAGCAATCTGCCTCAGGAATGGTCTCTGATGAGAGGGACCCCCAAGCACTCCCCAGACCCAGGGTACACCCCAGCACGGGAAAGGCCATAACTTCCTGCACAGCTGAGCAGGGAAGCTCTGTCCTGGGGCATCACTCCTTACACTGACCTATTCTCACTTCCTACTTCACTAGATGTGCAGCACTGCTGGTCTGGGGTCTGGGGCTAGACTCCACATACCCTTATGGGGTGAACCTTGCATCCCTGGGTCTGGATGATGATGCAGTCTCCACCTCTTCCCCGATGGCCACCTGGATCTAAGTTACCACATGACCTCCTCACGATTCCCCCTACTTCCTTTCTCTACACAATAGCCAGAATAATCTTATGCTTTTTTTTTTTTTTTTTGAGACAGGGTCTCCCTCTGTCGCCCAGGCTGGAGTGCAGTGGCGCGATCTTGGCTCACTGCAGCCTCAACCTGCTGGGCTTCAGTGATCCTCCCAACTCAGCCTCCTGAGTAGCTAGGACCACAGGTATACATCACCACACTTGGCTAATGTTTTAAAAATTTTTTTAGAGACTTGCTATGTTGTCCAGACTGGTCTCAAACTCCTGGGATCAAGTGATCCTTCCACCTCAGCCTCCCCAAAACAGATGACATCACTGCTTAAACCTACCTGAGAATGCATTTCGCAGTCCTTGCCAGGACCCTGCCAGGCCTCTGCCGTCAGCCCTGCTCCCTCTCCAGCCTGCCTCTCCTACCTCTCCCCCTTGCTCTGCATTCCTGGCCCTCATCCATTCTGGAACATGCTGAGAAGCTCTTCCCCGCTGGCTGCCTTTGTACTGGGTGTCCCCTCAGCCTGGAACTGGGTTCTTTCCATCCTTTGTCTTGGCATCAAGACATCCTCCTAGGGAAGCCTTCCTTGACGGTTGCTCTGGTACCGAGGAGTACAGTGATATGATCAGAACTCACTGCAGCCTTGAACTCCTGGGCTCAAGCAATCCTCCTGCCTCATCCTCCTAAGTAGCTGGGACCACAGAAGCACGCCACATCACTCTGCCACTTTAAACATTTTTTGGTAGAGGTCTTGCTATGTTGCCCAGCCAGGTTGGTCTCGAACTCCCAGCCTCAAGCAATTCTCCTGCCTCAGCCTCTCAAAATATTGTAATTAACAGGCATGAGCCACCATGCTCACCTGTCCTGATTCTCTGGAAGTGCCTGGTGGAGAACTTGCTTACTGTCTCTCTCCACTGCCTACTGCAAGGCTAGGGCCCCCTCTGCTGTTCCTCCGGGAGCAGGCACTTGACAGGCACTTAATAAATACTGCCTGATTGGCTAAATGGAATAGTGAGACAGCCAGTGGTGTCTAAGCTTCTCCCAGTCGGCAATATCCAGATCCATCTAGGGCCAAAGGTCATTGTGTTAAGAGACCAAAGTACCTAACCCAGTCTCCCATAACCAAATTTAGCTTTTCCAAAGGACTCTCACTTTGTAGTGTGCCTTGGGCTATGTGTTCTCCAACAAACAACTGAAATGCTCCGTAAACTCTTTGAGCTGGGAGTTATGGCTTCCGGGAGTAAAAATCTTCCAATTCTATCTGGCTAGTTTTCATTTGCTCTCTCTTGGTGAGAGACAGGATGAAATACAAGGAACTTGCCACTAGGTGTCACCACATACAAAAGCACCAGCTTTGCTTCCTTCCCACCCCCAGCCAGCTCTCCCAGGGCTCCAGACCACCCAGTTCAAGTCAACCAGTCCTTAAACAATGTGGGAAGCAGATCACCCCTGCTCTGGCTCTCCCTACTTCAATCCTACTATCACAAACCACACTGCAGCCCCAGGTCCCAGGCAAGATCTATTTATTCATTCAGAGAGCCAGCTCTTGCCCTGGCAAGGATTGATGGATGTCTGGTTTTTGCTGCCACATTCCCTCAGGACCCGGTGGTCTGGGTACACAGTAGGTGCTTCCCAGAGGAGCTTCGGTTCTGCATCACAGACCGCTTCCATCACAGACTGCCTCCATGGCCCCAGCTTTGCAGAATGCTGCCCTGTACAACAAGCCTTCTATGAACAGCTCGTACTGATAGGTTCCACCCTATCTTCCTGGCTAGTCAGCCTTGCTGTCCTGGGAATGCCTAACGCTGGGATTTCCGGGGCTTGGGCTGCCCGGCTGTGGGCCTGCAGTGTCACCGGCACTTGCATGGGTCTTTGGAGCCAGGCTACTCTTGCTTCAACTCACTTCCCTGGAAGAGACAGTGTTCGCTTCAGGGAAGACCCCTGACTTGTCATTTCTAAAAGCCTGGTCATCAAGAATTCTTCTAGACCTAGTACAAGCTGACTGCATCCTGCTGCCTAACAAGAGGTCACACTCAGGGCTGGATCTGGAGCAGAAATGCGGTCAGGAGCACATGTTCCTGCCCTTCCCATTTCAACACAGAAACACCATGACTGGCTTATATAATTTTCTCCTAATCTGCAGCAAGGGTGTTAATGAGGAGCAAACTCGTAGTTGGAGAGAATAAATCATAATTAACACAAACAATACAGACATTTCAGTCATGGTGTGCTACACGTATATTAAAGTATGTCTTTGTTGCCTATACAAGCAAATGTGCTATTAAATTTTTATCATAATTCTGACAAGCATCAGATTCACTTCATTTGAGAAATCTTATTTTCCCCTGTAGGGATGAAAAACTGGTCTCCATTAAAATATGTTTAAATTACATAAACTAAAACTGCAACTAAATTAGACACATTAATTATTCATCCAGTCCTTGAATGTGAGAACTAAAAGTTATGATGGTTCTCGATTATGGTCTCTTGACTAGCCCCATAAACATTCCAGTGTCTAAAATGGGGCAGCACTTCCACTCAAAATCCTAAAGAAATTTCTGTTATGCCAAAGTCAGAGGCAAGCCAAAAAAAGGAAAATGAAAAGAAACAGGCCAGGCACAGTGGCTCATGCCTGTAATCCCAGCACTTTGGGAGGCTGAGGCAGGCAGATCATCTGAGGTTAGGAGTTTGAGACCAGCTTGGCTGACATGCTGAAACCCTGTCTCTACTACAAATACAAAAAATTAGCCGAGTATGATGGTGGGTGCCTGTAATCCAAGCTACTCGGGAGCCCGAGGCAGCAGAATCACTTGAATTTAGGAGGTGTCAGTTGCTGTGAGCCAAGATTGCACCATGCGCTCCAGCCTGAGCAACAGAGTGAGACTCTTGTCTCAAAAACAACAAAACAGAAAAGAAACAACAGGCAACTATTAACTATTTAAATGAATTCTGAGGGGACAGGTCTGTGGTTATATTTTATGCAGTAGGCAACCACACATTCTGCAAAAAGTGAGTATCCCAGAAAATGACATCTGATTGGGGCAAATTCAATAAAGAGACATTAAGGTACATACTTTCAAATTAGACCCAGAGACACAATCCTGTTTCTTTCTCTCTCTCTCTCTCTCTCTCTCTCTCTCTCTCTCTCTCTCGCTCCCACTCGCTCTCGCTCTCGCTCTCGCTCTCTCTCCTGTTGGTTCAGAGCCGCCTCTCTGTTGAAGAAAGCCTAGCTGGCCAGGAAAGGATGGTGAGGAAGTGGCACCCGACCACTGTGAAAGGTCCACACAACGGGAGAACTGGCCTTGGCTTCACAGGCCACACCACATTCTCAGGGAGATACCCAAGGGCATCTGTAAGAGGTACCCTCAGATGCCACACTCCTGCCCAGCCTTTGCAGGGACCTAATTTTGACCACCACGTAGTTTCCAGCTTTTAAGCAGTTGATCTCACTTTAGAAGAATTAGGAGGCAGTGCAAGAGGGACCTGGAGAACAAGACTGCTGAAAGTTACACACGGCAGTTGGAGGCTGGACAGATGTGGCTCTCTGTACGGGTCGCTGTCTGGCAAATGCAGCCCATTCTGATAAAGAGCTTTGAAAGCTGGCCTCGCTTTGACAGGCACTAGTGGCCCGGAATACAAACACAGCCACCTGCACTCATTTTTATTTTTAAACTAGAAGCTAATGCTGTTGAACATCCATATTTATCTCTGTTAGAATATCCACTTATACCCAGGGTGGTCTTGCACCTGCTAGGAAGATATCAAGTAAGCTCAAGTGAGGCCAGGCAAGGCAGGTCCTTCAGACACATGAGCTGCCTCCAGCCCCTGCACTCGTCTTTTGTTTTGTCCATTTTAAAATACATTGCCATAGATTCTGATACACTTAAAAACATAAAATTTACATTTTCCTGATGTTTAAATTGCAAAAAAATACAATGCCACAGAATTGATGGTTCCTAGAGCTTATATGAAATATATCCAGAGTCTGTACATGTCTTAGCCTGAAAGAAACCAGCAGCACCAAAACATTCCCCAGACCAACCAACACATCTGGAGAAAAGATCATAAGGGCTCATGGTGAAAGGTAACAGCTGAGCTAACTTCATGATCAGCCCTGGAGCCTGGAATCCAAGACCCCGCCTCACCCCCCACCGGACACTACTGTATGGCCACATTATAGAGTCCTTCCCCTGGGGGCCTTACCTGCTTCTGGAAATTAACCTCAGGCAAACAGGTACTCAACTGTGAGGGGAGGACTGTGACCGGGGAGAAGTAGGAAGGTGCCGCCCTGTGGAGACACAGAACATGGGTCATGGGAGGAGCTGGGAGGGCCCACGCAGGTGCTGGGGCTGGGCCTGGAGCACACACCCCATGCTGAGGATGTACAACTGCTGGTGGGAAGCTCGAGGAGCCGGGCTCTGCCTTGGTCCAGAAATACCTGTGTGTCTGGCAAGCCCAGGAAACCTGCGCCTGCACCTCTGGGATAAATAAGGTGCTGACGGCAGCTTGGCTGGCCTGGCATTTCCGGCTAAAGCAGGTCAGTCCGCTCAACACCACACACCCTGCTCCCTTGGCTTAGTCACCAAGTCTAATTGAGACGCTGTGTTCAGAGAAACTGTGGACTAGAATGCATCACTCCAGGACAGCCGATGGCCAAGTCCCACACACCTGCATGAGAGGACTCCCCACCTACCAAATCTAACACAACAAGCAAGACACAGGTAGCTCAGCACCCCGCAGCCTCTGTGCTCAGTGCATGTATATGTATCTGTGTGCTTGGTGAACACCTGCAGTTGTGTACATAAACATCAATTAACACAGACACATGCCAGAAACACATGAAAAGCACAGTGGCAGCTTGTTCGCAGACCTACCACCTGGCCACATGTCTACATGCCCCCACTTCACCTCTGGCAAGAATCCAAGAACACTGCCTTCTTTTCTTCTGCCTCCCACATACAAGCTCATCGTTCAGGTCACCTGCACAGGTTAATGGAACAGGAGCATGGACTGCCGAGGGGGTGGAGACACAGGAGAAGCAGGAAGTTTCGAGGAGTGGTGGGAGCCTTGCCTATGCGCTCCAGCTGCGTTACCTGCTCTGCTGGGGTGCAAGACTCAGTGCCTCGAATCTCCAAGGCATATGCCAACCATCCAAATGAATGGTGAGGGCACAGGCCTGTGGTTATATATTATGTGGTAGATAACCACATGTCTGTAAAAAGTGGGTACTTTTACACCCACTTTTACTACGCAGTCTTCTACTACCACAGTGCTCTCAGCTGTCATCCCTGTTGGGGGAAAGGATGGCAGACAACACTTTGAGAAACTGGTTCTGACGGTGGTGTGGGACCAGTGACAGCTCAGAACCCACTGTCTTCAACGAATTCTATAAAGAAAGCTGCTCCATGACCCAAGGGGCTGAGGAAGACCCGTTTTCCAGAGAAAGTGGGATTTCAAAAGCCTCCCCTAAAGTCAGACATTGCTGTAAACCCATGACTCTTTGTTCTGTGTGTCCCTTTAACTAGAACGGCCCTGGGATAGAAAAGCTGTCACCCACCACTACCACCCCCTCCACCATCAGACTAACCCTACGGGAACAGGCCATTTGTAGCAATTAATTGCTCTTTTATTCCTCTAGATATCAAAGCACCGAAATACCAAGGAACCCTGGGGAACTTTCCAACCAAGTCCCCACATTCTTTCAAAGAGAGATGAAAAGACAGCCTTCCTCCACTTCTGAAGGGCTTTAATTTCTTCTACTGCCACGATAGCCAATTATCACTCCTGTCTACAGGGCTCAGACCCTTCCAAGAAGCAGAGGAGAATGTATTCCTGACTTTAAGGGAAAGGGTCAAAGGATAGAAACTGTTCTAATTGTCATGTTATTTTTTGCTAACCAATTTTTATTTTATTTTTTTTACTTTAAGTTTCGGGATACATGCGCGAAATGTGCAGGTTTGTGACACAGGTATACATGTGCCATGGTGGTGTGCTGCACCAATCAGCCCATCATCTAGGTTTTAAGCCCCGTGTGCATTAGCTATTTGTCTTTTTTTTCTTTTCTTTTCTCTTTTTTTTTTAAAGAAGGGATTTCACCATGATGGCCAGGTTGGTCTTGAACTCCTGACCTCAGGTGATCCACCCACCTCAGCCTCCCAAAGTGCTAGGATTACAGGCGTGAGCCACCATGCCTGGCAGGTATTTGTCTTAATGCTTTCCCTCCCCTTGTTCCCAACCCCATGACAGGCCCCAGTGTGTGCTGTTCCCCTCCCTGTGTCCATGTGTTCTCATTGTTCAACTCCCACTTATAAGTGAGAACATGTGATGTTTGGTTTTCCGTTCCTGTGTTAGTTTCCTGAGAATAATGACTTCTAGCTTCATCCATGTCCCTGCAAAGGACACAATCTTTTTTATGGCTGCATAGTATTCCATGGTGTACATGTGTCACATTTTCTTTATCCAGTTTACCATTGATGGGCATTTGGGTTGGTTCCAAGTCTTTGCTACTGTAAATAGTGCCGCAACAAACATATGTGTGCATGTGTCTTTATAGAAGAATGATTTACAATCCTTTGGGTATATATCCAGTAATGGGATTGCTGGGTCAAATGGTATTTCTGGTTCTAGATCCTTGAGGAATCGCCACACTGTCTCCCACAATGGTTGAACTAATTTACACTGCTACCAACAATGTAAAAGCGTTCCTATTTCTCCAAAGCCTCGCCAGCATCTATTGTTTCCTGACTTTTTAATATTCAACTACATTTGTCACTTTTATAGTCAGGTCAATGCTCCCAGATTACAGAGGAAGAAACTGAGGCTCAAAGTCCCTGGGCCCCAGGGCCCACCTAAGACAGTAAGTATGCTCCAAGAACTGCCTTCTTTTTCAGTTCTGCTCTGTTGATTGGCTGTGCAACCTGAGGCCAGTGACTGCTCTTCCATGCACTTCATTTCACCATCTGTATAAAAGAGATAGATCATGACCTCTACCACATCTTCCCTCAGTGGAGTCAAGTGAGACTAGGGCTGGCTTCATGGGCCTGTGGCCTGGACAGTCATACAGGGCCTGAATTTAGGAGGGCCCCATGCTTGGTTTACTGTTCTGCTCTGTCTTGAAATTCTTTTTTCTTTTGAGAGAGAGGGTCTCGCTCTGTTGCCCCAGCTGGAGTACAGTGGTGCAATCATGGCTCACTGCAGCCTCGAATGCCCTGGCTCAAGCAGTCCACCCACCTCAGCCTCCTACGTGGCTAAACCACAGGCACACACCAACAGACCCATCTAAATTTTTTTTTTTTTAGAGACGGAGTCTTGCTCCGTTGCCAGGCTGGGGTGCAGTGGTGCGAATCTCAGCTCACTGCAATCTCCCCTTCCTGGGTTCAAGGAGTTCTCCTGCCTCAGCCTCCTGAGTAGCTGGGACTATAATGGGCATGCACCACGACGCCCAGCTAATTTTTGTATTTTTAGTAGAGACTAATTTTTGTATTTTTGTATTTTTCACCATGTTGGCAAGGCTGGTCTCAATCTCTTGACCTCGTGATCCACCCAGCTCAGCCTCCCAAAGAGCTGGGATTACAGGAGTGAGCCACTGCACCTGGCTGCCTGTCTAATTTTTATATTTTTTTGTAGAGACAGGTTCTCATTATGTCGCCCAGGGTGGTCCTGAACTCCTGGGCTCAAGCAATCCTCCCACCTCAGCCTCCTATTAAAGGCATGAGCCACCACACCCAGCTTTGAAAATTTTTTTTTGTTTTTGAGACAGAGTCTCGCTCTGTCATCCAGGCTGGAGTGCAGTGGCGCAATCTTGGCTCACTGCAACCTCCACCTCCCAGATTCAAGAGATTCTCCTGCTCAGCCTCCCGAGTAGCTGGGTTTATAGGCACCCACCACCATGACCAGTTAAGTTTTGTATTTTTAGTAGAGACGGGGTTTCACTATGTTGGCCAGGCTAATCTCAAACTCCTGACCTCAGGTGATCCACCCGCCTTAGCCTCCCAAAGTGCTGGGATTACAGGCATGAGCCACTGTACCAGGCCCTAGCCTTGAAATTTTTAATAATTTCTAAACAAAGGGGCTTGTTTGGAAATTATTAAAGGTCTGGCATATGCCTACAGTGAGCCCCACAAATTATATAGATGGTCCACAATGAGAAAAAGAAGGTCAAGATGCTTCTCAAACTGCCAAGGGTTCTGTAACCTTAAGCAGACACTAAATGAACTCAAGAAGGATTTATTGAAACTTTTCTAGATACACATAACCCTGATCCAAGCTTAGGGGACACGAGGTATAGAACTGGGGCCATGACACTGAACCTGCCTTCCAGGAGTTGACTGAGTGGCTAAGGAAACCACACAACACAAGGCAAATGAAAACCACACAAATAATACATAAGAATGCGTTAAAAAGATATGTTATGTCAAGACAAACATTCCTAGAGTGTCAACCATGTATCACACACTGTGCCAACCATCTGCCACTGAGGAAAGAAGACGCAGGGCCTTAAGCCAGCATGGTAAGTGCAGAGCAAAGGGGTGTAGTAAGCTCTGCAAAAAGGCAGGGGAGAGGCTGGCTACCGACGGCTCTGGGGAAAAGTCACCGGGTCTTGAAGGATGAATAGGAGTTTGCTGGTAGAGAGAAAGGGGAAGGCATAAGAGACAGGAGTTCACCAAACAATTACTAAGCATCTATTCTCCAGCAGGCATTGAGAATATACAGGTGAGCAAAACAGCCGTGGGGTTTCCAGTGAGCAGGGGAGACAGATGCCAAACAAGTCACCCAGGTCAATGCATCTCAGACACTGAGACAAAGAATGTGAAGAGTAAGTGTGAGGCACCTTGGAGACATGTGACTGGAGCCTGGAGGAGGACGAGGAGCTGGTAGGTGTGGCTACAGGGCAGGGGTTGCCTTCAGCAGGCACGCAGAGCTAGAGTAGTCAGGAATAGCGGGGGCCTGAGTGGCAGCAGTTGGACATTGCAGGAAGGACATTACAGTCAGGGGCTGGGAGGAGCCTCTCTCTGGCAGGAAGTCCAACCTGCCAAGTAGGGACATCAGGCCCTGGTCAGGAGATGATGTGGGGAGAGTAGTCTCCCAGGAAGACCGAAGTTCAGGTGGATTCATATGAAGTCCTGTGCAAGATGTGTGGGAGGGCAGGTGGGCCACAGGCAGGACCTCATGAGGCCCAGGTACAAGGCAAAGCGGGAGGAAGGACAGTGAGAGCTGCTCCAGAGAGGCAGAAAAGGGTGGGCTTTCTAAGAAGTGGGTAGAGCAGAGCAGGGGAGAGGTCCACCTGCCCACCACATGGGCCTTGTCCACTCAGGCCCCACAGGCTCCTGTCCCCATCACAGCCCTCACTAAGCATGGGACTGTCCCCCTCCCACATGCTTCAACAGCACAGGGGCTGCTTCAGTGGCTGTAATAACCCCAAGCTAGCCTGATCCAGCACCTGGTGTGTATGACAAGCCCACAAGGAGAGCAGGGAGGATGAGCAGCTTCCGCCCTTCTTCCTCTGTCTGGAGACCTCTCCCCTTCCTCCTAAGGGTCCTCCTGAAACTCAGCAATTACCCTGTGCTGTCACTGTTGTCAAGTCTGTCAGTCCGTAACAGGAAGGGGAGAGGCAAACTCTTACCTGGGCACCCTGGCCCCCACTTGCTCTGCCTGAGAGCTGTGCTCAGTCTCAGGTGAGTCTTAGTCTCAGCTTTGCCTCCTCCAGGTGGGTCGGCTGAACTGACCGTGTGGGGGTGCTTAGGGGAAGTCACCACCAGAACAGTCAGAGGAAGAAGGTTGGGGGAGGGGAGTCTGAAGATGCTGTGGGCAGGAGGGAGGGAATCCATGGGGGAGGGGGAGGAGGACAGGGAGCAGAGGAAGGGGCAAGCAGGGCAGAGGCACAGAAAAGGCTCTGGCGAAAGGGGGAGGGCACCTGGGACAGCAGATTGCCTGTGGCTGGGCCTGTAGGCACAGCAGGGAGGCAAGGTCCCAACACCTGCTGGGCAGTGGGTGGGGGCGATGCAACTGGGCGGGAGGGGAGGACCAGCTAAGCTCAGGTAACTGGATGCCCTCTCCTGGGAATGGCTCCAGGCACACTCCCCAGCCCACAGCAGGGAGGGAGAGATCAGCCAGCAGTCAGCCAGGCTTTCTCCAGGGACCGTGGCAGCCCTTGGGGCAGGGGAGTCTGGGGAGGAAGAAAGCACCACTGTAGGCCCCATGGCTCAAGGGAGGAGGGAGGAGGGAGGATGCCCAGGCCTTAATCCCCAAGGGGGAGGGAACAGGGCCTGTGTCACAAGGGCAGCCAGGAGCTGGGAGCACAGGAATAGCTGGTCTGACCCGGGGTCCAGTAGGACCACCTAACTGCTGAATGGAGACAGGCCCAGGGCCAGAGCAGAGGTTGTGTCAGGAATCCAGGCAGATCTACTGGTGTCTCAGGTGAGGGTGAAGAGGCAGAGGGTGAAGGTCTGAGGTGCCCAGTTGGGGATTTGTGGTGCAGGCAGACAACAGGATCACCAGGGAGCGCACTGTGGGGTGTGGAGGCAATGGTGGAGGATCCCAGGTTTTCAGGCTAAGTGGCTGAAGGTCAGCACTCCTATCAATTGAGATGGGGAGAAGCAAGTGGAACAGTTTTGGGGGACAATCAGGAGTTGAATTTGAGACTTGAGAGGCTTTTCCATCTCTGAGCCTTGGTTTCCTTTTCTGCAGAAAGGGGGTGATAACAGCACCTACCTCAAGGGCAGGTTGTGAAAATGAGACAATAAACAAAGCACTTGAAGCCTGGGCCACATAGTGAGTTTCTACGAAAAATTAGCCAGGTGTGGTGTGCACCCGTAGTCCCAGTTATGCCAGGGGCTGAGGTGGGAGGATCACTTGAGCCTGGGAGATTGAAGCTGCAGTGGGTAGTGACTGTGCCACTACACTCCAGCCTAGGTGACAGAGCAAGACCCCACCTCTAAAAAAATTAAAAAAAGAAAAAAGGAAGCACTTGGCCCAGTGCCTGGTATACAGCAAGTCAATAAATACTAGTTACTATTACTAATAAGATAAGATGATACAGACCATGTAAGTAAATGGTTTTTGTTACAGGATGGGGAATGGGAGTAAGAATTCAAAGGCTTTTAATACCCCCAGCTTCTCGTCTCTTCTCTCCCAGCTTGCCTGTCAGTCCCCAACTGGCTCAGAGGAACGGGAGGAGACCCTGCTTCCACAGTCTGTGTGCTGCCCTGAATCACTGGAGAGGCTTCACAGCAGGGCACTGCTGGCATTTCAGACTGGCTGAGTTTTTGCTGGAGGGCTGTCCTGCACATGTAGAAGCTGAGCGACATCCAGGGCCTCCACATACTAGATGCCAGTAGCATCCCCCCTCCAGTTGTGACAATCAAATATGTCTTCTGACATTGCCGTGTGTCCCGTGGGGGATGAAATCGCCAGGTGGAGAGCACTGCTTTAGAGAAGTAGCTGACACCTACTCTGGCTTACTATGCATCTTGCATTACTCACAACTCTCAGGTAAGTGAATCATTCAGTCTTCGCCACTCACGTCCCTAACAGGGCATTACAGCTGAGCATGCCGTGGTGCACAGAGGTGACGGAACTCACCTGTCATTACCCAGCTGGTCCGTATTAGAGCAGGATGAAACCCACATTATCCAAGGTCTCAACCACTCTGCCCTGTTGCTCTCCAGTATAGAAGTACATGGGTAAAAAGTCACTCTGAGCCAGCAAGAGAGACGGGGGGCAGAGGCCTGCCACACAGCTCCTGCTAGAGTCCCACACAAGGTAGCACCTCAGGTCTTCTAGCGACATCAAAAACAGGAGTGTTAGAGGGAATTTCCACACGCTCCATTCTCAGTAATTAAACTGCAGCAACCTCCCGGATTCTCAAGCCTCAGGAGCAACCACCTTAATTAATAAATTCCATGTTGCAGTTTCCTCCATCCAGAGCCACGCTCAGCATTCCTGAACCACACTCCACCAGCAGAGCAAGGGCAAAACAGGCCTCCTGGTGAGGTCTCAGGCAAGGCATGGCATTTGCAGGACGCCGCCCCATTCTTAGAGGATAAGCCTGGGATGGGGAATGTGTCTTGAGGTCATCAACCCCAATTCAAACCTGATTCAAAGCTCCTTCCTGCTCCCTGAAACCAGGTGATGCTACAGAAAAACAATTATAATTACTGTTGTCACCACAGCATTTTCTAAGAAGCCCAGGTACAGAGTCAGTCAGCCCTCACAAGCCTGCAAGGTAGGAATTATTCCCATTTTAAGGATGACACAACTGAGGCTCAGAGAAGGTAAGTAACCTGAGGCCATGGAGTAATAAGCAGCCTGGATCCAAAGCCATGCTTTCCCTCTCTCTTATCAGCCCCTTCTGGCTCAGAAGTTGACAGAATTGCATTATCCATTTTAACTGAAATTAAAAGAAAAATCTGGGCCAGGCACGGTGTCTCAGGCCTGTAATCCCAGCACTTTGGGAGACTGAAGCAGGTGGATCACCAGGTCAAGAAAGGTGATCCACCTTTCTTGTGGATCACCAGCCTGGGCAACATGGTGAAACCCTGTCTTTACTAAAATTACAAAAATTAACTGGGCATGGTGGCCTGTGCCTGTAGTCCCAGCTACTTGGGAGGCTGAGGCAGAAAAATCGCTTGAACCCAGAAGGTGGAGGTTACAGTAAGCCAGGATCATGCCACTGCACTCCAGCCTGGGTGAGAGAGTAAGACTCCATCTCAAAAAAAATTCACCTTTCAGGAAAAAGAAAAAATGCTGAAGTCCAACCCACTGCCAATCAGAGATCAATTAGAAAATAAGATAAAGCTTACAATTATTATATATCAATATAAATAAATTCATTATTTTTTGAGACAGTCTCGCTCTGTTGCCCAAGCTGGAGTACAGTGGCGTGAGTGAACTCACCTCATGCAATCTCCATCTCCTGGGTTCAAGGGATTCTCCTGCCTCAGTCTCCTGAGTAGCTAGAATTATGGGCACCCACCACCACGCCCAGCTAATTTTTGTATTTTTAGTAGAGTTGGGGTTTCATCATGTTGGCCAGACTGGTCTAACACTCCTGACCTCAAGAGATTCACCTGCCTCAGCCTCCCAAAGCACTGGGATTATAGGTGTGAGTGACCGCGCCTGGTCAATTTTTTTTTTTTTTTGAGATGGAGTTTTGCTCTTGTTGCCCAAGCTGGAGTGCAATGGCACGAACTCAGCTCACTGCAACCTTCGCCTCCCAGTTTCAAGCAATTCTCCCACCTCAACCTCCAGAGTAGCTGGCATTACTGGCATGCGCAACCACGTCTGGCTAATTTTTCGTATTTTTAGTAGAAATGGGATTTTACTATATTTGCCAGGCTGGTCTCAAACACCTGACCTCAGGTGATCCACCTGCCTTGGCATCACAGAGTGCTGAGATTACAGGCGTAAGCCACCAAGCCCAGCCTGGCAAATTAATTTTTAAAAAGAAAATAAGGCCTGGGCTAGGTGCCGTGGCTCAAGCCTGTAGTCCCAGCACTTTGGGAGGCCAAGGCAGGCAGATCACAAGATCATGAGTTCGAGACCAGCCAGGACAACATGTTGAAACCCTGTCTCTACTAAAAAATACAAAAATTAGCAGGTTGTGGTGGTGGGAGCCTGTAATCCTAGCTACTCAGGAGGCTGAGGCAGAAGCATCGCTTGAACCAGGGAGGCAGAGGTTGCAGTGAGCTGAGACCACGCCATCGCACTCCAGCCTGAGCAACAGACTGAGACACTGTCTCAAAAAAAAAAAAGAGAAAGAAAAAGAAAATAAGGCCTGGGTGCAGTGGCCCATGCCTGTAATCCCAATGCTTTGGGAGACTGAGGCAGGAGTATCGCTTGAGGCCAGGAGTTCAAGACCAGCCTGGGCAACATGGTGAAACCCCATATCTACAAAAAATAGAAAAATTCATTTAAAAAGCTAGGCATAGTGGTACACACCTGTAATCTCAGCACTTTGGGAGACTGAAGTAGGATCACTTGAGCCCTGGAGTTTGAGACCAGTCTGGGCAACATGGTGAGAACTTATCTCTATAAAATTAAAATAAATAAATAAAAAGCTATGCATGTTGTTCTGAGTCTGTAGTCCCAGCTACTGTGGTGACAGAAGTGCTTGAGCCCAGGAGGTCAAGGCTGCAGTGGGCCTAGATCATGCCACTATACTCCAACCTGGGCGAAAAATAAGGCCTGGGCGAAAATAAGGCCTGTCTGCTAAAAAAAAAAAAAAAAAGATGGGGGGAGGGGCCAGGCATCGTGGCTCACTCCTATAATCCTAGCACTTTAGGAGGCCGAGGTGGGCACATCACCTGAGGTCAGGAGTTCAATACCAGCCTAGCCAACATGGTGAACAAAAAAATACAATAAGTTAGCTGGGTGTGGTGGTGGGTGCCTGTAGTGTCAGCTACTCAGGAGGCTGAGGCAGAAGAATTGTTTGAGCCCAGGAGGCAGAGGTTGCAGTGAGCTGAGATCACGCCACTGCATCCAGCCTGGGTGGCAGAGAAAGACTCCATCTCAATTAAAAAAAAAAACAAAAAACTTTGGGAGGCCGAGATGGGTGGATCACGAGGTCAAGAGATTGGGACCATCCTGGTCACCATGGTGAAACCCCGTCTCTACTAAAAATACAAAAAATTAGCTGGGTGTGGTGGCGCACGCCTGTAATCCCGGCTACTCGGGAGGCTGAGTCAGGAGAACTGCCTGAACCCAGGAGGCGGAGGTTGCAGTGAGCCGAGATCGCGCCATTGCACTCCAGCGTGGGTAACAAGAGCGAAACTCCATTTCAAAAAAAAAAAAAAAAAAAGGTTGGGCACGGTGGCTCACGCCTGTAATCCCAGCACTTTGGGAGGTCGAGGCAGGCGGATCATGAGATCAAGAGATCAAGAGATCAAGACCATCCTGGCCAACATGGTGAAACCTCTCTCTACTAAAAAAAAAAATGCGAAAATTAGCCCGGCGTGGTGGCACCTGTGGTCTCAGCTACTCGGGAGGCTGAGACAGAAGAAACACTTGAACCCAGGAGGCGGGGGTTGCAGTGAGCAGAGATTGCGCCACTGCACTCCAGCCTGGTGACAGAGCAAGACTCCTTCTCAAAAAAAAAAAAAAGAAAGAAATGGTAATGTAAGGTGCTGGGGAGAGGTCCTGCATCTACATACCATGCCATCTGCATCATATCCCAGACCACCCCATGTCAGCCCCAGCTCCAGTGGGGGCAGCCATGAAGCCCAAATGCAGGAGGGCCCTTTCCTCTCTGGCTACAGGTCTGCTGGTGGGAGTGATCTGGAATTCTCAACAGTTTCCCCTCTGCACACTCTGAGCTCAGAGAAGCCCACCTGCCCCCTTTACAGCAGCACTGCACATGCTGTTCCAGGTCCAGAGCCCTCTGATGAAGACCCTTCGGAAGGTTCTGGGAGCATTTAAATCAAATCCACCTGACCTGATTCAACACAGCCCCGCAAAGGCCAGAATGCAGCACTGCATCCAGCTGAGGCACCTACCTACCGCAGGAAAGGTACTGACACAGAAACCAGGCTGGGAGGGAGGCATCTAGAAGGGGCTTCTGTTCAGAGCAAGCCCTGCAGGCCACCAGCAGGCCTGCCACACATACCAAAGGGCTCCAGCACAGGCACAAACCTGCCTGGAGACAGCTTCCCCAGGACCTGCACACTGGACAGGAAGCGAGAAGAAAGGGCTCCTTCTGTCCCTCCCATGCACAGAGGCAGGCGGTCAGATCCGAGCTTACCACCACACTCCCTCTGTAGCCATGGCTCTCAACAGGGGCGATTCTGCCCCGAAGCAGAAATGTGACAATATCTGGAGACATTTTTGATTGTCACGACTACCAGGATCCTACTGGATAGGGGCCAGGATCAGTGCCCACCACCGAGAATTATCCAGCCCAACGTCCAGAGTGCTGAGGGTAAGAAGCCCCACTTGGTGGCCATCTCAGAGCTGCCAATTGCACCAGGCTCCCTCCATACATCTGGGCCTCTGCATTTGCTGTGCTTTCCACCTAGAACTTCCTTCCCTCACAGACGACTCCCTGCTCTACAACACCTTCTCTGGGCTGCCTCAAGGCCTGTGTCTGCACATCTGCCTGCATTTCCTCCTTCCACATCACTGCCCCAACACTGTACATGGATATCTGAGAAATGTTTTCACCACCAGACTGGACGCTCTCTGAGGACAGACAGTGGTGTTTTTAAGACCTTCATAGGCCTCAGAGAACCTTATTCTCAGAGACATACTAAAATGGACCCACATCTCTTATTAAATGTAATCTTCACATAACTCCCAAGAGTAGAGGGAGTGATATATTTTTTCCCATGTCGCCAATATTTTTGTGGACCCTGAAAAAACTTGTAAGTCCTGGCTGGGCACAGTGGCTCACACCTGCAATCCCAGCACTTTAGGAGGCCAAGGTGGGCGGATCACCTGAGGTGGGGAGTTCGAGACCAACCTGACCAACATGGAGAAACCCTGTCTCTACTAAAAATACAAAATTAGCCGGGCTTGGTGGCGGGCACCTATAATCCCAGCTACCCAGGAGGCTGAGGCAAAAGCATCGCTTAAACCCAGGAGGTGGAGGTTGTGATGAGCCGAGATCGTGCCATTGCACTTCAGCCTGGGCAACAAGAGCAAAACTCCATCTCAAAAAAAGAAAAAAAAAAGGCCGGGTGCGGTGGCTCATGACTATAATCCTAGCACTTTGGGAGGCCGAGGCGGGTGGATCACGAGGTCAAGAGATCGAGACCATCCTGGTCAACAAGGTGAAACCCCATCTCTACTAAAAATACAAAAATTGGCTGGGCATGGTGGCACATGCCCGCAATCCCAGCTACTCAGGAGGCTGAGTCAGGAGAATTGCCTGAACCCAGGAGGCGGAGGTTGCGGTGAGCTGAGATCGCGCCATTGCAGTCCAGCCTGGGTAAAAAGAGCGACACTCCGTCTCAAAAAAAAAAAAAAAAAGAAAAGGAAAGGAAAAAAAATATTGTAAGTCCTAGGCTCTGTGCTGAAGAATCTGGACAAGTGAGACACCACTGCTAGCCACATCTGGGATTCCTCAAGTGGTGAAGTGAACAGGGACACATGAAGGAAGTGCCCCCCAGCCTTCAAATGTCCTCACTTCAGATAACCCTAACACACCATGGAGTCAGAGGAACCTGCATGTTCCTATCACTGGATTGGCATGAGGCATCTGTTTACATCTTTGGTTTAAAACATTTATCCTGAGGCCGGGCACGGTGGCTCACGCCTATAATCCCAGCACTTTGGGAGGCCGAGGTGGGTGGATCACGAGGTCTAGAGATCGAGACCATCCTGGTCAACAAGGTGAAACCCCGTCTCTACTAAAAATACAAAAATTAGCTGGGCATGGTGGCGCACGCCTGTAGTCCCAGCTACTCGGGAGGCTGAGGCAGGAGAATTGCTTGAACCCAGGAGGCGGAGGTTGCGGTGAGCCGAGATCGCGCCATTGCACTCCAGCCTGGGTAACAAGAGCGAAACTCAGTCTCAAAAAAAAACCATTTATCCTTGTGATTCTGGCCCAGATCTCGCTGTTTCTCCAGTCCTGAATTGAGTGAAACTCACTTTTTTACAGAGATGGAAGAGTACCTGGCAGGCCCGCTCTGACAGCCTCTTGCAGTTCAGCTGAAAACAATACAAACAGGAAGGGAATGCGGGGCCTGAGGAAGTTTCCTTGGCTGCACCAGAAACTCAGGATTCTGGGCTCTGTCCTCAGGCTCTACAGTTCTAACTAAGGGGACGTGCTGGTGGAGGTTTTCTCTCTGCACAGTGAGGGAAAAAGGATAGAAGGAAAGAAAGGCATCTTTCAGCTTAATTTTAAAAGAGATTCTTTTTTCTTCCCGGAGAACAGCTGGAGCGCTGGAACCTGGCCAAGTCAGAGTCTGAGACCTGAAGTCAGGAACCAGCATGCCTACAAAATCCAGCCACAGATCTTCCTCTAATTCAGTCTGACTCATGACCTTCAGCCTCTGGTAGGTTCCAGAGGGGGTTACTAATGCAGAATCCAGAGCCTTCTCTATTTATAAGCCGATGGAAGAGCTGGAATCCTAGCTCTTGAGTGGGTACAAGGGCCCCCTCACTCCTGGCCTGACCGACACTCCCCATGGGCTGTGCACCTGGCAGGAAGCTTCCTAGCAAAGGCCTCAAAAGATCCTCTGTGCAAACTAGTGGTAGAGGAACACTTTTTCTCTCCTGGGACACCAGAGAGGTCACCAGCAAGCTGATGAAGTCCCCAGAGAGCAAATTAATTTATATTTCTGTCAGTCTTCTTAGAGGAGAGGGCAAAGGGACCACTTCCAGGCCTAGTAATTCCAGGGATGGAGCGTGGCCCAGAGCTTCTGCAGAGCTTAGGTAACCTCCAGAGAGCAAGATCAGATTGGAAATTTCGACCTAAGGAAGTTCCCTCCATCAACCCCACTGTCAAGAGCTATGCCAGCTCTTTGCAAGGTCACAACTTAAAATTGTAATTAAATTGGGAAATATTAAAGTACTTCAAGAAGAAAAGAGAAAAACTGACACAGTGATCTTTATCAGGAGGGGCCACTCACATTTCTCCACAAGGTACATAAGGTCCCTTCACTCTGAACCACACTGACATGTTCACGCTACCCCATTCCCACAAGGGCAAGCCTCATCCTCAGAGGCAGGCTATGCCCAGGCCTGCCTCTTGAGGATGAGGCTTGTCCTTATGGAAATAGCCCAAGGCCCAAGGGTCACCCAGACCTGCTCAATGGTCACTCTGTCTCCAGCTCTTCTCCCTTAGCCCCATGCTCTCCATAGCTTTCCCTCATTAAAGCCTCTATAATTGGTTCAAATAAACAAGCTTCCTGAACTGAGTTCATTACATCCGCTCAGAATCCCATGGCTGGGAAAGCCTCCAACTTACCATGGTGAGGATTAGGTCATTAAATCAATCGGTTGCCTGCAGGACTCTGGAAGCAGCCCCCTCCTTACCACCTGGCTCTGGGGATGGTTATCCTTGGGTCCTGGTTGAGAGACCCCAAGTGGGGCCTCCTGGGGGAAACTCCTCCCAGTCAAACTCAGGAAAATAAGTTTTGCTGAGCACAGTGGCAAACCTCTGTAATCCCAGCACTTTGGGAGACTGAGGTAGAAGAATTGCTTGAGGCCTGGACTTCAAAACCAGCCTGAGCAATATGGCAAGACACCATCTCTTTAAATTTTTTTTTTTTTTTTTGGAGATGGGGTCTCACTCTCTCCTTCTGTTGCCCAGGCTGGAGTGCAGTGGCATGATCTCAGCTCACTGAATCTCTACCTCTCGGGCTCAAGCGATACTCCTGCCTCAGCCTCCCGAGTAGTTGGGACTACAGGCACATGCCACCATGCCTGACTAATTTTATTTTATATTTTCAGTAGAGACAGGGTTTTGCCATGTTGGCCAGGCTGATCTCAAACTCCTGACCTCAAGTGATCTGCCTGCCTCAGCCTTCCAAAGTGCTAGGATTACAGGCATGAGCCACTGCACCTAGCCTCTACAAAAAATTTTTAAAAGATTAGCTGGATGCAGTGGTGTACACCTGTAGGCCCAGTTACTTGGGAGGCTAAGGTGGGAGGATCCCCTGAAGCCAGGAGTCTGAGGTTGTAGTGAACTAAGATCATACTACTGTACCCCAGCCTGGGCAATAGAGCAAGACCCAAAAAAAAGAAAAGAACTTTTAAGGCCACTGGCTCTTTCCAAGAGGCTCTCAGCATAAAGGTATGTGTTAATTTGCATAAAAATATAAGTGTGTCTATTTACCTCGCAAACATACCCATCTGTGCTACAGAGGCCAGGGTTCCTGGCTCCATGCATCATGTGAGCCACAGCGCCTGCTTGTTTGGTGATTGCTTCTGCTCTACTAAGCAGGAGGCGACCTTCCCAATCCTTCCCCCTCCAGCTACCTCGGAACAAAACATAATCCAAGGAAAGAGGAAGCCTCCCCCTAAAAGGCTGTTGAGGACTCAGTTTCCTTCCTCTCCAAATGTTTAACAAGCTGAAAATCAAAATCAACAATGCTTTAAACAAAGACCCCTTCAGAATCTCCCATGCGTTTATCCCATTAACTTACTGGGGGAAATGGTATCAGGACAAAAACTCCTGCTGGGTCACAAGGCATTGTCCAGTCTGAAGGCAAGGACAGTGGCAGCTGGAGCTGAAGGGAAGGAAGATTAGAAAAGACTCAGGTGCCCCAGGAGAGGAGAAAATACAGCGCTTGATACAATAGGAATCCACCCACAAACCCTGGAGGGTTTGTTCAAGGTTAAAGCTACCACAGACAAACTCAGGAGAGTGGCCACAGGGGTGGCCAGTGTAAAGTCTCCAAGAAACCGTCCCTAACCACAATGGGTACAGGTCTGAACACTCAGATCTGGGCGAACCCTGGCAAACTAGCTCCAGAGATGAACCACCATCACACATTTGTAATGACATCCCTTTCCCAAAGCCGCGAAACTGTTAGTCAGCAAACCACACAAAGGGAGCAGAAGCTTCTGGCAAAACTGGTCTATTAAGAGCTCCCCTGGCAAAGACTCCTGTTTTTCCAGGCCAATGACTTACCCAAGACTGTTACATTTCACAAAATGCAACCCAGGAGTCTTCACAAGCCCATATCTAAAGAATGTAAGCAGGATCTGCCCTCCTGCAAAAACTCTCCATTGAGAGGAAAAAGCCGGTCTTAATGGTCACCGGAAGAGGGTTTAATTGGGCCGGGCGCGGTGGCTCATGCCTGTAATCCTAACACTTTGGAGGCCAAGGTGGGTTGATCATCTGAGGTCAAGAGTTCAAGACCAGCCTGGCCATCATGGTGAAACGCCATCATTTTTTTTTAAAGAGGGTTTAATTACATAACACATTAGAATTTGATGATAAAGATGATTTCTGAGAATTAAGACTTTGTTTAAGTCCCAGGGAACACAACTTCCTCACATTGGAGCACATAATGCAATGTTAACAAACAAAAACAAAAAAGGCATCAACGCACAGGATAAAGCATGCTAGGTTTTACCTGCTTCTAGAAAAGTCATTGAAGTCTGCCAGAAAGATACTTAATCATAAAAACTTCCAAGTCCAAAAAAAGAATAACTCACCCCAAAAAAAGTTCCTAAGAGACAGGGAAACTGACTATTGTACATGCTGTAAAAGGAAAAAGAAACCAAAAATCCAGGACAATAACCCAGGAGGGCCAGGGCAAGCAAAGGGCCTGCAACCAAATTCAATTCCAGATGAAACAAAATTGGGTTTTTTTTCCCTCCTCACCTTTTTCTTTTGAAAAATTCCAAAGCCACAGAAGAGCTAAAATAATAGTATAAGAACATCCACATACCTTGCCCCTGGAGTCCCACTGTTCACATTTTGCTATATATGTCTTATGCCTCTGTGCTGCGGGTATGTGTTGGGGGAGGCACACGCACACTGCTGCTTTTCCTGAACCATCTGAAAGTCAACTGCAGATATGATACTTCGCTAATACCTCAGCATAGATTTCTTAAGGCCATTCTCCTACATAACCACAATACCATTATCACTCCAAGGAATTTTTGTTTTGTTTTTTGGAACAGGATCTCACTGTCACACAGGGTGGAGTGCAGTGGTGTGATCACAGCTCACTGCAGCCTCAACATCCAGGGCTCAAGGGATCCTCCCACCTCAGCCTCCTGAGTAGCTCGGACTACAGGTATGCATAACCACACCCGGCTATTCTTTTTTTTTCCTTTTTTGAGACAGGGTGTCACTCTGTCACCCAGGCTGCAATCTTAGCTCCCTGCACTTCCACCTCCCAGGCTTAATTGATCCTCCCACCTCAGCCTCCCAAGTAGCTAGGACTACAGACGTGCACCACCATGCCCAGCTAATTTTTATAGGATTTGTAGAAATGGGGTTTCACTATGGTTGCCCAGGCTAGTTTTGTTTTTTGTTGGTTTGAGACAGAGTCTCACTCTGTCACCCAGGCTGTAGCGCAGTGGTGCAATCTTGGCTTACTGGAATCTCCACCTCCAAGTGGTTCCAAGGGTTCAAGCGATTCTCCTGCTTCAGCCTACTGATTAGCTGGGATCACAGGTGCATACCACCATGACTGGCTAATTTTTTTTGTTTTGTTGGTTTTTTTGTTGTTGTTGTTTGCGGATACAGTCTCGCTCTGTTGCCCAGGCTGGAGTGCAATGGCGTCATCTCGGCTCAACGCAACGTCTGCCTCCCAGGTTGAAGGGATTCTTCTGCCTCAGCCTCCCAAGCAGCTGGGATTATAAGCATGCACCACCATGCCCAGCTAATTTTTTGTATTTTTAGTAAAGGCAAGCTTTCTCCATGTTGGTCAGGCTGTTATCCTCAGGTGACCTGCCCACTTCGGCCTCCCAAAGTGCTGGGATCAAAGGTGTGAGCTACCACACCCAGCCTGTTTTGTTTTTGAGATGGAGTCTTGCTCTGTCACCTAGGCTGGAGTGTAGTGGCCCAATCCCGGCTCACTGCAACCTCCACCTCCTGGGTTCAAGCAGTTCTCCTCCCTCAGCCTCCTGAGTAGCTGGGATTACAGGTACCTGCCACCATGCCCAGCTAATTTTTGCATTTTAGTAGAGATAGGGTTTCACCATGTTGGCCAGGCTGTTCTCGAACTCCTGACCTTAAGCGATCCGCCCGCCTTGGCCTCCCAAAGTGCTGGAATTACAGAGGTAAGCCACCATGCCAGGCCTAGTTTTGTTTTCTTTTTTAAGAGTTGGGGTCTTGCTATGTTGCCCAGGCTGGTCTTGAACTCCTGGCCTCAAGCAATCCTCCTGCCTCGGCCTCCAAAAGTGCTACAATTACAGGTATGAGCCACCATACCCAGCCTTCCCAAGGAATTTAATATTAACCTACTAGTAGTAGCTTTGATGTTCAGTCCATCTCCAAATTTCCCCAATTCCTCCTCCCTCAATTTGGCCTTTACTAGTGTTTAATCCAGGATTGGATCAAGGATCTCACTTGCATTTGATTCCCATGCTCTTCAACCTACTTATTCTAGAATGGTTTAGCAGCTTTTCTTTGTTTTTCAGGACATTAACTTTTTTTTTTTTTAGACTGAGTTTCGCTCTTGTTACCCAGGCTGGAGTGCAATGGCGCGATCTCGGCTCACTGCAACCTCCGCCTCCTGGATTCAGGCAATTCTCCTCCCTCAGCCTCCTGAGTAGCTGGGATTACAGGCACGCGCCACTATGCCCAGCTAATTTTTTGTATTTTTAGTAGAGATGGGGTTTCACCGTGTTGACCAGGATGGTCTCAATCTCTTGACCTAGTGATCCACCCGCCTGGGCTTCCCAAAGTGCTGGGATTACAGGCGTGAGCCACCGCCGCCGGCAGGACGTTAACATTTTTTAGAGTCTAGCACCCTTGCCTTTGGGATGTTCCACAATCTGGATTCGGCCAACTGTTCCTTAGAATTAAGGTTAAACACTTTCCCAAGAAATTATGTAGCTGATGTATCAGTGTTCCATTGGAGGTGCGTAATGCCAATCCGCCCAATTCTGGTGATGCCGGCTTTGATACTTGGGTTATGGATCAAAGTTTTAAATATATAAAATATGAAGTGAATGTATTAGAGGAAAACACAGGCAAAGAAAACAGTGGCAGCAAAAATATTTAATGAAACCTAGAAGTCGGCTGGGTGCAGTGGCTCATGCCTATAATTCCAGCACTTTGGGAGGCTGAGGTAGGTGGAACACCTGAGGTCAGGGGCTAGAGACCAGCCTGACCAACATGGTGAAACCCCGTCTCTACTAAAAAATACAAAAATTATCTGGGTCTGGTGGCATGTGCCTGTAATTCCAGCTACTCCGGAGGCTGAGGCAGGAGAATCACCTGAACCAGGAGGCAGAGGTTGCAGTGAGCCAAGATTGTACCACTGCACTCCAGCCTTGGTAACAAGACTCTGTCTCAAGAAAAATAATAAAAAACAATTTATAGAATGCCATTAAAATAAGTGAGGTAGTTTTAAATAACCTTAGACAAGTTACTTAACCTCTCTGTGCCTCAGTTAACTCCTCAAAAACTGTGGACAATAGTAGTACTAAATTCTTAAGGTTGTTGTAAGTGAATAAATGAGTTAATACAAGTAAAGTACTTATAACAAGACCTAGCACCCCGGAAATGTTTAAGAGGTATTAATAGCCCGGCGCAGTGGCTCATGCCTGTAATCTCAGCACTTTGAGAGGCTAAGGACAGCAGATCACAAGGTCAGGAGTTCGAGACCAGTCTGGTCAATATGGTAAAACCGTCTCTACAAAAAAAAAAAACAAAAATTAGCTGGGTGTGGTGGCAGGCGCCTGTAGTCCCAGCTACTGAGGAGGCTGAAGCAGGAGAATCACTTGAACCCAGGAGGCAGAGGTTGCAGTGAGCCGAGATTGTGCCATTGCACTCCAGCCTGGGTAACAGAGTGAGACTCCATCTCAAGAAAAAAAAAAAAAGAGGTATTAACCATAACGATGACAATGATGATTATGATGATGGTATGGAATGAGTCCAGTATTTTTTGTTAAGTTAAAAAAGGACAGAGCAGCCGGGCAGTGGCTCATGCCTGTAATCCCAACACTTTGGGTATCTGAGGCAGGAGGATTGCTTGAGTCCAGGAGTTTTGAGACCAGCCTAGGCAATTTAGGGAGAACCTCTCTCCACAAAAAAAATTTAAATATTAGCTTAGTGTGGTAGCACACACCTGTGGTCCCAACTACTTGGGAGGCTGAGGCTGCAGTGAACCATGATCACTCCACTGCACTCCAGCCTGGGCAACAGAGTGAGATCCTATCTCAAAAAAATGAAAAAAATGTGGCCAGGCATGGTGGCTCACACCTGTAATCCGAGCACTTTGGGAGGCTGAGGCGGGTGGGCAACTTGAGGTCAGAAGTTGGAGACTGACCTGACCAACACAGTGAAACCCCATCTCTACCAAAAATACAAAAATTAGCTAGGCATGGTGGTGGGCACCTGTAGTCCCGCTACTTGGGAGTCTGAGGCAGGAGAATCACTTGAACCCAGGAGGTGGAGGTTGCAGTGAGCCAAGATTGCGACACTACACTCCAGCCTGGGCAGCAAAGCAAGACTCAGTTTCAAAAAACAACAACAACAAAAAAACTAAAAGAAAGACAGTGAAGAACACTGTGTATTAATTACACTGTGGAAATATAAATACATATATGTGTGGAGTCACACATGTATGCAGTCACACATATGTACCAATGCACTTATATAAGTGTAGACTGTCTCTGGTTAAAATATAAAAGACTTGGCCAGGCACAATGGCTCACACCTGTAATCCCAGCACTTTGGGAGGCCGAGGCAGATGGATTACCCGAGGTCAGGAGTTCGAGACCAGACTGCCCAACGTAGTGAAACCTCATTTCTACTAAAATACAAAAAAAAAAAAAAATTAGACAGGCATGGTGGTACATGCCTGTAGTCCCAGCTACTCAGGAGACTGAGGCAGGAGCATCGCTTGAACCTGGGAGGTGGAGGTTGTGGTGAGCCGAGATCATGCTACTGCACTCCAGCCCAGGTGACAGAGTGAGACTCCATCTCAAAAAAAAGGCCGGGCAAGGTGGCTCACACCTGTAATTCCAGCACTTTGGGAGGCCAAGGCAGGTGGATCACGAGGTCAAGAGATCGAGACCACCCAGGCCAACATGGTGAAACCCCGTCTCGACTAAAAATACAAAAATTAGCTGGGCATGGTAGCACGCACTTGTAGTCCCAGCTACTCAGGAGGCTGAAGCAGAAGAATTGCTTGAACCTGGGAGGTGGAGGTTGCAATGAGCCGAGACGGCACCACTGCACTCCAGCCTGGCGCCTGGCGACAGAATAAGACTCTGTCTCAAAAAAAAAAAAACAAAAACATGTAAAAGACTTTAGTTAACAGCAGTTACTTTAGGGGAAGAGAACAGAGTAGATATGAATCCAGGGAGGGATGGAGACTTAGTTTTCACCATACAGTCTTTGAATTTAAGTTCTGCACTATTTCTATTACCTACTTAAAAAAAAAAAAAAAAAAAAAAAAAAAGACCAGCCTGGTCAACATAGAGAGATCCTGTCTCTACCAAAAGATTTTTAAAAATTAAAAAAAAGTGCAGCATGATGGCATGTGCCTGTGGTCCCAACTACTTGGGAGGCTGAGGTGGGAGGATCACTTGAACCTGGGAGTTCAAGTCTGCAATGAGCTGTGATCGTGCCACTGCACTCCAGCCTGGGTGAATGATGTTTTTAAACGAAATGGAATGGAGTCAGATCAGAACGAAAGAACATCCTTTGTCTGAGTGGTCCTGCCAATGCAGTGCAGTGCCTGACATTGAGCACTTCAATCTCTACTGTCACCACTCATGGACCTAACAGGCCACTCCTCTTCAGAGAAGATTAGGAAGTGAGAGTGGGGAGCTGGCACCCAAGGCAAATTAAAGGCAGACGGGCACATGTGACCCCTTGATGGCAGCAGCAACAGCGCCTCAGGAGGGAGGAAGGAGCCAGGACTCCATGCTGCTCCAGCTGCCTGAGCTCTTTACATCCCACCATGAGCTCTGGAAGACTGCTCTGTGCAGGAAAGAAGAACTGGGGGTCAGCTTGCTTGCCCGTAAGCCCCACCATGTCTCCCAAATAATCACCAGCACCTCATATTCCTGCAACTCCAGCGATCGGCCAGAGGAGGGCCATGTGCCCCTGGAGGCTGTGGGCAGTGCCAACAGCAGTGACACACATGGAGGGAGAAGGACCCTCTGCTTCCATCCAGAAGCCAAGTATGAGCACATGCTCAGGAACAGGCTCACAGGGTCTGGTCAGAGCTGACCTTGGCCGTTACCACCTTTTGTTCCCTTCTTGGTAAATAAAATGGGATTATTCAGGGCTCAGACTTACCACCCCACCAGCTGAAGTGCTAGCAGTACTAACAGCTTAACATATTTAAATCACACCCCAGGCCCCTCCCCAACACACAAAAGAAATGCAAATTACAAAGGGAAAATCATTAAAATGTCCTCTACCTGGAGAGAATAAAAGAAACCCAGTAGGGTGGCCGGGCGCGGTGGCTCACGCCTATAATCCCAGCACTTTGGGAGGCCAAGGAGGGTGGATCACGAGGTCAAGAGATCGAGACCATCCTGGTCAACAAGGTGAAACCTCGTCTCTACTAAAAATACAAAAATTAGCTGGGCATGGTGGCGCACGCCTGTAGTCCCAGCTACTCGGGAGGCTGAGGCAGGAGAATTGCTTGAACCCAGGAGGCAGAGGTTGCAGTGAGCCGAGATCATCCCATTGCACTCCAGCCTGGGTAACAAAAGCAAAACTTGGTCTCAGAAAAAAAAAAAAAAAAGAAAGAAAGAAAAGAAACCCAGTAGGTCAGAATGTCTTTTTTTTTTTTTGAGTTGGAGTTTTGCTCTTGTTAGCCAGGCTGGAGTGCAATGGCGCAATCTCGGCTCACCGCAACCTCCGCCTCCCGGATTCAGGCAATTCTCCTGCCTCAGCCTCCCGAGTAGCTAGGATTACAGGCATGCGCCACTATGCCCAGCTAATTTTTTGTCTTTTTAGTAGAGACGGGGTTTCACCATGTTGACCAGGATGGTCTCGATCTCTTGACCTTGTGATCCACCTGCCTCAGCCTCCCAAAGTGCTGAGATTACAGGCGTGAGCCACCGCGCCCAGCCCCAGAAATGTCTTATTTCATATTCCTGCAGAAAGATACTTGCCAAGGGTGCAAGTCAGGGTCAGGATGAGTCTCTGGGAAGCTAGGACTGCCTGAGGCAGGCAGCTGTGAGGCCTCAGTCTGGATAGGAAGGTCAAAGCTAAAGCATCTCCTTGGAAACTGGTCCAAGGTTTGCCTGGTGATTGATCAGGAAGAACAGGGGTAGGGCCCACATTCCGTGAGGTGTTCAGTCCACAAGGGACCCTGATCTTCGCAGGAATCCTTACTGGCAGAATCTAGGACTTTAGGGATAGTAACTTCATCTGCCGTGGGGTGGTTATTCAGTTCAGGTCAGGGACATTGATCACAGGATTCCAGCAGCAGAAAACATGTGGGTTGGACACTTGGGTGCTACTCGGGCCGGAAAAAAAACCTTAATTAGAGCTGGCTCTCAAAGCCTCCTCCCCAGCTCTCCACATGGGAGAGGATATGGAAATGGGTCACAATCTTCCAGCTGAAACGGCGTCACTGTGGGCTCCAACCACGCTTGAAGATGTCCAGGTGCACTGAGTGACCTGGCCTCCTTGCTGTGCAGGCCTTGCCCTCCTAATCAGATGCTGGATGCTGCTGCCCCACTCTTCAGCTTGAAGGGGCAGCTGATTAGCACCAGGAGTGCCACATACAGGAGCTGTGAAAATAACATCGCACAAAGATATGCCACGCTGTCCTGGCACCCTCCTCTCTAAATGTGAATGGCTGCTCTGCCGACCCTTTGCCCTCTCCACCCAGCCCCGGCTGAAGGGACAGAGGAACACTGTGTACTTTCACATGAACTGCTTGCTAGACCTCCCTGTCCTTGGTCTTTGAAGAGAACTGAAAGCCTGGTGCTTGGGGAAGAAAGAACCCTGCCCCCACCCTAATCTGCAAATATTGACCCAAAATGGGGGCCAGAGGACATAGGTGTCCCTGTGCATCAGTTCCTCCAGGAACCCCATGAGAACTGTGGAGAGCCCACCTGCCACCACATGCCTGCTTTCCAAAGTTGGCAGGGAAAGATGTGTCGGGCAGGAAGAGAACTCTGCAGAGACAAGATCTGGTGGCTGTTACATAAGAAGCGCACTGAGGTAGTGGCAGAACTTCAAAATCCACAGCCCCATGCAAAAACTTTGAAAAGAAATCCTCAATGTGATCATTTCTCTCAGACTTGAACTCAAGTAACAGTTAAAGGGTTAAGGCTTTAAGTGGGAAGGGAATTCTTGCTAACCATGGCTCCTGAGGCGTGCACTGTTGCTCAAGATGTCCATACCAAGTACAGCTTTTGTTACATGACACAGAAGGGCTCTAATTGTTTAACTCTTCGATTGCTCTTCTGGAAAACCAACCCAGCCCCCAACCTTAATGCCCACTCAGGGCAGGTAACCACTGGGGCCGGTGTGTATATCTGGAAATCATATCCTGACTCTCCTTCTAAGAGTTCAAAGTACTCTCATCAAATCATTCTTTCTTCATTCATACAACCCCAACTATATAACAAGCCTCTTGGTCCTAGACTATGAGCTTGTTATGGGAAAAAACTATTTTTATCCTGCTTACCACGGTATCCTAATACCTATGATGGTGCCCAGATTGTAATAAAGCTTCAATAAATATTTATTAATTGAATCAATGAGTCATTAGAAGGAAGGAGAGAGAGGGAAGAATAATGGAAGACAATCACCACTTCTTGGTGTCTCTGTGCTTATAAAAAAACATCAGAATCAAGATTAGAAACTAAGCCCTTTAACCCCCTCTTGGCCCTGCCATCGGGGGTCCTCAATCATGCTATGATGCGTAGGACACACAGTTTACAGGAGCTTATACACTACAACACAACCATGAGAAATGGAGCCATAGGTATGACCCTCGATCCTTAAGAAACTTCCACTGGGGAGAAACAATGTTTTTGTCCAGTTATTCCCCACAGTAGGACACCCTTCCCTCTGGGGACTGTTGTCTTTCCCGTTTAAACATGGCTTCATGGAGGACCAGAGCATAATAGGTCTTTAATAACTGAGTATAACAGCAGTTGGTGCTCAGTTCCCTTTCATAAAAGAAGTTCAAAAGCACTCTGGCTCAAACACCATCATGCCCCCTGGGAACTACGAAGGTTCAAGTATCATTATCCCCATTTACAGTCAAGGTAAATAAGGCAAAGGGAGGTTAATTAGCTTGCTCACGGTAAGATAAGACAGGGAAAGGGCCTAGGATTTAAATCCTTTGGAGCAGCCAGCGAGTTATCACCTACGTTGGGCTTAAGGGAGACTTTTGTTTCTTCTCCATGGTTTCTACTGAGAATCAATATATGACATGGTGCTCAGAGCTCTGCTTGGGAGTCATACTGCCTGGTTTGAATCCGATTCTGCTCCCAACTAGCTAGACCTCAAACACGTTACTTAACGTTTCTAGGCCTCAGTCTCTGAACATGCAAAACGGTGATAATGGTACGTATCTCAGAAACCGTGAGGATTAAATGAGACAGTGTATGTAAAATGCCACTATCATTCCCTTTCTCAACTACATGAGGAAAAGCTTGCACCCATGCTGCGTTTAGTTTTTACAAGGCTACACATGACATATGACCAGCAGACATTTCAGATTCTGCCTATAAAGTGCCCCAGGACTCTGAAAGTGACTTGCAACACAAGCGTCCTATTTGATTCCCACTAACTTGTGTTGGCCTCTCAAGGTTAGCAGAGCAAGTAGCATTGTGGACAATAACTCATGATGGGAGGACCAAAAGGGGATCTGAAAAGCTGGCACCCAGTCTAAAGAGTCTGGATTCCTGGTGAGTGGAGCCCCTGGCTTTGACATGCCATTTCTCTCAGTGCTCTGCTGAGTTTCCCAACTCTACTCAGCCCAGACCAAAGAAAGCCTATGCTTTCTAGGTACCACTGTGTTCCAGATCATGCAATCAAACGGGAGATGGTCAGAAGTGCCAGTGTGGCCCAACCCTCTAGAGAGGGCCTGGTGATAGCAGGAGACTGGATGGGGTGGGGGTAGGAAAGCTGTCCAGTCAATCTTGGTATAATCCCAACAAAGAAACTGTGACATATATGTGTGTGTGCCTCTGATGCATATATGAAGAATGGCTGCAAAACTCCATGGCTACTTAAGAGTCACTGCCAAGATAAGAAGCTTTAACTCACACAGAGAGGGGCAGAGAACACAGACATTCCACTGTAGACGACAAGCTGCTAAGCACCGGCAACACTCATTCATTCAACTCAAGAAATGTTTGCTGATGACTTAGGGACTCAGAAGAAAGGAGGCTCAATAAAATGCAGGACACACGGACACACATACCAGGACCATCATCAACCTAGCTGACGCTTCCCACATCTTCAGGGGACCAGGCCAGAGAAATAAGGAGCTTGATGGAAAGAAACAATACTCTAGCTGGCCTCCAAAAGCTTCCCAGGACAAAGAGCCTATTCCAAATGCTCTTTCTAACATCCTGCTCTGTCTTTTAGTGTGGACTCAAATATTCTCCTAGACCTCCAGGAAAAGTTCCCAAGCAGTGACTTCCCACTGTTCAGAATTCAAGAATAAAATCCAAACTCCTTACCGTGGCCACAAATTTGGCCCCTGCTGACTCATCACTAACCACACTCCAGCCCCTCTGAGCTGATTATTCTTGCAGTTCTCTCTGTCCACAAAGCTGTCCTTCTGGATCATCATGCAGGTCTCCCAAAAGCCACCTTTTCAGAGCTAGCTAAAGCTATGACCCTAACCCTCATCCCAGCCACTTTCCATCTTCTGTTTTATTTTCCCCCATATCTCACCCTACATTCTTTTGTTGACTCGTTTATTTGTTTACTATCTGTCTCTCCCACTAGAAGATAAACTTCATTAGAGTACGCATTTTGATCTTGTTCTTGGCTATGTCCATAGCACCTGCAACAGTGCCTAGCACACAGACGCTCAATAAGTCATTCAAGTATTTTCAAAATACTACAAAATTTAGGTACCAGATTTTAAGAGTAGACAAAAAGAGACAAAAATCACTGCATAAGCTGGTGGGAGGTAAGAAGCAGATAAACAGGCTGGGCATGGTGGCTCATGCCTGTAATCCCAACACTTTGGAGGCTGAGGCAGGCAGATCATGATGTCAGGAGTTTGAGACCAGCCTGACCTACATTGTGAAACACCGTCTCTACTAAAAATGCAAAAATTATCCAGGCGTGGTGGTGCATGCCTGTAATGCCAGCTACAAGGAGGCTGAGGCAGGAGAACTGCTTGAACCTGGAAGGCAGAGGTTGCAGTGGTCAAGATCATGCCACTGAACTCCAGCATGAGCAACAAAGTGAGACTCCGTCTCAAAAAAAAAAAAAAAAAAGCAGATAAACAAAGGCAAAATAATAGTTAATACTTCAATTTATATACTAAGTGCCAGGTGCTCTTCTGAGTATCTACTAGGTATTAATTTAATCCAACAACTCCATGAGAAAAATATTACTATTGCACATATGGGGAAACTGAGACACAGAGATTAAGTTACCTGCTGAAGATCATGCAGCTCATGATGACAGAACCAAGATCCAAACCTGATAGTCTTGGTACAAAGTCCATGGTCTAATTAAGAGCTACACTTCATATTTGCTGAGTGTCAAATAACTACTTGGTCAGCACCTGTAGCAGCTGTTCCCAGTAGGCAGGGATGGAGAGAAAGCAGACCCATCAAGGAAGGACCGCCCTGTCCTGTGAGCACTGTGAACAAGAGACTGCTGGCTTTACACTATGTTGATCCTGGATGAGGAGTCTACAAGAAGCACCATCTGATGAAAAGGCAGGGGCAGGACTTCTGGTGCCATGAGATACCAGGCAAGTTAACCAATATTTGGAGAGTTTAGATTTTGTGCAAGGCACTGATCTAGACACTGTGGTGGATGCAAAGACAAACCCAGTAGAGATCTGGTCTCAGAAAGCTTAGAGTCACATGTGTACACATGGAGCTGAAACGGGGTAGAAACTGACAGGCATCATAAGAAAATGCATAAACTGCTATAAGACATCAAAAGAGCCAGCTTCTAGGGGCCACAGATGCTTAACCATAAAAGAAGGGGCTGGCCTATGTAACTCCCAAGGTCCTCTCATTCTGACATGTTCTGAAAGCACAGATTTGGAGCAGCATGGAGATCAAGTTTTATTCCGTTTGTTGTTGTTGTTGTTGTTGTTGTTGAGATGGCAGCCTGGGTGACAGATCTTCCTCTGTCACCCAGGCTGGAGTACAACGATCTCAGCTCACTGCAATATCCACTTCCCAGGTTCAAGCGATTCTCCTGCCTCAGCCTCCCAAGTAGCTGGGATGACAGGCACCCGCCACCATGCCCGGCTACGTTTTGTATTTTTAGTTGAGATGGGTTTTCACCATGTTGGCCAGGCTGGTCTCCAACTCCTGATCTCAGGTGATCTGCCAGGCTTGGCCTCCCAAGGTGCTGGGATTACAGCTGTGAGCCACTGCACCCGGCCTTATTCTCAAGTTTGTGGCCACTGAGTTGTTCTCCCACCTATCATGAGAACAGGCCCAATTTCTTGGTGCAACATCTTCCAACAGAGGCAGTAATGTTCCCATTTAAATAACACAACCTGATGTGGGAATGAAGCCCAGTATATTCTGCCCTCCTCCACCTCTAACTGGTTTTTAAACCCACAAACCCTCTCCAATCAAGGAGGAAGGGACCTGTTCTATGAGCATGTTGTTATGGGACATCTAAATCTTAGTCTCCAAAGTTTTACTTTGCAGCTTTTCCAGAGGGAACAGACTGGCTCCACCTCTTCATTTCCATGGCCACTGCCCTGATCCCTCAAGCCACCATCATCTCCTGCCAGGCAGCTGCAACCGTCTGTCTCATAATTGGTATCCCTGCCTCTACCTTTGCTCCTTACAATTCAGTAGCTACACAGCAGCCAGAACAATCTTTCAGAACAAATCAGACTTTATCTTCTCTCTGCTTAAAACCCTTCAATGGCCTCTAATTGTTCCTAAAGTAAAATCCAAACTCTTTATTATGACCTACAAAATCATTGTTTTGATTCATAGGTTCTTTTTTTTCCCCCCAAGATGGAGTCTTGCTCTGTCACCCAGGCTGGAGTGCAGTGATGTGATCTCGGTGCAACTCTGCCTTCCAGGTTCAGGCAATTCTCCTGCCTCAGTCTCCCAAGCAGCTGGGACTACAGACAGGTGTCATCACACCTGGCTAATTTTTGCATTTTTAGTAGAGACGGGGTTTCGCCATGTTGGCCAGGCCTCCCAAAGTGCTGGGATTACAGGCATGAGCCACTGTGCCCGGCCTGATCCACAGATTCTTATATGTAATCTGTCTCCTCTCTACCTTCACAGCACTTACCACTACTGAAATTATTTTGTCCACTTGTTTACTCACTTATTGTGTGACTTCCCTCCTCTTTAAAATGTCATCTCTAAGGAGGGCACAAACCGTGCCTGTCTTCACCACTAAACCCCAGTACTTGGAATGGTGCCTGGCACATAGTAAATGCTCACTACTGAATGAATGAATCTTCATCCCATAGAGGTGATTTGCATTTACAAGGGAGGACCATGAACTCCACCAGCAAACCATGAATGACACATTGGCATTTAACAACCAGCACCTTTATTTACGATCCAAAGCCCTACTTTAAATCTGAAGAAGCTGCTGGTATCTCTGGACACTTTAATGACACAAGAGATCAGTTATCACTTGGGGACACACGCCAGGAACTGGAGCCCAGTGGTTGTAGCAGGGAGCTAAGAGCCAAGGCTCCTGAAAACAAAACCTCAAGACAAACCCTGACTTGCCTCCAGGTCCCTTACCCACACACCCTGTGCCTCAATTTACTCAGCAGTTGGCCAAACATGTTTCTCTCAGTTCTGTGAGTGACAGGAGACAAAATAATTAACAGCTGGAGCATACTGAGATCCTCAGATAGGAGGTGCTGCAAGCCACACGTCTCATTATTCATAAAACTCTTGATTTGCTGCCAACACGGCCCCCTCCTCCTTCCCAGGGGCTATCCTGACGACAGGCGCTGCTCAGACAAGTTCAGCTCACAAGAGGGAGGGATGGAGGGCCTAGCAGAGGCTGGGTGTCCAGACCTGGGTGTCTAGGTTACCAGGTTTCAAAAAATGGTGGTTGGGGTGGGGTGATGAAAAGGAGGTGAGAGGTGCAGTTTGGGGCTCCAGGTGGTTAATTTTGCAGGTTGGTTCATACGCGCCCGCCATCCAGGTGAGACAAGTACCCCACCGGGTACCTTCCAGAAAGGCACACCGGGGAGGGGTGGAATCGGGAGACCACAGTTCAATCAAACTAGAGAGGGAGGAAGGGCGGCCCAGCATTTAGTTCGGGGAAATATGGAGTGAGAGTCTGGGAGTGGGCGCAGGTGAAGGAAGAAGCAGGAGCCCAGGGGCCGGGAGGGCGGACCGGCGATGACAGCCACCTGGCCGCGGCGAGGTGAGCAACAGGGTGGGCGGCGCAGACACCTGTGGAAGCAACCCCCGGGCGAAGGTGAGGGAGGCAGGAGGTGCCCTGCGGCGGGAGGCGGCCAGGCCCAGACCAGGGCGCAGCGCTACCGGGGCGGGCCGGGGTCCGAGCAGGGTCGGGGGCGCTCTCCGCGGCCCCTCCCCGGTAGACAAAGGGCTGGCCGCTCCCCCGAGCCCCGGCGCGGCGCGGGCCGGAGCGCTGCAGACGCGGCCCGGCCTCGGCGCTTACCTGGGCCGTCTGACCCGGCCGGGCCGGCGGGGGCAGCGGGTCTGGGTAGCAGCGCGCGGCGGCCTGTTCCGGGGCGTGCTCAGCTCGAGCTGCCGCAGCGGCGGCGGTGGCGGCGGCGGCAGCAGCAGCAGCAGCAGCAGGAGCGGCCGCCTCAGCCTCCGCCTCCCGCTCCGAGAGTCACCGCGGTGGGGAGGGAGGGAGGGAGGCGCCAGGCCGCCGGGGGAGGGACCGGCGGAGGGAGCGGCATCTGGCTCCGCGCGGGCTGCTGAGGCGCGGCGGCGGCAACGCCCGGGAGGGAGGCGGGCGCGGAGGGGGGCGGGCTCCGGGGGCGGGGAATGTGGGCGGGGCGGGGTCCGGGGCTACGCATTGGTTAACTCAGCATGTGGGTGGGGCTACACGTTGTGGGGCGGAGTCAAGTTCTGCGCGTGTGAGCGCTCACTGGGCTCTTCTGGAAGGGGGCTTGACAAGAGTCATAGGGGCTGGGCCATGAGGTGGGCAGATGGAACAGGGCGCGGATAGTGGCGGAGTCCGCGCTGAGAGCAAAGGGGAGGAGCGGGCCGGGAGTGGGCAGGGAAGGCGGGGCGGGCGCGGGGAGGAGGCGGTGTCCTGGAGGAGGAGCAGGGTAAGGATGGAGCTAGCGCTGCGGTAAAGCCACGCTGCGTGTCCCTATCTGCTCCAGGAGCACACTGATCCCGTAAAAATAATGGCCTCTCCCACACACTGGCCTGTGTTTAAAAACGGGAGCAACTAGACGGGGGCAGAATCCTTGGTGAGACCAGTTTGCCAAGAACCCCGGAAAATTCTGAAATGGACAAGGTTGCAGAACGTTTAGAGGCGTGGTCTTCCTGCGTTGTTGAGCTGGGAACATTGCTACCTCTGAGTTTGAGGCCTAACCTGGGATTAACCGAGCCCAGAGCCCAGGGATGGGCCTCCGTGCGTCCATTAAACTGAGAAGGTCGTGTGTACTGGTAGTGGGTGCATTTTTTGGCGTAAGGGTGCCCATTAAAATGTTTCTACAGAAAGTTTGGCTCTATTTGGAGAGAGTACAGGGAGAAGCAGCCCATTTTAGGTAAAATGCAAATTGATTTTAACATCCGCCTTATTTTTAAAGGGACCTGTATCTTTCAGTGTGGTCGCATTTTCAGCAGTTTAAACTACCAGTTACACAGTGTGACTAACCCTCGTTCAGAAGCCCTCCTACCCCACTCTTCCCACAGCCTTTCTTTTTACACCTTTTCTGTTCCATCCTCCTCCACTCTGCTATATTTCTTCCCCTTCCCTATGCAAGAAGAATACGAAATACTTTTTTTTAAAGTTTATAATATCCACATTACTCTTTACTCATTTGGTTGTTTTTGTTTTTGTTTTTTGAGACGGAGTCTTGCTCTGTCACCCAGGCTGGAGTGCAGTGGCGACATCTTGGCTCACTGCAACCTCCGCCTCTGGGGTTCAAGCGATTCTCCTGCCTCAGCCTCCCGAGTGGCTGGGACTACAGGCACGTGTCACCACGCCTGGCTAATTTTTGTATTTTTAGTAGAGATAGGCTTTCACCATGTTGGGCAGTCTGATCTCAAACTCCTGACCTCAAGTCATCCACCCACCTCGACCTCCCAAAGTGCTGGGATTACAGGCGTGAGCCACCACGCGTGGCCTGCTCACACCTTTTCCTACTTAATAGGTCCCAAAGTGGGTCTCTCCTCCAATGTCCCCACCCTCAGTAACTGGTACCACTCTCTACCCAGTTGCTTACACCAGACACTTAAAGTGTACCATTGACACCGTTATTTTTTTCTTCATTTCCAGTCCGTGTTGTTTCCAATTCTAAATGATATCCTTAACCTCTCCACCTCCTACTATCTCTACTCCTCTTTCCCATTTTAACCTGCCAACAGCTGTCACCTTGACTCCTGCAATAACCCTTCAAGCAGTCTCTCCTTTAGGCTCTCCTTACACCACCCATCCATTGCCCACACAGCAACTGGAGGAATCTTCAAATGCACCCATCTTGTTAGACCTATGCTATTCAACAATTTCTCTTCATTTTCTCGAGGAAAATTCAAATTCAAAGCGTGGCAACAAGGCCTTGCGGGATCTAGCTTCAGCCTGATCTTGAACCACTTTTGCCAACTGGGCTGTAGCCACACTTGGGACTTCTCCCTGTGCCTTGATCACAGGCAGCTCTTTTGTGCTTCAGATCTTCTGATTGTACAGTTCCCCTGGCCTCGGTGGCTCTTCTCCCATTTCTCCCCACTTCACCTGCCTGAATATTTGCTCTTCTTTGTTTTTTTTTTTCCTTTTTTTTTTTTAATTGCATTTTAGGTTTTGGGGTACATGTGCAGAGCATGCAATACAGTTGCATAGGTACACACATGGCAATGTGTTTTGTTTGCTTTCTCCCCTTCACCCACATTTGGCAATTCTCCCCATATTTGCTCTTTAGGAAGACCTCTCAACCTGCACTAGCCCTAGTGCCACAACATGGCTATAAACTCCAGGAGGGCAAGGACCATCCCACCAAACACAATACCTGTATCCACAAATATTACTGCATGAACAACACGAATGAGTAAATATTGCTTCCAGGACTTTCCCTGCCATCCACCGGCCACTCCTAGTCTGCCACTCCCAGCCCCAGCTCCAGGGCTAACAGCCTTCTCCTCCTTACTTTTCTCTCACTGCATTTATAGTTTGATATTTTCTCCTTTCAGCTCTGGAGAGGGCCTCCGTGTGGTCCCAGAACATATATTACATATCTTTCTTTTTTTTGAGACAGAGTCTCACTCTGTTGCCCAGGCTGGAGTGCAGTCTCAAGATCTTGGGTCCCTGCAACCTCCACCTCCTGGATTCAAGCGATTCTCCTGCCTCAGCCTCCTGAGTAGCTGGGGTTACAGGCACCCGCCACCATGCCCAGCTAAGTTTTATATTTTTAGTAGAGACAGGGTTTCACCATGTTGGCCAGGGTGGTCTTGAACTCGTGACCTCAAGTGATCCATTGGCCTCAGCCTCCCAAAGTGCTGGGACTACAGCTGTGAGCCACCATGCCAGCCTATTATGTATCTTTAAATAGTTGCTTTCTGAAGCAAAAGTGAAAAAACTCTATTTTTTCTTTTTCTTTTTTTTTTTTGCGATAGAGTCTCATTGTTGCCAGGCTGGAGTACAGTGGTGTGATCTTGACTCACTGTAGCCTCCATCTCCTGCGTTCACGTGATTCTCCTGTCTCAGCCTTCCTAGAAACTGGGATTACAGACACGCACCACCATGCCCAGCTAATTTTTGTATTTTTAGTAGAGACAGGGTTTTATCATATTGGCCAGGCTGGTGTCAAACTCCTGACCTCAAGTGATCTGCCTGCCTTGGCCTCCTAAAGTGCTAGAATTACAGGTGTGAGCCACTGTGCCCAGCCAAAAAATTGTTTTCTTTTCTTTCCTTTTTTTTTTGAGACGGAGTTTCGCTCTTGTTACCCAGGCTAGAGTGCAATGCCACGATCTTGGCTCACCACAACCTCCGCCTCCTGGGTTCAGGCAATTCTCCTGCCTCAGCCTCCTGAGTAGCTGGGATTACAGGCACACGCCACCATGCCCAGCTAATTTTTTGTATTTTTAGTAGAGACGGGGTTTCACCATGTTGACCAAGATGGTCTCGATCTCTTGACCTCGTGATCCACCCGCCTCGGCCTCCCAAAGTGCTGGGATTACAGGCTTGAGCCACTGCACCTGGCCAAAAAATTGTTTTCTATAGCAAAGGCATAACTATAAAATTTTCAGGCCAAGTATGAAATAACAGTGCAATCAGGGCCGGGCACAGTGGCTCAAGCCTGTAATCCCAGCACTTTGGGAGGCCAAGGCTGGTGGATCACAAGGTCAAGAGATCGAGACCATCTTGGTCAACATGGTGAAACCCCGTCTCTACTAAAAATACAAAAAATTAGCTGGGCATGGTGGCGCGTACCTGTAATCCCAGCTACTCAGGAGGCTGAGGCAGGAGAATTGCCTGAACCCAGGAGGCGGAGGTTGCGGTGAGCCAAGATCGCGCCATTGCACTCCAGCCTAGGTAACAAGAGTGAAACTCCGTCTCAAAAAAAAAAAAAAAAAAAAGAAAAGAAATAAATAACAGTGCAATCATAGCAGGCTGCAGGGAAAGAGAACTATTTTTTATTTATTTAGAGATGGGGTCTCACCCTGTCACCCAGGCTGGAGTACAGTGGCATGGTCCTAGCTCACTGTAACCTAAACTCCCGGATTCAAGCGATTCTCCTGCCTCTGCCTCTGGAGCAGCTAGGATTGCAGGCATGTGCCACCATACCCAGCTAATTTTGTTTTTTAGAGATGGGGTTCACCATGTTGCCCAAGCAGCTCTCTTAACTCCTGGTCTCAATCAATCCTCCTGCCCTGGCCTCCCAAAGCACTAGGATTATAGGCAGAAGAGCTATTTTTAGGCATTTAGGGCTTTATGGCAACAATGGTCCTCAAATTTTACTCTATAAGAAGACCTTCTGCTTATAAGTTGAACCAATACCAGGTCAGAATGGGTAAATTAATAACTTCCAGTATTTAGAAAGTGAAAAAATGATATTTTCCTCTATTCTGTTTGCCATCCTGTTTGTATTTGGTATAGGTCTAACTTCTCTGAGGATAGACAATTAAAAGGAGGCCAAGTGCACAGCAGACAGAGTGTCACAGTCATGTGTCACCCTCCTGTGTTGTGCCTTGGCAAATACTTGTCATCTAATTTTACTTTAGAGATGATAAGGAATTATTAAACACAATGATGAAAGCATTTTGTAGATTGGTGAGTATACATATTTTGTGTCATGAGGGGGGTATGTGCAGCTGTGAACATCTGGCTCTCTGCCAGCGTGCCCCCCCCCAGTATTGGTCTCTGTAGCATCTGATGAGTACATCCTCCTGACACCACAGAACCCTGCTTTCATGTATTTAGGAACAGTATAAAGAAATAATTATTCATTTCTTTGGCTGTTTTGATCAACCAACGTGTCTTCTAAGTGTATTTTGTCTGTAAGCCTGAAACATTCTAATTACCTAGTAAAGACAAAACAACATAAGACCTTGGTTTGGATCCATATACTCAGCAGACTCGCCTGTAAGCATAGCAGTCTATTTATCACCTTTTTTTCCTGTTGTTTATTGTCCAATGAAGGACCCAAAAAAATGACCATCCCTAAAAGCAAATAGCCTCTACCCTCTGGGAATAATTAAATAACTGTCTTCCCCCACTCTCACTGGCATATATCATTGCATTTTATAGCGATAGATGTTGCAATTCTATCAGTGTCTTCAGATAAGACTGAAAAGACCACTCCTGACAAGCAATTCTTTCCTCACGTTATAAAACAACAAACTACAGGTTGCCCAGTAGTTTGTTGTTGTAAACAAGTAGTAGAGTATGTTATTATTATTATTATTATTATATTATTATTTTTGAGATGGAGTTTCGCTCTTATTACCCAGGCTGGAGTACAATGGCGCGATCTCGGCTCACCGCAACCTCCGCTTCCTGGGTTCAGGCAATTCTCCTGCCTCAGCCTCCTGAGTAGCTGGGATTACAGGCACACGCCACCATGCCCAGCTAATTTTTTGTATTTTTAGTAGAGACGGGGTTTCACCATGTTGACCAGGATGGTCTCGATCTCTTGATCTTGTGATCCACCTGCCTCAGCCTCCCAAAGTGCTGGGATTATAGGTGTGAGCCACCGTGCCCAGCCTGAGTGTGTTATTATTAAACATCTATAACTTTGCTTCTGACCTTCACCATTGTAAGACAGTAGCAATTTTTTTTTTTTTTTTTTGAGACAGAGTTTCCCACTTGTTACCCAGGCTGGAGTGCAATGGCACGATCTCGGCTCACTGCAACCTCCGCCTTCTGGATTCAAGCAATTCTCCTGCCTCAGCTTCCCAAGTAGCTGGGACTACAGGCATATGCCATTATGCCCAGCTAATTTTTTTGTATTTTTAGTAGAGACGGGGTTTCACCATGTTGACCAGGATGGTCTTGATCTCTTGACCTTGTGATCCACCCGACTCGGCCTCTCAAAGTGCCGGGATTATAGGCGTGAGCCGCCACCCCTGGCCTGAGAGTAGCAATTTTTAAACTTACCCTAGGCTGGGTGTGGTGGCTCACTCCTGTAATCCCAGCACTTTGGGAGGCCAAGGCAGGTGGATCAACTGAGGTCAGGAGTTTGAGAGCAGCCTAGCCAACATGGCGAAAACCTGTCTCTACTAAAAATACAGGTGCGGTGGTGCGTGCCTGTAATCCCAGCTACTTGGGAGGCTGAGGCAAGGGAATCACTTGAACTCGGGAGGCAGTAGTTGCAGTGAGCTGAGATCACACCACTGCACTCCAGCCTGGGCAACAGAGTGAGACTGCTTCTCTAAAAAATAAATAAAAATAAATAAATTTACCCTAGACCCTGGACTATAAACTCTCCTGTTTCTCATTCATATGTTCATCTAGGTTTTTTTTTTTTTCCTGAAATCCTTTGCAATTTGGTAACACTGAAGTCTAACTTGCTGCAGTGTGACATACACCCAGATTTTGCATTCGGTCCAGTAGAGACCATTCAATCTAAATGAACTTTGTGGCTCATTTCCACCTCACTTTCTTCATTACTATTCTTTTGGGAAATTACTTCCCATCAGCAGTATTTGCCCCCAGCTGGTGAATTAGAGGGGGCTCTTTTTTATAGTTAATAAACAGTAAAGGTTGAGGGCAGCAGATCCATCCCCTGGTATCAGCTAATGAAGAGCCTCACATGAAAGCTTATGCAAAGGGGACAGGCATAGTGCAAATGTCCTGGGATCCAAGATTACTCACTCTTCTCTCACATGCTGCAGAACAGATAGTAATGATTATTAATTATTAAGCAAAGAACGTGAGAGCCA
The DNA here is from genome assembly GCF_049354715.1 of Callithrix jacchus. Classification (NCBI taxonomy): domain Eukaryota; kingdom Metazoa; phylum Chordata; class Mammalia; order Primates; family Cebidae; genus Callithrix; species Callithrix jacchus. Next base: position 47,784,415 of record NC_133508.1, read on the forward strand.
ACACAGGCAGCAAAAAAAAAAAAAAAAAAAAAGAAAGAAAGAAAAGAAAGCTGCACTCTAGGATCCTCTGTTCAAATCACTTTAATTAGTATAAGCAACAGAGCCAAGGGAAATAGACCAAGATACTTCATAGCAAAAGAATTTTTTAAAATTCTCTACCACTTTTCTTTCCGTTAAAAAAAAACTGAGCTGGGCCGGGCGCGGTGGCTCAAGCCTGTAATCCCAGCACTTTGGGAGGCCGAGGCGGGTGGATCACGAGGTCAAGAGATCGAGACCATCCTGGTCAACATGGTGAAACCCTGTCTCTACTAAAAATACAAAAAATTAGCTGGGCATGGTGGCACGTGCCTGTAATCCCAGCTACTTGGGAGGCTGAGGCAGGAGAATTGCCTGAACCCAGGAGGCGGAGGTTGGGGTGAGCCGAGATCGCGCCATTGCACTCCGGCCTGGGTAACGAGCGAAACTCTGTCTCAAAAAAAAAAAAAAAAAACTGAGCTTATATATTTGTATACACTGATGTCAAAACAGAGTTTGAAAATAGAATTGCTAGACTGGGTGTGGTGGCTCACGCCTGTAAATCCCAGCACTTTGGGAGGCCGAGGCGGGCAGATCACAAGGTCAGAAGTTTGAGACCACCTTGGCCAACATGGTAAAACCTCTGTCTCTACTAAAAATACAAAAAATTAGTTTGGTATAGTGGCCGATGCCTGTAATTCCCACTACTCGGGAGCCTGAGGCAGAAGAATCGCTTGAACCCAGGAGGCAGAGGTTGCAGTGAGCTGAGATCACACCACTGCACTCCAGCCCAGGAGACAGTGTGGGACTCCATCTCAAAAAAAAAAAAAAGAAAACAGCCTGGCGCGGTGGCTCACGCCTATAATCCCAGCACTTTGGGAGGCCGAGGCGGGTGGATCACGAGGTCAAGAGATCGAGACCATCCTGGTCAATATGGTGAAACCCCGTCTCTACTAAAAATACAAAAATTAGCTGGGCATGGTGGTGCATGCCTGTAGTCCCAGCTACTTGGGAGGCTGAGGCAGGAGAATTGCTTGAACCCAGGAGGCAGAGGTTGCGGTGAGCTGAGATCGTGCCATTGTACTCCAGTCTGGGTAACAAGAGCAAAACTCCATCTCAAAAAAAAAAAAAAAAAAGAAAGAAAATAGAATTGCTTCCACAGGCTCCCTTCTGTGATAGCATATCCAAGAAAGAGGGTGAAACCTGTATGAGATTTACATTCCAAATCTCAAACTTCCTGTCATTCCTGGTAGTTTTACTTTTTCTCTGTAGATTTCATGATACTTGGTTTCTTCCCATTCTAAAAGTTGTGACACACTATTTTATTTTATTTTTGAGACAGCGTATTGCTCTGTCACTCACCCAGGCTGGAGTGCAATGGTGCAATCTCAGGTCACTGCAACCTCTGCCTCCCAGGTTCAAGTGATTCTCCTCCCTCAGCCTCCCGAGTAACTGGAATTACAGGCACACGCCACCACACCCAGCTAATTTTTATATTTTTAGTAGAGACAGGGTTTCATCATATTGGCCAGACTGGTCTTGAGTTGCTTACTTCAAGTGATTCCCCCCGCCTCAGCCTCCCAAAGTGCTGGGATTATAGATGTGAGCCACCATGCCTGGCCAACACACTATTTTAAAAGTTACAACCCCCAAAAGGCTTAAGTTTTGTTTCATTTTATGAGAGTGTCTCACTCTGTTACCCACGCTGGAGTGCAGTGGCAGGATCAGCACTCACTGCAGCCTCTACCTCCTGGCCACAAGTGATCCTCCCACCTCAGTCTCCCAAAGTGCTGGGATTACAGGCATTACAGTCATGAACCACCACACCCAGCCAAAAGACATCCTTTGATCTTACTTTCAAATTCTAGGACTATAGTCCCTTGTTTGAAACTCATTGGTTGTTCTCTTTTTTTTTTTTTTTGAGATGGAGTTTCACTCTTGTTACCCAGGCTGGAGTGCAATGGCACAATCTCGGCTCACTGCAACCTCCGCCTCCTGGGTTCAGGCAATTCTCCTGCCTCAGCCTCCTGAGTAACTGGGATTACAGGCACACGCCACCATGCCCAGCTAATTTTTTGTATTTTTAGTAGAGACAGGGTTTCACCATGTTGACCAGGATGGTCTTGATCTCTTGACCTCGTGATCCACCCGCCTCGGCTTCCCAAAGTGCTGGGATTACAGGCTTGAGCCACTGCGCCTGGCCCTGAAACTCATTGGTTGTTCTATCACAGTCCAACTTTTCCACATTGTCGACCTCCCTGCAGCTGATGACAGTTCCTCTTATTATCATAGTTTTAATTTTGAATTCAGTAACATTTGGACATCTAACTCTCACTATTACTAAAACTAACCTGACTCTGTGACTGACAAAAGACTGTGTTTCCTTGTGGGTGTCTTTCTGACCTTGTTCCAATATTCATACTACCTTACACTAAGCTCTTCAAGGCCTTTCAATTTCACTGATGCATACCTTCTCCAGACTTCTGATCAAGCATAGCCAGTCTCTTTAGTCAATCACTCATTCAAGGAATATTTATTGAGTGCTTTCCAGGTGCATGGTAGTGTACTAGGCAGGGGATAAAGCAGCAAATCAGACATATATCGTCTTTGCTCTCATAGTGAGAGACATCAATGAATTACATGATTGAATAATTCATTGCAACTGTAATTAAACGCTAAAAGCTGACATACAAGGGGCTGTGGGACCATATAACTGGGAATTTAACCTTGTATTAACAGTCAAGGAGAGCGTCCCTGGGAAAGTAACATTTACGCTTACACTCCAGGTGTAAGTTGGAGTTAACTAATCAAAGAGTGGGGAGAAGAGTAAAGCCATTTTTTTTTTTAATGGGACCAGCCCATAAAAAAAAAAGGTCATGAGGAGTCAAGAGAACAATGGTGAGATCAAACAACTGAGAGAAGGCTGGGGGCTGGAGTGCAGCGATGGAGAAAGAGGCCAGACCCTGGCCAGGCGTGGTGGCTCATACCTGTAATCCCAGCACTTTGGGAGGCCGAGGCGGGTTGATCACGAGGTCAAGAGATCAAGACCATCCTGGTCAACATGGTGAAACCACGTCTCTACTAAAAATACAAAAAAATAGCTGGGCATGGTGGCGCGTGCCTGTAATCCCAGCTACTCAGGAGGCTGAGGCAGGAGAATTGCTTGAACCCAGGAGGCAGAGGTTGCGGTGAGCCGAGATCGCGCCATTGCACTCCAGCCTGGGTAACAAGAGCAAAACTGCGTCTCAAAAAAACAAAGAAGAAGCCAGACCCAAATCATACAGACCTTTATAGGTCATACTAAGCATTTGTTTTTATTTCAAGAGTAATGAGAATGATTGCAGTGTTTCAAAAGAATGTGACAAGGCCAGGCACGGTGGCTCACACCTATAATCCCAGCACTTTGGGAGGCCGAGGCAGGTGGATCACGAGGTCAAGAGATCGAGACCATCCTGGTCAACAAGGTGAAACCCCGTCTCTACTAAAAATACAAAAATTAGCTGGGCATGGTGGTGTGTGCCTGTAGTCCCAGCTACTCGGGAGGCTGAGGCAGGAGAGTTGCTTGAACCCAGAAGGTGGAGGTTGCGGTGAGCTGAGATCGTGCCATTGCACTCCAGTCTGGGTAACAACAGCGAAATCCCATCTCAAAAAAAAAAAAAAGTGTGACTTCATCAGATTTGTATTTAAGTAACTGACTATGGCTATAGCATGGAAAATGGGCTAAAATGGAACAAGAGGAGTATATTAATCAGCTATTGCTGTAATTATGCTGTATAACAAACCACCTCAAAATATGGTGGTTTTTTTTTTTTCCCCACTCAGGGGTCTACAAATTGCCTGCCTTCAGGCTGTGAGCTGCCTGTGACTGCCGAATTGGGCTAGGATCAGCAAGGTTCAGCTGCAGATTGGGATTAAATCTGCCTCACATTTCTTCCTTCTCCTTGGATTAGAGGCTAGCTAGGGCATATTCCTCTTATGATAAATGTAGAAGAACAAGAGCAGCAAACCAATTGTGAAAGCACATTGAAGGTCATTGGCCATATCGTCTTACAGCCTAGACCCAAACAGTAGAGCAAGGAAGTATATTTCACTCCATCAGAGGGAGGTATGAATAAATGTTTTCTGATTCATATTCCAGTATATCAAAGCAGCTATAAGTGAGGCAATTTTCTTTTTCTTTTTTTTTTTTTTGACAGAGGCCCTCTGTTGCCCAGGCTAGAGTACAGTGGCACAATCTCGGCTCACTGCAACCTCCACCTCCTGGGTTCAAGTGACTCTCCTGCCTCAATCTCCTCAGTAGCTGGGATTACAGGCAGTCACCACCACATCTGGCTAACTTTGTATTTTTTGTGTGTGACATAGAGTCTTACTCTGTCCCCCAGGCTACAGTGCAGTGGTGTGATCTCGGCTCACTGCAACCTCTGCTTCCCAGGTTCAAGTGATTCTCCTGCCTCAGCCTCCCAAGTAGCTGGGACTACAAGCACACACCACCACACCCAATTAATTTTTTTATTTTTAGTAGAGACAGGGTCTCACCATGTTGACCAGGATGGTCTCAATCTCTGGACCTCGTGATCCACCTGCCTTGGCCTCCCAAAGTGCTAGGAAAACAGGCATGAGCCATCACATCCAGTCTAATTTTTGTATTTTTAGTACAGACAGCGTTTCACCATGTTGGCCAGGCTGGTCTTAAACTCCTGACCTCAGGTGATCCATTTGCCTCAGCCTCCCAAAGTGCTAGGATTACAGGAGTGAGCCACCGTGCCCAGCATGTACTCTCATTAATTTTTAGATGTAATTCATTATTTGAAGAGAAAACAAACTCTCTGCCTTTTCCAAAAGTCTTTATTTCTTATATCATATTTTTGTGCTTGGCTTTAAATTGGGTTTATCCTTTGCTTCCACTCTTGAAGTTACGCCTGTATTCACAGCAGGTCCTGGATCTTTAACAGGAACCTAGTCTTGCTGGGACATCAATATTTTTGTTGGGGTGTGAAGCTGGGGGTGATGCTTCATGTAACTTGGGGGCAGTCCTGGGGAGCCAGAGTGAACTATTTTTAGCTGAATTCACTTAAAGTGAAGGCAATTCACTTAAAGAATTTAAAGGCTTTAGCAATTTCTTAGATTGACTTTAATGAGGAGCCTGAAATAGCTATAGGCTCCAGGGGGTAGACCAAACCTATTGAGGGCCTCTCTGAGGAGATAAAAAGGCGCTTACATAGCCTGCCCCATGAAGTAGCGTCAGCTTCTTCCCTGCCCCTAGCACAGTGCTCAGCATGAGAGCATTTCTGCTCATCTTATTAATTGGTGGCTAAGTATAGACAAAACAGAAAGAGGCACTTATTTCACTAACACGCAGAAGAGTATTAGGAAAGAGAGGAAGACAGGCTCACAGAGGAGGATGCAGGCAGTCCTCAAACAAGCATCCAGGTAACACTTAGGACTTTTTAAAACAGCTTTGAGTAGGTAATTTCCATTTAATTTCTTTTCAGAGTAGGAAACATATAGAAGCAGTATGCTAAAGGGGCTGCAGGGTCTGAAAAAGATAAAGGAACTAGTTTTAATTTGCCTTCCATTTCTGCTGCTAATGACACCCTACTGAGACAGTCTATACTATTAACACACAAATTCCCACCAACTCAATCACATTCTTTCATTAGGATTCTTGGGCTATTATAATATCTTTTTAGCGCAACTTTTATGAGTAGAAGGAAATCTAACAGAAAAAGTAATTTACCTCACCTCCAGGAAAGGAAAAGACAGGAGTAATAGAATTGCAGGCTTTCTCCCCCAGTAGGCACTCCCAGTTAATTTTATGATCTTCAGCCGGGTGCGGTGGCTCAAGCCTGTAATCCCAGCTCTTTGGGAGGCCGAGGTGGGTGGATCACGAGGTCAAGAGATCAAGACCATCCTGGTCAACATGGTGAAACCCCGTCTCTACTGAAAATACAAAAAAATAGCTGGACATGGTGGCGCGTGCCTGTAATCCCAGCTACTCAGGAAGCTGAGGCAGGAGAATTGCCTGAACCCAGGAAGCGGAGGTTGCGGTGAGCCGAGATTGCGCCATTGCACTCCAGCCTGGGTAACAAGAGCGAAACTCCGTCTCAAAAAAAAAAAAAAAATTTATGATCTTCACTTTCCATTATTTCAAATAGCAAGACCATGAATACACAGGCTTCCCTTGGTCAACCCAAATACAATGCTTCCATTTTATTTTATTTTTATATTTTTGAGATGGAGTCTCACTCTGTCACCAGGTTGGAGCGCAATGGCTCGATCTTGGCTCACTGCAACTTCTGCCTCCCGGGTTCAAGCGATTCTCCTGCCTCAGTCTCCCGAGTAGCTGGGGTTACAGGCACCCGTTAACACACTCAGCTAATTTTTTTTTTTTTTTTTTGAGGAAAATGTGTTTTTATTGTTTTGCAGAACAATGTAGGCAGCTGGGCCAGGATTGAAGAGTGACTCTATTTGATTCCAAATCCTGCAATCTCTTCACTGCAACATGACATCCCTGCCCTGCCAAGAAGGTCCTTAGTAACAGGAGATTCTGATACTTCTACTCCTGTGACCACTGCTGCTAATATTGTTACTCTAATGACTAATGCTACTAATAAGTATTACTCTGATTACTACTATTACCGTTGTTTTTATAAGTACATTAATTTAGTAAATTCTTTTTTCTTCATTGCATTTTAGGTTTTGGGGTAATGTGAAGAACATGCAAGATAGTTGCATAGGTACACACGTGGCTGTGTGATTTGCTGCCTTCCTCCCCTTCACCCATATCTGGCATTTCTCCCCATGCTATCTCTCCCCAACTCCCCCACTACTGTCCCTCCCCTATTCCCCCCAATAGACCCCAGTGTGTAGTGCTCCCCTCCCTGTGTCCATGTGTTCTCACTGTTCATCACCTGCCTATGAGTGAGAACATGCGGTATTTCATTTTCTGTTCTTGTGTCAGTTTGCTGAGAATGATGTTCTCCAGGTTCATCCATGTCCCTACAAAGGACACGAACTCTTTTTTTATGGCTGCATAATATTCCATGGTGTATATGTGCCACATTTTCCCAGTCCAGTCTATCATTCATGGGCATTTGGGTTGGTTCCAGGTCTTTGCTATTGTAAACAGTGCTGCAATGAACATTTGTGTGCATATGTCCATACTATAAAGTAGAACGGTTTATAGTCCTTTGGATATATACCCAGTAACGGGATTGCTGGGTCAAATGGAATTTCTGTTTCTAGATCCTTGAGGAATCACCACACTGTCTTCCACAATGGTAGAACTAATTTACACTCCCACCAATATTGTAAAAGTGTTCCTATTTCTCCACATCCTCTCCAGCATCTGTTATCTCCAGATTTTTTAATGATCGCCATTCTAACTGGCGTGAGATGGTATCTCAATGTAGTTTTGATTTGCATTTCTCTGATGACCAGTGATGATGAGCATTTTTTCATGTTTGTTGGCCTCATGTATGTCTTCTTTTGTAAAGTGTCTGTTCATAGAATGGGCTTGTTTGTTTTTTTCTTGTAAATCTGTTTTAGTTCTTTGTAAATTCTGGATATCAGCCCTTTGTCAGATGGGTAAACTGCAAAAAGTTTTTCCCATTCTGTTGGTTGCCGATTCACTCTAATGACTGTTTCTTTTGCCGTGTAGAAGCTGTGGAGTTTGATTAGGTCCCATTTGTCTATTTTGGCTTTTGTTGCCAATGCTTTTGGTGTTTTGGTCATGAAGTCCTTGCCTACTCCTATGTCCTGAATGGTTTTGCCTAGATTTTCTTCTAGGGTTTTCATGGTGTTAGGTCTTATGTTTAAGTCTTTAATCCATCTGGAGTTAATTTTAGTGTAAGGTGTCAGGAAGGGGTCCAGTTTCTGCTTTCTGCACATGGCTAGCCAGTTTTCCCAACACCACTTATTAATGCTTGTTTTTGTCAGGTTTATCCAAGATTGTATGGTTGCAGATAAGTTGTGTTGCCTCCGATGCTTCTGTTCTGTTCCATTGGTCTATATCTCTGTTTTGGTACCAGAACCATGCTGTTTTGATTACTGTAGCCTTGTAGTATAGTTTGAAGTCCGGTAGTGTGATGCCTCCCGCTGTGTTCTTTTTACTTAGAATTGACTTGGCTATGCGGGCTCTCTTTTGGTTCCATATGAAGTTTAAGGTGGTTTTTTCCAGTTCTGTGAAGAAGGTCATTGGTAGCCTGATGGGGATAGCATTGAATCTGTAAATTACTTTGGGCAGTATGGCCATTTTCACGATATTGATTCTTCCTAACCATGAACATGGAATGTTTCTCCATCTGTTTGTGTCCTCTCTTTTTTCGTTGAGCAGTGTGGTTTGTAGTTCTCCTTGAAGAGGTCCTTCACATTCCTTGTTAGTTGTATTCCTAGGTATTTTATTCTCTTTGTAGCAATTGTGAATGGCAGTTCGTTCTTGATTTGGCTCTCTTTAAGTCTGTTATTGGTGTATAGGAATGCTTGTGATTTTTGCACATTGATTTTGTATCCTGAGACTTTGCTGAAGTTGCTTATCAGTTTCAGGAGTTTTTGGGCTGAGACAATGGGGTCTTCTATATATACTATCATGTTGTCTGCAATAGAGACAATCTGGCTTCTCCTTTCCTATTTGAATACCCTTTATTTCATTTTCTTGCCTGAGTGCTCTGGCTAGAACTTCCAGTAGTATTTGAATAGGAGTGGTGAGAGAAGGCATCCTTGTCTAGTGCCCAATTTCAAAGGGAATGCTTCCAGTTTTTGCCCATTCAGTATGATATTGGCTGTTGGTTTGTCGTAAATAGCTTTTATTATTTTGAGATACGTTCCATCAATACCGAGTTTATTGAGGGTTTTTAGCATAAAGGGCTGTTGAATTTTGTCAAAGGCCTCTGCGTCAATTGAGATAATCATGTGGTTTTTGTTTTTGGTTCTGTTTATGGGGTTTATAGACTTGCGTATGTTGAACCAGCCTTGCATCCCCAGGACGAATCCTCCTTGATCATGGTGGATAAGCTTTTTGATGTGCTGTTGCAATCGGCTTGCCTGTGTTTTATTGAAGATTTTTGCATCTATGTTCATCATGGATATTGACCTGAAGTTTTCTTTTCTTGTTGAGTCTCTGCCAGGTTTTGGTATCAGGATGATGTTGGTCTCATAAAATGATTTGGGAAGGATTCCCTCTTTTTGGATTATTTGGAATCGTTTCAGAAGGAATGGTAACAGTTCCTCTTTGTGTGTCTGGTAGAATTTGGCTGTGAACCCATCTGGACCTGGGCTTTTTTGTGTGTGGTAGGCTCTTAATTGCTGCCTCAACTTCAGACCTTGTTATTGGTCTATTTATAGTTCTGACTTCTCCCTGGTTTAGGCTTGGGAGGACACAAGTGTTCAGGAATTTATCCATTTCTTCCAGGTTTACTAGTTTATGTGCATAGAGTTGTTTGTAATATTCTCTGATGATAGTTTGAATTTCTGTGGAATCTGTGATTTCCCCTTTATCGTTTTTTATTGCGTCTATTTTGTTATTCTCTCTTTTCTTTTTTATTAATCTGGCTAGTGGTCTATTTTGATCTTTTCGAAAAACTAGCTCTTGGATTTATTGATTTTTTGAAGGGTTTTTCTTGTCTATGTCTCCTTCATTTCTGCTCTGATCTTAGTTATTTCTTGTCTTCTGCTAGGTTTTGAGTTTTTTTTATCTTGCTCCTCTAGCTCTTTCAATTTTGATGATAGGGTGTCAATTTTGGATCTCTCCACTCTTCTCATGTGGGAACTTATTGCTATATATTTTCCTCTAGAGACTGCTTTAAATGTGTCCCAGAGATTCTGGTATGTTGTGTTTTCGTTCTCGTTGGTTTTGAAGAACTTCTTTATTCTGCCTTCATTTCATTGGGTTTTTTTTTTTTTTTGAGACGGAGTTTTGCTGTTGTTACCCAGACTGGAGTGCAATGGCATCATCTTGGCTCACCACAACCTCTGCCTTCTGGGTTCAAGCAATTCTCCTGCCTCAGCCTCTTGAGTAGCTGGGACTACTGGTGCGCACCACCATGCCCAGCTAATTTTTGTATTTTTAGTAGAGATGGGCTTTCACCACGTTGACCAGGATGGTCTCGATCTCTTGACCTCGTGATCCACCTGCCTCGGCCTCCCAAAGTGCTGGGATTACAGGCATGAGCCACCGTTCCCAACCCATTTCATTGTTTATCCAGTCAACATTCAAGAGCCAGTTATTTAGTTTCCATGAAGCTGTGCGGTTCTGAGTTAGTTTCTGAATTCTGAGTTCTAACTTGATTGCACTATGGTCTGAGCGACTGTTATGATTTCAGTTCTTTTGCATTTGCTGAGGAGTGATTTACTTCCAATTATGTGGTCAATTTTAGAGTAGGCGTGATGTGGTGCTGAGAAGAATGTATATTCTGTGGATTTGGGGTGGAGAGTTCCGTAAATGTCTATCAGGTTTGCTTGCTACAGGTCTGAGTTCAAGTCCTGGATATCCTTGTTAATTTTCTGCCCGGTTGATCTGTCTAATATTGACAGTGGAGTGTTAAAGTCTCCCACTATTATTGTGTGGTAGTCTAAGTCTCTTTGTAAGTCATTAAGAACTTGCTTTATATATCTGGGTGCTCCTGTATTGGGTCCATATATATTTAGGATCGTTAGCTCTTCTTGTTGTATCGATCCTTTTACCATTATGTAATGTCCTTCTTTGTCTCTTTTGATCTTTGTTGCTTTAAAGTCTATTTTTTTTTTGTATTTTTACTAGAAATGAGGTTTCATCATATTGGCCAGGATGGTCTTGATCTCCTGACCTTGTGATCTGCCTGCCTCAGCCTCCCAAAGGGCTGGGATTACAGGCATGAGCCAACGTGCCTGGCCCTGGAATGCAGTGGTTCAATCTCGGCTCACTGCAATATCCACCTCCCGGGTTCAAGTGATTCCCCTGCCTCAGCTTCCCAAGTAGCTGCGACTACAGGCGTACATCACCATGCCTGACTAGTTTTTTTTGTATTTTAGTAGAGATGGGGTTTCACTGTGTTGGCCAGGACAGTCTCTATCTCCTGAGACCTCCCAAAGTGCTAGGATTACAGGCGTGAGCCATCGCACCCGGCTTAATATCCTTTATTTATTTATTTATTTAGATATAGGATCTCACTATAATGCCCAGGCTGGACTAGAACTCTAGGGCTCAAGTGGTCCTCCTGCTTCAGCCTCCTGAGTATAGTATAGTATTTTAAAAATGCATATTTTAAGATTTTGTGGTTTTCAGCTGGCATTGGGTCAAGAAAAAAAAAAGATTTTTTTTTTTGAGACGGAGTTTCGCTCTTCTTACTGAGGCTGGAGTGCAATGGCGCGATCTCGGCTCACGGCAACCTCCGCCTCCTGGGTTCAAGCAATTCTCCTGCCCCAGCCTCCTGAGTAGCTGGGACTACAGGCGCGCACCACCATGCCCAGCTAATTTTTTTTTTTTTTTTTGTATTTTTGTAGAGACGGGGTTTCACCATGCTGACCAGGATGGTCCCGATCTCTTGACCTTGTGATCCACCCGCCTCGGCCTCCCAAAGTGCTGGGATTACAGGCTTAAGCCACTGCGCCCGGCCCGAAAAAAAAAGATTTTAAATATTTTATGAAAGGAGCATTATATTACTTTTATGTTATTTACTGTTCTTTATTTTTTTTTGAGACAGAGTCTCACTCTATTGCCCAGGCTGAGGGCAGTGGCACAATCTTGGCTCACTGCAACCTCCACCTCCTGGGTTTAAGCAATTCTACTGCCTCAGCCTCCCAAGTTGCTGGGATTACAGGTGCATGCCACCATGCCTGGCTAATTTTTGTATTTTTATTTTTATTTATTTATTTTTGAGACGGAGTTTTGCTGTTGTTACCCAGACTGGAGTGCAATGGCACAATCTCCGCTCACCGCAACCTCTGCTTCCTGCGTTCAAGCAATTCTCCTGCCTCAGCCTCCCGAGTAGCTGGGACTACAGGCGTGCACCACCATGCCCAGTTAATTTTTGTATTTTTAGTTGAGACATGGTTTCACCTTGTTGACCAGGATGGTCTCGATCTCTTGACCTCGTGATCCACCTACCTTGGCCTCCCAAAATGCTGGGATTATAGGCGTGAGCCACCACACCTGGCCTGTATTTTTATTTTATGTTTATGGATTTATTTTTTTTGAGATGGAGTTTTGTTTTTGTCGCCCAGGCTGGAGTGCGATGACATGATCTCAGCTCACTGCACCATCCACCTCCTGGGTTCCAGCAATTCTCCTGCCTCAGCCTCCTGAGTAACTGGGACTACAGGTACCTGCCACCACACCCAGATAATTTTTGTATTTTTTTTTTTTTTGAGACAGAGTATCACTCTGTTGCCAGGCACCAGGCTGGAGTGCAGTGGTGTGACCTCGGTTCACTGCAACCTCTGCTTCCCAGGTTCAAGCAATTCTCCTGCCTCAGCCTCCCGAGTAGCTGGGACTATAGGTGCACGCCACCATGCCCAGCTAATTTTTTTTTTTTTTTTTTTTGAGACAGAATCTCACTCCATCACCAGGTGCCAGGCTGGAGTGCAATGGTACGACCTCAGCTCACTGCAACCTCTGCCTCCCAGGTTCAAGCAATTCTCCTGCCTCAGCCTCCTGAGTAGCTGGGACTACAGGCATGCACCACCACGCCCAGCTAATTTTTTTGTGTTTTTAGTAGAGACGGGGTTTCACCATTTTGGCCAGGATGGTCTCGATCTCTTGACCTCGTGATCCGCCTGCCTCGGCCTCCCAAAGTGCTGGGATTACAGGCGTGAACCACCGCGCCTGGCCAATTTTTGTATTTTTTTAGTAGAGACAGGGTTTCTCACCTGTTGGCCAGGTTGATCTTGAACTCCTGACCTCAGGTGATCTACCTGCCTCGGCCTCCGAAAGTGCTGGAATTACAGGTACGAGCCACTTTTTTTTTTATATAGACAAGGTATCACTCTGTTGTCCAGGGTGGAGTGCAATGGTACCATCATGGCTCACTGCAGCCTCAACCTCCCAGGGCTTAGGTGATTTTCCTACCTCCACTTCCTGAGTAGCTGAGACCACAAGCCACTATATCTGGCTAATTTTTGTATTTTTTGTGCAGATGAGGTGTCACCATGTTGCCCAGGCTGGTCTTGATCTCCTGACCTCAAGTGATCCACCCACTTAATAATCATGCTTCATAAAAAAATTTATATATGTATATGGGGGGGCCACTTGACAGAGTGAGACAAAAATTAAGTATAAAAGAGTGGTGGAATTAAGATTTGAAATAGGGTATTCTAGGCCAGGCGTGGTGACTAACACCTGTAATCCCAGCACTTTGGGAGGCCAAGGCAGATCATGAGGTCAGGAGATCGAAACCATCCTGGCCAACATGGTGAAACCCTGTCTCTACTAAAATTATAAAAATTAGCCAGGTATGGTGGCAGTTGCCTGTAGTCACAGCTACTTGGGAGGCTAAGGCAGGAGAATCGCTTGAACCTGGGAGGTGGAGGTTGCAGTGAGCCGAGATTGAGCCACTGCACTCCAGCCTAAGTGAGACTGTCTCAAAAAAAAAAAGTAGTGTATTCCAACTTTCTCTCCATTTAATCATTCTCCAAAACAGCTTAATACAAAAATATCTTAATGAGATATATATTTTATCAGATTAAAGATGAGGTAAAAAATTATAGTTGAAAGTTCATTTAGGTCAAATTGTATAGATCAGGGCTATTTCCAAGTGCAGCTAACTAAAACAGCCACAGATAGTTGTTTTTCTTTTCTTTTTTTCTGAGACGGAGTCTTGCCCTGTTGCCAGGCTGGAGTGCGGTGGTGTTGTCTCGGCTCACTGCTAACAAAATTATCTCCCCTCCCTTTTTTTTTTCTGAGATAGTGTCTCCCTCTGTTGTCAAGGATAGAGTGCAGTGGTACAATCATGACTCACTAAAGCCTTAACCTCTTGGGTTCAAGCAATCCTCCCATCTCAGCCTCCGAAATAGCTCAGACCATAAATACACACCACCATGTCCAGCTAACTTTTAAATTTTTTTGTAGAGATGAGGTCTAGCTATTAATATGTTGCCCAGCTGTTCTCTCCTGCACTCAAGCAATCCTTCCACCTCAGCCTCCCAGTGTTGAGATTATAGGTGCAAGCCTAAAATTGCCTTTTTTTTTTTTTTTTTTTTTTGTCGCCAGGCTGGAGTACAGTGGAATGATCTCAACTCACTGCAACCTCCACCTCCCAGGTTCAAGCGATTCTCCTGCCTCAGCCTTCCAAGTAGCTGGGGCTACAGGCGCGTGCCACCACACCCAGCTAATTTTGTATTTTTAGTAGAGACGGGGTTTCACCATGTTGGGCAGGATGGTCTTGATTTCTTGACTTCGTCATCTGCCCACCTCGGCCTCCCAAAGTGCTGGGATTATAGGCATGAGCCACCATGCCCAGCCACAAAAGTTACCTTTTTTGAAAAATAAAAGATAAAATAGCAAATTACCACATTTTCTAATATCATGGCCAAACCATGGAGCTATTATAATTAGTTACAATCTAATCCAGATCAAATATTTGCTTTTACCTCGATTATCTGTCTCTGTGATTATCATTGAGGGTGACTACCTCAGTTTTTGTTTATTGTTTCTGTTTTTGTTTGAGACAGGGTCTTGTTCTGTTGCCTAAGTTGGAGTGTAGTGGAGAGATCATGACTCACTGCTGCCTCAACCTTCTGGGCTAAATTGATCCTTCCACCCCAACCTCCTGAGTCACTGGGACTACAGGCACGCACCACCACACTCAGCTCATTTTTGTATTGTTTTGTAGAGATGGCATTCTACCATGTTGCCCAGGCTGGCTCAGTTTTCAATGTGGGCTGGTTAATGAGTACTGGAAGAATAATGTTGGGTCAAAAAAACAAAAAACCCAAATTAAGCTCTTTTAATAGTAAAGAATAGCCTCATGTAATATGACAATTTAGTAGTAACAACAACAAAAAAATACTACCTGATCTGCTAAGATGTTTTACAGGCAATAGACAAGGTAGCAGAAACTCTCACACATGTATTTAAGTCATGACTGAAACAGAGCTTCAGCAGAGGGTTTTCTAGGAGGCTTCAAAAATTCGGTCACAATCACCAGAGGCTGAGATAGAGGAGCTGTGGCTGATGTATAATCTTAGAAATAACCCTTACCAGCATTATCTTCACTCAAAAAAACAAACACACAAAAAAGCTTGATGGCTCTCCTTGACTTCTTTTATAATAAAGGAAATTTTTGCTCATTTATTTTTAATTGTATTCAACTCCTAAGCAGTGTGACCTTCTGGTAGAAGAACAACCAAGCATTAGGAAGCTCGCAATTGACAGCCTCAAGCCTGTCAACCTTGCTGAAGCTCTGCAACCGTATCAATTTCCAATGTGAACTTTTTTTTTTTGAGAGGGAGTCTCCCTCTGTCTCCCAGGCTGGAGTGCAATGGCACAATCTCAGCTCACTACAACCTCTGCCTCCCAGGTTCAAGAGATTCTCCTGCCTCGGCCTCCCGAGTAGCTGGGATTACAGGCACAGGCCACCATGCCTGGATAACTTTTGTATTTTTAGTTGAGATGAGGTTTCACCATGTTGGCCAGCTGGTCTCGAACTCCTCACCTCAGGTGTTCCACCCACCTCGGCCTCCCAAAGTGCTGAGATTACAGGCGTGAGCTACTATGCCCTGCCCATCGTGAACAATTGAGAACACTGTTGACCACTTGTGTTTGAGGTTTGAGACAGAGTTTCGCTGTTGTTATCCAGATTGGAGTGCAATGGCAGTATCTTGGTTTACCGCAACCTCCGCCTCCTGGGTTCAAGTAATTTTCCTGCCTCAGCCTCCCGAGTAGCTGGGACTACAGGTGCGCACCACCATGCCCAGCTAATTTTTGTATTTTTAGTAAAGACGGGGTTTCACCTCGTTGACCAGGATGGTCTTGATCTCTTGACCTCGTGATCCACCCGCCTCTCCTCCTAAAGTGCTGGGATTATAGGTGTGAGCCACCGCACCTGGACTTGAGGCCTTTTCAATAATAGTCTCCACTATTCCTGTGAGCATGGAGGGAGATTCCAAAAAGAAAATGACTTAGTATGTCAAAAGGCCATATTTTACAAGAATATCTACTACAGCCATATATTTAACCTGCAGCTTGATGAAATATTAAATGCTAGTTTCTCCAGTTTTTTTTTTGAAATGGAGTCTTGCTCTGTCATTCAGGCTAGAGTGCAGTGGCTTGATCTTGGCTCACTGCAACCTCCGCCTCCCAGGTTCAAGGGATTCTACTGCCTCAGCCTCCTGAGTTGCTGGGACTACAAGCACATGCCACCATGCCCGGCTAATGTTTTTTATTTTTTTTGCATTTTTACTAGAGGTGGGGTTTCATTATGTTAGCCAGGATGGTCTCGATCTCCTGACCTCATGATCTGCCCGCCTCCGTCTCCCATAGTACTAGGATTACAGGCATGAGCCACCACGTCCAGCCTCAGTTTCTCCAGTTTCTAAAATCACTTTAATTCTAGGGCCAGATGGAGTGGAAGCAATTATATCTTATAACTTTTTTTTTTTTTTTGAGACGGAGTTTCGCTCGTTACCCAGGCTGGAGTGCAATGGTGCAATCTTGGCTCACCGCAACCTCTGCCTCCTGGGTTCAGGCAATTCTCCTGCCTCAGCCTCCTGAGTAGCTGGGATTACAGGCATGCGCCACCATGCCTAGCTAATTTTTTGTATTTTTGGTAGAGACGGGGTTTCACCATGTTGACCAGGATAGTCTCGATCTCTTGACCTCGTGATCCACATGCCTTGGCCTCCCAAAGTGCTGGGATTACAGGCTTGAGCCACCGTGCCTGGCCTATATCTTGTAACTTGTTCATGGGATTCTGTGGGAATGCTGATACTTTTTTGAAATGAAGTCTCACTCTGCTGCCCAGGTTGGAGTGCAGTGGTACAATCTTGGCTCACTGCAACCTCCACCTCCACCTCCTGAGTTCAAGCGATTCTCCTATCTCAGACTCCGAGTAGCTGCAACTACAGGCGCCTGCCACCATGCCCAACTAATTTTTGTATTTTTATTGAAGACAGGATTTCACCATATTGGCCAGGCTGGTCTCGAACTCCTGACCTCATGTCGGCCCACCTCAGCCTCCCAAAGTGCTGGGATTACAGGTATGAGCCACTGTACCCAGCCGACAGTTTTAATTTACATACTAATGCTGAAAAACATTTTAGGAGGCAAAGAAGAACATTTATTGGTCTTAGCAATAAACACAGTACCAAAGAAAAACATGGACAGGAAGGTGTGAAAGGCTCTAGACAAAATGGTTTGGGTTGATTTTTTTCTCTAAGAATTTCCAATTATCCATCATTCACTGTAAAAAAAATACCATTTCAGTTGTGGAGTTGCATAGTCTTTTATTTTCCTAAAGATGACCATTCCATGTTTAATGTCTTCAGTAGAAGATCTGAAAATCAGTTAATAACCCATTTATTCCAACTCCACCTCTTCCTGGCAGTAATTCCTCATTCTGTTACTGGATTTCTTCCTTAGCCACCCACCTAACATGTCTTACTGTTCAGAGGATCAAAAGTAAACAAAACAAAACATTGAAACATCAGAGTTGTTTAAAACACTAGATTTCATTCAATGGCCCAATTGGACACTTGCTCATTGAAACTTATTTCTGCTTCAGCTCTAGTTATTTGAGAATTACAGGAATTCTTTTCACCAAAATATTAGCCTGACTCAAGAATTTTGAAAAGTTAGCTGCCTTAGCATTATTGCTGCCTGTAACCTCCAAAGACATCTGAACACCTAGATTTTAAATGTAGCAAAAAGTGGAAGAGAAACACAGTTTATAAGTCATTTAATAACTATAATTGCATAGAATTTACTCACTTTTCAACAACTTTTTCTGAATGAATACCAAATTTGTGAAACAAAATATATCCAATGGTGCTTAGGAGGGCTGTTAAATGGTGAGTTAGCTTTCCAGGTAAAAACTGTATCTGCATTAACAAAGAGAGGGGAATGCACAATAATCCTTGAGGTAGGTCCTATTATCCCCACTGAGTAAAAAAGGAGGCTCAAAAGTTTAACCCACAAAAGGTCACACAGTTGAGACTGTCAATGTCTTGGTGGGCAACGCAAACTAGGCCACTTTTAAAGCAAGATAATTTTTTTTTTTTTTTGAGACAGGATGTTGCCCAGGCTGGAGTGCACTGGCATGATCTTGGCTCACTGCAACCTCTACCTCCCGGGTTCAAGCAATTCTCCTGCCTCTCAGCTACTGTAGGCTCCCACTGCTACGCCCAGCTAATTTTTGTAGAGATGGTGTTTCACTATATTGGCCGCACTGGTCTTGGACTCCTGACCTTGTGATCTGTCCGTCTTGGCCTCTCAAAATGTTGGATTATAGGCGTAAGCCACTGTGCCCAGCTGATGGGAAGAATCTTCTATGGCTTAAAAAATAAATGTAGCAGTTGGGCGTGGTGGCTCACGCTTGTAATCCTAGCACTTTGGGAGGCCGAGGTGGGTGGATCACCTAAGGCCAGGAGTTCAAGACCAGCCTGGCCATCATGGTGAAACCCCATCGTAAAAAAAAAAAAAGAAAGAAAAAAGAAAAAAAAAAAAAAAAAACAAATGTAGCAATCCCATTCCTAGATATACACCCAAAATAATTAAAAACCAGTATTCAAACAAATGTTTGTACACAAATGTTCACTGAAGCATTATTCATGATAGCCAAAAGAAGGAAACAACCCAAATCATCAACAGATACTGGATTAAACAAAATGTGATATCCATACAATGGAATATTACTTAGCTGTAAAAAGGAATAAAGTACTGATACATGCCATAATGTTGATTAACCTTGAAAATATGATGATGGCTGGGCGCAATGGCTCACACCTATAATCCCAGCACTTTGAGAGGCTGAGGCAAGTGAATTACTTGAGGTCAGTTCAAGACCAGCCTGGGGGCCGGGCGCGGTGGCTCACACCTATAATCCCAGCATTTTGGGAGGCCGAGGCGGGTGGATCACGAGGTCAAGAGATCGAGACCATCCTGGTCAACGAGGTGAAACCCTGTCTCTACTAAAAATACAAAAATTAGCTGGGCATGGTGGTGCGCGCCTATAGTCCCAGCTACTCGGGAGGCTGAGGCAGGAGAATTGCTTGAACCCAGAAGGCAGAGGTTGTGGTGAGCCGAGATTGTGCCATTGCACTCCAGTCTGGGTAACAACAGTGAAACTCTGTCTCAAAAAAAAAAAAAAAAAAAAGACCAGCCTGACCAGCTGGGCACAGTGGCTCACACCTATAATCCCAGCACTTTGGGAGGCTGAGGCTTGTGGATCATTTGAGGTCAGGAGTTCGAGATCCAACCTGGTGAAACCTAGTGTCTACTAAAAATACAAAAGAAGCCAGGCATGGTGATGCATGCCTGTAATCCCAGCTACTTGGGAGGCTGAGGCAGACTTGCTTAAACCCGGGAAAAAGAGGTTGCAGTGAGCCGAGATCATGCCACTGCATTCCAGCCTGAGTGACAGAGTGAGACTCCATCTCAAAAAAACAAAAGACCAGCCTGACCAACATGGTGAAATCCTGTCTCTACTAAAAATATAAAACTAGCTGGTCATGGTAGCACATGCCTATAATCCCAGTTGCTTGGGAGGCTGAGGCAGGAGAATCACTTGAACCCAGGAGGCAGAGGCTGTAGTGAGTCAAGATTGTACCATTGCACTCCAGCCTGGGCAACAAGAGTGAAACTCTGTACCAAAAAAGAACTTATGCTAAATGAAAGAAGCCAGACACATAAAAAGGCCATGTATCTTTTGATTCCATTCGTATGAAATATCCAGAATAGGTAAATCCATAAAGATGGGGCAGATTAGTGGCTGTTAGCAGACGGAGGAGAAGGAACTGGGGAATAACTGCTTAATAGCTATAGGGCCTCCTTTGGGGGTGATATTAATGTTCGGGCACTAGAGACTAGTGATGGTTGCACAACACTGGGAATGTTCTGCCACTGAACTGTACACTTTAAAATGGTGACTCTTATGATATATGAATTTCACCTCCTTTAAAATAAATATAGAAAAATGAAGTAAGGATTGACCATAAAGCCTTAGATGAATAGCAGGTAATTTTCTTTTTCTTGGTTTGTCACAATTTCAGTGAGTTTTTTGTTTTTAATTTTAATTTTTGAGATGGAGTCTTGCTCTGTCCCCCAGGCTGGAGTGCAGTGGCATGATCTCGGCTCACTACAACCTCTGCCTCCCAGGTTCAAGAGATCCTCCTGCCTCAGATTCCTGAGCAGCTGGGGTTACAGGTATGCGCTAGCATGCCTGGCTAATTTTTCTATTTTTAGTAGAGACGAGATTTCACCATATTGGCCAGGTTGGTCTTGAACTCCTGACTTCAGGTGATCCACCTGCCTCGGCTTCCCAAAGTGCTGGGATTACAGATATGAGCCACCACACCCAGCCTGAGTTTTTGACAGTCATAAATCAATATGTAAAAAATAACCTGCCGGGTGAGGTGGCTCATGCCTGTAATTCCAGCACTTTGGGAGCCCAAGGCGGGTGGATCACCTGAGATCGGGAGTTCGAGATGAGCCTGACCAATATGGAGAAACCCTGTTTCTACTAAAATTACAAAATTAGCCAGGCATGGTGGCACATGCCTGTAATCCCAGCTACTCGGGAGGCTGAGGCAGGAGAATCGCTTGGACTCTGGAGGTGGAGTGGTGGTCAGACGAAATCACACCATTGCAGTCGGGCCTGGGCAAAAAGAGCAAAACTCCATCTAAAAAAAAAAAAAAACCCACTAAAAGTTCCAAATAAGGCATCAGTGGAGCTGAGGTCCTCTAATCTGTCTGGTTGGCAAAGCACCTAATAGTTTACAGTATAGAATAAGCTTTAAAAATGCTTTTAATTTGTATAAAGTACAAAACAAAAATATTGAGAAGCACATGATCCCCAGAATACTTAATTAAAATAAAGAAGGAAAAAAAAAAAAAAGAGAAGCACATGAAAGGATATAAAATGGCCAGAGCTTAAGAAATAAGCTAATATACACGCATATGGACATATCCACATATTTGAGCAAGCAGAGACATGTAAATACTCAGGAAATTTGCTTTTCCTCTTATTTTGTGTTTCTCCAAAAACTGAAGAGTAGATAACAGCTGACAGTTACCACCCTCTGAGTGTGACAAGAGGTCACACACAGGGAGGGCCTCTAGCTGCCATTTCCTATTGCTTCCCTGGTGAAACAACCAGGCTGGTAAGTCACTTTAGGAGACGCTCAACAGGGCTCCCATTGTTTCAACCTCAAAATTCTGAGATACAAGGGGCCCCATTCATACAGACAGCTTACAGGCTGGGGGATGGTCCCTTCATGTGCAGTCAACTTTTCAATGGGACACTGAATTTTCACAAACACTGACTTGCACAAATAGTGTTATTTTTTATAAAATGGTACAGAAATAAAATTCAAGATACTAAACTGGGAGCCAGGACACCTGAGTTTTACCTGTCAGTTCTCTAATGTAACTTTAAGCAAGTCACTTGCTCTTTCTGGACCTGTTTCCTTGTTTGTAAAAACAGAAATGATTTCTAAGATCCCTTGGAACTCTAAAATTCTATGAACACATATGAAGTCTACTGAGCTTGCTTCACTGTTCACTCCAATGAGTGGGGATAAGTTACAAGCAGAAAAATATCATTACTACACATCTTTTCATTCACTATCAACACTTAAACAGCCTTAATAAAAGCCAAGTCCACTTTGTTTTCTCTTTTAGACAAATCACAAGGAGCAGAGTTCAGTGAGTCCCTGTCACAGCAAGTTCAGGATCACTCAAGCAGGTAACCCCACACAATGCATAATGATGAAGAGCATAAACACAAGCCATAAGTATACTTTTATGTCACTTTTTCTTAGGTTATTGATGCATTTCCAGAATCTCTTCATTTCTTTGCATAACTGAAAACCCCCAGAGGAAAGACACCATTTACAATAAGAATGTGATCAATGTTACAAGCTTCTGCACCAGGTCATTTTTTTGTTTTTTCAACCTCAAAACTTGCCAGAGCAAGGACTTTGTCTCCAGAGCCTAAGAAGAAAGACACATAATAAACAAAAAGATTATTCAAGTGCAGTACAATTCCTAGTAAAGTGGGAAAAAAATCTATCATATAAACCAAAAATATAATTAGCCTCCATTACCAGTATATTAACGCCTACACGCTCCCATTGCCATCCCCATTTCCTTTCCTCTGCACAAACAACCCAGCTATAAAGGGAAATGTATTAGTTATAAATCCTTACTCCAGCTCTAGCTATGAAATAGAATATGTAAAATTTTATTTTAAAAATTTTTTGTGGTGGAGATAGGTCTTGCTCTGTTACCCAGGGTGGAGCAATGGCGTGATCTTGGCTCACTGCAGCCTCAGATGCCTGGGCTCAAGTGACTCTACTGACTCAACCTCTCGAGTAGCTAGAACTATAGGTGCATGCCACTACACCTGGCTAATTTTTTTCTTTTTAATTTTGTCGACAAAGTGTCTCACATGTTGCCTAGGCTGGTCTAGAACTCCTGGACTCAAGCATTTAATTTTAGTTTATTGTTATATTTACATCTATGTGACAAGTATTTTAAAAACATTAGACTGCATTAATTTATTTTTTATATTGGGAAATAAAACCAATACAACGGATTTATAAACAAAACAATTCTGGTTTCACTCTTAAGCTCAAGAAAAGGTTATTACATTATTTCGACCACACTCTCCATCAGTTTGGAGCAATAGCATATGACCAGCTTTCAGAAATATGAGGGCACTCACCAAGGTCTGTAGAGACTTTCTCAAACTGGCTGAGTATAGCACCTGCATTTGCCGACAAGAAGGCCTCATCATCTGCAGTCAGCTAAACAAAATGAAACAAAGTCTAGTTGAGTGAGTAAATGTTACAGGAGGTTCTAGAAACCAGTTAAGAATGTCTTAGGAGGCCGGGTGCGGTGGCTCAAGTCTGTAATCCCAGCACTTTGGGAGGCTGAGGCAGGTGGATCACAAGGTGAAGAGATCGAGACCATCCTGGTCAACATGGTGAAACCCCGTCTCTACTAAAAATACAAAAAATTAGCTGGGCATGGTGGCACGTGCCTGTAATCACAGCTATGCAGAAGGCTGAGGCAGGAGAATTGCCTGAACCCAGGAGGCGGAGGTTGAGCCAAGATCGTGCCATTGCACTCCAGCCTGGGTAACAAGAGCGAAACTCCGTCTCAAAAAAAAAAGAATGTCTTAGGAGGCTGGGCACAGTGGCTCACACCTGTAATCCCTGCATTTTGGAAGACTGAGGCAGGTGGATCACCTGAGGTCAGGAGTTTGAGATCAGCCTGGCCAGCATGGCCATGATGAAACCCCATCTCTACTAAAAATACAAAAATAAACTGGGCATGGTGATGTGTGCCTATAATCCAAGCTACTCAGGAGGCTGAGACAGAAGAATCACTTGAACCCGGGAGGTAGAGGTTGCAGTGAGCTGAGATCTCACCATTGGACTCCAGTCTAGGGAACAAAAGCAAAACTTTGTCTCAAAAAAAAAAAAAAGAGAAGGGGCCAGGCATGGTGGCTCATGCCTGTAATCCCAGCACTTTGGGAAGCTGAGGTGGGTGGATCACCTGAGGTCAGGAGTTCAAGACTAGCCTGGACAACAAGGCAAAACCCTGTCTCTACTAAAAATACAAAAATTAGCCAGGCATGGTGGTGGGCACCTGTAATTCCAACTACTTGGGAGGCTGAGGCAGGAGAATCACCTAAACCCGGGAGGTGGAGGTTGCAGTGAGCTGAGATCACACCACTGCACTCTAGCCTGGGCAACAAGAGTGAAACTCTGTCTCAAAAAAAAAAAAAAAAAAGTGTCTTAGGACCACAAACTAGACCACAGATCAAAATGTTCTGTATGAAAAATTCATACTTTTTCTTTGTATCTAATATATTAAATACTGGTACCTTTTCTCCAAGTTTCCTGAGAGCTGTTAGTATCTCCACTTTCTGTTGAGTGTACAGGTCTCTTTCCAGCTTTCCTACCATCAGATCTCTATCCATCTAAGATGTATGAATGCAAGGCATATGTTACTTAAGTGAAAAACATTCTATATACAAAATACAGCTTTCAGACCTGCTATTTTAAAAAAATCCTCTGTCTGATTAATATTGTAAAGAACTACAGGAATAAGCCAAGGCAAATATAATAGAAAGGTTAAATGCTTATCCAGTGTGAATATCCTTATGGAAAAGCAAAAAAAAATAAAATAAATAAATGTTAAATGCAGTTCTAATAAATTATCTAGTAAAATATCACCCCTTCCACCTGAAACAATAGCGTGTACTATACATTGGGATTATCCAAAGCACTTTTATGCCTATTACTTCACTTAATCCTCATAACAACCATAAGAGGTAGGGACTATCATTGTCACCTTTTTATGGACAGAGAAACCTAGGCACAAAGGGGATGAATAAAATAACTTGTCCAGGCCTCGTGCAATGACTTGCACCTGTAATCTCAGCACTTTGGAAGGCTGAGGTGGGTGGTTGCCTGAGCTTAGGTGTGTGAGACCAGCCTGGCCAACACGGTGAACTCTGTCTCTATGAAAAACACAAAAATTAGCCAGGTATGGTGGTGTGCACCTGTGGGCCCAGTTACTTGGGAGGTAGAGGCAGGAGAATGGCTTGAACCTGGGAGGCGGAAGTTGTAGTGAGCCAAGATTGCGCCACTGCACTCCAGCCTGGGCAACAGAACAAGACCCTATCTCAAAAACAAAACAGAACAAAAAACACAAAAGGCTAGGCGCAGTGGCTCACACCTATAATCCCAGCATTTTGGGAGGCCAAGGCAGGTGGATCACTTGAGGTCAGGAGCTCAAGACCAGCCTGGACAACATGTTGAAACCTTGTTTCTACTGAAAATACAAAAATTGGCCAGGCATGGTGGTGTGTGCCTGTAGTCCCAGCTAGGGTCTGAAGGAGGCTGAGGTAGGCGAATCGCTCGAACCCGGGAGGTGGAGGTTGCAGTGAGCCAAGATCGTGCCACTGTACTCCAGCCTGGGTAAGAGAACAAGACCCCATCTCAAAAAAAAAAAAAAAAAAAAAGGAACAAAAAAGCCTATAAGCAGACTTCTGGAAGTATCAGGTTCATAAAGATACTTGAAATTCTTAGATGAGATAGGCCACACATGCATATAAGCAATGTTGCTAATGAATTCTCAATGTGATTTCAAATTAGAGCTCCAGAAGTAAATGGTAAAACATTAAAGGTGGAGTCCAGGCAGAAGTGGTCAGTGGCAATTTAAACTGCTATATGTTGTTTAAAGCCCTACATTTCTTATCCACCATAATTGCTCTAAGTACTAATTTTGTCAGAAAATTGTCAGTTGTGGCTCTAAAATCAACTGGCCAACTTTTAAGCCATAGGATATCATAATGAATTGGCCTAGGAAATGAAACGAACACAGCAACTGAATCAATTTAAAGAAATTTTACCTCTGCTAACCTTGTCCGAAGCTGACCTGGTTGTTTCTTTGCAAATAATCTGATGACTTCTGGGGTTTTAAAGGCCTGGCTGATAGCTGCCTGAATAGCCTAGAAACACAAGAAGGCAAAAACTAACCAAAACAGTCAAACAAATCAGAAACTGCAATAACTGATAGATGGCTGTTTAATCTTTGTTTATCAAGGTTTACTGGTCCCTGTCACTGGAAGCAATTACATAACTAAACGAAGATCTGGAAGGATATGTTGTTTATGCATAAGCAGACACTCATGTAGAAATTACGCCTTGGGTGGCCAAGGCAGGAGGATGGCTTGAGCCCATAAGTTTGAGACCAGCCTTGGCAATGTTGCAAGATCCTGTCTCTAAAAAAATTTTTAAAAATAGCCAGGTAGGGGGCCAGGCACGGTGGCTCAAGCCTGTAATCCCAGCACTTTGGGAGGCTGAGGCAGGTGGATCACGAGGTCAAGAGATCAAGACCATCCTGATCAACACGGTGAAACCCCGTCTCTACTAAAAATACAAAAAATTAGCTGGGCATGGTGGTGCGTGCCTGTAATCCCAGCTACTCAGGAGGCTGAGGCAGGAGAATTTCCTGAACCCAGGAGGCAGGGGTTGCGGTGAGCCGAGATCGCGCCATTGCACTCCAGCCTGGGTAACGAGAGAAACTCAGTCTCAAAAAAGAGAAAAAAAAAATAGCCAGGTGTGGTGGTGCATGCCCGTCGTCCCAGGTACTTAAAAGACTGAGGGGTGAAATGCACCACCCCAGCACGCTAGCCTGGGTGACCCTGTCTCTTTAAAAAAAAAAAAAAAGGCAAAGTCTGGTCACGGTGACTTATGCCTGTAATCCCAGTACTTTGGGAGGCTGAGGCAGGCGGATCATGAGTTCAGGAGTTCAAGACCAGCCTGGGCAATATGGTGAATTGTAGTAATACAAAAATTAGCCAGATGTGGTGGCGCATGCCTGTGGTCCCAGCTACTCAGGAGGCTGAGGCAGAATAGCTTGAACCTGGAAAGTAGAGGATGCAGTAAGCTGAGATCACGCCACTGTACTGTAGACTGGGTGAAAGAGCAAGACTCCGTCTCAAAAAAAAAAGAGCCAAGCGTGCTGGCTCACGCTTGTAATCCCAGCACTTTTGGAGGCTGAGGCAAGTGGATCACGAGGTCAAGAGATCAAGACCATCCTGCCAACATGGTGAAACCCTGACTCTACTAAAAATACAAAAATTAGCTGGGCTTGGTGGTGTATGCCTGTAGTCACAGCTATTTGGGAGGCTCAGGCAGGAGAATTGCTTGAACCAGGGAGGGGAGGTTGCAGTGAGCAAGCCACTGTACTCCAGCCTGGCGATAGAGCCAGACTGTCTCAAAAAAAAAAAAAAAAAAAAAATTACATGCAAAATGTAAAACATGGTATATTTTCTATCAGAAATATACTTAATCTATTACTATTATTATTTTGTATTTAGAGATGGGGGTCTCAATATGTTGCCCAGGCTGGTCTTGAACTCCTGGGCTCTAAGAAATCCTCCTGCTGCATGCCTCAGCCCTGGAGTAACTGGGATTACCAGCAGGCACCACCACACCGGCTTGAAATATACTTATAAAAAAGCTGGGTATGGTAGTTTATGCCTATAATCTTTGGGAGGCTGAAGCAGGAGGATCACTTGAGCCCTGAAGGACAAGGCTGTAATGAGCCATGATCGTTTCTCTGCACTCCAGCCTGGGTGACAGAGATAGAACCTGACTCAAAAAAAAAAAAAAAACCGGCCAGGCACAGTGGCTCATGCTTATAATGAGCACTTTGGAAGGCAGAGGTGGGAAGATAACTTGAGGTCAGGAATTCAAAACCAGCCTGGCCAACATTGTGAAACCCCACCTCTACTAAAAATATAAAAATTAGCTGGATGTGGAGGTGGACACCTATAATCCCAGCTACTTGGATGGCTGAGTAAGAAGAATTGCTTGAACCCAGGAGGTGGAGGTTGCAGTGAGCCAAGACTGTGCTGCTGCACTCCAGTCTGGGTGACAGAGTAAGATCTGTCTCAAAAAAAAAAAAAAAAGACAAAAAACAAAGTCAGGCCTCTCACCCATATGTTATACTTACCAACTGCATTCCACTTAGTTCATCTACCAAAGTCATATTTCCGGACATAATTTTCTTCAGTGAATCATTAAATTCACTTAGTTGCTCCAGAGTTTCCTTTTTGGTTTCTTCATATTCATCTGTATCAAGTTCCTCTCTGAAGTAGGTAAACATCATGATATGGAAAAATATAGAGTTCCAAGTGAAAAATGTAATCTTTGTACTTGTACATTAGAGAAAGGCTGAAGGGAAATATCAAAATGCTAACAATGAATGTGTTCACATAGTAGCAGTATGGGCATTTTCCTACAATATGGTTACTTTGATAATTAAACATTTTTCTTTTACCAAAAGGAGGCATACTAAAAGAGACCACATAATAAGGTCATGTGCCTTAGATCACACCTGTAATCCCAGCACTTTGGGAGGCTGAAGTGGGCAGATTACCTGAGGTCAGGAGTTTGAGGCCACTTGGCCAACATGGTGAAACCTGTCTCTACAAAAAAACACAAAAATTAGCCGGGAGAGGGGGTGGTAGTGCATGCCTGTAATCCCAGCTACTTGGGAGGCTGAAGCGGGAGAATCGCTTGAACCTGGGAGGTGGAGGCTGCAATGAACTGAGATTCGCCACAGCGCTCCAGTCTGGGCAAGACTCTGTCTCAAAAAAAAAAAAAGTAGTCCTTTGTGCAAGTAAGGCCGAAACTACATTCCAGAAGTTCAAGTAGTACCTTCTCAGCCTGACAGCAGGCAGGGCTGTTTTAAATACTAAAGATAAGGTAGGTGTTATTTCTACCTCAACCTCAAGATTAAGTATTTTGCCCAAGTTCACAGGTACTTGGTAATTAACTGAATGAGTTTCATAACCCAGCCTTTATGACTCCAAAGCCTGCAATGAGTTTACTTCTCTATAGACAAAGCACTGTGAAGAACACTACAGGGGAATGCAGAATCACAGATGGGGCTGCATCCATGGAGCTAGCTGCAGAAAAAAAGCCATTTTGGCTGGGCGTGATGGCTTATGCCTGTAATCCCAGCACTTTGGGAGGCCGAGGCAGGTGGATCATGAGGTCAAGAGATCGAGACCATCATGGTGAAACCTCGTCTCTACTAAAAATACAAACTTGGCTGGGCACAGTGTCTCACGCCTGTAATCCCAGCACTTTGGGAGGCTGAGGTGGATGAATTGCCTGAGCTCAGGAGTTCAAAGCCAGACTGGGCAACACGGTTAAACCTGTCTCTACTAAAATACAAAAAATTAGCCAGGAATGGTGGCATGTGCCTGTAGTTCCAGCTACTCAGGAGGTTGAGGAAGGAGAATGCTTGAACCTGGGAGGCGGAGGTTGCAGTGAGCTAAGATCATGCCACTGTACTCCAGCCTGGGTGACAGAGCAAGACTCAACCTCTCCAAAAAATAAATAAATAAATAAATAAAATACAAAAATTAGCTGGGCATGGTGACATATGCCTGTAGTCCCAGCTACTTGGGAGGCTGAGACAGGAGAATCACTTGAACCTGGGAGGTGGAGGCTGCAGTGATCCCAGATAGTGCCATTGCATTCCAGCCTGGTGACAGAGCCATCTCAAAAAAAAAAAAGAAAGAAAGAAAGCAAGCAATTTTACAGCTTAACAATATACAATTAAACTCTTACCTGCATTCCTCCAGATCTTGTAATTGCTGCATTAGTCTATCCAACTGTTCTTCTAAATTCTGCTTTAATTTGCTTGTCTCTGTCTTTCCTCTGGAAGCCATTTTAATCTCTATGTGAAACAATAAACCCATATACTATATGAAATTAACATAACAGTGCAATTTTTTTAAGTTTTACTTTTTGTAGAGATAGGGTGTCGCTATGTTTTCTAGGCTGGTCTCAATGTCCTAGCCTGAAGTGACCTTCCCATCTTGAACTCCCAAAGAGGTGGGATTATAGGCATAAGCCATCACACCCGGTCCTCAGTACAATTAAAAATAGGCAGCTGGGTGCAATGGCTCATGCCTGTCTATAATCTCAGCACTTTGAGAGCCTGAGGTGGGAGGACTACTTGAGCCCAGGAGTTCGAGACCAGCCTGGCCAACATAGTGAGACTTCATCTTTACAAAGAATAGAAAATCTTAGCTAGGCATGGTGTTGGCTGCCTCTAGTCCCAGCTACTCAAGAGGCTGAAGTGGAAGGATTGCTTGAGCCCAGGAATTTGAGGCTGCAGTGAGCCATGATCTTGTCACTGCACTCTTGCCTTGCTGACAAGAGCAAGACCCTGACTCAAAAAACAGACTATACTCTTTCTTAGCTACAGGCGTGTGAAAGATAGTTATAGAAAGAAAATCAATTTAGATATAAAAGTTTACACTCATATAGTAATAACAATCCATAAAAATGCCTGAAAGCCTTCATTATGTGACTTGACAAATTAATTAGAAGTCTTCATTATTGGTCTATCTTACTCTAAACAAATTTGATAAATGGAAATACAGGTATATAAAGAAGTAGACCAAATGTGGTTTTGCTTTATGAAGTGAATCACTATAGCTTTTTTTTTTTTCATTTTTATAAGTATACTCCAGGACCCGAAAACTCCTGACATTATCTCATTGGTCTTATGTATATTTACCAAATTACTTATGAGCATGAACATCCCTTTTTTTTCCTGAGATAGGGACTCACTCTGTAACCCAGGCTGGAGCATAGTCACACAGTCACAGCTCACTATAGCCTCAACCTCTCGAGCTCAAGCCATTTTTCCACCTCAGCCTCCTGAGTAGCTGGAACTACAGGAACACGCCGTCATGCCTGGCTAATTTATTTTTTTGTAGAGATGGGATCTCCCTGTTGCCCAAGCTGGTCTTTAACTTCCGGGCTCAAGGGATCTTCTGACCTCAGCCTCCCAAAATACTGGGATTACAGGTGTTGAGCCTCCAAGCCCAGCTGATGAACATCTTTTTGGTGGGTGGATCACCTGAGGTCCGGAGTTTGAGACCAGCTTGACCAACATGGAGAAACCTCACCTCTACTAAAAATACAAAATTAGCCAGGCCTGGTGGCGCATGCCTATAATCCCAACTACTCTGGAGGCTGAGGCAGAAGAATCGCTTGAACCATTGCACGCCAGCCTGGGCGACAGAGTGAGACTCTGTCCCCCCCACCAAAAAAAAAAATTGGCGCAAATCATCAATGATATGCAAGTATAAACAAGTATTATATCCTGAAGTGTAATTTATTATAGCTACATTTCATGTATAATAGTTTAGTGCATTTTTCCTGGAAATTGTTCATTTTAATATTTTTCTTAAGTCTGTAGAACTGGCCAGGCACGGTAGCTCACGCCTGTAATCCTAGCACTTTGGGAGGCCGAGGTGGGTGGCTCACCTGAGGTCAGGAATTCAAGACCAGCCTGGCCATCATGGTGAAACCCCATATTTAAAAAAAAAAAAGTCTTTTTAGTAGAACTTTCCAGTAAAAGTTGAGGCAAATCCAAGATGCAACTGACAATGTCTTTTCAGATTTAGTTTCCTACAGTCTAACAACACTGGATGACTTGCTGTTTCAAAAATGTCACACGCTGGGTGCGGTGGCTCACACCTGTAATCCCAGCACTTTGGGAGGCCAAGGCGGGTGGATCACGAGGTCAAGAGATCGAGACCATCCTGGTCAACATGGTGAAACCCCATCTCTACTAAAAATACAAAAAATTAGCTGGGCATGGTAGTGCGTGCCTGTAGTCCCAGCTACTCGAGGCAGAGGGAGGAGAATTGCCTGAACCCAGGAGGCGGACGTTGCGGTGAGCTGAGATCGCACCATTGCACTCCAGCCTGGATAACAAGAGCAAAACTCTGTGTCAAAAAAAAAAAAAAGTCATGCATTCTTTTTTCGTTGAGACAGAATTTCGCTCTTGTTGCCCAGGCTAGAGTGCAGAGGCACTATCTCGGCTCACTGCAACCTCTGCCTCCCGGGTTCAAGTGATTCTCCTGTCTCAGCCTCCTGAGTAGTTGGGACTGCAGACATGCGACACCATGCCTGGCTAATTTTTGTATTTTTAGTAGAGATGGACGGGGGGGTTTCACCATGTTGGCCAGGCTGGTCTCAAACTCCTGACCTCATGATCTGCTCACCTCAGCCTCCCAAAGTGCTGGGATTACAGGCATGAGCCAGTGCGCCTGGCCAGTCATGCACTCTTTTGAGCCTGCATTGTTTTTTTTCTACCTACGAAGCCCAGTTCATTCATTTTTCAAAGTTCAAGTCACCTTTTCTACAAGGCCTTCCTTGATTTCCTCCCACTCGCTAGGTAGTGAATCATTTGAGTAGGGATTTTACCTTTTCTTTATACAGCAGTATCTAGCACAATCTTGAGCAGACAAAAAGTTCCAAATAAATAACTGGTAGTTGAGTAATGAGAATTGACTGCTGCTTCTTTAGCATTCAAATCTCTTTTTTTTTTTGAGATGGAGTCTCACTCTGTTGCCAAGGCTGGAGTGCAGTGGTGCAATCGTGGCTCACTGCAACCTCCGCCTCCCTGGTTCAAGTGATTCTCCTGCCTCAGCCTCCTGACCAGCTGGGATAATAACAGGCGCTCACCACTACACCCAGCTAATTTTTGTATTTTTAGTAGAGACGGGGTTTCACCATGTTGGCCAGGCTGGTCTCAAAACTCCTGACTTGTGATCCACCTGTCTCGGCTTCCCAAAGTGCTGGGATTACAGGTGTGAGCTACCATGCCTGGCCTTTTTTTTTTTTGAGACAGAGTCTCACTCTGTTGCCCAGGCTGGAGTGTGCAGTGGTGTGATCTTGGCTCACTACAACCTCCGCCTCCTGGGTTCAAGCAGTTCTCCTGCCTCAGCCTCTCCAGTAGCTGGGACTACAGGCATGCATCACCACACCTAACTAATTTTCATATTTTTAATAGAGACAGAGTTTCACCATGTTGTCCAGGCTGGTCTAGAACTCTTGACCTCTGGTGATCCACTCGTCTTGGTCTCCCAAAGTGATGGGATTACTGTCCTGAGTCACTGCGCCCAGCTCAAATCTTATTCTCTATTTAGCACTTATTTCTGCCTTCAATTATATGTGATTTTATTATAATACATTATCCCTCTCTTAACTAAACTCTGGAGAACAGAGTATGACTCTGATTCCTCTCTTAGCTTTCTCAGTACCTAATACAGAATAGAAATTCAATAATTTGGTCAAATTTATAAAGGCTCAATATATTTTTGTTTTTTGTTTTGAGATGGAGTTTCACTCGTTACCCAGGCTGGAGTGCAATGGCGTGATCTTGGCTCACTGCAACCTCCGCCTCCTGGGTTCAAGCAATTCTCCTGCCTCAGCCTCCCGAGTAGCTGGGACTAGAAGTGCGCACCACCATGCACAGCTAATTTTTGTATTTTTAGTAGAGACGGTGTTTCACCTTGTTGAGGTGATCGATCTCTTGACCTCGTGATCCACCTGCCTTGGCCTCCTAAAGTGCGGGGATAATAGGCATGTCCCACCGTGCCCGGCCAAGGCTCAATATATTTAAGGAGCTAAAGCTATTCTGAATACATTTAGGTAAAAATGTTTGTACTTTAAAAGCCTTAACCTGGTGCTACATTAATTGGGATTTACCCCAGAAAGATTAACTCATTGGCACCACCTAGTAGTCACTAATGGTGGTGCTTTTTTTTTTTTTTTAAGCTGGAGTCTTATTTTGTCACCCAGGCTAGATAAGAGTTCAGTGGCAGGATCTTGGCTCACTGCAACCTCTGCCTCCAGAGTTCAAGCGATTCGCCTGCCACAGCCTCCCGAGTAGCTGGGATTACAGGCGCGTGCCACCATGCACGGCTAGTTTTCTTGCGTTTTTAGTAAAGAGGGGATTTCACCATGTTAGACAGGATGGTCTCGATGTCCTGACCTCGTGATCCACCCGCCTCAACGGTTGTTTTTTAATTTTTTTTTGAGACGGAGTTTCGCCCTTGCTGCCCAGGCTGGCCTGCGATCTCGGCTGAAGGCAACCTCTGCCTCCCGGGTTCAAGAGATTCTCCTGCCTCAGCCTCCTGAGTAACTGGGATTACAGGCATGCGCCATCACGCCCGGCTACTTTTTGTATTTTTAGTAGATACGGGGTTTTTCCATGTTGGTCATGTTGGTGTTGAACTCCCGACCTCAGGTGATCTGCCCGCCTGGGCCTCCCAAAGTGTTGGCATTACAGGTGTGAGCCACTGTGCCAGGCTAAGGTGGTGCACTTTTACCGAAACTACAGAAACTGCTCTCAGACACTGTAATCTGGAGTGGAGGGTACTGTATTCATGCTCACCTGTCTCTTAGTACTCTGATCTCTGCAGGGTGCTGACCAGTCTCAAATTGCAGAAACCTCCAGTTTTTGACGTTCCGAGTGTCATAAACTTGAGGAAAATGAAATTATTCATCAAGAGTACAAAAGGCTCAAAGTTCAAACCACCTGGGGGTGGAGATGGCTGGAAAAAAGGAAACCATTAACAAGTAATTTTATTTGCTATAAATAAACTTGCCCTAAGGCAGTTCAGATAACTTCCACTAGAGCAGCCCGAGACACCACCGGCGGGGGCACTTTCTCCCCCGACTGCGCCTACTGCAGCCTTTCTGAGGTTTTTCCTAGCGAGGCCGAGGTTTTTGAGGAAAACCCCGCATCCGGACACGCCTTCAGGGAAGGCGTCGAACCCAGAGGTATAGAAAAGGTGAGGGCGGAGAGCACGTCTCTTTCTAGCTGAAAGTGAGCAGCGTTTGGCCCAGCACCAACCGGAATGGGTGAAGAATCAGCTCCGGCCACTGCAGCAAATCCCACCCTACGCGGGCACTTGAAGCTCCGGCACTTACATCCCGCGGTGGCGGGGCTCCACCAGGCCCCGGTTGCCACCAGAGGTAGCCGTAAACGCATGGTCCCCGAAACGCCTTCCGGCCCTCCCAGACAAAAACTGGAACAACCTTCTTAGGTCCCCGGGATCCCCGCTGTGCCGCCGGCCCGCCAGCGAGTCGCAGAGTTTGGGGCCAGGGGCCCCGCCTACCTGAGGGCCCCGGCCTAGCGGACCGCGCCGGAGGAGCACTTCCGTCGGACGCACGCACTTCCGGCCTCCTGGAACCAATGAGAGTGCGGCCGAGGTGTTCCCCTCGCTGGTGTCCGGGCTGCGGGTGGTCTCCGGGAGCATTGGGGCCGGCGGACAGTGAGGGCGCGGTAAGCTCCCCGTAAGGAGTCCCTGAGAAACTGGTCTCTAGGAGAGTCAGTCCAGGACCCCTTTTCGTTCCAGACATCGAGGAGTACAAGACAGTGGAGTCTTTAGGGTAGAACATGACCCCAGGCAGGCTCATATTCAGGTTTGGGGCAAGGAGCATTGATTGACCCTTAACATTTTTTTCAGTGGAACCAAAAACTTCGGTAAAATTGCTTCTGACCTTCGGAACGGATGGATTCACCTTCGGTAGGAAAAATCCCTTTCCAGAAAAGTCCTGAGGTCTGGCACCCTTAGGCCTAACGGGGGATGGCTGGGCGTCAGAGGAGGAAATTCTTCATTCTGAATGACTTCCCTTTCCTCCTAAATCCTTCTTTCCAAGTCTGTAAAAGAGCACCTCCGCGTTCCTGGAAGTGGTTTGCCACTCATGCTCCTTGAGAAGGAGGTAATGAGTTGTTGGGCAGCACTTAAAAAATTGCCCTTGACCAGCTCAGTGGCTAACACCTGTAAACCCAGCACTTTGAGAGGCCGAGGTGGGAGGATCGTTTGATCCCAGCCTGGGCAACATAGCGAGACCCCCATATCGAAAACTTAAAAATAAAGTTACTCAGAAACTGGGTGGAAATCATTTAATGATGTTCTCAGTCCATCTTCCTGAAGTAGTCCACAGGACATCAGTGTTCATGGTAGAATTGTTCATAGGGGCAGTCTCATTTTTTTTGAGACAAAGTCTCACTCTGTCACCCAGGCTGGGGTGCAGTGGCATGGTCTCGGCTCATTGCAACCTCTGCCTCCTGGGTTCAAGCAATTCTCCTGTCTCAGTCTACCTAGTAGCTGGGATTATAGGCGCGTGCCACCACGCCCAGCTAATTTTTGTATTTTCAGTAGAGATTCGGTTTCACCATGTTGGCCAGGCTGGTCTCGAACTCCTGATGTTGTAATTCGCCTGCCTCAGCCTCCCAAAGTGCTGGGATTATAGGCGTGAGCCACCGCGCCCGGCCCAGCATGTGCAGTCTTAGAAGCAATGGAGATATCTGCGTCACTCAGCAGTTCTATGCTAAGGGTGTTTTTATATACCTTTAGGTTCTCCATAGAGTTAATGGATAATGAAAACATATTTTCAGTGCATAAGAGAAATTCATTCTGAAACAAAAATAGAATATACACCTTCAGACCGAAGGCAGAGAAGAAACTGGAGAAAAGAGAAATAATATTAGGAAACCATGGGAGAGAGCACTGGGGAAAGTAACCTCCAGACTGGGAGTCACTGGGAAACCAGATAAATGCTCCTTGGCAGCTGGTGGAGTTGAGGACACTTCAGCTTGGACTTGGGATGGGAGCCCAGAGAACCCAAGTTGCTCCAGCTAGGCAGGGAAATTGCTGGCCACATGAAACTTGAGCGGCTAACAAGAAGTACCGGGAGCCAAAGACTCTCTGAACAGTTGGTCCTCTTTTAAATGTCTGCCTTAAATAGCTTGTACCATTGTTAAGTCTTGCATGAAGGGTAAGAACATGAACTTTCAGAATCAAAGCTATTACTCTGGGTGTAGTTGTTTTGGAGTAAGGAAGTAATTAAGGTTAAATGAGGTCATAAGGGTGGGGCCCTGATCCGATAGGACTAGTATTTTTTTTTTTTTTTGAGACGGAGTTTCGCTCTTGTTACCCAGGCTGGAGTGCAATGGCGCGATCTCGGCTCACCGCAACCTCCGCCTCCTGAGTTCAGGCAATTCTCCTGCCTCAGCCTCCTGAGTAGCTGGGATTACAGGCATGCGCCACCATGCCCAGCTAATTTTTTGTATCTTTAGTAGAGACGGGGTTTCACCATGTCAACCAGGATGGTCTCGATCTCTTGACCTCGTGATCCACCCGCCTTGGCCTCCCAAAGTGCTGGGATTACAGGCTTGAGCCACCGCGCCCGGCCTAGTGTTCTTTTTTTTTAGAGAAGGAGTTTCGCTCTTGTTATCCAGGCTGGAATGCAATGGCGTGATCTCGGCTCACCACAACCTCTGCCTCCTGGGTTCAAGCAATTCTCCTGCCTCAGCCTCCCAAGTAGCCGGGACTACAGGCATGTACCACCATGTCCAGCTAATTTTTGTATTTTGAGTAGAGATGGGGTTTCACCTTGTTGACCAGGATGGTCTTGATCTCTTGACCTCGTGATCCACCTGCCTCGGCCTCCCAAAGTGCTGGGATTATAGGCGTGAGCCACCATGCTGGGCCTGAGCTAGTGTTCTTAACAGAAGAATTAATGGAGAGCTTGCCCTTTACTCCTCCATACTGAGGAAAGATTATGTGAGGACATAGCAAGAAGGTGGCCATCTACAAGACAGGAAGAGACCTGCTACCACAGACCAATGTGGCCAAAAGCTTGATCTTGGACTTCTAATCTCCAGAACTATGAGAAAGTAAAATTCTGTTAAGTCACCCAGTCTGTGGTATTTTAAATATGACTGCCCAAGAAGACAAATCCACCATCTATATGCAGATATATCCAAATCTCTAGTCTGTTGTACGTCTGTACCTCTCCCCTGAACTCGGCTTGTTCTCCCATTTGCCTATTTAGTATCACCACTTCGATAGATATCTAATAGGTGTCTCAGACTTAACTCGGTAAACTCAACTCCTAATACTCCCCTCAAGCCTACTCCATAGCCATCTTACTCTTCTTTTTTTTGGAGACGTGCGGGCTTGCTCTGTCGCCCAGGCTGGAGTGCAATGGCATGATCATGGTTCACTGCAGCTTTGAACTTCTAGACTCAGGTGATCCTCCCACCTCAGCCTTCCAAGTAGGATGTGAGGGCAATCTGGCTGTGACATCTGTCATGCTGTTGATCACCAGGGTTGATCTGGCTGGCTAGGCGGGTGTCCCCTTCCTCCCTCACGGCTCCATGTATGTCCCTCCTGAAGCTGCACCCTCCATCAAAGAGAATGACCGTCCCCAGTAGAGGAGGACTGGTCTTCGGTCGGGGTATATGAGTAGCTGCACTCCCCTGCTAGAACTCCAAACAAGCTCTCAAGATCCCAGATAGCTGGTACTATAGGCATCATGCTTCACTATCATTCCCTTCTCAATTAAAGATAGTGCTGTTCTTTTAGCTGCTTAGGCCAAAAACTTGTAGAGTCATCCTTGACTCTTTCTTTCACAGCCCACATTTCCATCCATTGCAAATCACATTGGAGGTATGTTCCAAATACACCCAGAATCCAAATGACTCTTACCACTCTGCTGCCACCATCTGGGCCAGTCAGCATCACCTCTCACATGGATTATTGCGGTAGCCTCCCATCTTGTGTCTTCACTTGCCCCCTTGCCTCTCCCTGCGCTTTGTTTTCAGCATCAGCCACCAGAGAGATCCTTAAAAATATGTCAGATCATGTCACTTCTCTGCCCAAAGCCCTGCAGTGTCTTCCTCTTTCCTCTCTGTGTCTGCTGTTTCTCCTCCTTCAGTTCTGTTCCAGGCATGCTGGGCTTCATCTGTTCCTGCGGCATGACAGACCCGCATCTGCCTTGGGACTCTTGCATTACCTTTGCTTAGAACATTCTTGCTGGATGATGTGGCTCATGCCTGGATTCCCAGCACTTTGGGAGGCCAAGGTGGGCAGCTCACTTGAGGTCAGGAGTTTGAGACCAGCCTGGCCAACGTGGCAAAACTGTGTCTGTACTAAAAATACAAAAATTAGCTGGGTGTGGTTTTGAGCACCTGTAATCCCAGCTACTCAGGAGGCTGAAGGGGGAGAATTGCTTGAACCCAGGAGGTGGAGGTGGCAGCTAACTGAGATTGCACCACTGCACTCCATCCTGGGCAACAGAGTGAGACACTGTCTAAACAAAAATTGGTTGATGAGGTCTAGAGAATGTAAAAGCTGTGTTGTTTCTGAATCATTTCTATCAATCATGGTAATAGAATTACTTCAAAGGAATTTCATTCTTACTGTGTGATTGCTCCAGTTTCTAATTCCTAACTTAGTGCTGTGTCTAGGATGTGGAAGGTGATCAGAAAATATTGGTGGCGTCAAGGGATAGTGGGTATATATTAGGTAACTTCCTCTCCAGAAGAGAGCAAATGAACAGTTGTTTCCACTTGCTCAGGTGCTATGCCTATCATAGATGCTTTGGGAGATTTTATACTGAATATGTTCCTCTTGCCCATTAGTACTGTTTTTTGTTTTTTTGAGACAGAATCTTGCTCTGTTGTCAGGCTGGAGTGCAGGGGCACTATCTTGGCTTACTGCAACTACAGGCACGTGTCACCATGCCCGGTTAATTTTTTGTATTTTAGTAGAGGTGGAGTTTCACCATGGCCAGGATGGTCTCGATCTCCTGACCTGTGATCTGCCCGTTTCAGCCTCCCAAAGTGCTGGGATTACAGTTGTGAGCCACCGAACCCAGCCAGTACTATTCTTTTTCTCAAGAAATGGAGTTCTACAGGCAAGGTGGCTCATGCCTGTAATCCTAACACTTTGGGAGGCCAAGGCGGGTGGATTGCTTGAGCACAGGAGTTCGAGACCAGTCCAGGTAATATAGTGAAACCTTGTCTCTACCAAAAAAATTACAAAAAAGTAGCCAGGTCTGGCGGGGCATTCCTGTCATCCCAGTTTCTTGGGGTGAGGGCCGAGGTGGGAGGATCGCTTGAGCCTGGGAGGGAGAGATTGCAGTGATTGTGCCATTGCACTCCAGCCTGGATGACAGAGCAAGACCTTGTAAGAAAATGAAGTTGTATCCAGTCCTTAATGACACTGAGCCCATCTGTGAGTAACTAGTCCCTACCAAAAATACTTCAGAATTTTTTTATTATTATTATTATTATTATTATTTTTATTTTTAAACAGAGTTTTACTCTTGTTGACCAGGGTGGTCTCAAATTCCTGACCTCAGGTGATCTGCCTACCTCGGCCTCCTAAAGTGCTGGGATAATAGACATGAGCCACCGTTCCCAGCCCCACTGCATTTTTAAAGAAGCAATAAATTGATTTTGTTCAAATACAGAGTCTGAATTACTGGGTTCTTTTGAAACTAAACTTAGTTGCTAAGATATCTATTTTCCTTTCTCTTTTGCAGCACTTATTTCTATGGCAATCTCCTAGCTGATGCCAGTAAGCTTCATTGAACAAAAAATGAGGTTTAGAAAGTCAAAATAATCATTGTGAAATAATCTCCTGTTTGTTAGGAGATCTTTATTTGAGGGGAATTTGGTTATGATGTCA
The DNA here is from genome assembly GCF_049354715.1 of Callithrix jacchus. Taxonomy (NCBI): domain Eukaryota; kingdom Metazoa; phylum Chordata; class Mammalia; order Primates; family Cebidae; genus Callithrix; species Callithrix jacchus. The sequence goes on from NC_133508.1 coordinate 47,824,449, forward strand.
GTCCTGTGATTTCAGCAGGACTGTTCTTTTTATCTGTTGTCAGTGAGTGTTCATTAATACTTAAATGCAACTTTCTTTTTTTTTTTTCTTTTGGGACAGAATCTTGCTCTGTCAGGCTGGAGGGCAGTGGAGTGATCTTGGCTCACTGCATGCTCTGCCTCCTGGTTCAAGAGAGTCTCTGCCTCAGCATTCCAAGTAGCTGGGATTACAGGCACCCATAGCCACACTTGGCAAATTTTTGTATTTTCAGTAGAGATAGGGTTTCGACATGTTGGCTAGGCTGGTCTTGAACTCCTGACCTCAAATTATCAGCCCACCTTGGCCTCCCAAAGTGTGGAGATTCCAGGCATTAGCCACCGCGTCCGGCATAATATAATTTTCTACTAAATGACTGGTTTTGACATGCTTCATGTCATTGGCTCTGCTGTTCAGCTGAAATAGCAGGATAGGAGATGATCATGTGATTGCTGACAGGTGGCAGTGCTGCTGGGACAGGCCCAGCCTTCCAGAGACGTGTATCTCAGGCAGGAAACACAGGACCCAGATGGTTCAGACTGCTGAGTTAGCCTCTGGCCTTCGACAGGTCACCCTGACCAGCCAGATCAGCCCCAGGCCTGAGAAAAGCACTGCAGGATGAAGAATGGGATCTCATTAAATGCAGGGAGGTAACATGAGAAGGATGGCTTTTCATAACCCATCCTAACCCTTCCTTCCCCTATTCGCTTTGCTTTGCTTTTCATACTTCTTAGCTTCTTGGATCTCTTGCTTTAAGTGGAACTAGAGTGGCTGGGTGCGGTGGCTCACGCCTATAATCCCAGCACTTTGGGAGGCTGAGATGGGCAGATCACTTGAGGTCAGGAGTTCAAGACTAGCCTGGCCAACATGGCAAAAACCCGCATTTACTAAAAATAGAAAAATTAGCCAGGCGTGGTCTTGCACGCCTGTAATTCTAGTTACTCGGGAGGCTGAGGCAGAAGAATCGCTTTAATCCAAGAGGAGGAGGTGGCAGTGAACCAAGATCATGCCACTGTACTCCAGCCTGGGCAGCAGAGTGAGACTCCGTTTCAAAAAAAAGATAAAAGGGAACTGGAGCTTAATATTCCCCTTGCAACATCACAGTGCTGGTTGAGTAGTTACTTGCCTTGAAGGACTGGTAAGCCTTTGACAAGGACAGGTTACTTGGGAAGTTTTCTTGCTTACCTGAAGAAGCTAAGCTGCTCACCGACAGCAGCACAGACAAGTAGGAAAGTTCAGGGGTTGTTTTTTCCTATAGTTGAGAGAGAAAAGACACTGTAAGGAATACTTGGTCTTTTAATCGGAATGTGTTAAAAATATTTTGCCACAAGGATTTAAATGGAGTTGCCAATTTAGTATGAGAGAGAAGTCTTGCTGTTTACTGTGTCAAACCCAACCCGGCAGCTTCACTGTTTGTTTGTTTGTTTCTTCTGATACAGGATCTTGCTTTATCACCCAGGCTGGAGTGCAGTGGTGTCAGCATGGCCCACCGCAGCCTTGACTTCCCCAGTTCATGTGATCCTCCTGCCTCAGCCTCCCAAGTTGCTGGGACTACAGGCATGTGCCACCAGGCCCAGCTAATTTTTTTTTTCTTTCTTTCTTTTTTGTTTATTTAGAGATGGGGTTTTTCCATGTTGATCAGACTGGTCTCAAACTCCTGACCTCAGGGGATCCACCTGCGTCGGCCTCCCAAAGTGCTGGGATTACAGGTGTGAACCACTTTGCCCAGCTGTTCCCCACTCCCCCCCCCCCCCGCTAATTTTTCATTTTTGTAGAGATAGGATTTTGCCACATTGTCTATGCTGGCCTTCATCTCCTGGGCTCAAGCAACCCACCTGCCTTGGCCTTCCAAAGTACTGGGATTATAGGCATGAGCCACTGTGCCCAGCCTCAGTTTCACTGTTGATTAATATCTTAACTACTTTTCAAAACTCTAGTAAAGTAGAATTCACCTACAAAAAGAAAAATCTCTTGTGGAATTTTTAAACTTTCCCCAGTGAAATGTTTTACCGGTAGCACGTGCCTAATTAGGAATTTCATCTCTACATATTTCTATTTTTGGTGTCAATAGAAAATAAATATCGAAGGCATATTATTTATAGCCAGACTTTCAGATTGATATGAGCCTTCAGAAATTCAGTATTTAAAAACATACAGAATCTGTTGCCAAAAGTGTTAACACCACCGTGCAGACTCCTTCACTGAAGGATCCTACAGCAAATGCAGAAAATATCCCCTTCAGTGCCTGTGGCACTGGCTGCATCTGAACAAACAGCACAGTAAACCCTGAAAGGACAGAGGAACAGCATCAGTTTTTAGGTTTAATCATCTCAGAAACCTTTTAGGTTTAATCATCTCGGAAACATTCTTTTTTTCTTCCTTTTTTTTTTTAGACAGGGTCTCACTCTGTCACTCAGGCTGGAGTATAGTGGCTCAATCTTAGCTCATTGTGACCTCTGCCTCCTGGGTTCAAGCAATTCTCCTGCCTCAGCCTCCCTAGTAGTTGATATTATAGGTGTGCACCACCATGCCTGGCTAATCTTTTGTATTTTTAGTAGAGATGGGGTTTTACTGTGTTGGCCAGGCTGGTCTCAAATTCCAGACCTCAGGTGATCCGCCCGCCTTGGCCTCCCAAAGTGCTGGGTTTACAGGTGTGAGCCACTGTTCCTGGCTAGAAACATATTTTTGAATGCAAACCTAAATACAGTTTGTTTCCTTACTTTCCTACTGTGGAACAGAAATGCCCAGTCTAGGCAGACTCATTTTTCCTTTGACATAGGTTGTATGCTTTTTTTTTTTTTTGAGAAGAAGTCTTGCTCTGTCACCCAGGCTGGAGTACAGTGGCATGATCTTGGCTCACTGCAGCCTCTGCCTCCCAGGATCAAGCAGTTCTCCAGCATCAGCCTCCCTAGTGCTGGAATTACAGGCACATGCCACTATGCCTGGCAGAGTTTTGTATTTTTTTAGTAGAGACAGGCTTTCCCCATATTGGCCAGGCTGGTCTCGAACTCATGACCTTGTGATGCACTCGCCTCAGCTTCTCAAAGTGCTGGGATTACAGGTGTGAGCCACCGCATCTGACCTTTTTTTTCTTTGAGACAGGGTTTCACTCTTGCCCAGGTTAGAGTGCGGTGTCGTGATCTCGGCTCACTGCAACCTCCATCTCCCAGACTCAAGTGATTCTCCTGCCTCAGCCTCCTGAGTAGCTGGATTTCAGGCAGGTGCCACCATGCCTGGCTAATTTTGTATTTTTAGGAGAGACAAGGTTTCACCATATTGGCCAGGCTAGTCTCAAACTCCTAACCTCAGGAGTGAGGTCAGGAGCATTCATTTATAGTCATGGTAAAGGAACCAAGGTTCTCAAGAGAAGTGAGTTGCCCAGAGCAAAGATGAATCCAGTGCCAGAATAAGAACTGCTCCACCTGCCTTGGCCTCCCACAGTGCTGGGATTACAGGCGTAAGCCACCATACCCGGCCCTATTTTTTCATTTTTAAAAATCTGAACATAATTTTTGCTGAAATTATACATCACTCCTGGAAGCACATTCAAAGAAAAATATAACTAAGATCCATTAGCTAAAATATTTCTCAAACTTCTCCACATTTCAGAATGTTGAGAATGGAGACCAACTCTTCTGTGTCTTTTTGGTTTTTTTGGAGATAGGGCCTCCGTCTGTCACCCAGGCTGGAGTGCAATGACATGACTCACTGCAAGTTCCACCCAGGCTTAAGTAACCCTCTTACCTCAGCCTCCGAAGTGCCTGGGACTGCAGGTGCATGACACCTTGCCCAGCTAACTTTTTCTATTTTTTGTAGAGATGTCTCACCATGTTGCCCAGGCTGGTCTTGAACTCCTGACTTCACACGATCCTCCCACCTCAGCCTCTCGAAGTGCTGAGAGGGGTTATAGACATGAGCCATTGGGCCCAGCCCTATATCAGTTTTTGACTTCAAGTTGTCATTGTCCTTGTTTTTCTACCCAGAATCATCTCTTGATCAGTAACTATTTATTAAATGAAAACTAAACCTGATTCTTTAATATTATAACTGTAAAGAATTTTACAACAGAAGGAATTTGTATTTAACTTAATTTGGTTTCTTACTCAAATTATAGAACAACTAAAAGAGAGGCTGGGTGCAGTGGCTCACGCCCGTAATCCCAACACTTTGAAAGGCCAAGGTGGGTGGATCACCTGAGGTCAGAAGTTTGAGACTGGCCTAACCAAGGTGGTGAAACCCAGTCTCTACTAAAAATACAAAATTAGCTGGGCATGGTGCACATGCCTGTAATCCCAGCTACTCGGGAGGCTGAGGCAGGAGAATCACTTGAACTCAGGAGGCAGAGGTTGCAGTGAGCTGAGATGGCACCATTTCACTCCAGCCTGGGCAACAAGAGTGAAATTCCATCTCAAAACAAAACAAACTAACTAACTAAAAGAGATACTTATGAAGTTTTTAAAGATTCCCTTCACCTGAATTTTAGATGTGAGTTTTGTTTTTTTTTTTAAGTTTTAGTCTGTGAGTTCCTGAAGAGCAGAGAGCCCTGTCCTAGAATTTTTGTTCTAGCAGTGTCTGGCTACTATTTGTAGTAGATATACTTACCAATTGTGAAGAAGGTAAAGATGATATTACCAACCAGGCAGTACAGGAGAGGTTGGCTGCAGTATCGGGAAGATCTGGGCCTAAAAGTCCGTACACTGGGTGATACATTAATTTACTACTTATTATGAGAAATCTGTGGCATAAGCCTAACACCAGAAGGTGCTAATCCTTGAACTGTCATTCTTATTCTGGCACTGGGTTCATCTTGGCTCTGGGCAACTCACTTCTCTTGAGAACCTTGGTTCTTTTACCATGACAGTAAACGAATGCTACAAAAACAGTTCAGAAGTAATAGTAAGAGTTATTAATGTCATCATTGGTAGATAAATAATGTTTACCATTTTTCTTTTTCTTTTCTTTCTTTTTTTTTTTTTTTTGAGACAGAGTTTCCCTCTTTTTGCCCAGGCTGGAGTGCAATGGCTGATCTTGGCTCACTGCAACTTCCGCCTCCCAGGTTCAAGGGAATCCCAGCCTCCTGAGTAGCTGGGATTACAGGCATGCGCCACCACACCTGGCTAATTTTGTATTTTTGGTAGAGATGGGGTTTCTCCATGTTGGTCAGGGTGGTCTTGAACTCCCAACCTCAGATGATCTGCCCACCTTGGCCTCCCAAAGTGCTGAGATTACAGGGTGAGCTACAGCTCCTGGCCTTGTTGACTATTTTTAAAATTCATGTTAATTTGCAGTTTTGGTGAAAAAATATTTCATTGGAATTCTGACCTGTAGTAAGGAAAAATGACTTACTATGCGCAGACTTTCTGTAGTAGAAGCTGGTAAGTTTGAGTTCAGCGAATTACAAGGTGTGTTGCAGCTTCCTCTCTTTCCCCATCACTTAAGTAGATTCTCAGTTTTCAAGTTGTTTTAGAATTAAAGTTATTAACTGACTGTTTCTGCTAAAAATAATTTCCAAGACAGAATCTGAAATAACATATTAAGTAATAATCAGGTTGGGCATGCCTGTCACCCTCAGCCTGCAGTTATTAGTTAATGCTAGACTGTTGGGACTGGTCTCCAGGGAGTCTGTAATTTGAGACATTGGTCCCTTCATTGTCTCCCATTTAATGGCTTCCTATGGCAGAAGAAGTAAGTGTGGATTAAAAGCTAAACTCGGTGTACCCATGGCTATCTTCACCGTATTAAGATTTTTGGCTTTTCAAAGAAGTGAAGTAGGTGATTGCCCTTGATAATAGGGCAGAAAAAATGGGGCAGGCTGCAATTAAACATATAAGAGGAATCCCAGAGAGCACTCAAGCCATCTCCACAGGTAAGAAATGCACGTTGAGCTGCCAGGTATAAGAACCTACCTTAGTAGAACACAGAACTGGAGAGCCAGACTGGTAATCCCAACCAAGAACACTGTCACTGGCTGCATGGAACACATTGAATTACATTTTACATTACTCGCTTAGTGATGAAATAGCTTCCAGAAACCAAATTCAGGTCTGTTTGGTGAAAATGTTACATTTAACTACAGAGATTTAAACAGAATGAAGATGAATTGAGATCCATTGCATTCTAACAAAACTACATCTAATAATACTTCAGTAAGAATATTAATAATAGCTACCACTTATTGATCTCCTGTTATGTAGAAGGCTTTGTTGGTACTGATTTTTCTGAGACGGAGTTTTGCTCTTGTTACCCAGGCCGGAGTGCAATGTCACGATCTCGGCTCACCGCAACCTCCACCTCCTGGGTTCAGGCAATTCTCCTGCTTCAGCCTCCTGAGTAGCTGGGATTACAGGCACACACCACCGTGCCCAGCTAATTTTTTGTATTTTCAGTAGAGACGTGGTTTTACCATGTTGACCAGGATGATCTCGATCTCTTGACCTCGTGATCCACCCGCCTCGCCTCCCAAAGTGCTGGGATTACAGGCGTGAGCCACCACGCCCGGCCTGATTTTTTTATTTTTTGAGAAGGAGTTTCGCTCTTGTTGCCCAGGCTGGAGTGCAATAGTGCGATCTTGGCTCACTGCAGCCTCCGCTTCCCGGGTTCAAGCAATTCTCCTGCCTCAGCCTCCCGAGTAGCTGGAATTACAGGCACGCACCACTATGCCCAACTAATTTTTGTATTTTTAGTAGAGATGGGCTTTCACCATGTTGGCCAGGATGGTCTTCAACTCCTGACCTCAGGTGATCTACCCGCCTCAGCCTCCCAAAGTGCTGGGATTATAGCTGTGAGCCACCACGCCTGACCAAATCGTTCCCATTTTGACTAATCATTCTAATTCCCTTCTTCACTCCAAACTATTAAATTCACCTTATTTTATTAATTGGGTTTAGCCCTGAATAACTTTAGGGCATTCACAGAAATCAGATATATCCTCCAAAGACAGATTTATCCCCAATAAATATGCAGTTTCAAAATATATCCCCAGGAGTATTTAATGGCAGCATTGTTGGAACAAGAACATAGTTACATACTTAAAGGTACTGTTTTGAAAGAAATAGCATCCTTTTAGAGATGTAAATCCTGAGAGGTGGTGAGGTCAGCCTCATTATTTAACTGTTAACCAACATAGGTTTAATACTGAGCATCCCGAAATATGTGACAGGGAAAGCCAAACAGAATTACTTATTGTTTTGAGAAGTTATTTTTAACAAAACAGACTTTTTAGCCAGAAGTGATGGCGAGTGCTTATAGTACTAGCTACTTGGGAGGCTGAGGTGGGAGGATCTCTTGAGCCTGGGATTTAAGGGCTACAGTGAGCAATGATGGTTCCACTGTACTACACTGCTCTGTACTAGGCAGCAGAGTGAGACCCTATCTCAAAAACAAACAAACAAAAAACCTGGCTTAATGTTTATAAAATGTTATGTTAGGGCGGGGCGTGGTGGCTCACGCCTATAATTTCACCACTTTGGGAGGCCGAGGCGGGCGGATCACGAGGTCAAGAGATCGAGACCATCCTGGTCAACATGATGAAACCCCGTCTCTACTAAAAATACAAAAATTAGCTGGGCATGGTGGCACGTGTCTGTAGTCATAGCTACTCGGGAGGTAGGAGAATTGCTTGAATTCAGGAGGCGGAGGTTGCGGTAAGCCGAGATCGCACCATTACACTACAGCCTGGGTAACGAGTGAAACTCCATCTCAATAAATAAATAAAATAAAATGTGATGTTCATATTTACACCCCTATGTTTTTAAAGCTTAAAGATCAATTATTTTGGCCAGGTGTGGTGGCTCATGCCTCTAATCCCAGAACCATGGGAGGCCAAGGCGGGAGGATCGCTTGAGGCCAGGAGTTTAACACTAGCCTGGGCAACACAGCAAGACCCCATCACTACCAAATATATATATTTAACCAGGCCAAAGTGCAGTGGCTCAATCTCAGCCTCCCAAGTAGCTGGGATTCCAGCCACATGCCACTGTTCCAAGCCCAAGATTAGTAAATTTAAATTTAAAAGTAAAATTTAAGCCTCAAGACTGCCACAGAAATAAATGGACTCCTTATTGTCACAGTGAGCTGGGGAGGGACACTTGCAGCCTGAGCTGGTGAGTTCTCAGCAGCCAGCAGTGCAAGCAATAGGCCGTGTGGGCCAAACAAAAGTGAATCATGGTGACACTGGGCCCAGAGTACCTGGAGCAAGACAAGAAGGACCCAGGGCAGTCCCATTAGAGTTTCCAAACTACTACACCCATTCATCACAGCCCCCCCAGCGTGTGCCCTGTAGGGATATGGAGGAAGTACTCTTCAGGAAAGGGACAGATCCTAGTTCTTTAAAATCCACCTTTGGCAGCAATAGGAGCTCACCGTAACCTTAACTCTTCTGTGGCTCTGAAGGTTTCTAGTCTGGTCTGAGCTCAAGTTGGCTGTGTTAACAGTTAATGGAACTGAGCTGGATATTTGAGAGGTTATAGATGTGACAAGAGAGAAAGACAGCTTCCTTTATGCTGAGAGATCAGCTTCCCCCAGCCTCTCCCCATCCCTTGGGCATCACCTGGAAACCTGAGCTCATCCCCAAGGATAGGGCGAAAAGCTCTTTGTTCCATCCTTCCCTGAAGTCTGTTTCAGAACTGTAGCAGCTCCCTTGAGGACCCATGGCTCTTATACTAAGCCTTACTCTCCTTCCATCTCTCTCTTGGGAATGTTACCTGAAACATGAGATGGGTGGGCATGTATGACGCCAGCTGTCTGTCTGGTACCACAACCCAGCCCCTCCCCTGGTCTTTGAGAGCATGCTCAGTGGCTGGCGGATACGCTCATTTCTCTGTAGGCCTCAGGGTACCATGGGCATGTTATATTCATCACCACATCCCATAATACCACAGGTAGTTTTTGTGGGAATTAGGGGCCTGGGGTAGGGATGAAAGGGATGGGTACAGGCCCCAAGTGAATCCTGGTATTATACTTAGGATGATAACTGAAAGGTAAGACATTTAAACCATTTTTAGTGATGAACTCATTTTTTCTAGTGTCATGCTGACCACTACTGAACCTTCTCCTTTATTTCCTGTTAGCAGTGTCCCTGTGATCCCACCACTGTGCCTTATTTTGAGAAGGCCCCAAGTATATTTCTTTTTTTTTTTTTTGAGATGGAGTTTCCCTCTTGTTGCCCAGGCTGGAGTGCAATGGCCCAATCTCAGCTCACTGCAACCTCCACCTCCTGGATTCAAGCGATTCTCTTACCTAAGTCTCCTGGGTAGCTGGGATTACAGGCATGCGCCACCACGCCTGACTAATTTTTGGATTATTAGTAGAATGAGGTTTCTCCATGTTGGTCAGGCTGGTCTCGAACTCCTGACCTTGGGTAATCTGCCTGCCTCAGCCTCCCAAAGTGCTGGGATTACAGGCATGAGCCACTGCGCCCAGCCTATTTATTTCCTTTTTTTTTTTTTTTCTGAGACAGTCTCACCCTGTCGCCAGGCTGTAGTACAGTGGCATGATCTCAGCTCAGTGCAACCTCTGCCTCCCACGTTCAAGCGATTCCCCTACCTCAGCGTCCCAAGTAGCTGGGACTACTGGTACATGCCACCATGCCCAGCTAATTTTTTGTATTTTAGTAGAGACAGGGTTTCACCATGTAGACCAGGCTGGTCTTGATCTCCTGACCTTGTGATCCACCCCCTTCGGCCTCCCAAAGTCTGGGATTAAAGGAAGAACCACTGCGCCTGGTCCCCAAATATGTTTCTTATTTCTGTTCCCACTGACTCTATTTGTGGCTGCTTGTTTCACCCTGCCAATGAATTCCATATCATCACCGTCATTGGTAACATCACTTTCTTAAAAAATTACAGCTACCATTCACACACTGGGCCAGGCAATATGCTAACTCCTTGCCATGTATTATCCTCAGAATTAATCCTCAGAATCACTGAGATTGGTCTTCCCATTATCCCCGTTTTACAAGATGAACCTAAAGACAGAGTTAAGAGATCAAGATCACACAACCGAATAAGGCTTTTTAATGCCCATGTCATAGTATTTTTAGAATCCTGTTGTCACTCCATTGCTCAGAAGCGTTCAAAGGTTCCCATTGTCCAAGGGGTTAAAGTTTACATTTCTCAACTCCTTAGCTATGAGAGGGCTCAATTCCAGTCTACACTGTTCCAGTTTATTTCCCGTTTTTCTTCTTGGTGAGACAGCTTAAGAGTCAGGAAACCTAAATTCTAGCCCTGATGCACCATTCACTAGCTTTGTCCACTGAGAGCATAAAATGGAACAAAAGCAAGTTGGTCAGCCTAACAGTTACGACTGACTGCTGTTGGGCTGCAGAGGAACAGTCATGACACAGGTGTTTTGAGTACTGCCAAGTCTTTGAAGTACTCAGTGAGGCATTGCACAGCCTTAATTTCCAGATTCGTTTTTAACCCATTATTTATTTTTTGGGATGTTCATATTAGTGAAAAATTAGGAAAACCTGAATGTCCAAAGGTCAAAGATTAACTAGAAAAACTAAATAACTGTAGATGATCATTTGGAACATGCTAGGTGCTTTTGGCCAAATTATTATATTATTTGTGTGTGTGTGTGTGTGTGTGTGTGTGGTGAGGATCAAATGACAATGCGTATGAAAGTTTTTTGTTTGTTTTGTTTTTTTTGAGACAGTTATCCTATCACCCAGCCAAGAGTGCTGAGGTGTAATCTTGACTCACTGTAACCTCTGCCTCCTGGGTTTAAGCAATTCTCATGCCTCAGTCTCTCAAGTAGCTGGGATTATAGGTGCCAGGCACCACACCTGGCTAACTTTTTATATTTTTGGTAGATATGGGATTTCACCATCTTGGTCAGGCTGGTCTTGAACTCCTGGCCTCAAGTGATCCACCTACCTCAGCCTCGCAAAGTGCTGGGATTACAGGCATGAGCTACTGCACTGGCCGAAAGTATTTTTATAAAGCCAGGCATGGTGGTTCACACCTGTCATCCCAGCATTTTGAGAAGCTGAGGTGGTAGGATCACTTGATCCCAGGAGTTCAAGACCCAGGGCTCAAGAGATCCTTCCACCTCGGCTTCCCAAAGTGGGAAGCAAAGCCTGGGCAACAAAATGTGACTCCATCTCTATAAAAAATAGAAAAAATTAGCTGGGTGTGGTGGTGTGTGCCTGCAGTCCCAGCTACATGAGAAGATGAGGCAAGAGGATCCTTGAGCCCAGGAGATCGCAGTTGCAGTGAGCCACGTTCACGTTGAACCTCCCAGCTTTCCCAGCTTGGGTGATAGAACAAGATTCTGTCTCAAAAAAGAGAGGCTGGGTGTGGTGGTTCATGCCTGTAATCTTAGCACATTGAGAATCTGAGGCAGTAGGATCAGTTAAAGCCAGGAGTTTTAGGCCAGCCTGGCCAAAACCGTGAGACCTTGTCTCTACAAAAAAAATTTATTTTTGAGACAGAGTCTCACTGCCACCCAGGCTGAAGTGCAGTGGTGCAGTCTTGGCTCACTACAATCTCTGCTGCCTGGGTTCAAGCAATTGGGATTACAGACGCTGGCCACCACACCTGGCTAATTTTTGTATTTTTAGTAGAGATGGGATTTCACCATCTTGGCCAGGCTGGTCTTGAACTCCTGACCTCATGATCCACCCGCCTCTGCCTCCCAAAGTGCTGGGATTACAGGTGTGAGCTGCCATGCCTGGCCATTTTATTGATTTTTTAAAAATTGCTTGTAGGCCACAGTGATTCACACCTGTAAGCCCAGCACTTTGGAAGACCAAAGTGGGCAGGTTACTTTGAGTTTCTGGGCCTAGGAGTTTGAGACTAATGTAGGCAATATGGCAAAACCCCATGTCTACAAAAAAACAATTAGCCAGGGCCAGGCGTGATGGCTCATGCCTGTAATCCGAGTGCTTTGGGAGGCCGAGGCAGATGGATCACGAGGTCAGGAGATTGAGATTATCCTGGCCAACATGGGGAAACCCTGTCTCTACTAAAAATACAAAAAAAATTAGCTGGGCGTGGTGGCACACACCTGTAGTCCCAGCTACTCAGGAGGCTAAGGCAGGAGAATTGTTTGAACCCAGGAAGCAGAGATTGCAGTGAGCTGAGACCGAGCCACTGCACTACAGCCTGGGTGACAGTGCGAGACTCCATCTCCAAAAAAGAAAAAAAAAGAAGAGGCTGGGCGCAGTGGCTCACGCCTATAATTCCAGCACTTTGGGAGGCCGAGGCAGGTGGATCACGAGGTCGAGAGATCGAGACCATCCTGGTCAACAAGGTGAAACCCCGTCTCTACTAAAAATACAAAAATTAGCTGGGCATGGTGGCGCGAACCTGTAATCCCAGCTACTCGGGAGGCTGAGGCAGGAGAATTGCTTGAACCCAGGAGGCAGAGGTTGCGGTAGGCCGAGATTGTGCCATTACACTCCAGGCTCGGTAACAACAGCGAAACTCTGTCTCAAAAAAAAAAAGAACAGCTAATACATGCCTGTAGTCCCAGCTACTTGGGAGGCTGAGGTCAGAGGATCACTTGAGCCTGGGAGATGGCGGTAGCAGTGAGCCAAGATTGCACCACTGTACTCCAGGCTGGGCAACAGTGAGATCCTGTCTCAAAAATCAAAAAACAAGAGAGATTAAAAAAAATTAAAAAACAAAAGACAACTGTAGTAACATAATGTGCAACATTAATAATAGCTGTATTCATAGCATGTTTGCTAATTGCCAAATGTAGTTTTATGTCCTGGATCTGTGTTGTTTTATTTAATCCACACAACACTCAGGAGGTAGGTAGTATTATTTGTTCCATTTTAAGATTGATAAAAACTGGGACAAGATGGGCATTGTGGTTCATGCCTGTAATACCAGCAGTCTGGGAAGCCAAGGTGGGTAGATCATTTAAGGTCAGGAGTTTGAGATCAGCCTGGCCAACATGGTGAAACTCTGACTCTACTAAAAATACAAAAATTAGCCAGGCATGGTGGCAGGGACCTGTAATCCCAGCTATTTGGGACGCTGAGGCAGGGTAAATTGCTTGAAGCCAGGAGGCAGAGGTTGCAGTTAGCACCACTGCACTCCAGCCTGGGTGATAGAGTGAGCATCTGTTTCAAAAAAAAAAAAAAACAACAAAAAACCTGGGACAAAAGGAAGGTAAAGTTAGGGTTAGGTTGCCCAAGGTCATACAGTTGGAGCTGCAATTTGAAGCCAGGTAGCCTAATTTCAGGGCATAGGCTCTTAACTATTCTGTATACTTTCTTGTGGAATCTGACTAATCCAAGCAGAAAGACCTGTAGTACTGATAGGCTACTGAACAGTGATGGCCCCTGTGCACAAACCCTACCTACCCACTCAGCCTGTCTATCAGCTCTTTTTGAAGAAACTTTAAAATATTGGTAGAGAAATAAAGATAATCTGATGGGGAAATAAGAGTAGGATACCATCAACAGGAATATTCAGAGGATAGGGCTCTTGGAAATTAAGAGTGTAACAACAGAAATGAAAACTAGACAGATTGGAGGATGAAATTGAAGCTATCTGGAAATTAGAGCATGAAGGCAGGCAGTGGAAAATACAGAAAAAATGATTAAATGTTTCAGCTCTAAATAATAGAGATTTTTAGCCCAGGCACGGTGGCTCACACCTATAATCCCAGCACTTCAGGAGGCCAAGGCAAATGGATCACTTAAGACCAGGAGTTTGAGACCAGCCTGGCCAACGTCATGAAACCCCATGTCTACTAAAAACCCAGAAGTTAACTGGGTATGGTTCTGCATGAACCATACTGAATTCAGTATGGTTGAACCTGGGAGGTGGACGTTGTGGTGAGCCAAGATCACACCATTGCACTCCAGCCTGGGCAATAAGAGCGAAATTTCATCTCAAAAAAGAAAAAAGAAGTGACATTATAAGCACATAATATAGAGTTAGGCAGTAACTGCCAGAAGAAATAGCTGAAAAAGTTAAAAGTGGTTGCCTCTGGGAGCTGGATGGAAGGGATGGTGAATGGGATATGATTGATGGCTGTTGGTTTTCATTAAGGGCCTTTTCTCCTTATGATTTTCTAGACCTTTATATATGAATTAGTTGAATAAAAAAGTTTAGGCTGGGTGAGGTAGCTCACACCTGTAATCCCAGCACTTTGAGAGACTGAGGCAGGCAGATCACGAGGTCAGGAGATCAAGACCATCCTGGCCAACATGGTGAAACCTTGTCTCTACTAAAAAATACAAAAAATTAGCTGAGTGTAGTGGCACCTGCCTGTAGTCCCAGCTATTCAGGAGGCTGAGGCAGGAGTATTGCTTGAACCCAGGAGGCAGATGTTGCAGTGAGCCAAGATCGTGCCACTGCACTCCAGTGTGGTGACAGAGGGAGATTCTGTCTTAAAAAAAAATTAATAAGAATTTAAAATTGGATACCTTGCATTTAATTACTTCATTAGGTTATGGAAGTTTCAGTGGAATAATTGATATGAAAAAGAGGTTTGTAAATTATATACTGTTATTCAGTGGGAAGTTATGATGTTACTGTCATGTTGACGAAAAGGCAAAAATGCTGTATTTGGTAGATGATAATGTATTAATTAACTGTGGCCGCAATAGTGCAGGTCACAAAACTTGAGTAACACATGATAATAAACGCTCATTTTTGCTTTTGAGAGTAGGGTCAGCTTGTGGGCTTGACAATCTGAGCCAGGTTTGGTTGCTCTCACTTGGGTTTGCTCATGTGTCCGAGCAGATGGACTGTAGTTGTTGGCTGGTGGGGGATGGCCGTGTTCCCCACATGTGGAACAGTTGGATGGCTATCAGTGAGAGCATCAGCTTTCTCCCACGTTCTCTGGCATCCTCCACACTATTACTTGTGCCACATTCTCTTGGCAAAAGCAAGTCAAAAATGTGGGGAAGTCACTTACACCTCTTCATGGTAGGAGCTGCAAATTCACATTGAAAAGGAGGGATGGGCCGGGTATGATGGCTCATGCCTGCAATCCCAGCACTTTGGAAGGCCAAAGTGGGCAGATCACGAAGTCAGGAATTCGAGACCAGCCTGACCAACATGGTGAAACCCTGTCTCTACTAAAAATACAAAAATTAGCTGGGCATGGTGGTGTGTACCTGTAATCCCAGCTAATCAGGAGGCTGAAGCAGAAGAATTGCTTGAACCCAGGAGGCGGAGGTTGCAGTGAGCTGAGATCAGGCCATTGCATTCCAGCCAGGGCGACAGAATGAGATTCCGTCTTGAAAAAAAAAAAAAATGAAAAGGAGGGATAGACATGGAAGCATTTTTACAGGTCACTTAGCATCATGATTGAAGCCAAAAAAAATTTTTTTTTTTGAGATGGAATCTTGCTCTGCCGCCAGGCTGTAGTGCAGTGGCGCAATCTCAGCTCACTCAACCTCCGCCTCCCAGGTTGAAGCAATTCTCCTGCCTCAGCCTCCCAAGTAGCTGAGGTTACAGGCATGCGCCATCATGCCCAGCTAATTTTTATATTTTTAGTAAAGACAGGGTTTCACCATGTTGGCCAGGATGGTCTCGATCTCTTGGCTTTGTGATCCACCTGCCTCAGCCTCCCAAAGTGCTGGGATTATAGGCATGAGCCACTGCTCCTGGCCAAAGTCAAATATTTTTCATTCCTTTATTAGGAATGAGAACATGGAAGGACATCAAAAGATCTTTAACTGGGCTGAGCGTGGTTAGTCATTCTTGTAATCCCAGCACTTTGAGAGGCTGAGGTAGAAGGACTGCTTGAGCCCAGGAGTCTGAGACCAGCCTGGGCAACATAGCAAGACTCCATTTCTACAAAAAATAATTTTAAAAATAACTAGCCAGCCTATTGGTATGTGCCTGTGTTCCTAGCTACTTAAGAGGCTAAGGTGGGAGCATCACTTGAGCCCAGGAGTTTGAGGGTGCAATGAGCTGTAGTTGCACCACTACACTCTAGCCAGGGTGATGGAGCAAGACCTCATCTTAAAATATATATATAACTGAATGTATTTTTTTTTCCTTTGTAGACAACAAGGGAGGTGTCACAGTTTTTCATTTAGATCAACAACTTCAAGTTCTTACCATGGAAAATTCTGAAGAGACTGAAGTGGTTCTCCTTGCTTGTGGTTCCTTCAATCCCATCACCAACATGCACCTCAGGTTGTTTGAGCTGGCCAAGGACTACTTGAATGGAACAGGTAGGAGCAGTAACTAAAGGTGGCTTAAGACTAGAGAAGCAATATGCCTGGGTCTGTTTCAGGATACACATTTGATCGACTGGGCACAAATATGCTGTCATGCTCTCTTGTATAGTTACTTGTTAGCCAAGAAAGAGGGTGAAGTATGAGGGCAGAATTGAGCATCTGGCTATGGCCTATAGAATAGAAGGTACAGTCAAGTACAGTGGCTCACACCTATAATATAATCTCAGTGCTTTGGAAGACTGAGGTGGAGGATCCCTTGAGGACAGGAATTTGAGACCAACATGGGAAACAGAGAGAGTCCCCATCTCTACAAAAAATTAGTCGGATATAGTGGCATGTGCCTGTGGTCCCAGCTACTTGGCAGACTAAAGTAGGAGGATTACTTGAGCCTGGGAGGTGAAGGCTGCAGTGAGCCATGATCACACATTTGCTCACCAGCCTGGGCATCAGAGCAAGACCCTGACCACCCTCCCCCCAAAAAAGAAGCAATTTGTTTTTGTCATCCCTGTGCTTAAGCTACTTCAGACTTTCCCATTACTTAAGGCAAAAAGTGAAAGCTTGTACTTAGCATACATAAAATCTCCAGAATCAGGTATAGCCTTTTAAAATTTTTCATAAACAATGCATGAATAGGCTGGGGGGGCATGGTGGCTCACACCTGTAATCCCAGCACTTCGGGAAGCAGAGGCGGGCAGATTACCTGAGGTGAGGAGTTTGAGATCAGCCTGGCCAATGTGGTGAAACCCCACCTCTACAGAGTCTTGCTCTGTTGCCCAGGCTGGAATGCAGTGGCACGGTCTGGGCTCACTGCAACCTCCACCTTCCAGGTTCAAGTGATTCTCTTGCCTCAGCCTCTCGAATAACTGGGATTACAGGTGTGCACCACCACATGGGCCTATTTTTGTACTTTTAGTAGAAATGGGGTTTCACCATGTTGGCCAGGCAGGTCTCAAACTCCTGTTCTCAAGCAATCCTCCCACTTTGGCTTACCAAAGTGCTGGAATTACAGGCATGAACCACCATGACATGACATAATATGACATGTTTAATGTGTATCCTTCCAGTCTTCTTTGTATGAATTTATATGCAAACATTTGAGTGTATAGACAGATTTTTTGTGTTCGTTTGTTTGAAATGGTTCTCACTCTGTCACCCTGGCTGGACAGGCTGGAGTGTAGTAGCATGTTCACAGCTCACTGCAGCCTTGACCTCCCGGGCTTAAGTGAGCCTCCTGACTAAGCCTCCTCAGTAGCTGTGGCTATAGGCATGCCACCACATCTGGCTAATTTTTTTCTTTTTTGTAGAAACTGGATCTCACTGTTTTGCCCATGGTGGTGTTAAGCTCCTGGGCTCAAGTGATTCTACTGCCTCGGTCTCCCAAAGTACTGGGAATACAAGTACGAGCCACTACACCTGTCCTAGATTTTTTTGTTGCATAAATGATCATATAATATGCTGATAGGTAGATGGATGGATGGATGCTAAAGCTCACTAATAATTCTAATAACCAGGGAACTAACTTAAAAAGTTATATATATTTTACCTATCACATTGAGAAATGGGCTTTTACATATACTTTAGTTGGACAATACAAATTAAGGCTTTTGGCTGGGCGTGGTGGCTCACGCCTGTAATCCAAGCACTTTGGAGGCCAAGGCGGGCTGATCACCTGAGGTCGGGAGTTCAAGACCAGCCTGACCAACATGGTGAAACCCTGTGTTTAAAAAAAAAAAAAAAAATTAGGCTGGGCGCAGTGGCTCAAGCCTGTAATCCCAGCACTTTGGGAGGCTGAGGCGGGTGGATCACGAGGTCAAGAGATCAAGACCATCCAGGTCAACATGGTGAAACCTCGTCTCTACTAAAAAAAAAAAAAGTACAAAAAATTAGCTGGGCATGGTGGTGTGTGCCTGTAATCCCAGCTACTCAGGAGGCTGAGGCAGGAGAATTGCCTGAACCCAGGAGGCGGAGGTTGCGGTGAGCCGAGATCGCGCCATTGCACCCCAGCCTGGGTAACAAGAGCAAAACTCTGTCTCAAAAAAAAAATAAATAAATAAATAAAAAATAAAAAATTAAGGCTTTTTACAAAGTAATTTGGCAATATCAATAGAAATTTAACTGTACAGGGGAATGAGGTGAGGTACAGAGTTTCAATTGGGGAAGATGAAAACATTCTAGGAATGAGAGCAACGGTTGCACAACAGTGTGCTTGCACTTACTGTCATAGAACTGTATACTCAAGTGATTAAAATGGGAAATTTTTGTGTTATTTATATTTTACCATAATTACAGTCAATTAATTGACCAATCTGCTAATAAGCTGGAATCCCCAAAGAAAGAGAATCAGTGATTATAAAACAATATTCCCCAGGCATGGTGACCCATGCCTGTAGTCCCAGCACTTTGGGAGGCTGAGGCAGGCAGATCACTTGAGGTCAGGAGTTCGAGACCAGCTTGGCTAACATAGTGAAACCCCATCTCTACTAAAAATAACAAAAATTAGCCAGGCATTGTGGCACACATCTGTAACCCAGCTACTTGGGAGGCTGAGTCAGGAGAATTGGTTGAACCTGGGAGGCAGAGGTTGCAGTGAGCTATCATGCCACTGCACTCCAGCCTGGGCAACAGAGCAAGTCTCTGTCTCAGAAAAAAACAAAGCAAAACATAGTATTGATCATAATATTTCCCATGCATAAAATCTAATTTGTTATACCTAATGTGAAACCTAACTCTTTATCCAGGCAGATACAGAGTTGTCAAAGGCATCATCTCTCCTGTTGGTGACGCCTATAAGAAGAAAGGACTCATTCCTGCCCATCACCGGGTCATCATGGCAGAACTTGCCACCAAGAATTCCAAATGGGTGGAAGTTGATACATGGGAAAGTCTTCAGAAGGAGTGGAAAGAGACTCTTAAGGTCCTAAGGTACTCATAGTGGAATCAGCTTTGTCAGTTCTGTGTAAATGGCTAGGCAGCTTGTTTTTACCATGTTTCCATGTTGCTTATATCTGTGAACATACAGATTTGCAAAACTGTCACATATAAGCCATTCCTGTGGAAGGTTACTATACGACTGTAGAGCACAGTACCAGAGGATGGGTATTCCTTAGCCCCTCTGTGTCTTTCATTATGTTTTAAGATGTTTGTGGTCGGGTGTGGTGGCTCACGCCTGTATTCCCAGCAGTTTGGGAGACAGGGGTGGTTGGATCACTTGAGGTCAGGAGTTCGTGGTGGGCGTGGTAGTGTGTGCCTGTAATCTCAGCTACCTGGGAGGCTGTGGCAGGAGAATCGCTAGAACCCCAGGGGGAGGGGGAGGTGTCAGAGGTTACATTGTATGCTTGCTACTATGTGTTATCACTATTAGAAAATAGAGGAAGCAGCGGGCACCGTGGCTCATGTCTATAATCCCAGCACTTTGGGAGGCTGAAGCGGGTGGATCATGAGGTCAAGAGATTGAGACCATCCTGGTCAACAAGATGAAACCCCGTCTCTACTAAAAATACAAAAATTAGCTGGACACAGTGGTGCGCGCCTGTATTCCCAGCTACTTGGGAGGCTGAGGCAGGAGAATTGCTTGAACCCAGGAGGCGGAGGTTGTGGTGAGCCGAGATTGTGCCATTGCACTCCAGTCTGGGTAACACAGCGAAACTCCGTCTCAAAAAAAAAAAGGAAATAGAGGAAGCTGGCCTGGCCTGTCTGTGCCCCAAATGAGAGAAGCAAAATTGCAGGAAGATGTTATTATTATCAGTCTTTCTAAGTATAAAAGTGACAGGCAGATAATTTAAGGAAGAGAAGCATCAAGTGCTGCTTGATCATGGACAGGCCTGATTTGTATGCTGCTTCCATGACTGCATCTGGAGAGAGTCACAAATCTCTGTGCCCATACCTTTGAAGCAGTTCTAGTTAAGGGTTCAGAGACCAGAGCAAGTGACATCTAATTATTATTATTATTATTACTTTTTTTTTTTACGGAGTCTCACTTTGTTGCCCAGGCTGGAGTGCAGTGACGTGATTTTGGCTCACTACATCCTCTGCCTCCTGGGTTAGGAGCAATTATTGTGCCTCAGCCTCCCAAGTAGCTGCGGTTATAGGTGTGTGCCACCATGCCTGGCTAATTTTTGTGTTTTTTGTAGAGATGGGTTTTTGCCATGTTGCCCAGGCTGGTCTTGAACTCCTGACCTCAGGTAATCCACCCACCTTGGCCTCCCAGAGTACTGGGATGATAGGCATGATCTACCGCACCTGGCCCTCCGTTTTTTTTTTGAGACAGAGTCTCGCTCTGTCGCCTAGGCTGGAGTGCAGTGGTATGAACTCACCTCACTGCAACCTCTCCCTCCTGGGTTCAAGCAATTCTCCTGCCTCAGCCTCCTGAGTATCTGGGATTACAGGTACCCGCCACCACCCCTGGCTAATTTTTGTATTGTTAGTAGAGATGGGGTTTCATCATGTTGGCCAGGCTGTTCTTGAACTTCTGTGCTCAGGTGATCTACCTGCCTCAGCCTCCTAACACCTAATTATTCCTTTTTTTTTTTTTGAGTTTCACTCTTGTCACCCAGGCTGGAGTGCAATGGCGTGATCTTGGCTCACTGCAACTTCTGCCTCCCAGGTTCAAGCAATTTCCCTGCCTTAGCCTTCTGAGTAGCTGGGATTACAGGCACCATCACCACGCCCAGCTAATTTTTTGTATTTTCAGTAGAGATGGAGTTTCATCATGTTGGGCAGGCTGGTCTTGAACTCCTGACCTCAGGTGATCTGCCTGTCTCAGCCTCCCAAAGTACTAGGATTACAGGCCTGCCACTGGGCCCAGCCGACACCAAATTACTTCTTAATGTTATTTTGATTAAAAAAAATTTTTTTTTCTTTTTTTTGTTGGAGATGGGGTCTTGCTATGTTGCCTAGGCTGATCTCAAACTCCTGGCCTCAAGCAGTCCTCCCACCTAGGCCTCCCAAAGTGCTGGGATGACAAGTGTGAGCTACCATGCCTGGCCTATTGTTATCTTGAGTTTAAAATAAAAGGGCTTTCTGAAAAGACTTTCTGTTTAGTATCTATTCTTGGAGTTCTGAACCTTCCAGTTACCAACTACATCAGTTAGGATTCAGATGAGGAAATAGAAACCACTCTGGGTATTTTAAGTGGAAAGAGATTTGAGTTCTTAGTCAAAAAGTACTTAAAAGTAAAAGAACTGAGTCTGAGTGTGGTGGCTCATGCCTATAATCCCGACACTTCGGGAGGCTGAGTCAGGCAGATTACCTGAGGCCAGGAGTTCAAGACCAGCCTGGCCAACATGGCAAAACCCCATCTCTACTAAAAATAAAAAGATTAGTTGGGCATGGTGGTGCATGCCTGTAATTCCAGCTACTCCGGAGGCTGAGGCAGGAGAATTGCCTGAGCCTGGAAGGTAGAGGTTACATTGAACTGAGATTGCACAACTGCACTCCAGCCTGGGCGACACAACAAGACTCTGTCTCAAAAAAAAAAAGTAACTGGAGAAGTGGAAGTCAAGATCACTTCTCCAAAGTTATAGTCAGAATTCAACAAACCAGTTTTGCTTCTGCTGCTATTGAACTGTCTCAGTTTCCTGAAGTTAATGATGGGATGGTGGATTTCAGAGTCTAGCCACCACACCCACACTAGAAAGGATGACTTGTCAGGCTCCACAGCCCCAGGATGATGGTATCTGTCCTCCTCCTACCTTCCACAACTCTCAGGAGAGAATCTCATTAGCAGAATTGCAGTCACGTCCAGAACCTGCTGCAAGGACCTCTGGGAAGGGTGCTGGGCAGCATTGGGGGCTGAGCCAGTATAGTATCTTGCACAGTGATCTCTTAAGAGGACTTACTTTTCAGACTTGGCAGGGAGAACAGTCTCCACTACTTGATGGCAAAAAATTCTCCCATGAGGGACCAGGTTCCTGGGCCACTCTTACAAGCCCTAACCAACCCTCTGGCTTTATAGTAACCTTATGGCCCATTACATGGTCAACTCAGCTGTTCAGAAGGGTTGGGATTTAGGGGGATAAAGGACCCACAGTTGGATCCCACAGATGTAGTTGATGTTATTTGGGTAACATTGCACAGTTCGTAAACAGTGGGTACCCTGGTGCTAGCCCCGAGTAAAGCTATACACAAATCCTGCTTAGAGCCCCTTCCTTTGAGGCCTCAGGCACTTGCCCCTCTAGGACCTTCTCCTTGGCATTGTGTTAAGCCACACTCTTCAGTGGTCAAGAGTGTGGGCTCTGGACTAGACTGCTGAGGTTCAAGTCCTGGCTCTGCTATTAATACTTATAAGTTAAATGACCTTGGGCAAATTAGTCAGTGTCCTCTCTCAATGGGGTTAACAAAGAATTTTGATATAAGGGTGGCAATAATACAGAGATGGGGTTTCACTATGTTAGCCAAGCTGGTCTTGAACTCCTGACTTCAGGTGATCTGCCTGTCTCAGCCTCCCAGTGCTGGGACTATAGGCGTGAGTCACCATGCCTGGCCAATTTTGTTTTATAATCACTGATTCTCTTTCTTTGGGGATTCCAGCTTATTAGCAGATTGATCAATTAATTGACGAAACTATGGTAAAATATAAATAACATAAAAATTTCCCATTTTAACCACTTGAGTGTATAGTTCTATGATAGTATGATAGTGAGACGCCATCTCTCAAAAAAAAAAGTTAGGCTGGGCATGGTGGCTCACGCCAGTAATTCCAGAACTTTGGGAGACCGAGAGGGGCGGATCACTTGAGGTCAGACGTTCAAGACCAGTCTGGCCAACATGATGAAATCCCATCTCTACTAAAAATCAGAAAAAAATAGCCCAGCATGGTGGTGTGGACCTGTTATCCCAGCTGCTTAGGAGGCTGAGGCAGGAGAATTGCTTGAACCCAGGAGGCAGAGGTTGCAATGAGCTGAAATTTTGCCACTGCACTCACTCCAACTTGGGCAACAGAGCAAGACTCCATCTCAAAATAGTAAATAAGCCAGGCATGGTGGCTCACGCCTGTAATCCAAGCACTTTGGAGGCCAAGGCAGGCGGATCACCTGAGGTCGGGAGTTCAAGACCAGCCTGACCAACACAGTGAAACCCCATCTTTAAAAAAAATAAAAAATAATAAAAAGAAAAATAAATAAATAAATCATGTTAATGATACTCTAATGGGGCATTGTGAGAAAGCAGAACATTCTATTGTTCTGTTGTTTTATAGACACCATCAAGAGAAACTGGAGGCTAGTAACTGTGATCACCAGCAGAATTCACCTACGCTAGAAAGGCCTGGACGGAAGAGGAAGTGGACTGAGCAAAAACAAGATTCTAATCAAAAGAAATCCCTAGATCCGAAAACAAAAGGTTTGTATGTTTTATCAGGACTCATGGACTAGAGCTGATAAGATTCTATGGCTGAGCAAACCCCTGTGTATTTTTTTTGTTTTTTAGAGATAGGATCTCATTATGTTGGCCAGGTTGATCTTGAACTCCTGACCTCAAGCAATCCTCCCACCTTGGTCTCCCATAGTATTAGGTTTACAGGTGTGAGCCACTACACCTGGCCTGTATTTTCTTTTTTTTTTTGGTTTTGAGATGGAGTGTTGCTCTGTTGCCCAGGCTGGAGAGCAGGGGCACAGTCTCAGCTCACTGCAACCTCTGCCTCCCAGGTTCAAACAATTCTCCTGTGTCAGCCTCCTCAGCAGCTGGGACTACAGGCCTGTGCCACCATGGCCTACTAATGTTTTGTATTTTTAGTAGAGATGGGGTTTCACCATATTAGCCAGGATGGTCTCGATCTTCTGACCTCATGATTTGCCCACTTCAGCCTCCCAAAGTGCTGTGCTGGGATTATAGGCATGAGCCACCATGCCCAGCCTAGCCTATATTTTCATTTTATATTGCATACTTGGTGTCTGGAAAATGCCCCTTGTGGTTTCATGAAGCGAAGGAGAGTAAAAGGCACCCGAGCTAATTTCTCCTGCAGTGGTCTCTAATTTTTGAGGTGTTCTGGATCTCTTTTGGGAATCTGATTCTTACAAAAACGTATTCTTTTGTTTTTTTTTTTGAGACAAAGTTTTGCTCTTGTTTCCCAGGCTGGAGTGCAATGGTGTAATCTTGGCTCACTGTAACCTCTGCCTCCTGGGTTCAAGCAATTCTCCCACCTCAGCCTCCCAAGTATACACCACTACCCTGGGCTAATTTTGTATTTTTAGTAGAAACAGGGTTTCTCCATGTTGGCCAGGCTGATCTCAAACACCTGACCTCAAGTGATCCACCCGCCTTGGCCTCCCAGAGTGCTGGGATTACAGGCATGAGCCTGTAATCCCAGCCCCAACCCTCATTCTTGAAAAGCACATGTATACCTTCATTTTGATACAATGGGTTATTAGAAAAGTAAACCCCTTTCCACTTGGAGGAGGTAGGGGGGAAGAAAAAGCAAACCCTGAAGCTCTGTTTTATTCTTCTCAGCTGCACCCAAGGTCAAGCTGCTGTGTGGGGCAGATTTACTGGAGTCCTTTGCTGTTCCCAATTTGTGGAAGAGTGAAGACATCGCCCAAATCGTGGCTGACTATGGGCTCATATGTGTCACTCGGGCTGGAAATGATGCTCAGAAATTTATCTATGAATCAGATGTGCTGTGGAAACACCGGAGCAACATTCACGTGGTGAATGAATGGATCACTAATGACATCTCATCAACAAAAATCCGGAGAGCCCTCAGAAGGGGCCAGAGCATTCGCTACTTGGTACCAGATCTTGTCCAAGAATACATTGAAAATCATAATTTGTACAGCTCTGAGAGTGAAGACAGGAATGCTGGGGTCATCCTGGCCCCTTTGCAGAGAAACACTGCAGAAGCTAAGACATAAGAATTCTACAGCATGATATTTAGGACTTCCCGTTTGGGGATCTGAAACAATCTGGGTGTTAGTAACTGAGGAAGGAAGATGTGATCTGTTGCCTAAACTAAAGCTTAAGTTGAGTAAAAACTGGCCTGGTGTGGTGGCTCACGCCTATATTCCCAGCACTTTGGGAGGCCAAGGCAGGCAGATCACAAGGTCAAAGGATCGAGACTGTCCTGGCCAACATGGTGAAACCCTGTCTTTACCAAAAATACAAAAATTAGCTGGGCATGGTGGTGCACACCTGCAGTCCCAGCTACTCGTGAGGCTGAGGCAAGAGAATCGTTTGAACCCGGGAGGCAGAGGTTGCAGTGAGCCAAGATTGCACCACTGCACTCCAGCCTGGCAACAGAGCAAGACTCTGTCTCAAAAAAAAAAAAGTTTAGTAAAAATCAATGGTAAGTTAAAATAAGGGTTTTTTTTCTTCTTTTTATCAGATGTTGCTAAGATGAATGTTTTCCTTATGGTCTTATTTTAATCTCTATCTTTAAAACATTAAGAGAAGAAATTAGTAGCACACAAAAACCAGAGTATTTTCAGTGAAACTAGCTGCAAATAAGTTAAATAGTCCATCCTGGCCAGGCATACTGGTTCACGCCTGTAATCCAAGCATTTTGGAGACCAAGGCAGGCGGATCACCTGAGGTCGGGAGTTCAAGACCAGCCTGACCAACATGGTGAAACCCCGTCTTGGAAAAAAAAAAAAAGTCCATCCTAACTCTATCATATAAAAGAGGCAAAATGTGAAAAGCAAACATTCATTTAAAATTCTAACTTTGGAAAAAAATATATATAAAATACATATATATATAATATATAAACTACATATATATAATACATACACATATATAATATATATAACACATATATAATATAATACATATATAATACATCATATATATACATATATAATACATATAATATATATTATATATAATATATATAATATATATATGTATAAAAGGGGGGGTGATGAAAAAATAAAATTCTAATTTTGGTTATGAAGGGAATTGACATTTAATGTATGCCTATTGCTGGACAATCAGCAGCCAGGGTAGACAAAAAGGAATTCTTTTTTTTTCTTTTGAGACGGAGTTTAGCTCTTATTGCCTAGGCTGGAGTGCAGTGGCTTGATCTTGGCTCACTGCAACCTCCACCTCCTGGGTTCAGGCGATTTTCCTGCCTCAGCCTCCCAAGTAGCTGGGATTACAGGCGCGCAACACCATGCCTGGCTACTTTTTTGTATTTTTAGTAGAGATGGTGTTTTACCATGTTGGCCGGGCTGCTCTCAAACTCCTGACCTTAGGTGATCCACCTGCCTTGGCCACCCAAAGTGCTGGGATTAAAGGCATGAGCCATTGAGCCCAGCTAAGAAAGGAATTCTTACAGTAGTGATCTTGTAAAATGTACCATTGATAAATCATCTCCAGTTACACAAAATAAAGGTTGTGTATACGTCTGCCAGAAACATTGTACCAATAGTTCTCTGTGACACATACAGAGAATGTCAACTCAACTTTGGCAAGACCTATCTGCCTGGAGCTCCACCTTTGGAGGTGTAGGGAGTGGAGGTCCAAGCCCTCATATGTTTAGAAAGGTACACAGGTATTTCTGATGCCCACCAGAGGGAGAGAGCTGCTGCCTTACACTTTATACACATTCACTTAGCCTTGCTGTGAGTCATGCTCTAGCCCTGGCCATTCATCCTCTCTTTATCTGTCTTCAGGAACAACTTCAGAGATGACATCATGCTACCTTGCGTTGAGAGAACCACAGAGAATGAGGGATCTCATTCAAAGATTTTCTAAGGCTGAATACTCTTAGCCCTTATTGATAGATTAATCAGAAGACGTGAGTGGGATGCAATGGGGCATGCTCTGTAATCCCACCTATGTGGGAGGCTGGGGCAGGAGGATAGCTTGAGCCTAGAAGTTTGAGACCTGCCCAGGCAAAATAGTGAGAACTTGACTTAAAAAACTCTGGTGTTTCTGAAGAGTCCTGCTGATTCTGTTCCAGCCTGCTGTGAATCTGCCATTTTTGAATTTAAGCAGAAAAAGGGTCTATTTCCTCATACTATTCTAATACATTTAAATAGTATTAATTATTTTTGTTATTGTTGTTCTTTTTTGAACAGTGGTTCAGAAGGATAAATAGTATTAATTATAATACTATTCTAATACATACAAAATAGAATAATTTGCCTTTTTTGCAATTTCTATTTCATACCTACACCACTCCAGATGAAGGGTTTGTAACTGTGGAATTAAAAAATGCTTAGAAATTTGCAATTGTATAGTCAGATGTGAATTTGCAGTTTAAAAAAGGAAAATATTAAACACACTTAAACAAATGTATGTGCTACAGTTTCCAACTTACTAAAGCCACCCAGCCAACTCTGAGATACAGGGAGGATACAAAGCCTGACACCTGGCTGGGCACTGTGGCTCATGCCTGTAATCCCAGCACTTTGGGAGGCCGAGGAAGGTGGATCACCTGAGGTCAGGATTTTGAGGCCAGCCTGGGCAGCATGGTGAAACCCTGTCTCTACTAAAAATACAAAAAATAAGCCAGGTGTGGTGGCGTGTGCCTATAGTCTCATCTACTCAGGATGCTGAGGCAGGAGAACTGTTTGAACCCAGGAGGTGGAGGTTGCAATGAGCCAAGATAGCGCTATTGCACTCTAGCCTGGGTGACAGAGTGAGACTCCGTCTAAAAAAAATAAAAATAAATAAAAAATCTGACAGCTAGCAGGTTTCAGGATCCATCTGCCAAGTCAATGAAAGGCTAGAGCCTCAAATCCTACAGATGAGAGTCATTTTTCTCCTCCTTAGCTTCTTAGAGTTTAAGAGAGTTGAAGCAGCCCTGAAAAGTAATGATTGAACAAGATGAAGCCGTCAGATTTCCCTGATTTCTTCAGGGAAACTATACCTAGTGCATCTGAAGTGCTGTGTGAACTGCAGAAGGTTCCAATGCTGGAAACTTCTCTCATACTGTTGTGCCTTCCTATTTAGAAGTGCCCGTGCTCTGCTCAGCTGTGACTGTATTGACCTCAGGATCTCACTGGACAAGGCATGTGGAGACCCTTGCAGGAGCCCTGGTAAGGGTGAAATGATCCTTTTGTTGTTGTTGTTTTTTTGAGATGGAGTTTCACTCTTGTTGCCAAGATCATGTGTCATTGCAACCTCCGCCTCCAGGTTCAAACGATTCTCCTGCCTTCGCCTTTCAAGTAGCTGGGATTACAGGTACCCACCACCATACCAGGCTAATTTTGTATTTTTAGTAAGACGGGGTTTCACCATGTTAGTCAGGCTGATCTTGAACTCCTGACCTCAGGTGATCCACCTGCCTCGGCCTCCCAAAGTGCTGGGATTACAGGCGTGAGTCACGCCTGGCCTGATCCTATCGTTGCACTATTTATGGAGCAACAACTTTGTACAGAGAATGAGCTTTGTACAGAGAACGAGCTTGGCTTTTTCTCCGAATGCCGAGGATGCTGCTGATGCTGCCACGTAATAGCATAATTTTGGGCGTTCTCAAGGACAGAACTTCCCCTTTGAATAGTGGAACAATGAATTTCACCGGGGAATACATACTGACTGATGTGAAGAAAATATGCCATTGTTTATTCCCTCCTGCGTCATTTCCATGATGTGCTTTTGTACTGTGAGTTTAGAGGAAATGTGTGATGCTGGCATTTTGTTTGGCTTGTTTGATGCTGGGGGTTTTATATGTTGTAAATTTTACCCCTTACATTGTGTAATTTGAATGGAGCAAACAAACCTGCAGTAAAAGTCCTTTATTGGCGTCTTGGTTCGGATGGATGGAGGGCCTTTGTGATAGTGTTTGCCTTTGTGAACAGCAGACCTTTCAGATGAGAGAAGTGGGTTTTCCTTGGTGATAGAGGGGTAGAGATTGAGCCATGGGGATGATTTAGGTTAAAGAATGCTTTTTTTGGCCATCTTGAGGATCTAACAACAGAGTAGAAGGAAGCATCCCCTAGGTCAGCATTCAGAGTGGTGAGGGGGCTTTTATCTTCCTTACCCAAGCCTCTCTTTTCATTTTTCTCAAAGTCCAGAAGTTGCTCTATGATGAAATAGCCTCCTTTAATGTTTATTTCTGGGTGCCACAGGAGCTCCATTCCTCTGCCATTCTCATAATTCTTCCCAAAGGCCTATGATCTAAAAATTTCACCAGGGCATCCACTTAGCTGTGAGGCTGCATACAGTCTCCACTTCTGAAATCTGAACTTAGTTTATCAGTGGTGCTGTCTGAACTTCATAATGCCAACATTTACTGAACACTTACTGTGTGCCTGGCTTGTGCTCCTGAGTGCCTTATATCATAAGAAAACAGGAAAATTAGGGGACTGGTGTAAATGGTGAAGCTAGGCCTGAATCTCAGCTTTGTCTTCAGAGCCAGCACCCCCAATCTCACTTTCTGTCAAATACTACTTTTCAAAGAATGAAGTTGTAGCCAAATCTTGACATTTTCATTTACCCTAAGTGAGGACAAATGAAGCTTTCAAGGAATTGAGACCGATGTGTTCAGTCC
Source organism: Callithrix jacchus (assembly GCF_049354715.1). NCBI lineage: Eukaryota > Metazoa > Chordata > Mammalia > Primates > Cebidae > Callithrix > Callithrix jacchus. The sequence goes on from NC_133508.1 coordinate 47,854,052, forward strand.
GCCCAGAAGGACTAGGCTGAACTTGCCCAGTGTTAGCAGTTCCTTGGAACTAGGACAGTGGAATCACAGGGAGAAGGTGATATGGGCTATAACTAACTTTTTTCTTTTTTTTTGCTTCTGAGACAGTTTTGCTGTGTCATCAGGCTGGAGTGCAGTGGTGCAGTCTTGGCTCATTGCAACTTCTGCCTCCTGGGTTCAAGTGATTCTCCCTCCTCAGCCTCCCAAGTAGCTGGGATTACAAGCGTGAGCCACCATGCCTAGCTAATTTTTGTATTCTTAGTAGAGACAGCTTTTCACCGTGATGGCCAAACTGGTCTCAAACTCTAGGCCTCAAGTGATCCACCCCCTTCAGCCTCCCAAAGTGCTGGAATTACAGGTGTGAGGCACCGTGCCCCACCCAGATAGGGTTTTTGACTTGTTGCGGTGGTGCCTGGTCCCAGTATTCTCCGTTTTGACTCTGCAGGGATGATCGCTGTCCCCTTGCCATCCTTTAATGAAACTGTCATCTCAGTTTTAGAACTGGAATTCAGATCCATTTCTGCCTCACATGTCTTACCAAGTGTAAATGACTTGCCATGGACAGTGTTTCCCAAATCAAGTTAAGCTGCCCAGTAAACTTTTCTTTTTTTGAGATAGAGTTTTGTTCTTGTTGCCCAGGCTGAGTGCAATGGCATGATCTCGGGCTCACTGCAACTCATGCCTCCCGGATTCAAGTGATTCTCCTAACCTGACAATTACATTGTAAAACATTAGGGAAAACAGCAAACATACAGAATTAGTGATAATAGTATAATGAGCCCCTACATACCCATCACCAACTTTAAGCATTACATTTTGCCAATCTTCCTTCATCTATACTTGTTTTATTTTGCTGGAGTCTTTTATTTGTACTTGTTTGTTTATTTTTGAGATGGAGTGTCACTCTTGTTGCCCAGGATGGAGTACAATGGCGTGATCTCGGCTCACTGCAACCTCTGCCTCCCGGGATCAAGTGATTATCCTGCCTCAGCTTGCTGAGTAGCTGGGCTTACAGGCACCCACCACCACACCCAGTCAATTTTTGTATTTTTAGTAGAGACAGGGTTTCACCATGTTAGCCGGCTGGTCTCGAACTCCTGGCCTCAGGTGATCCATCTGCCTCGGCCTCACAAAGTGGTAGGATTACAGGTGTGAGCCACTGAGTCCAGTTGCTGGAGTCTTCTAAAGTAAATCCCAGATGTATAATTTTACCCATAAATGCTTCATTGTGAGAAATGCTAGAGTCCAATTTGTACATTAAAACAAGGGTATGTTGGCTAGTACCAGGTGTGATGGCTCAGCCAGGCTTGGTGACTCATATCTGTAATCCTAGCACTTTGGGAAGCCAAGGTGGAAGGATTGCTAGAGCCCAGGAGTTCAAGAACAGCCTGAATAACATAGCAAGACCCCATCTTTAGAAAAAAAATAATATGTACTGGCTGGGCACAGTGGCTCATGCCTGTAATCCTGGAATTTTGGGAGGCAGAGGCAGCAGATTGCTTGAGCCCAGGAGTTCGAGACTAGCCTGGGCAATGTGGCAAAACCCCATCTCTACCAAAAATACAAAAATTAGCTGGGTGTATAGGTGTGTGCCTATAGTCCCAGCTACTCGGGAGGCTGAGGTGGGAGGATGGTTTGAGCCCAGGAGGTGGAGGTTACAGTGAGCTGAAATTACGCCATTGTACTCCAGCCTGGGTGACAGAGCCAGATCCTGTCTCAAAAAAACAAAACAAGGCTGGGTACAGTGGCTCATGCCTGTAATTCTGGCATTTTAGGAGGCCGAGGTGAGTGGATCACCTGAGGTCAGGAGTTCTAGACCAGCCTGGCCAACATTGTGAAACTCCATTTCTAATAAAAATACAAAAAATTAGCTGAATGTGATGGCAGGCACCTGTAATCCCAGATGTTTGGGAGGCTGAGGCAGAAGAATTGCTTGAACCCCGGGTGGTAGAGGTTACAGTGAACCGAGATCACGACACTGTGCTCCAGCCTAGACAACAAGAGCAAAAACTCCCTCTCAAAAAACAAACAAACAAAAACAAAGTAAGTGTACTAAGTCATGCGTGGTGGTTCCCACCTGTAATCCCAGCTTTTGGGAGGTCAAGACAGGAGGATCACTTGAGCCCAGGAGTTCACCAGGCATGGTGGCTTATGCCTGTAATCCTAGCACTTTGGGAAGCTGAGGTGGGTGGATCATGAGAAAAGGAGTTCGAGACCAGCCTGGCCAAGATGGTGAAACCCCATCTCTACTAAAAATATAAAAATTAGCTGGGCGCATTGGCAAGTGCCTGTAATCCCAGCTACTCGGGAGGCTGAGGCAGGAGAATCGCTTGAACCCGGGAGGCGGAGGTTGCAGTGAGCCAGGATTACACCATTGCACTCCAGCCTGGGTGACAGAGTGAGACTCCATCTCAAAAAAAAAAAAGACTCTGGTCTAGAGTTTTAAAAGGAAAGAAAAAAGACCAGCATGAGCAACATAGTGAGATCCTGTGTCTAACAGGATTTTTAAAACATTAGTCCCAGGTACTTGAGAGGCCGAGGTGAGAAGATTGCTTGAGCCTGGGATACAGAGGCTGTAGTGAGCTGTGCTCCACTGCACTCCAGCCTGGACAACTGAGACCCTGTTTTAAAAAAATAAAATAGTGCAGCTAAAAGTACTGATGTCACCAAAGCAGAAGACCCAAGTCTGCAGCCATACTCTTCTTGTTGAGACAATAATATTCATCAAGTGATTTTCGAAGTTTTTATTTACTTATTTCCCACTTCATAAGCTGGGCTAGCGTGAAGTAGTACTTTGTTTAACATTTGTATATTCAACAACCGAAACATGTTCAAAACTGAACCATAATTTCGCTCTCAAATAGATAAGTAATGGTAATAAAGTTGAGTAAGAAGAAAGGGGACCTTGGCCGTAATCCCAAGGGGGACATGCCTTTAATCCCAGCACTTTGGGAGGCCAAAGCACTTGTGGATCACCTAAGGTCAGGAGTTCAAGACCAGCCTGGCCAACATGGTGAAGTCCATCTTTACTAAATGTACAAAAAAATTAGCTGGGGAGCCAGGTGCAGTGGCTCACGCCTGTAATCCTAGCACTCTGGGAAGTCAAGGCAGGCGGATCACAAGGTCAAGAGACCGAGATCATCCTGGCCAACATGGTGAAACCCCGCATCTACTAAAAATGTAAAAGAAAAATTAGCCAGGCATGGTGGTGCATGCCTGTAGTCCCAGCTACTCGGGAGGCTGAGGCAGGAGAATTGCTTGAAACTGGAAATGGAATTTGCAGTGAGCCGGGATTTTGCCACTGCACTCCAGCCTGGCCATACGGAGAGACTCCATCTCAAAAAAAAAAAAAATTAGCCAGGATGTTGGCAGGCACCTGTAGTCTCAGCTACTCAGGAATCTGAGGAAGGAGAATTGCTTGAACCTGGGGAGGTAGAGGTTGCAGTGAGCCAAGATTGCAACACTGCACTCTAGCCTGGGTGACGGAGCAAGACTCCATCTCAAAAAAAAAAGAAAGGGTACCTTTTTTTTTTGACACAGTCTTGGGTTCAAGTGATGTTCATGCCTCAGCCTCCTGAGTCGCTGGGATCACACATGTGCCACCCAGCTAATTTTTGTGTTTTCAGTAGAGATGGGGTTTTTTCAAATTGGTCGTGCTGGTCTCAAACTCCTGGACTCAAGTGATCCTCCTCCCACCTCTGCCTCCCAAAATGCTTGGATTACAGGCATGAGCCACCATGCCCAGACAAGAGTATCTTATGATATTGATAGGGAAAGGAGGCAGAGAAATTCAGGGCAGAAATTTGCCCAGAAGAGGGCAAGTGCCCAGTGAGGGCTCCCCACCCCAAGCCAAAAAGCCTGATACTATGGCCCAAAATAAGAAATTACATCCCTGTTTGCCCTCTTGAATGTTGCCTTGTCCTGTGCCCATAAAAACCCCAGGCTCAGCCAGGTATGGTGGCTCACACCTATAATCCCAGCACTTTGGTAGGCTGAGGTGAGTGGATCATAAGGTCAGGAGTTCAAGACCAGCCTGTCCAACATGGCAAAACCCCACCTCTACTAAAACACAAAAATTAGCCAGGTGTGGTAGCAGGCACCTGTAATTCCAGCTACTTGGGAGGCTGAAACATCAGAATCATTTGAACCCAGGAGGCGGAGGTTGCACTGAGCCAAGATCACACCATTGTACTCTAGCCTAGGTGATATAGCAAGACTCAGTCTCAATAAACAAACAAACAGCAGAGAGAAGAGAAGCAGCTGGATGTTGGAGACTACGGTTGGACGGTGGAAAGAAGTGGCTTGACTTTAGAGAGATAGCTTAATGGTGTGGCTTTGAAGAGGAGTCTGGATGGGGACTTCAGGGAAATATTAGCTTCCTGCTCCATCCCCTTTTCAGCTCCTCTTCCCACTGAGAGCCACTTTCTTTCTTTCTTTTTTTTTTTTTTGAGGCGGAGTTTCACTGTTGAGACGGAGTGCAATGGCATGATCTCAGCTCACTGCAACCTCTGCCTTCTGGGTTCAAGCAATTCTCCTGCCTCAGCCTCCCAAGTAGCTGGGACTACAGGCGCGCACCACCACGCCCAGCTAATTTTTGTATTTTTAGTTGAGACGGGGTTTCACCTTGTTGACCAGGATGGTCTCGATCTCTTGACCTCGTGATCCACCCGCCTCGGCCTCCCAAAGCGCAGGGATTATAGGCGTGAGCCACTGTGCCCAGCCGAGAGCCACTTTCATTGGCAATAAATTTCTGCGCACTTACCATCTTCAATTCATTTGTGCTACCTCATTCCTCCTGGACACTGGACAAGAACTTGGGTATAAAAGGCTGTCATACTGACCCTCCACTGAGCTGTTAACACTTAAGCTGTCCATGAGCAGTAAAGCTAAAAGGGCATTATAACACTCCTTCTGGGGCTTCAGGGCTCACCAGACCCTGCTGCGGGGCCCACAAGTTTTGCGCCTGCGGGAGCCCAAAAGCGCTCAGCCCAGCTCCTGCGCCTGCTCACCTGCATGCTCCCTGTCCCATGAGGGTTGCAGCACAGCAGGTCCAGGTGAGTGGAATTGCCCCTCCCAGCGCCAAAGCAGCTGGCTGGTTCCAGCGCAGCTACATTCCAGTTCCCGTCAATGAAGGGGTCAGGGAAATATCCTGCCTCAAAATGTATCAGAATTTTTTTCATTACCAGTAGCAGGAAGCTCAACTCAAAGTGTTTTGAACAATAAGGACATGTATACTCAGAAGCACAGACAGAGGGCAGGATTGAAGTTTCATAGGTTTGTAGGTGCAGTGAATCAACATTGTCACTGAGGACCCGGGTTCTGTCCATCCGTCTACTGTTCTAGTCACAGTGTCTTAAATCTAGTGCCCTTGAGTTATGAGAGGGTCGCCAGTAGCCAGGCTTCCTTGTTCATGTTCAGGAGTGACTCCCTATGGCTACCCATGGCTCTCTTAAAAATCAAAGAAATGTCTTTCCCAGCAGCCCTATCAAAATCCTCATTGCATCTCACTGGCTGTTTCAGTTCAGTCATTGAAACCTGCTTCTCCCTAAAGCCAATCACTGGGAAAGCTAATACGGTTTCTGGGATTGGTTTAGCCAGAAACTAATCCAGGCCTACCTTCAGGAGCTGGACCTAAGTCCCTAATGACACTGCTGTCTTGCAGTAGGGAGAGGAGATATGGATAGTGTGGAGTGAGTCCACCACAAGGTCCACGCCAGTCTTTGCTGAACCAGCATCAGACTCCATCAAGCAACACAAGAGTGATCCCGTGATAAAGTGCCCCTCAGCAATCCCCGTCCATTGCTGTCTAGGAGGAGCAATGCCTGTATACAGGTTCAGAACCTCAGTCTTGGGTGTAATCTGCTGGTTTACTTTGCCAGTACCAAACGAAAAGAAAGAAAGGGCTCGGAGTTGGCCAAATAAGTTTTTCCTCTCCTTCCAGAGGTAACCTTGAGTCCTATCTAGAAAGATATTAGAATTGTAGAGGAAAATATGTCTCCTTATCCTATGGCAAGTGGAATATGTGTCCACTTCAACTGAAATTCAGTCTTGTCCATAATAGATGACCCTTGCTCAAGCTGGCCAGAAGCCATGCCAACCAGCACGAAGGTTAAAACTATTATTAGTTTTTTTCTGTGATTTTCATTTTCCGGCCAAGTTTTAGAACAATAAGATTTTAAGGATAGGAAGGAAGTAAGATTTCTGCATATCCTGTTCACTTAGTCATCTGGAACTTTTTTTTTTTTTTTGGAGACAGTCTTGCTTCTTTGCCCAGGAAGGAGTGCAATGGGGTGATATTGGCTCACTGCAACCTCTGCCTCCCAGGTTCAAGCAATTCTCCTGCCCCAGCCTCCCCAGTAGCTGGGATTACAGGCATGTGCCATCACGTCTGGGTAATTTTTGTGCTTTTAGTAGAGACAAGGTTTCACCCTGTTGGCCAGACTTGTCTTGAACTCTTGACCTCAAGTGATCTGCCTAACTTGGCCTCCCAAAGTGTTGGGATTACAGCCGTGAGCCACTGCACCAAGCCTGGAATCAATGTCTGAGAATCAACAGCTAGCTCCTTATGGGCAAGGTGATGTTACTCTGGCTTCTCAATGAAAATGGCATTTCTCCTTTGGAAAAGGTCATACTCAGTCAGTCAACAAACATTTATTGAGTACTTGCCAGGCACCATGCTAGACCCTGGAGATACTGGAGTGGTGAATGAGATGAACATGGTCTCTGCCCTGGAAAGTTTCATGGAAAAGGCAGTCAGTAAACAAGAAAAAAATAATTATGGATTATAATAATGATGAAGTACATAAGCAGAGATGTGATGTGGAATAAGTATTAGGAACATATCAGAAGGCTGTTCTGAGAAGGTGACTCAGGTTCTTGAAGACATTTAAATACTTTTCTGTCCAAATTTTAAACCAACTGAAAAATAAGCCCGAAAAAAGAAAAAAAAAGCAACAGGAGGGCTGAGCACAATGGCTCAGCTGTAATCCCAGCTACGTCCTTCATTGTTATTATAATCCATAGTCCATATTCACAACTCCGGAGAATTGCTTGAACCCAGGAGGTGGAGGTTGAACCTGGGAGGTGGAGGTTGCAATGAGTGGAGTCAAGTAGTGATAAAAAAATTGTCACTTCAGCCTGGGTGACAAAGCGAGACTCTGTCTCTAAATAAATAAATACTTTAGGTTTAGATTTTTTTTTTCAAGACATGGTCTCACTCTGTCGTTCAGGCTGGAGTGCAATGGTTCTATCATGGCCCACTACAGCCTCAACCTCCCCGGTTCAAGTGATCATCCCACCTCAGTCTCTTGAGTAGCTGGGACTACAGGTGCATACCACCACATGCAGCTAGTTTTTTTATTTTTTGTAGAGATGGACTGTTTGGCTGGGCACAGTGGCTCATGCCTGTGATCCCAGCACTTTGGGAGGTCGAGGCAGGCGGATCACGAGGTCAGGAGATCAAGACCATCCTGGCTAACACGGTGAAAACCCACCTCTACTAAAAATGCAAAAAATTAGCCGAGTGTGGTGGCATGCGCCTGTAGTTCCAGCTACTCGGGAAGAGTAGCTGGAGAGGCAGGAGAATTGCTTGAACCCAGGAGGTAGAGGTTACAGTGAGCCGAGATTGTGCCACTGCACTCCAGCATTGGGTGACAGAGTGAGACTCCATCTCAAAAAAACAAAAAAAAAGAGTTGGGTGTTGCCACCTTATTCAGGCTGGTCTCAAAATTCTGGGCTCAAACGATCCTCCCACCTCGGCCTCCCAAAATGCTGGGGTTACAGGCATGTGCCACCACACCCAACCTAGGTTTAGAATTTTTCATACATTACCTCTATCTAGTTGACAAAAATGGTTCCGTGCCTGCTGCCCCAAGAGCAAGCATTGATTCCAGTTTATCAGGGACTTTTCCAATGTTAGCAGTGAGAGTTCCATGTCCCAGGCACTCCTTCAGCCCTGGTTGCTCCAAACCTACGAGAATGAGCAGAGGCCAGGTGTGTTTCGGGAAAATCCCTCTCCATGGAGACCATGACTAGAAAAGACTGTTCCCCTAATATGACTTTTGAGCTGGAAGCCAAAGGAGCTAACCAGACAAAAACCAGGAGGGAAAACATCCCAGAAAGAGGAAACACCAAATACCAAGACTCTGAAGGAAAGGGGTTGATCTCTGCCCAAAAGCACCACCACAAAACTGATGTGATTGGAGTGACTGAGCTGGGGAAGACAGGATGTAATGCTGGTGGAGGAGTAGCCAGGAGCCAAATCAGGAAGGACTTTGTGAACCTAACCACGGGAGAGAGTGCAAATTTCCTCTAAAGAAAAATAGGGGCCGGGCCTGGTGGCTCACGCTGTAATCCCAGCACTTTGGGAGGCCAAGGTGGGCTGATCACGAGGTCAGGAGATGGAGACCAGCCTGAACAACATGGTGAAACCCCATCTCTACTAAAAAATACAAAAATTAGCAGGGCGCTGTGGTGCCTGCCTGTAATCCCAGCTACTCGGGAGGCTGAGGCAGGAGAATCACTTGAACCCAGGAGGTGGAGGTTACAGTGAGCCGAGATTGCACCATTGCACTCCAGCCTGGGCGACAGAGCGAGTCTCCGTCTCAAAGAAAAAAAAGAAAAGAAAAATAGGACAATACTGAAGGGCTGTAAACAAGGAGTGAGAAGATCTGAGTTATATTCCTTAAAAGCTTGTGGTGGCTGTCTATGAAGAATGAATTGAGGGGTTCAGAGGAGAAGCAGTGGGTCCAGATATAAGACTTTTGTAAGTAGTCCTGGCAAGAAATGATGGGGACTTGGGTTAAGATGGGAGAACCAATAGGACTTGCTAAGGGATTGGATTTCAGCCAGCGGAGATGGAAATTCGCAAATCTACTAGATTCTTAGCTTGAGCAACCAGGTGCCTAATGGTGGAATATATGGAGACAAAGAGAGCTGGAAAAAAATTCGTTCTTACTCTTTTTAACTTAGATGTGTCAAATTTCAGATGCCTTTAAAATAGCCAAGTGGAGACATCAAGTAGGAGGCGAGCAGTGGCACTGAACGTGGAGGCAGGTTACCTGGGTATGAATCCAGACTCTTCCAACTGTATGACCTTGGGCAAGTTAGTTAACCTCTATGCCTCAGTTTTTAGCTCTGTCAAAGGGAGATAATAAAAGAACTATTGGAGACGTAGGATTTTGCAACAAATAATAATACACATAACATTCAACGAATGTTAGGGTTTTTTTGTTTTGTTTTGTTTTTTAAGACTGAGTCTCACTCTGCCACCCGGGCTGGAATGTAATGGCATGATCTCTGCTCACTGCAATCTCCACCTCCCAAGTTCAAGGGATTCTTTTGCCCCAGCCTCTCCAGGAGCTGGGACTACAGACACGCGCCACCACACCCGGCTAATTTTTGTATTTTTTAAAGTAGAGGTGGGGTTTCACCATGTTGGCCAGGCCTGTCTCGAACTCTTGACCTCAGGAGATCCATCTGCCTCAGCTTCCCAAAGTGCTGGGATTATAGGTGTGAGCCACTGTGCGCAGCCAAATGTTAGCTTCTGAATTTTGCTCTTGTTGCCCACGCTGGAGTGCAATGGCATGGTCTTGACTTACTGCAACCTCCACCTCCCAGGTTCAAGCAATTCTCCTGCCTCAGCCTCCCAAGTAGTTGGGATTACAGGTGCCCACCACCACACCCAGCTAACTTTTTGTATTTTTAGTAGAGATGAGGTTTCACCATGTTGACCAGGCTGGTCTTGAACTCCTGACCTCAAGTGATCAGATCCATCACCTCGGCCTCCCAAAATGCTGGGATTACAGGTGTGAGCCGCCGTGCCTGGCCTGTTAACTTTTATTATATTTAAATCTGGAACTCATGGGAGAGGTCAGAAATTGACATATAAATCTTGAGCTCAACACAGTGGCTTACACCTGTAATCCCAGCACTTTGGAAGGCCACGGCTGGAGGATCGCTTGAGCCTAGGAGTTTGAGACAACCCAGGTAACACTGGGATACCTCATCTCTATAAAAAATTTTAAAAAGTAACCAGGCATGGTGGCACATGCCTATAATTGTAACTACTTGGAAGGCTGAGGGAGGAAGATCACTTGAGCTCAGGAGGTTGAGGCTGCAGTGAACCATAATCACATCACTGCACTCCAGCCTGGGCAACAGAGCAAGACTTTGCCTCAAAAAATAAATAATCAGGCTGGGCACAGTGGCTCACGCCTGTAATCCAAGCACTTTGGAGGCCAAGGCGGGCGGATCACCTGAGGTCGGAGTTCAAGACCAGCCTCACCAACATGGTGAAACCCCATCTTTATAAATAAATAAATAGATAGATAGATAAATAAATAAATAAACAAAATAATCAGGCCAGGCGTGGTGGCTCACGCCCATAATTCCAGCACTTTGGGAAGCTTAGGTGTGCAGATCATTTAAGGTCAGGAGTTCAAGACCAGCCTGGCCAACATGGTGAAACCCTGCCTCTATTAAAAAAATTACAAAAATTAGCCAGATGTGGTGGTGGGTGCCTGTAATCCCAGCTACTCAAGAGGCTGAGGCAGGAGAATTGCTTGAACCCAGGAGACGGAGGTTACAGTGAGCCAAGTTAATGTCATTGTATTCCAGCCTGGGTGACAGAGTGAGACTCCGTCTCAAAAAATAAATAAATAAAATAAAATAAAATAAAAATAGGCCGGGCGCGGTGGCTCACGCCTATAATCCCAGCACTTTGGGAGACCGAGGCAGGTGGATCATGAGATCAAGAGATCGAGACAATCCTGGTCAACCTGGTGAAACCCCGTCTCTACTAAAAATACAAAAATCAGATGGGCATGGTGGTCCGCGCCTGTAATGCCAGCTACTCGGGAGGCTGAGGCAGGAGAATTGCTTGAACCCAGGAGGCGGAAGTTGCGGTGAGCCGGGATTGTGCCATTGCACTCCAATTTGGGTAACAAGAGCGAAACTCCGTCTCAAAATAAATAAATAAACAAATAAATAATCAGGGTGGACACAGTGGCTCATGCCTGTAATCCCAGCACTTTGGGAGGCTAAGATGGGCAGATCACCTGAGGTCAGGGACCAGCTTAGCTAACATGGTGAAACCCCTTCTCTACTAAAAATACAAAACATTAGCTGGATGTGGGCGTGCATGCCTGTAGTCCCAGCTACTCAGGAGGCTGAGGCAAGAGAATTGTTTCAACCTAGGATGCCAAGGGTGCAGTGAGCCGAGATCGCATCACTGCACTCCAGCCTGGCGACAGTGCGAGACTCCGTCTAGAAAGAGAGAGAGGAAGGAAGGAAGAAAGGAAGGAGGGAGGGAGGGAGGAAGGAAGGCAGGAAGGAAGAAAGGAGATAGAGAGAGAAAGAGAGGAAGGAAGGTGTTAAGTAAGACTCTTATTTATTGAGACCGTGAGAGTTACGTTGAGGGGAATATTGTTATTTGAAGCTGCCGTTATTCAATGCCATGAGTTTGAAGGTCCTCCATTGGTCATTAACATGTAAGCAAGAAACAAAGTGTGGCCCGGAACAGTCTGGCGCGTGCCCATGAGAAAGCAGGAGGAGAGGAAGCCCCAAAGAAAACGGAGTGGGGGGCTGCTGCGCACTGTGGGCAGAGCCGGGATCACGGGGCGGAGGCGGCCAGGAGCTCGGCGGCTTCTAGCGGCGAGAGAGCCCCACGCAGCGTCACCTGCGCCTCCCGCGCGGCCCCCACCCCGGCCCCGCCCCTCCCCGCCTGGTTTATAGGGTCCGGCCCAAGCCTCCCGCCAGAGTTTGTCCGGCGACCCCTGACCATGCCCGCCGATCTCAGCGGTACCTGGACCCTGCTCAGCAGCGACAACTTCGAGGGCTACATGCTGGCCCTAGGTAGGGCAGAGGGGAGGCCGCGGGGCCTCGGGGCTCGCGGCGGTCTTGGGGTCGGGCCAAAGGCGGCTAGGCCTGTCTGTCCGTCCGCTATCCGTGCGTCCGCCCTGCTGCACCCACAGTCGCCCAGGCGCCCCCGAGTCCGCAGGTCCTGGGTACCTCCGTCCATCGGCCCCGGACCCCGTCCTTCGGTGTCCCCGTTCGTCCTTCACCACGCCCACCCGTTCCCCTGTCCCCACGCCGGTCTCTCTGTGCCCCCGGTCTCCCCGGAACCGCCCCCCTGCCCACTGTCCCCGCGTTCCCGCGTCCAGCCCCACGTCGGTCTTTACCCGCCTGCTGTCGCCAAACTGAGACTGCAAACTGGGGGTCCCGCCGGGGAGGAGGCGCCCGAGCCCGAAGCCCCTGCCCGGCGAACTTCCCCACAGCCGCCTTCTGCGTGGACCCCGGGATCCCGGGGGTGCCTTAGCTCCGGCGGCGAAGTCCCCGCAGCCTTGGCGCACAGGGAGCGGGTCGGGGACTCAGAATCCTGGCTCCCGCGGACAACCCTGCAGGTCCTGGTCCCCGCGGGAGCCAAAGCCTGGTTTGGTCCCCGGCGTGCCCCGACCGCCGCCTCCTGCGAGGCCTGGGGGCCCGCGCTGTGCTTCCCGCCCTTACTGGGGTGCCAGCAGTGCGCGGACTCTCGCCTCATTGCAACCTCTGCCTTCTCCCCTCTCCCCACCGCTTCCCGGTTCAAGTGATTCTGCTGCCTCAGCTTCCCAAATAGCTGGGATTAGGGCTTGCGCCACCGCGTGCGGCTAATTTTGTACATTGGTCAGGCAGGTCTCAAAACTCCTGACCTCAGGTGATCCACCTACCTCGGGCTCCCAAAGTGCTGGGATTACAGGCGTGAGCCACCTCACCGGGCCATGAGTGTAGTTTTTCTGGTAGCCTTAGGAATCTGGGAAGTTGCCATGCCAACTGATCTCTGAACCCTTGACCCGCAGACAATTTTTGTTTTCTTAACCTTAGGGTCTATCTTAGTTGATAAAGGGGCATTTATTTTGGTCTGTCATATCCCAGGAGACAAGAAGAGTGTTTGTTCCTCTGGGTATGGGAAAGGCACTTCTCACTTGAGAGTCTTATCTCCAGAGGAAAAGCAAGAGAATTCTTTTATGGCTTGCTTCAGGTACCAGGGCAGAAGAAGGTCTGAGGGTGACCTTCCTGCCTCTGCTATTTCCTCAAATGCCAAGTGATATGGTTTGGTTGTGTCCCCACCCAAATCTCATCTTGAGTTGTAGCTCCCATAATTCTCATGTGTTGTGGGAGGAACCTGGTGGGGGATCACTGAATCATGCAAGCAGTTTTCCCCATACTGTTGTGGTAGTGAATGTCTCATGAGATCTGATGGTTTTATAAGGGTTTTCCCCTTTCACTTGGCTCTCATTCTCTCTTGCCTGCCATGTAAGACATACCTTTCACCTTCTGCCATGAATTTGAGGCTTCCCCAGCCACATGGAGCTGTGAGTCCATTAAACCCTGAAGTGCAATGGTGCAGTCTAGGCTCACTGCAACCTCCACCTCCCAACTAATTCTCCTGCCTCAGCCTCCTGAGTAGCTGAGATTACAGGCATGTGCCACCACGCTTAGCTAATTTTTTGTAATTTTTAGTAGAGACAGGGTTTCTCCATGTTGGTCAGGCTGGTCTTGAACTCCTGACTGAAGTATTGAAATGCGAGATTATAAAATTAACACCAAGACAAAAGTATGCCAAATTGCAGGGTCTTTATTGCCGGCGACCAGAGAGGACTCACGTGTCTCCAACCCGTGGCCCCATAAGGAGGGTGACAAGACCTTTTTATGCCCACCTCCGGGGTGAGGGTGTGGGGTGGGGGTGAGGGTGAAGGGATTCAGACATTCTGAGGGCTAGGGGATTCCATAAATCACCTCCTGGGCAGAGAGGAGGGTGTGGGTCCAGACATTCCAAGGGCTATGGGACTTGTTGTCACTTAGATTGTTACCTAAGTGGTTTACAGAAGTCAAGATAAGTGGTGGAATCCACAGATCTTAGTTACTTATTACAAGTCGCAGGGTCCAGGATGGAATTAGCTTGGGCTGCTTATTCTGGTCATTACCAGTAAACAAAGGCCAGCAATTCTGGCAGTTACTGATAAGAAAAGGTAAGCAGCTTTACATAGTGAGCATTTTGCAGAGCAAGTTAGCAGTTTTATTTACAGAAGCCAAGGCCAGCAGTTATTGTGAGGAGAATGGGGCAGCCGTTACAACTTATTTTTTAAAAACAGCTTTGTCTTTATAAAATAGTGTTGTTCAGGCTCTAACTCTAGGCCAGCTATAGCACATTTCCCCCTGTTCTTTTAACATGCATTAAATATTTAATAGGTTTCCTCTTCTTGACACAGGGGCCCATAGTTGGATCTCAGAACCATTAACTTGACAGAGTCTGTTCTTTCCTGGATAAATTTGAGGAGCATGTTTAAAAGGCATGGTCCAAATGTTAACCCTAGGACCATTAGGACCAAGGGTCCTGCTAATCCAGTGAGCAGGGATGTCAGCCAGGGGGACCAAGAGAACAGTTTTTGGGTTCTGAGGTTTCTCTAAGTTGTTTTCTTGTTTCTACGTTTTGTCTAACCATTGCAAGGCTGTCTCAGATGATTCCAGAATTATTTGCATAGAAGCAACATTGTTCGCCGAGAGCTGCGCACAGTCCTCCTTCCTTCAAGAACAACAGGTCTAACCCCCTTCTATTTTGTAATACCATCTCAGCCAACGAGTCCACTTGTTCAGCTAATTTGGTGATGGAATTCTCCAGATGGGTAATATCTGCATCTATTTGGTGTGACAGAGTTTTAAAATTTTGGTCCCCAGTGACTAAGGCAGATATTCCCATAGCTGTGGACCCTGCTATTCCAAGTCCCACCAATAGGGGTATAATTATGGGGGCCTGTTTCCAACGTCTGTTGGTATCGGGTGCTATGAGAATTTTACCCTGAGGTTCGCTATACATATTTACCTGGGGCAATATATACATGGGGGTGCAAAGATTGGGTCTGGAGGAGTTGCTGAACTGGAAAGTGGAAATGCAGCTGGTAAGGCCAAAAGTGCAGGCAAACCAAGCAGAGTCTGGGGCAGTGTAGTAAAAACCTGTCCGATTATAACTCAAAACGAGGGTGTTTTTGCAATAACCTCGGTATGGGGAGTTAGTGAGATTATAGTTAGGGGAATGGAAACATCTGCGTTCTCCTTCTAGATCTCCTAGGGTTATGTGGAACTGCCTTTCAGCACGTGAAGTACCTGAGGGAGCTATATCAGATTGTTCTGCTAGGCCTACGTAAAACAGTGGCTGTGGATTTAAGCATAGCCAGCAATCTTTACCTAGGCCTGGGTTTGTCTGGTTGAGCAGGTGGTGTGTGGAGGACAAGAAGTTTAAAAGGTTCAAGCCTTCTGTGTCTGGGGCGGGGGGCTTCTGTGAATAGGTTAGGAATGGAGGTGGCAGGACTTGGAATGGGGGCTAGGCTGGGAGTAGGGGTAGCTGGGCTAGGAGTAGAGGATAGGTTGGGAGGAGGGGTAGTAGAACTAGGAGTGCAGGCTATTCGGACCTTGGGGAAAGTTTTTGGGGGATTTAGGACCTTAGTTACGGGTCCCACTGGGCGGTCGAGCCTGGGTAATGGTATATGCTGGATGGTGAAGATGTTTCCCTTGTCCCACCCCCTAATATATACTCGAAGTCCCCAGGTACGCCCCGTGGCCCATCTCCCATCTGGATATAGGACTGCTATTTTGAGTGCGTTACAAGAACCAGTGTAGCAGGGGTTTGGGGGAGAGTCTTGGGTGAAAGAAATGAAAGAATCTTTGTTTGCAGCATATCCTGATATAGTGGAGATAGTCTCACAGCCCCAGTGGGGGCAGAAGAATTTCTCTAAGTTTTCACAATTCCACCTCTTGTGGGGTGGACCCTGGGCATAGATATAGCCCCATAGTTTGAAGCTGTTTTTTGCCCCCCACACTACCACACCCGGGTTTGGTTATGTCTAGGGTCGTTACTCTGCCTCCTCAAGTGAAGCCTGCCCTTTTTCTTCTGACACCTGTTCCCCCCTGGTTAAGAGTTGCTCCCAAGAGGGTGCAAAGGTCCAGGGAAAAAGGTTATGGGGTCTCTGGGAATATATTCCAGGGTTACGTTGACAAGGGTGGATCCCCTTCCAGTTTTAGAACTAACATATCCACCAGTGGCCCCTTCAGTAAGGATCCACCGGTAATAGGTGGGTGTCAAGGCGGGGTCCCCTCCGAGGGGCTACACCAGGAATTGGGGGGCAAGGAAGGTTACTGTGAGGAATGCGAAAGTCTTGGCTTTAGGTGATCTGCTGAAGCCGAGGTCACTCTCCATTGTGCGTCCGGGGGCAGTCTTGACATGTGAGTGGTGAATCCAGGCAGTTAATTCGTCCACTTTGATTGCCGTGGGGGTGACCAGGATCATGGTGTAGGGTCCTTTCCAGCGAGGAGTTAGGCCAGAGGCGGTGAATCTGTTTACCAGGACCTTGTCCCCTGGCTGGAAGGGGTGTACTGGCTGGTCAGTGAGGTCCACTGGAGTGGGTTGAGTTCCCCTGATGAGTGGTTGCACCTGGGACTGAACAGACTAGAGCGCCTGCAGGGACTTAAGGAGTGTATGGTTATGGATTTCAACATGTATGCTGTTCGCAAGTTTGGGGAGTAAGGGAGGGGGCCTTCCAAACATAATTTCAAAAGGAGTGAAGCCTTTCTTATAGGGAGTGCATCGGGTATGGAGGAGAACAAAAGGAAGCAGGTTGACCCAGTTTTCACCAGTCTCTAGAATAAATTTTGTTAGTCTCCTTTATGGTCTGGTTCATCCTTTCAACCTGCCCTGAACTCTGGGGGCAAGAGGCACCGTGTAGTTTCCAGGATATGCCCAGGGCCTTGGCCAGGCCCTGTGAAACCTGTGCTGTAAATGCAGGGCCATTATCTGTTCCCAGCATCAGGGGCGGCTGAACCGAGGAACCAGGTCCTGTAACAATCTTTTTGTTACTACCAGTGCGGTCTCTGACCTAGTAGGAAAGGCCTCGACCCATCCAGAGAAAGTGTCCACAAACACAAGGAGGTATTTATAGCCGCATGCTGGGGGCTTTATTTCAGTAAAATCTACCTCCCAGTGTTCCCCTGGGCTAGTGCCCCTAAGTCTTATTCCTGCCTGACTAGTCCTACTGCCTCCTGGATTTACCCTGGCACATACACCACATTGAATAGTAGTTTCTCTAACAATCTCATGCAAATGTGGAATGTAGTATCTGGCCCTCAACAGCTAAGTGAGTTTTGTTTGTCCTAAGTGAGTGGCCTGGTGTGTGTCCTTAACTAGAGCCCATCCTAGAGTCTCAGGGAGTACAATCCTTGTGTCTGGTAGAATCCACCATCCTGTGGAATCTTGTCGTGCCCCCTGTTCCTTAGCAAAGCTCTCTTCATCAGGTGAATACGTAGGGGTAGGGGGCAGGGTTGGGGCCAGCAGAGTCACAAGAAGAGTCAGAGGTTTTACTGGCCCCAAGGCTGCCTGTCTGGCTTGCAGGTCAGCTGCCTTATTTCCCCTTGCCTCTGGTGAATCTCCCTTCTGGTGTCCTTTGCAGTGTATTAATGTCACTGCCTTGGCCTTCTATATAGCTTCTAGCAGAGCTAGGATTTCCTCTTTGTTTTTGATGATTTTTCCCTCTGAGGTAAGCAACCCTCTTTCTTTATAAATGGCACCATGCACATGGGTCGTAGCAAAGGCATACCGGCTATCCGTGTAGATATTAACAATTTTTCCCTCCGCCCAGTCCAAGGCCTTTATCAGAGCTATGATTTCTGCCTTTTGGGCTGAGGTTCCGTGTGGAAGAGCCTGAGCCCAGATAACCCGCTCTAGAGTGACCACAGCTGCCCCGGTGTACCTGACTCCGTCGATCATGAAACTGCTGCCATCTGTATACAGTACCTCTTCTGGGTTCTGTAGGGACGTCGGTGAGATCTGGTGGTGCAGCGTGGAGGACATCTATTGTCTGTTGGCAGTCATGTCTGGGCTCCTCTGGCTCGCTGTCAGGTAACAATGTGGCAGGGTTTAAAACTGTGGTTTTTGAAACATTATGCAGGGCTGGTCCAAAAGTAAGGCCTGGTATTGGACTATGTGGGCATTAGACATCCATTTTCCTGGAGCGCCATGGAGTAGTGACTCTACCGCGTGGGGTGCCACTAAGATTAACTCCTACCCCAAAGTCAGCTTGTCTGCCTCTTTGACTAATAGGGCTGTGGTTGCCACCACTCTTAGGCAAGCCAGCCATCCGGAGGCTACAGGATCAAGTCTTTTAGAGAGGTAGGCGACTGGCCGGGACCAGGGTCCCAGATTCTGGGTGAGTACCCCCTTAGCAATCCCCTGTCTTTCATGCACAAATACCTGGAAGGGCTTAGAGATGTCGGGCGAGACCAAGGCCGGGGCCGTAGTCAAGGCTTCTTTTAGCCTGTCAAAAGCCTGCTGTTCTGTTACCGTCCAAGTCAAAGGCTGGTCCCTCCAATACAAGCATACAAGGGTTTCGCTATTTCAGCAAATCCCAAAATCCATAGCCTACAGTACCCTACTGCTCCGAGGAATTCCCGAACTTGGCATTTGGTGGTAGGGGTGGGTATCTGCAGTACAGCTTGGACTCAGCTGGGTGCCAGTGCTCGGTTTCCCTTTTCTGTGATATAGCCCAGATAAGTGACTCTCGACTGGCATATTTCGGCCTTCTTGGCTGAGACCTGGTAGCCCAAAGTCTGTAGGGTCCTTAGTAGGGAAAAGGTGGTCTCCTTACAGTCCTCCTGGGTTTTTGTGGCCAAGAGTAAGTCATCCACATATTGGAGGAGGGCACACCCTGGGTGCTTGGCTCGGAAGGCTGCGAGATCTTGGCTCAGCGCCTCATCAAACAGAGTGGGGGAATTTTTGAAACCCTGCGGCAGTCTTGTCCAAGTGAGTTGCCCAGAGACCCCTGTATCCGGGTCAGTCCATTCAAAAGCAAATATGGGCTGGCTGACTGGGGCCAGCGGTATACAGAAGAATGCATCTTTCAGGTCCAGGACCATATAGTGGAGGTGGTCCAGGGGCAATAGACTCAGGAGGGTGTACAGGTTTGGGACTGTGCGATGAACAGTTTCTACCCGTTTATTTACCTCCCTTAAGTCCTGCACAGGCCGATAGTCCTGTGTGCCAGGTTTTAGCACGGGGAGCAGGGGAGTATTCCAGGGAGACTTACAGACAATGAGGATTCTTCCCTTTAAGAGCCTGGTGATGTGTGGAGCAATTCCTCATCTGGCTTCCTGGCTCATAGGGTATTGTTTCACCTGGACTGGAGTTGCCGTTGCCAATAGCTGGACCACGACTTGGGTGCGGTGACTTGCCAAACCCAGGGGACTTTTTTCGGCCCATACTCCCGGTACATTTTCTTGAAACTGGCGGAGGAGGTCTGGTGTCGGTGGTTGACCTGCCTCTAAGGATAAAGCTTCCTGCAAGAGATACTCATCTGACAGAGCACAGGTGATGAGGCTCTGCTGAGACGGCCCTGTGGCTAAGGGAGGAGGAATTGAGAGGCAAGCCTGACCCTCGCTGAAAGAAATATTTGCTTTCAGTTTGTGGAGTAAGTCCCGTCCTAGGAGTGGGTACGGACATTCAGGGATGACTAAGAATGAGTGGGTGACAGTGCTGTTCCCCAGATCAGCAAATTGATTGGTGGTCCAGGGGCTAGTTGTGGTTTTTCCCGTGGCCCCCTAAATAATTGTTCTTCTGCTGGATAGTGGTCCCAGAGGCTGAGTAAGGACTGAGTGGGCCGCTCCTGTGTCGACCAAAAAACTGACAGTTGTGCCCCTAACTTTTAAAGTGACCCTGGGCTCCTGGGGGCTTAGTTGATAAGAGCCCACGGTCTGTCAGTCCTGGGTTTCTAAGCTGAAAATGGCTCTTGGCTGTCTCTCCTGTGTTACCCCTTGCCTCCTTCTCTCTGGACATTCTTTTCCCCAATGTCCCTCTCTTTGGCAGAATGCATATTGGTTAGGCCCTAGCTTGGGCCTTTGTCTCCCTGGACCCCTCTGCTGGGTTTCTGGTCCTCGGGAGAGAACTTGGGTTTCCTTGAGTACTGCTATCACTACCTTAGTAACTCTCTTACCTTGCTTGGCCTCTAGGGTGTCTCTATTGTTAAAGACTTTTTGGGCGATCTCCAACAACTGAGTTAGATTTATTCCCTGGAACCCCTCTAATTTTTGCAATTTTCTTTTGATGTCTGGGGCAGACTGGGAGACGAAAGCCAGATTGATGGCCCGCTGATTCTCTGGGGCCTCAGGGTCAATAGGGGTGTAGGTGTGGTAGGCATCCTATAGGCGCTCAAGGAAAGCGGCTGGGGACTCCTGCAGACCTTGGGTCACGGTCCCTACCCTGGAGAGATTGGTAGGTTTCTGGGCTGTCCCCCTAACCCCCTCTAACAAGTACCGGTGAAAATTGTTCAAGGCCTGCATGCCTGCTGGGGTGCTTGGGTCCCATTGGGGCCTGGTGGAAGGGAAAATTTCATTAATTTGTTCCTGGCAGTCTTCTACTGATCCTCCCCTCATCCCAATTATTGCTTTATGGGCTTCTTGTCTAATTCTACTTCTCTCCTCTGTGGTGAACAACACCAGGAGTAGCTGCTGGCAGTCATCCCAGGTTGGACGATGGGTTTGTAAAACTGACTCCAGGAGTCCTGTGAGTGCCTGGGGCTTTTCGGAAAATGGAGGATGTTGAGCCTTCCACTTATACAAATCACTAGAGGAGAAAGGGATATGAACAAAGGAGGGGCGGCCCCGGCTGCTGCCATCTGTGCAAGGTGCCTCCTGGAGGGGCAGCAGCTCTGGTGGGTGTGTGGCCCCGCTTCGAGTGTGGAGAGGAGATAAGGGCTGATCATTAGTGCTGTCCGGAGAGGGGTGTTGGGACCCCGTTCCCAAGGGCCGAGAATACGGTGGAGGCAACTCTTGGTCCTCTGCAGGGCCTGGAAGAACAGCCGGTGCTGAGGGGCCCTTCTCTGGGCCTGCTAGCATAACCTGAAGTCCAGCACACTTTATGCATTTTCAAGCCAAGGAGGAGGGTGCTGGATCAGTCTCAGCCATTGATCAATGTATGGAAATTGATCAGGGTGGCCTGGGGACCCTGTCACGATGTTCCAGACAGCCTGAGTTATCTTGGGGTCATATGTCCTCATATCTGGCCAGCCTACCCCAAAGGCTGGCCACTCTAACTCACAGACAGTCCAAAGCCTCTGTGGAGTTAGCTTAACACCATACTGGCCAGATAACCCTGTTTTAAAATTTGTTGGCATGCATCAGAGGGGGATGCATGGTCAGGACTGTGACGAGCCCATTTTCGCTGTCTTCTTTTGGGCCCCTTGCTTGCTACTCATGTCTTTCTTTTCCTGTGGTATAGCCAATTTTGGAAAGCCTCAAATTCAAATTTGACCCCCTTTAAAGCAGGTTTTAGCAGGGCTTCTGCAGCCAGGTCCTGCAAGGACCAGACAATTGAATTGGTAGGTCTGTCTCTAGTCCTAGTCAAAGGAACAGGGGGTAAGGGCCAGGGTAAGGTGGCAGTCTCTCTCCCCACGGACCACAGTTGGTGAGAATAAGCTCTATGGAGGTTCAGTGCTGCTTGGGCATGATCCTCTCGATTATAGGCTCTCCTATCCAAGGCCCATGAAAAGTGGGGATGTGGCAAAAGAGATGAACTAATAGATCAACTGGGTGTGTGTTTTGTACCCACCACAATTTGTAGAGTGAGCGAAAGAGTTGCCAATCTGTCTTTAGTGGTTTATGGGCCTGCTAGCATAACCTGAAGTCCAGCACACTTTATGCATTTTCAAGCCAACAATTGGGATGGTGCCAATATGCCCCCCTGTGATGCACCACTGGGCACTGCCCATAACAACATTGGACACTTTCCTGGCAGAATAGGCAGTTACCAATTTTCCATCCCAGCCTGAAAAAGAGCACTCATAGACCCTGATCTAGCACTTTGTTTCCTATGACCCCAAAGAAACTACTTCTGAGGTGTTGAGGGCACAACTGCCTCCCTGACATGGAATCAGACCCAGCCCGGGCAAAAGTACTCTTTTCCTGGTGGAGGTGGCTGGGAGAATTTACAGGCACAATGATCACAACAAGGAAGAGAATAAATACAACTAGAGTTAAGACTATCTGCCACATGGCGAAGTAGGGAAGAGTGAGGCCTCAGTGATAGAAGAAAAAGATAAGGAAAAAAGAGAAAAGAGTAATTTCTGCTGGGGTATAAACAATAAAAGTTCCCTGCATCCAGTGGTCTGTCAACCACTGCAAGATATCCCCTCCCTCAAAGGATGATGGCCTGAGCCAGTGTATGTCTGCTAGCCAGAGTCTAATAAAACTGACAAATTTACATATGAGACAGGACCACACACAAGAGTGACAGACAAAGGGTGGGCATCCCCCAGATGGGAGACCAGTCTGTTGCCTACCCAGCCACGCCTCCGGAGGGGGTCTTTCAGGGGCATCTTGGCTAAGGTGTACTCATATAACTCCCGGGCCTGGTCACTTCAGGAAGGAAGTCAGGCTCGACCTGACAGCTCTGGAGTGAATCACCGTTATGCCTTATGACGATCCTGTGGAACCGCGGGTGAAGGCCCACACAAGCCCCGTAGCTTTTCAGCCATGGGGCTACATATATACACACTCACTCTCTCACTCTCAACGAGTTTATGGAAAACAATCAAATGCTGACACCCACTATGCCAGCTACCAGAAGGCTGCGAATGCTGATACCCACTATACCAGCTACCAGAAGGCTGCGAATGCTGATACCCATTATACCAGCTACCAGAAGGCTGATACCCACTGCACCAGCCGCCAGAAGGCTGACACCCACTGTGCCAGCCACCAGAAGTGACGTCTCGGTGAGGCTTGCCAGGTCAGAGTTGCAATGACTGCGTCCAGTCCCCTGACTCAGGCCCCCCTTGAACTAGTTCCCAGATTCCAAACTTACCTCTGGAGGTTTCTAGGACCCTGAGGAATTTTGGGTGAATGTCGGCTGGGTGGTCCCTTATCCTCCACGGTGGCACCCTGGGGCCCTGGGGCAACTCAGGGGGCACCTCCCCTAGAGGCCTTTTGAGGTGGCTTTTGTCTGGTGATAAACAAAAAGAGAATAGATCTTGCTGGGGCCTCCAAATGAAGTATTGAAATGCAAGATTATAAAATTAACACCAAGACAAAAGTATGCCAAATTGCAGGGTCTTTATTGCTGCACGACCATAGAGGACTCATGTGTCTCCAACCTGTGGCCCCGTAAGGAGGGTGACAAGACCTTTTTATGCCCACCTCTGGGGTGAGGGTGTGGTGGGGGAGGTGAAGGGATTCAGACATTCTGAGGGCCAGGGGATTCCATAAATCACCTCCCGGGCAGAGAGGAGGGTGCGGGTCTCCGGACATTCCAAGGGCTAGGGGACTTGTTGTCACTTAGATTGTTACCTAAGTGGTTTACAGAAGTCAAGATAAGCGTTAGTTTACACATTGTCTGGGCAGAGGTGGAATCCACAGATCTTAGTTAGTTACTTATTACAAGTCACAGGGTCCAGGATGGAATTAGCTTTGGCTGCTTCTTCTGGTCATTACCAGTAAGCAAAGGCCAGCAATTCTGGCAGTTACTGATAAGAAAAGGTAAGCAGCTTTACATAGTGAGCATTTTGCAGAGCAAGTTAGCAGTTTTATTTACAGAAGCCAAGGCCAGCAGTAATTGTGAGGAGAATGGGGCAGCCGTTACAACTTATTTTTTAAAAACAGCTTTGTCTTTTATGAAATAGTGTTGTTCAGACTCTAACTCTAGGCCAGCTATAGCACACTGACCTCAGGTGATCCACCTGCCTCAGCCTCCCAAAGTGCTGGATTACAGGCGTGAGCCACCATGCCCACTATACTTCTTTTTCTGTATAAATTACCTACTCTCAGGTATGTCTTTATTAGCGGTGTGAAAACAGACTAATACATTAAAGTGCCATGTTTTGAGGTAGCCTATCCTGAACCCCATAAATCCGATGCAGTTTTCTGAAAATGAGCAACTTTGTTTCAACTTTAGATCTAATTTGTTAAAGTACCAAGTACTTGCATCAATTTGTTAAAGTGCTAAGTACTTAGGTCACACTTACAGCACTAGAGTGGTTGTTTACATAATACTGTAATACATTTTATCTTAAGAATTAAGTGGAGTGCTGGGCACGGTGGCTCATGCCTAGAATCCCAGCACTTTGAGAGGCCAAGGTGGGTGGATCACCTGAAGTCAGGAGTTCGAGACCAGCCTGGCCAACATGGTGAAACCCTGCCTCTACTAAAAATACAAAAAATTAGCCAGGTGTGGTGGCACACGCCTGTAATCCCAGCTACTCGGGAGGCTGATGCAGGAGAATCTCTTGACCCAGGAGGTGGAGGTTGCAATGAGCCGAGATTGTGCCATTGCACTCCAGCCTGGGTGATAGAGGAAGACTCCATCTTGGGGGAAAAAAAAGAATTAAGCTAGCAGACTAGGTGCGGTGGCTCACGCCTATAATCCCAGCATTTTGGGAGGCTGAGGTGGATCACCTGAGGTCAGGAGTTCAAGATGAGAAACCTCATCTTTACTAAAAATACAAAAATTACCTGGGCATGGTGACTTATGCCTCTAGTCCCAGCTACTTGGGAGGCTGAGGCATGAGAATTGCTTGAACCTGGGAGGCAGAGGTTGCAGTGAGCTGAGATCATGCCACTGCACTCCAGCCTGGGCAACAGAGTGAGACTTGGTCTCAAAAAAAAATAGTAAATTAAAAAAAAAAGAACAGAGCTAGCAATTCTGAATTTTACTGATTTACTTGAATATACAATTTATATACTTTTTCATGCACATGTAAGGAAAATACATGCCATAAAAAATCACAAATATAGTGCTTAGATCCTTAAATTGTAGGGTCTAGGAAAATAAGAAGAAATTGCCTCTTTTTTATGAGTAGAAGTGAGGTGAATACCTGTTGGTAGTGATGCTGAGATTCAAATAAGTCACCAGCAAACACGCAGCACACATCTCATGATGTGCTCCAGTTGCCATCTCATTTGAGAGCAGAAAATCACTCCCTTTTATCTAAAAACTGGAACTGATCCTGCAGCTCCCACCGGGGCTCTGGTATCCCTTTCTCCCAGTGTCTGCCAATCCGCAGGGAGAAGAAAGGCAACTTGTCCTTGCACAAAGAAGAAAGTTTACTTTGGCTTTTGGGGATTTTTTTGAGATAGGTTCTTGCTCTGTCACTCAGGCTGGAGTGCAGTGGTGTGATCATGGCTCACTGCAGCCTTGACTTCCTGAACTCAGATGATCCTCCCACCTCAGCCTTCCAAGTAGCCAGGATGCCGCGCGCATACCACCACACTTAGCTGATTTAAAAATTTTTTTTGCAGAGACTCTGTCTTGCTACGTTGCCCAGGCTGGTCCCAAACTCCTGGCTGCATGTGATCCTCCTGCCTCAGGCTTGCTTGGGTTTTAATAGCTGGAGGAGCTGACCTGGGATTTGGGAGTTCCTGGTATACCCCATGATAGCCAAGGACACCCAGGGTGCAGTGCCTCACGCATGGAGAAGCTGCATGTTAATGCCCACAGATATTGACCAACTTGTGCAGGTCCTTGCCTTTAGTCCCATTACGAACCGGAGAAGATGGTGGTGTTACCAACTTGCCCCAGGTCACTGTGTAGGCTGGGATCTATTTATTTAATTAATTAATTGAGTGATTTATTTATTTTTGAGACAGAATCTTGCTTTGTTGCCCAGGTTGGAGTGCAATGGCACAGATCTTGCCTCCCTGTAGCTCCATCTCCTGGGTTCAAGCGATTCTCCTGCCTCAGCCTCTCAAGTAGCTAGGATTACAGGTGCACGCCACCCCAGCTAGCTGATTTTGTATTTTTAGTAGAGACAGAGTTTCACTATGTTGGCCAGGCTGGTGTCAAACTCCTGAGCTTAGGTGACTTGTCTGTCTTGGCCCCCTAAAGTGCTGGGATTACAGTCGTGAGCCACCACACCTGGCTCAACACTGGGATTTAAAGGGATCCCCTCCTGCCTTCAACCCCACGTTGCCTCAAAATTAGAAGTGGCTTTGAGATGATAGGTTAATATGAACATCTGTACTTAGATAAGTGTATATTTGTGTGGGCTCCTTTGAGACCCTACCCTCAAGTGTGTATGGTTACACATTTGTAATAGCATGTGCATCAGACTGTTCCCTCTCACTCACCCTACGCTCCTCAGAGTTCCTGAAACATACTGGCACACCCTTCCTCAGAGTCCCTGGGCTACCTGGATTTCTGCCATAAACTATTTTCCCAGAAATCTGTGTGGCTTGATTCTTCACTTCTTTCAGCTCCCTGCTGAGACTTCACCTGACCATTATTTAAAATAGTAGTGTTTCTTTCTAGCGAAGTAATATGCTCAAAGGCACTAAGTGCAACTGGGAATCTACACCCTGATCTTCATCTTGTTAGCATTCCATGTTTCCCTGCGGAACTTTTTTTTTTCTTTTTTGAGACGGAGTTTTGCTCTTGTTACCCAGGCTGGAGTGTAATGGCGCGATCTTGGCTTACCGCAACCTCCGCCTCCTGGGTTCAGGCAATTCTCCTGCCTCAGCCTCCCGAGTAGCTGGGATTACGGGCACACGCCACCATGCCCAGCTAATTTTTTGTATTTTTAGTAGAGACGGGGTTTCACCATGTTGACCAGGATGGTCTTGATCTCTTGACCTCGTGATCCACCCGCCTTGGCCTCCCAAAGTGCTGGGATTACAGGCGTGAGCCACCACACCCAGCCTGGAACTCTTCTTTAAAGCTTATTCAAGGTGGCTCACACCTGTAATCCCAGCACTTTGAGAGGCTGAGGTGGGAGGATTGCTTGAGCCCGAGAGTTCAAGACCAACCTGGGCAACATAATGAGACCCCATCTCTACAAAAAAAATGTTTAAAACATTTCCAGTTTGGCCGGGCACAGTGGCTCACACCTGTAATCTCAGCTCTTTGGGAGGCCGAGGCAGGCGGATCACCCAAAGTCAGGAGTTTGAGACCAAACTGGCCAATATGGTGAAACCCCATCTCTACTGAAAATACAAAAATTAGCTGGGCGTGGTGGCAGGCATGTGTAATTCCAGCTACTCGGGAGGCTGAGGAAGGAGAATCGCTTGAACCTGGGCAGCGGAGGTTGCAGTGAGCCAAGATTGCGTCATTGCACTCCAGCCGGGGGGACAAAAGTGAGACTTTGTCTCCAAAACAAACAAAAAATTTCCAGACATGGTGGCATGTGCCTGTAGTCCCCGCTATTTGAGAGGCTGAGATAGGAGAATCACTCGAGCCTGAAAGGATTGCACCACTGCACTCCAGTCTGGGTGACAGAATGAGATCCTGTCTCAAAAAAAATACATATTAGTATATAGCTGGGTGTGGTGGTGCAAGCCTATAATTCCAGTTACTCAGGAGGCTGAGGCAGGAGAATTGCTTAAACCCAGGAGTGGAGGTTACAGTAAGCTGAAATGCCACTGCACGCCCCCGCCAAAAAATATATATATACACACATATATATGGAGAGAGAGTAGTATATACATTAATTCAGTGGCTTTCGAATTTTGTTTTCATTGTTGTTGAGAAATGGTTCAAATGCTCTCTTAATTCAAAGTGTAAATACGTGAGGCAGAAAAAGGCAGTGTTGAGACCAAGGCTGGGTTGGGAGGCTTAAGCCCTGTCCCCTTGGTTTTCTTTTTCTTTTGGTGGCCTCTGGGGTGATTTTCAGAACTATTTCTGCCATGCCCAGCTAAAAATCCATTACCCAAAGCATAGCTAGACTAATTAATCTTTCCCAAAAGCTGTGCAAGCTTTTAAAAAAAAATTATTATTTTTTCACCTGCCAGCACTATGACAGTTTATGTATTTTTTTTTATAGAGACAGGGTCTTGCTATGTTGCTTAGGCTGGTCTCAAACTCCGGAGCTCAAACAATCCTCTTGTCTCTGTGTCCCAGAGTCCTGGGATTATGGCACCTAGGATGTACAAGCTTTTTTTTTTAATAAATAATGAGAGTACGGGTCACAGTTTACTGACTAATCCACAGTTAGTATTCATCATTGTAGGAGCTGCTAGCATTCCCTCCTTTGTCTTTTTTTTTTTAGACAGAGTTGCCCAGGCTGGAGTGCAATGGCACAATCTTGGCTCACTGCAACCTCCACCTCCCGGGTCCAAGTAATTCTCCTTCTTCAGCCTCCCAAGTAGCTGGGATTACAGGTATGCACCACCACACCCAGCTAATTTTGTATTTTTAATAGAGATGGGGTTTCTCCATGTTGGTCAGGCTGGTCTGGAACTCCTGATCTCAGGTGAGCCACCCACCTTGGCCTGGGATTATAGTGTGAGCCACTGCCCTCAGCTATGTGTGCAAGCTTTTTAATCAAGCTGTGGTTGGATGGTTCCCCCGGATGTGTTTTCGGCAGCAAACAACATTGAAGTCGTACAGGAAACACTAACAGTTACATGCAGTGATTTTGAGAACAGTTGCCAAATTCTTCACTTTTGTACCTCAAGTGAATGTTAAAGTATTTTTTCTTTCTTTCTTTCTTTTTTTAAAGATAGGGTTTTGCTGGGCACGGTGGCTCACGCCTGTAATCCTAGCACTTTGGGAGGCCGAGGTGGGTGGATCGCCTGAGGTCAAGAGTTCAAGTCCAGCCTGGCCATCATAGTGAAACCCCATCTTTTTTTTTTTTTTTTTTTTTAAAGATGGGGTTTCACTATGATGGCCAGGCTGGACTTGAACTCTTGACCTCAGGCGATCCACCCACCTCGGCCTCCCAAAGTGCTAGGATTACAGGCGTGAGCCACCGCACCCAGCTCAAATATTTTTTAAAATTATTTTTAAGGTATCGACTTCACCACTCGTAAGATAGCCAAGTTGCTGAAGCCACAGAAGGTGATCGAGCAGAATGGGGATTCTTTTACCATCCACACGAACAGCAGCCTAAGGAACTACTTTGTGAAATTTAAAGTTGGAGAAGAATTCGATGAAGATAACAAAGGCCTGGACAACAGAAAATGCAAGGTAAAATTTAAAGCAATGCTGGGTGTGGGGTGGCATATGCCTGTAATCTCAACACTTTGGGAGGCTAAGGTGGGCGGATCACCTGAGGTGGGGAGTTAGAGATCAGCCTGGGCAACACGGCAAAACCCTGTCTTTATAAAAAATACAAGAATTAGGCAGGCATGATGGCAGGGGCCTGTAATCCCAGCTACTTGGGAGGCTGAGGCAGGAGAATCCCTTGAACCTGGGAGGTGGAGGTTGCAGTGAGCCAAGATCATGTCACTGCACTCCAGCCTGGGTAACAGAGTGGGACTCTGTCTAAAAAAAAAAAAAAAAAATTAAAGCAACAAGTAAGCTAACTTGGCATTCTCCTTGGTAACAGTTGAGGACCCTGCCAGAGCAGGATAGCCAGTATTTTCTCCTCTTCTCATGTAGAGCTTGGTTATCTGGGACAATGACAGACTCACCTGTGTCCAGAAGGGAGAAAAGAAGAACAGAGGCTGGATCCATTGGATCGAAGGGGACAAACTCTACCTGGTATTTGCCACATTTTGTTCTTATTTTTAATGAGATGATACGGTATTAGAGGAAACATCAGGCCAAGCATGGTGGCTCATGCTGTAATCCCAAAACTTTAGGAGGCCAAGGTGGGTAGATCACTTGAGGTCAGGAATTTGAGACCAGCCTGGCCAACATGGTGAAACCCCATCTCTGCTAAAAATACAAAAATTAGCCCGGTGAAACAGCCGAATATTCTGACAAAGGCAAAAAGATAGCATGCAAATAGTCATGGAACAATTTTTACCTATTATACATAATAGCTACTTTAGATAGATGATAGATAGATAGATAGATAGATAGGCATAGAGAGACACAGTAGCTGACATCTTTAGAGTGATGACTTTGGACCCAATTACTGTGCTCAATCCTTTAAGTGCATTATCTCATTTAATATTCATCACAAGCCTGTGAAAAGGACACTATTTTTCCAACTCACAAATAATGAAATTGGGATTTTGAAATTCCCCAAGGCTACTGTCAAAAGGATCAGAATTCAGTTTAAAAGGGTTTATTCAGACTGGGCACAGTGGCTCATGCCTGTAATCCCAGCACCTTGGGAGGCCGAGGCAGGTGGATCACTTGAGGTCATGAGTTCAAGACCAGACTGGCCAACATGGTGAAACCCCATCTCTACTATTAATAAAAACACAAAACTAGCTGGGCGTGGTGGTGCATGCACGTAATTCCAACTACTCAGGAGGCTGAGGCAGGAGAATTGCTTGAACCAGGGAGCAGGAAGTTACAGTGAGCTGAAATTGTGCCACTGCACTCCAGCCTGGCAATAGAGTGAGGTTCTGTCTCAAAAAGAAAAAAAGGCGGGCAGGAGTTTATTCCAGCACGAAGCTGAGGACAGTCATCCAGGATATACAGACTCCAAAGGAATGGGGTCAGTACACCCAAGCTGAAAAGTTAATGTCTTACTTTTTTCTTTTGAGACAGAATCTCTCCGTCACCCAGTGTCACCTGGGCTAGAGTGCAGTGGCACGATCTCAGCTCACTGCAACCTCTGCCTCCCTGGTTCAAGCGATTCTCCCACCTCAGCCTCCTGAGTAACTGGGGTTACAGGTACCTGCCACCAGACCCAGCTAATTTTTGTATTTTTAGAAGAGATGGGGTTTCACCTTCTTGGCCAGGCTGTTCTCAAACTCCTGGCCTCAAGTTATCAGCCCACCTAGGCCTCCCAGAGTGCTGGGATTACAGGCTTGGCCATTTGTAATAAAAATTTAATTTCTTGGAATATGACTCTCAGAGTTTTTCTTTTTCTTTCTTTTTCATTTTCTCCTTAGACTTTTAAGCTGTTGGACTTGAGGTGTTTTTCCTTAATGGCTTTACTGAGGTATAATTTATGTACCATAAAATACATCTATTATAAGTATACAGTTTGATAATTTCTAGTAAATGTATACAGGTGTACAACCATTCCCACAATCCAGCTTCAGAACAAGTCAATCACTCTAAAACGTTCCCCCGAGGCCATGTGCTGACAACTATTATTTTATAGCCTTTTCTTTTGCTCTTTGTTTTTGATTTTTTGTTTTGTTTTGTTTTCGAGACAGAGTCTCGCCCTGTCATCCAGGCTGGAGTGCAGTGGCGCCATCTCAGCTCACTGCAAACTCCGCCTCCTGGGTTCAAGCAATTCTCCTGTCTCAGCCTCCTGAGTAACTGGGACTACAGGAGAATGCTATGATGCCAAGCCAATTTTTGTATTTTTAGTAGAGACAGGGTTTCACCATATTGGTTAGGCTGGTCTTGAACTCCTCACCTCAGGTGATCCACCCACCTCGGCCTCCCAAAGTGCTGGGATTACAGGCATGACCCTGTAATGTTTTTACACTTGGCCTGCTTTTCTTTTTGTTTTTGAGTCTCTCTGTCACCAGCCTGGAGTGCAGTGGCGCAATCTCGGCTCACTGCAACCTCTACCTCCTGGGTTCAAGGGATTCTCCTGCCTCAGCCTCCCAAGTAGCTGGGATTACAGGTGCCTGCCACCAAACCCAGCTAATTTTTGGATTTTCAGTAGAGATGTGGTTTTGCCATGTTGGTAGGCTGGTCTCAAATTCCTGACCTCAGGTGATCCGCCCACCTCGGCCTCCTAAAGTGCTGGGATTACAGGCGTGAGCCACTGTGCCCCACCAAGGTCTTACTTATATCGACAAAAAACAAAGAAATTTTGCAGGATTACAACATTTTCTCTACAAAGCTGTTTTATGAGTTACAGCAATTTGATTAGTTACAACTTAGTTTTTCCTTTTTCTTTCCAGTTTAAAGAGCATATTTAACATTCTTTATTTCTTTTTCTTCCCCTTCATTCTTGCTGCCATCTTAAGAGTATATTTAACATTCCATCTTAGACAATGTGACAGCCATAGGTTTTCGTATAAGAGAAGGAAGAGGTTCCTTGCTTTGGGGAAAAAAAAAAGAAGAAGAAACAGGGAAGTGAATCTATAATTAAGATCAGCAATGGAGGGGAGTCTTCTCTGGTACCCTTTAGTCTTTTACAAAACAGTGTAAGTAAAGAAAAAGGCTAATCTATAATCAGAGAAATTATTATACAGCTGCCTCTAACATGACTCAGGTTCCATAATCACATTCCTGTAAGACTCAAAATAATTTAAAGTTTCAACAGCTTTGATTTTGAAGTATGTATTTTCACACTGTAGAGTGAAGATTCAAATACGGGTCTGACAAGAATGTGTGTGCTCTCAGCTCTGGGCTTTTTTGTCTCACTGTATGTGTGAAATCTAGGTGAGACTCATGACAACAAAATTATAGCAGTTTCCTTAAAGTTGGGCCTGGGTAGTCTTTGATTACAAAGGCCTTGAAGATATTTTTATTCTAGATGGACAAATCTCATACTCTTCTGACAATAAAAACAAAGTAAGAGGCCAGGCGTGGGATTATGGGCTCACATCTGTAATCCCAACACTTTGGGAGGCTGAGGCAGGCGGATCACCTGAGGTCAGGAGTTCGAGACCTGTCTAGCCACCATGGTGAAACCTCGTTTCTACTAAAAATGCAAAAATTAGCCAGGCATGGTGGCAGGCGCCTGTAATCCCAGCTACTCAGGAGGTTGAGGCATAAGAATTGTTTGAACCTGGGAGGTGGAGGTTTCAGTGAGCCAAGATCTTGCCACTGCACTCCACCTTGGGGGATAGCCCAAGACTGTCTCCGTAAAAAAAAAACAAAGTAAGAGGCCAGGCGCGGTGGCTCACACCTATAATCCCAGCACTTTGGGAGGCCGAGGCGGGTGGATCATGAGGTCAAGAGATCGAGACCATCCTGGTCAACAAGGTGAAACCCCATCTCTACTAAAAATACAAAAATTAGCTGGGCATGGTGGTGCGCACTGTAGTCCCAGCTACTTGGGAGGCTGAGGCAGAAGAATTGCTTGAACCCAGGAGGTGGAGGTTGCGGTGAGCCGAGATCCTGCCATTGCACTCCAGTCTGGGTAACAACAGCGAAACTCCGTCTCAAAAAAAAAAAAAAAAAAGGAAACAAAGTAAGAAAATTGCCCTCACAAATATGTAATACAGAATTGCAAAGAAAAAAATATATATGTTTGAGGCTTTAGGTTAGTTGGTTGTAAGAAGTAATGTTCAAATGATGTACAACAGTTGGGTGTGGTGGCACTCGCCTGTAGTCTCAGTTATTGGGGAGGCTGAAGCAGGAAAGAGCCTGTGTCTCTTAAAAAAAAAAAAAACAGGCCAGGCACAGTGGCTTACTACTGTAATTCCAAGCACTTTGGGAGGCTGAGGCAGGTGGATCACCTGAGATCAGAAGTTTGAGACAAGCCTCGTCAAAATGGCAAAACGCTGGCAGGTGCTTGCAATCCCAGCTACTTGGGAGGCTGAGGCACGAGAATCGCTTGAACCTGGGAGGCGGAGGTTGCAGTGAGCAAAGATTAAGCCACTGCACTCCAGCCTGGGCAACAGAGTGTGATTCTGTCTCCAGAAAAAAAAAAGAAAAAAATCATGGTAAGTAAGAATCATTCCATGAGTATCTTTAGAACAAAGGTGCTTCTATGCCCGCTTTGGCAG
This sequence comes from Callithrix jacchus, assembly GCF_049354715.1. NCBI lineage: Eukaryota > Metazoa > Chordata > Mammalia > Primates > Cebidae > Callithrix > Callithrix jacchus. The sequence goes on from NC_133508.1 coordinate 47,887,610, forward strand.
ATTTCCTTGATATGCTAGAGAAGGATGTACATCATTTGGCATCTCTCTTTCTTTTACTTTTTCTTTTTTGTTGTTTTTGAGACAGAGTCTCGCTCTTTCACCAGGCTGGAGCGCAGTGGCATGATCTCGGCTCACTGCAATCTCCACCTCCTAGGTTCAAGTTATTCCCCTGCCTTAGCCTCCGGAGTAGCTGGGACTACAAGGCACGCATCACCATGCCCAGCTAACTTTTTGTTTTAGTAGAGATGGGGTTTCACCCTGTTGGCCAGGATGGTCTCCATCTCCTGACCTCATGATCTGCCTGCCTCAGCCTCCCAAAGTGCTGGGATTACAGGCGCAAGCCACTGTACCTGACTTTTTTTGTTTTTGTTTTTGTTTTTTTAAACAAAGTCTCATGAGCCACCATGCCTGGCCAATATTTTTAAATTTATCATGGTGGCTGGGTGCAGTGGCTCATGTCTGTAACCCCAGCACTTTGGGAAGCCTCGGTGGGTAGATCACCTGAGGTTAGGAGTTCAAGACCAGCCTGGTCAACATGGTGAAACCCGTCTCTACAAAAATACAAAAATTAGCCAGGTATGATGGCAGGCACCTGTAATCCCAGCTACTTGGGAGGCTGAGGCCGGAGAATCCCTTTATCCGGGAGGCAGAGATTGCAGTGAGCTGAGACTGAGCCACTGAACTCCAGCCTGGGTGACAGTGGGAGACTCCATCTCAAAAAAAAAAAAAAATTGGTTGCTGGGCATGGTGGTTCACTCCCATAATCCCAGCACTTTGGGAGGACAAGGCAAGAGGATCACTGGAGTCCAGGAGTTTAATACCAGCCTGGGCAACATAGTGTGACTCTGCCTCTACAAAAAATTGGCCGGGGGCAGTGGCTCATGCCTGTAATCCCAGCATTTTGGGAGGCTGAGGCAGGTGGATCATCTGAGGTCTGGAGTTAGAAACCAGCCTGGCTAACATGGTGACACCCTGTCTCTACTAAAAATACAAAAATTAGCCGCTGTGGCGGTGGGTGCTTATAGTCCTAGCTACTTGGGAGGCTGAGGTAGGATAATTGCTTGAAACCAGGAGGTAGAGGTTGCAGTGAGCTGAGATTGAACCATTGCACTCCACCCTGGGTGACAAGAATGAGACTCCATCACAAAAAATTAAAAAAATAAAAGAAATATTAGCTGGGTGTGGTGGTTTGCGCCTGCAGTCCCAGCAACTTCGGAGGCTGAGGTGGGAGGAGCACTTAAGCCCAGGAAGTTGAGGCTAAGGGGAGCCGTGACTGCACCACTGCACTCCAGCCTGGGCGATAGAGTAAGACCCCCATCTCCAAATTTTAAAAAGGATCTTTTGTGAGCTAATGACATGACTGACTACTGAGGGTCCTTAAATAGCTTCAGGATGGGGGCTGGTCACCAGAAAACCCAAGCCAAGATCAGAGGGTTGGAACTTTCAGCCTCATTCCTGAGGGAAGACGGGCCTGGAGATCGAACTAATCACCAATAACCAATGACTTAATCAATCATTCCTATGTGTCTAAATGTCCACTAAAAACTAAACAATGGGGTTTGGAGAGCTTACATGTTGGTCAACATTCATGTGTGTAGTGAAAACATTGAGGTGCTGGGAGGGTGGCATGCTCCCCGTTTGCACTTTGCCCTATGCATCTCTTCCATCTTGCTTTGTCACCAGGCTGGAGCACAATGGCACAGTCTCGGCTCACTACAACCTCCGCCTCCCAGGTTCAAGCGATTCTTCTGCCTCAGCCTCCTGAGTAGCTGGGACTAGAAGCACATGCCACCACACCCAGCTAATTTTTGTATTTTTAGTAGAGATGGGATTTCACCATGTCGACCAGGATGGTCTCGATCTCTTGACCTTGTGATCCGACTGCCTCAGCCTCCCAAAGTGCTGGGATTACAGGTGTGTGCCACCACGCCCAGCCAGGCTGTTTCTTTCTTTTTTTTTTTTTTTTTGGAGATGGACTCTTGTTCTGCTGCCCAGGCTGGAGTGCAGTGGCATGATCTTGGCTCACTGCAACCTCCGCCTCCTGGGTTCAAGTGATTCTCCTGCCTCAAGTCTCCCAAGTAGGTGGGATTACAGGCGCCCACCACCATGCCCAGCTAATTTTTGTACTTTTAGTAGATATGGTGTTTCACCATGTTGCTCAAGCTGGTCTCGAACTCCTGACTTCAGGTGATCTGCCCACCTTGGCCTCCAAAAGTGCTGGGATTACAGGCATGAGCCAGCATGCCCAGCCACATCAGGCTGTTTCTGAGTTATTTATTTTATAATACACTGGTAATACTAAGTAAAGGGACTTTCTGAGTTCCGTGAGCCCTTCTAGCAAAAGATCAAGCCCAAGGAGGGGTTGTGGGAAAATAGGATTTGTAGCTGGTCAGTGAGAAATATAGGAGGTCCAGAACTTGCAACAGGTGTCTGAAGTTGGGGGCAGTCTTCTTAGACTACATCCTTAACCTATGTGGTCTGTGCTAACTCTAGGTAGTTAGTGCCAGAATTAAACTGGATTACTGGACACTCAGTTGGTGTCAGAGAGTTGGAGAAGTGGGGTTGGAAAAGACACCACACAATTGGTGTCAGGAGTTTAAAAACCCACACATTTGGTGTCAGAAGTGTTGAGAGTAGGCCAGGTCCCGTGGCTTATACCTGTAACCCTAGCACTTTGGGAAGGGGGCAGGAAAATCCTTTGAGGCTAGGAGTTCAAGAGCAGCCTAGGCAGCAGCGAAACCCTCTCTCTACAATAAACACCAAAATTAGCCAGGCACAGTGGCATGTGCCTGTAGTGTCCTGGCTATTTGGGAGACTGAGGGGGGAGGATCGCTTGAGCCTGGGAGGCAGAGGTTACACTGAGCCGAGATCTTGCCACCATACTCCAACCAGGACAACAGAGTGAGACCCCATCTCAAAATAAAAAATAAAAAAAGAATAAAAGAAAAAAAGGGTGTTCCAGAAAAAGGGTTAGGGGTTAAAATAAAATAAAATAAAAAATAAGTGTTGAGAGTGAAAACAGACCACATACAAACTCATCTTCTTCCCTTTCTCCTGACACCCTAGGAAATGTTCTGTGAAGGTCAAGTGTGCAAACAGACGTTCCAGAGAGCCTGATCCATACCCAGCAGCAGAACCCACTTGTGGCTGCAGCTTTATGCCAAATTACATTGCAGACGGAACAGACGTTTATCTATCCCATTTGGTGACGAGGACTCACGGCTGGAGAGAGTCACACAGCCTATAACCTGAAATCACCTAGATTACGGGGAAACTGCTCCACTTCAATAAACCTGTACAAATGACTCTGAAGTTTTTCCTTTTAAATTTAGCAAATTCCAGCATTTAAACAAATCTTTGAGGCCAGGCACGGTGGCTCAAGCCTGTAATCCCAGCACTTTGGGAGGCTGTGGGGGCAGATCACAAGGTCAAGAGATTGAGACCATCCTGGCCAACATGGTGAAACCCCTAATTTTTTGTAAAAATACAAAAATTAGCTGGATGTGGTGGCATGTGCCTGTAGTCCCAGCTACCCAGGAGGCTGAGGCAGGAGAATTACTTGAACCTGGGAGGCAGAGGTTGCAGTGAGCCAAGATTGTGCCACTGCACTCCAGCCTGGTGCCTGACAACAGAGCGAGACTCTGTCTCAAAAAAAAAAAATTAGCTGGGCATGGCAGCACGTGCCCATGGTATCCCAGCTACTCAGGGGGCTGAGGTGGGAGGATCACTTGAGCCTGGGGCACAGAGGTTACAGTGAACTGAGATCTCACCACTGCACTCCAGCCTGGATGACAGAGTGAAACCGTGTCTCAAAAAAAAAAGAGAAGAAAAGTAAAGGAAGACTCTTGCATCCTAGCCACTCAAGAGTCTGAGGCACAAGAATCACTTGAACCCTGGAGGTAAGGGTTGCAGGGAGCAGAGATCATACCACTTGCACTTCAGCCTGGGCGACAGAGTGAGGCCGTGTATCAAAAAAAACAAAAAAAAGAAAATCACTAAGGGGAAACTTCTGGGGTACGGAGGATTCTAGCTAAACCCACATAACAGGATTCTTGCTGTGGATAGACCATGGTGATCAGACATCATTCCAGGGTGTGGTGGAGGATGAAGAAGCCATCTGATATGGATGGTAATCAGACATATTGAAGGTGATCACACATTGAGGGTTGTGGGGTTCTTGCCAAATGACTTAAGCAGAATTATTTGCTAAAACTGGATTTTACAAGGAAGTGCACAGGTGAGCCTTGGAGAAGTTTCAGGAGCCAAACTAAAGTTTGGCCAAGCAAAGACTCTTTGTCATTACCAAAAGGAAATTTCCTCAACTATGAATAATAAAAAGTTTTTTTTTTTTAGACAGTCTCCTGTCTCCAGGCTAGAGTGCAATGGTGAGATCTCAGCTCATGGCAACCTCCATCTCCTGGGCTCAAGCAATTCTCCTGCCTCAGCCTCTCAAGTAGTTAGGATTACAGGTGCGCACCACAACACTGGCTAACTTTTCTGTATTTTTAGTAGAGACAGGGTTTCACCATGTTGGCCAGGCAGATCTCCAACTCCTGACCCCCAGTGATTCACCTGCCTCAGCCTCCCGAAGAGTTGGGATTACAGGTGGGAGCCACCGCACCTGCCCAGGATTTCTTTTATGTTGAGGGGACTGAGAAGCCATTGGAATATTTGGGGTCACAGAAGAGACATAATCTTTGTGCATGTACAGGCACGTGTGTGGTGGCGCATGCCTATAATCCCAGCTACTGGGGGGCACTGAGGCAGGAAGATCATTGAACCCAGGAAGCGGAGGGTGCAATGAACCAAGATGGTGCCCCTGCACTCCAGGCTGGGTGACAGAGTGAGACTCCATCTCAAAAAAAATTCCCATGGGCCAGGCACGGTGGCTTATGCCTATAATACCAGCACTTTGGGAGGCTAAGGTGGGTGGATCGCCTGAGGTCAGGAGTCCGAGACCAGCCTGGCCAACATGGTGAAACCCTGTCTCTACTAAAAATGCAAAAAAATTAGCCAGGTGAAGTGGCACACGCCTGTAATCCCAGCTACTTGGGAGGCTGAGGCAGGAGAATCACTTGAACCCAGAAGGCAGAGACTGCAGTGAGCCAAGAGTGCGCCATTGTACTCTAGCCTGGGCAACAAGAGCGAAACTCCTCTCAAAAAATACAAAAACAAAAACAAAAACCTTTTCATGAAATTACTACCAGATGTTGGCCCTTGAGCACCACCAGCTGGAAAGCTTCATCGTTAGCTAAGAAATATCTTCAAAGCAGGTACTTCCATGATCCACATACACTGGATGCTCTTAAAGAAAAAAAAAAGCAGGGAGAGGAAGATAAGGGAGGAAGAGGAGGAGAAAGAGCATTTCAGTTCTGCTTGTAATAATTTTTTTTTCAAACAGTCTCACTCTGTCATCCAGGCTGGAGTGCAATGGTGCAATCTCCACTCACTACAACTCCACCTCCCGGGTTCAAGCTATTCTACTGCCTTAGCCTCCAAGTAGCTGGAATTACAGGGAAGCACAACTGTAGCAGGCTAATTTTTGTAGTTTTAGTAGAGATGGGGTTTCACCATGTTGGCCAGGCTGGTCTTGAACTCCTGACCTCAGGTGATCCACCACTGTCTCAGACAGTGAAATTCAGTTTATGTATATATTTATATATATAAACTGCCTCAGCCTCCTGAGTAGCCGGGATTACAGGCTATATAAAATATATATATATATATGTGTGTGCGTGTGTGTGTGTGTGTGTGTGTGTGTGTGTGTTTTGAGACAGAGTTTCGCTCTATTGCCCAGGCTGGAGTGCAGTGGCGTGATCTTGGCTCACTGCAACCTTGGCCTCCCGGGTTCAAGTGATTCTCCTGCTTTAACCTCCTGAGTAGCTGGGACTACAGGGGCACGTCCCCATGCCCGGCTAATTTTTGTATTTTTAGTAGAGACGGGGTTTCACTATATTGGTCAGGTTGGTCTTGAACTCCTGACCTCGTGATCCACTCACCTGGGCCTCACAAAGTCCTGGGATTACAGGCGTGAGCCACCATACCTGGTCAGTCAATATATTTACAGTAAACACCTTTTTTTTTTTTTTTTTTTTTGTGAGACAGAGTCTCCCTCTGTCACCCAGGCTGGAGTGTATTGGTGAGATCTTGGAGATCTTGTCTCACTGCAATCTCCACCTCCCAAGTAGCTGGATTACAGGTGCATGCTAATTTTTCTATTTTTAGTAGAGACAGGTTTCACCATGTCTCCCAGGCTGGTCTCAACTCCTTTTTTTTTTTTTTTGAGATGGAGTCTCAAAACAGTCTTCTAATCACTATCAATAAACAAGCTAAGCTGAGCAGGGTGGCTCATGTCCATAATCCCAGAACTTTGGGAGGCTGAGATGGGTGGATCATCTGAGGTCAGGAGTTCGAGACCAGCCTGACCAATATGGTGAAACCCTGTCTCTACTAAAAATACAAAAATTAGTTGAACATGGCCTGTAATCCCAGCTACTGGGGAGGCTGAGGCAGGAAAATTGCTTGAACCCAGGAGTTGGAGGTTGCAGTGAGCTGAGGTTCTGCCATTGCACTCCAGCCTGGGCGACAAGTGTGAAACTCTGTCTCAAACAACAACAACAAAAACAACTAGCTTTGGGTTTAGGTTGAAAGTAACAGGCACATTCTCAATCCTCTTCCTCCTGTGAAAATATTTTCTGTGATTACCAGAATCATTAGTCATAGGCTGGGTGCAGTGGCTCACGCTTGTAATCCCAACACAGGTGGGATCACCTGTGGATCACCTGAGGTCAAGAGTTCGAGACCAGACTGACCAACATGATGAAACCTCGTCTTTACTAAAAATGCAAAAATTAGCTGGACGTGGTGGCGGGCATCTGTAATTTCAGCTACTCAGGAGGCTGAGGCAGGAGAATTGCTTGAACCGAGGAGGTGGAGGTTGCAGTGAACCAAGAGATGGCACCACTGCACTCTGGCGAGACTCTGTCTCAAAAAAAAAAAAAAAAAAGAATTGCTAGTCATAAAATTATAGAATAACGTTTTTTGTTTTCCTCCTGTGATGAGATGTGCGTTTATCTCATCACTTTGGGAAGTGCTTATCTGAGTATTAAGAATGACAGACAAGGGAGGGAATGCTAGCAGCTCCTAGAATGATGAACACTATCTGTGGTTCATTCAGTAAACTGTGCCCTGTATTCTTGTTAAGTCTGGTGGAATGGATATTATTGTTTTTTGTCTTATTTTGCCCCAGCCATGTTACCCGGAGTGGCACTGACCACGCCCCTAGTTCTGTGGGTGGTTTCTGATTGGTTTAATTTTGGTTGGCATTTCTCACATGAATAGGTGATTTGCTTGGGAGCAAGTAACATGAACACAGTTGGTCCAATCAGAGTGAGGAATTTTTTTTTTCTGGGAGGGAGTTTCACTCTGTTGCCCTGACTGGAGTGCAGTGGTAGGATCTTGGCTCACTGCAACCTCTGCCTCCCAGGTTCAAGCAATTCTTGTGCTCAGCCTCCCATGTAGCTCGGATTAGAGGCAGGCATTACTACACTCAGCCAATTTTTGTATTTTTAGTAGAGACAGGGTTTTACCATTTTGGTCAGGCTGGTCTCTAAATCCTGGGCTCAAGAGATATATCTGCCTCGGCCTCTCAAAGTGCTGGGATTACAGGCCTGAGTCATCACACCCTACCAGAATGAAGAATTTTTTTTTTTTTTTTTGGACACAGATTCTCCCTCTGTCGTCCAGGCTGGAGTGCAATGGTGCGATCTGGGCTCACTGCAACTTCTGTCTCCAGGTAAAAACGATTCTCCTGCCTCAGTCTCCTGAGTAGCTGGGATTAGAGGCAGGTGCCACCATGCCCAGATAATTTTTGTATTTTTAGTAGAGACAGGGTTTCACTATGTTGGCCAGGCTGGTGTCAAACTCCTGACCTCGCGATCAGCCCATCTTGGCCTCCCAAAGTGCTGGGATTACAGGCGTGAGCCACCGCGCCTGGCCCAGAGTGAAGGCTTTTTATATATTTTATTTTATGTATTTATTTATGAGATGGAGTTTTGCTCTTGTTATCCAGGATGGAGTGCAATGGCGTGATCTTGGCTCACTGCAACCTCTGCCTCCTGGGTTCAGGCAATTCTCCTGCCTCAGCCTCCTGAGTAGCTGGGATTAAAGGCACACACCACCGCGCTCAGCTAATTTTTTGTATTTTTAGTAGAGATGGGGTTTCACCATGTTGACCAGGATGGTCTCGATCTCTTGATCTCGTGATCCACCCGCCTCGGCCTCCCAACATGCTGGGATTACAGGCGTGAGCCACTGCGCCTGGCTTGGGATTTGTATTTTTAGTAGACAAGGTTTCACTTTGTTGGCCAGGCTGGTCTCAAACTCCTGACCTCAGGCGATCTACTCGCCTCCGCCTCCCAAAGTGTTGCAATTATAGGCATGAGCCAGTGTGCTGGGTCCTTCTCTAGATTTTTCTTGGAACTTCTTTTACGGCACATAACACTTTGTATGATGTATCACAGTTCTGTGTTTTATCTCTGTCCTTGACTGTGAGTACCTTATGCACAGGGTCATATCTAGTTTTGTTTATTTATTTATTTTTCTATTTTAAGACAAAGTCTCATTCTTGTTGCTTAGTCTGGAGTGCAATGGTGCCAATGGCACAGTCTGGGTTCACTGTAATCTCCGACTCCTGGGTTCAAGTGGTTCTCCTGCCTCAGCCTCCCAAGTAGCTGGGATTACAGGCATGCACCACACCTGGATAATTTTTGTATTTTTAGTAGAGACAAGGTTTCACCATGTTGGCCAGGCTGGTCTCGAACTCCTGGCCTCAGGCAATCCACCCACCTTGGCCTCCCAAAGTGCTGGAATTATAGGCGTGAGCCACTGCACCCAGCTGGCCTTTTTGTTTTGTTCTGTTGTTTTGCTTTTTTGTTTATTTTAAGAGACAGGATCTCATGGTGTTGCCGAAGCTGGACTCAAACTCGTGGACTCCAGTGACCCTCTGGCCTCAGCCTGAGTAGCTGGGACTCTAGGTGTGTGCCACCTATATTCTTTGTATCTTGCACAGTGCTTCAGCCCTTGCAGGTGTTTAATAAGTGGTCACCAAATGCAAGAATAGGTGAGATCATGTAAGCTGCACTGGCTGTCTTTCCTGACATTACCAAACACATCTGCTAAGCACAGCAAACATCCGGTCATTAGGCATAACCATGAAATCCCATGGAAAGAAAATCCCACTCCAAGCAAGAGGAATTCTGAATCCTAAAGCCAGGTAAATTTCACAATGGACAAAATTTAAATAATAACATTTAGAGGCTGTAAGTCAATCACACGTGTTTGTGCAGTGGCACAGTCTCAGCTCACTACAACCTCTGCCTTTTGGGTTCAAGTGATTCTCGTGCTTCAGCCTCCCCAGTAGCAAGGATTACAGGTACACACCTAAGTTTTTTGTATTTTTAGTAGAGACGGGTTTTCACCATGTTGACCATGGTGGTCTCAAACTCCTGACCTCTGGTGATCTGCCCAGCACGAGCCACCCTGCCTGGCCAGAGTCTTTCTTATCTCCTTTGCTGGCACCTTCATGACTCCTTGCTTCCGAATGATGAAGACCCCAAGGGATCAGTTCTCAGTTGAGATCTCTCTCTCTCTCTCTTTTTTTTTTTTTTTTTTTTTTTTGAGACCAGTCTTGCTCTGTTGCCAGGCTGAAGTGCAGTGGTGCAGTCTTGGCTCACTGCAAACTCCGCCTCCTGGGTTCAAGCTATTCTTCCACCTCAGCCTCCCGAGTAGCTGGGACCACAGGTGTGTGCCACCATGCCTGGCTAATTTTTGTATTTTTAGTAGAGACAGGGTTTCACCATGTTAGTCAGGATGGTCTTGATCTCTTGACCTTGTGATCTGCCCACCTTGGCCTCCCAAAGTGCTGGGATTACAGGCATGAGCCACCACACCTGGCCCAGATCTCTTCTCTTGATATAGTCACGCCTTTGGTAATCTCATCCTGCCTCAAAAATTTACATTTCATTTATGCACCAAAGATGCTCAATTGTCTACTTGACACCTTTACTTCAAGGTTTACCAGATATCTTACACTTAACATAACCCAAACTGAACTCTGTATCTTCCCTTCCAAGTCTGATCTGCCGATAGCCTTCTCTATCTCAATCAAAGGCAACTCGCCCTTCTACAAATAGTTACAGTTATCCTTTGCTTCTCTCTTTTGTATTTATTGTCACACACCATCCACAAATCCTGTTGGCTCTTCTTGAAAATATATCCAGAGGCTAGGCGCGGTGGCTCCTGCCTGTAATCCCAGCAATTTGGGAGGTTGAGGCGGGCAGATCACGAGGTCAGGAGATCGAGACTATCCTGGCTAACATGGTGAAACACTGTCTCTACTAAAAATACAAAAATTAGGCCAGGTGTGGTGGCTTACGCCTGTAATCCCAGCACTTTGAGAGGCCAAGATGGGTGAATCACCTGAGGTCAGGAGTTTGAAACCAGCGTGGCCAAAATGGTGACACCCATCTCTATTTAAAAAAAACAAAAACAAAAATTAGCTGGGTGTGATGGTGCGTGCCTGTAGTCCCAGCTACTCTAAAGGCTGAGGCAGGAGAATTGCTTGAACCAGGGAGGCAGAGATTGTAGTAAGCTGAGATCGCGCCATTGCACTCCAGCCGGGGTGACAGAGCAAGACTTTGTTTCAATGAAAAGAAAGAAGAAGAAGAGAGAAAGAGAGAATGAAAGAAATATTCAACCACTTCTCCCTACCTTTATTGCTGCCCTGTTGGTTTGAACCCCCAGTACCTGGCCCTTGGATCACTATACCACTCACCTGAGAACTGGTCTCTGTTCGTTTTCTTCTTTCTTCTTCTGATCTGCCCGCCTTGGCCTCCAAAGTGCTTGGATTACAGGCATGAGCCACCATGCCCGGCCGCTTCATTTTTTTTTTTGAGATGGAATCTCGCTCTATTGCCCAAGCTGGAGTGCAATAACATGATCTCAGCTCACTGCAACCTCTACCTCCTGGGATCAAGCGATTCTCCCGCTTCAACCTCCTGAGTAGCTGAGATTACAGTAATCTGTCACCATGCCCAGCTAATTTTTTTGTATTTTTAGTAGAGACGGGATTTTTCCATGTTGGTCAGGCTGGTCTTGAACTCATGACCTCAGGAGATCCACCTGGCTCACCCTCCCAAAGTGCTGGGACTACAGTTGTAAGCCACCATGCCCGGCAGGTGTCTGTGCTTCTACCTATGTTCTCTGTCTTAATCTGTTTAGGCTACTGTAACAAAATACTGTAGGCTGGCCACAGTAGAGTTTTTAAAATTAGTATGTTTTTAAAGATTACACTTGTAATCCCAGCACTTTGGGAGGCTGATGTAGGAGGATCACTTGGGGCCAAGAGTTTGAGACCAGCCTGGGCAACATAGGGAGGCCCTGTCTCTACAAAAAATAAAAAAATGACCTGGGTGTTGTGATGCGTGCCTGTAGTGTCAGCTCTACTCAGGAGGCTGAGGTGGGAGGATTGCTTGGACCCAGGAGGTTGGGACTGTGGTGAGCCAGTGGCCATGCCATTACACTCCAGCCTAGATGACAGAATAAACCCCTATCTCAAACAAAGAAATATGTAAATGAAAGGAAGTTGGTGTTCCTACCACAGGTGTGTCCAGTGAGGAGAGGGAGTGTGATGTGCAGACGAGAGGGGATAACGCTGGACCAAAGGCCTTCAGAAGGTGAGAGGGAAAGGAATCCAGAGTCCAGATGAAGGAGTTGATCTCTGACAGCAGCAGAAATAACAGCATATCCTGTCAGTTGTAAGTGGTTTTGTAGATCTAAGAGGATCAGGAAGCTTGCTGGCTCTAGTTTTATAGATTATCAGGAAGATTATCAGAAAAACATATCTCGACCCAGTGGGCTCTCTATGTTCTGGCACTTGAATAAAAGCTATCCTAAAATATTACAAATTCCAGAATTTACCTTCACAAACACCTTTTCTTTTTTTTTTTTTTGAGTTGGAGTTTTGCTGTTGTTACCCAGGCTGGAGTGCAATGGCACGATCTCGGCTCACTGCAACCTCTGCCTCCTGGGTTCAAGCAATTCTCCTGCCTCAGCCTCCCAAGTAGCTGGGACTACAGGTGCGCACCACCATGCCCAGCTACTTTTTGTATTTTTAGTAGAGACGGGGTTTCACCTTGTTGACCAGGATGGTCTCGATTTCTTGACCTCGTGATCCACCCGCCTCAGCCTCCCAAAGTGCTGGGATTATAGGCGTGAGCCACCGCGCCCGGCTTTTTTTTTTTTTTAAAGACAGGGTTTCACCATGTTGGTCAGGCTGGTTTTGAACTCCCGACCTCAGGTGATCCACCCGCCTTGGCCTCCAAAGTGCTTGGATTACAGGCGTGAGCCATCGTGCCTGGCCCACAAACACCTTTTCTTTAACTAGAAGGCTTGTTTTCGGATATGGAATCTTGCACTCAGGCTGGACTGCAGTGGCACCATCTAGGCTCACTGCAATCTCTGCCTCCCGAGTTCATGTGATTCTCCTGCCTCAGCCTCCTGAGTAGCTGGGATTACAGGAGTGTGCTACCATGTCCAGCTAATTTTTGTATTTTTAGTGGAGATGGGGTTTCACTGTATTGGCCAGGTTGGTCTCGAATTCCTGTCCTCAGGTGATCCACCCACTGAGGCATACCTTTTATTTCAGTCTCATGTTTCAGTTTGTTCTATCGTCTCCTCCTTTATTTGTTACCAGTTAAAAAAACATTTCTTTTTTCTTTCTTTCTTTCTTTTTTTTTTTTGCTAGTTTCCAGGTAATTCTAATGACTAACTAAGGTCTTGATGCTTGGTAGTTCCCAAGGGAGGCAGACAGAGTATTGTGCAAAGGAGGTAACGTAATGCTTAAATGAAAGAAACTGAACCAAACAGTAAAAACATGGGCTACATATTACAGACAACTGTGAGACCCTGTTATTTAGGATATTATGGAAAAGATTCTCCTAAGGAAAGTGGTGGAAACTCATCACTTAGACAAGTTAGAACACAACTATAAAGGTACTAAAAATTGTATTAGAGAGATTCGTTCTGTAAAAGACCCTGGGGGCTGAGTGCAGTGGCTCATGCCTGTAGTACTAACACTTTGGGAGGCTGAAGCAGAAGGATCACTTGAACCCAGAAGTTTGAGACCAGCCTGGGTAACATAGTGAGAGACCCCATCTCTACAAAAATTAACAAATTAGCCTGGTATGGTGGCATGTGACTATGATCCCAGCTACTTGGGAGGCTGAGGTGAGAGATTTGTTTGAGCCCAGAGGTGAGACATGTTTGCACCATTGCACTCAAGGCTGGGCAACAGAGCAAGATCCTGTCTCAAAACAAACAAACAAACACCCTGAGAAGTACATTATATGGCTAGAGACTTCTTTTCTAATTTTTCTATTTTTTTTTGAGATGGAGTCTTGCTCTATTGTCCAGGCTGGAGTGCAGTGGTGCAATTTCGGCTCACTGCAACCTCTGCCTCCCAGGTTCTAGTGATTCTCCTGCCTCAGCCTCCTTAGTAGCTGGAACTACAGGCATGAGCTGCCACACCCAGCTCATTTTTTTTTTTTTTTAAATGAGACAGAGTTTCACTCTTGTCACCCAGGTTGGAGTGCAGTGGCGCGACCTCAGCTCACTGCAACCTCCATTTCCTAGGTTCAAGTGATTTTCCTGCCTCAGCCTCCTGAGTAGCTGGGATGACAGGTGCCCACCACCATGCCCAGCTAATTTTTGTATTTTTAGTAAAGACAGGGTTTTACCATTTGGCCAGGCTGGTCTCGAACTCCTGGCTGGGTGTGGTGGCTCACATCTGTAATCCTAGCACTTTGGGAGGCCGAGGTGGGTAGATCACCAGAGGTCAGTTCAAGACCAGCCTGGCCAACATAGTGAAACCCCATCTTAAAAAAAAAAAAAAAAAAAAGCTGGGCATGGTGGATCACACCTGTAATCCCAGCACTTTGGGAGGCCAAGGTAGGTTGATCACCAGAGGTCAGGAGTTCAAGACCAGCCTGGCCAACATGGTGAAACCCCATCTTAAAAAAAAAAAAAGACTGTCTTAAAAAAAAAAGCTGGGCATGGTGGATCACACCTGTAATCCCAGCACTTTGGGAGGCCAAGGTGGGTTGATCACCAGAGGTCAGGAGTTCAAGACCAGCCTGGCCAACATGGTGAAACCCCATCTTAAAAAAAAAAAAGACTGTCTCAAAAAAAAAAAAAAAAAAAAAGCTGGGCATGGTGGATCACGCCTGTAATCCCAGCACTCTGGGAGGCCGTGGCGGGTAAATCACAAGGTCAAGAGATGGAGACCATCCTGGCCAACATGGTAAAACCTGTCTCTACTAAAAATATAAAAATTAGCTTGGCATGGTGGTACATACCTGTAGTCCCAGCTACTTGAGAGGCTGAAACAGGAGAATTGCTTGAACCTTTGAGGTGGAGGTTGCAGTGAGCTGAGATCATGCTACTGCACTCCAGAGTGGCGACAGAGCCAGGATCTGTCTCAAAAAAAAAAAAAAAAAAAAGTGGGGCACAGTGGCTCAAGCCTGTAATCCCAGCACTTTGGGATGCCGAGGTGGGTGGATCACGAGATCAAGAGATCGAGACCATCCTGGTCAACATAGTGAAACCCTGTCTCTACTAAAAATACAAAAAATTAGCTGGGCATGGTGGCGTGTGCCTGTAATCCCAGCTACTCAGGAGGCTGAGGCAGGAGAACTGCCCGAACCCAGGAGGCAGAGGTTGCGGTGAGCTAAGATTGCGCCATCGCACTCCAGCCTGGGTAACAAGAGCGAAACTGTCTCAAAAAAAAAAAAAAAAGAAAAGAAAAGAAAAAAGAAAAACAGAATATGAATAGGTATTTGCCCAGGGAAGATAAACCCAAGCAGATGTTCAACATCATCAGCTCCTAGGAAAATGAAAAACAAAACCAAACCACAAAGAGATACCGTTACATAACTACTAGCGTGGCTACAGTAAAAAAAAGACAGACAATGACAATTATTGGTACAGATGTGGAGAAGTTAGAACCCTCAGACATTGCTGGTGGCAGTGCAGCTGCTTTGGAAAACAGTTTGGCAGTTTCTCAAAAAGTCAAACATGTAACCTAGCAATTCCCCTCCTAGGTATATGCCTAAAAGGAATTAAAAATAATAACACATGTCAAAACAAAAACTTGTACATGAATGTTTATAGCAGCATTACTCAAATTGTCAAAAGGTGGAAACAACTCAAGTCACTATGAATTGATAAACAAAATGTGCCACAGCAATACAGCGAAACATTTGGCATGAAAGAAATGAAGTACAGATATATGCCACAATATGGATGAACCTTGAAAACATATGCTAAGTGAAAGAAGCCAGATCCCAAAGGCCACATGGTGTATTGTGCCATTGATTCGAAATGTCCAGAATAGGCAACTTCACTGACACAGAAGGTCCTTATCCTGCAGGAGTATGGGGAGTGACTGTTAATGACTTTGAGGGTTTCTTCTTGGGATGATGAAAATGTACTGAAATTGTACAGTGAAGATGACTGAACTGTGAACATAATAAAACCATTGTACACCTTAATTGGCTGAATTGTATGGTATGTAAATTAGATGGCAATAATGAGGCTAAAAAAAAGAGGTAAACTTTTAACATCAGTGTCACCAGGGGTTCAGTTCTGGCTTATACAGAATTCCATTCCTGGAGAGCAGATAATATGCACAGGCAGCAGTGGTTTATTTTTACTCACAAATTCCTTACATATCTGGTAGTCAGGTTCCTATTTTAAGCATGTAGCAAAGACATTGTAACTCTGAATTCTGGAATGCAGTCTCTATGGTGTAGTGAGCCATCCAATCCACTTGTAGTCCTCCTCCGTGGCAAAATCTGAAATTTCATGGTACTGTTATTTTGACTGATCAACTTAGATTTATATTTTATTTTATTTTTATTTTTTGTATTTTTAGTAGAAATGGAGTTTTGCTATGTTGGCCAACCTGGTCTCGAACTCCTGACCTCAGGTGATCTACCCGCCTCAGCTTCCCAGTGCTGCGGTGACAGGCGTGAGCCACCGCACCAGGCTTTTTTTTTTTAAGACAGGGTTTCACCTTGTTGGTCAGGCTGGTCTTGAACTCCCGACCTCAGGTGATCCGCCCGCCCTGGCCTCCAAAGTGCTTGGATTACAGGCGTGAGCCACCACGCCCGGCCTCAGGCCATTTTAATTAATTAATTAATTACTTTTTTTGAGGCTGAGGCAGGAGAATCGCTTGAACCCAGGAGGCAGAGGTTGCAGTGAGACAAGATTGTGCCACTAAACTCCAGCCTGGGTGACAGAGCAAGACTCTGTCTCAAAAACAAAACAAAACAAAAGCCGGGCATGGTGGCTCACGCCTGTAATCCTACCACTTTGGGAGGCCGAGGCATGATTTTGGCTCACTACAACCTCCGCTTCCCGGGCTCAACCCATTCTCCTGCCTCAGCCTTCCGAGTAGCCGGGATTACAGGTGCGCGCCACCATGCTCGGCTAATTTTTTGTACTTTTAGTAGAGACAGGGTTCACTATGCTGGCCCGGCTCGCTTGGAACCCCTGATCTCGTGATCCCCTCGCCTCGGCCTCCCAAAGTGCTGGGATTACAGGCGTGAGCCACCCGCGGCCGGCCAGATTTATATTTTAGAAAATATTTGTATTCTTGTGCACCTGAGGATGGTTTTCCCCCACTGACTCCAAACGTTTTCCTTGCATTTGTTGTGTAGAATTCAAAGTTATTTGGGTCTCTCATACATTTATACTTTCTAATGTTGCCAATACTTTTTGAACGTACTTAAAAAAAAAACCCCAAGAAGTATTTCCCTAAAAGGCCAAGGTAAAACAAAATGAATGGGAGTTCTTGTGTTCGAGTTTTCTTCCAACTGGGCTTTCCTGCAGGAGGTGGAAGAGTGTGTAGCAGATGCTTCAGAAAATGAGCGCTCAATACGGTAGATCACGCTTCTGGGGACAAAGAGAGGTTTTCCGTTTTCTTTTCCCTTGCTTAGGCGGCGGGCGCGCAGAGTCCAGAGGGAGCGATGGGGGTGTTTCTGGGCTCCCAGGTCACAGAAAAGCAGGCGACTGGGAACAACGGAGGCGGTGCAGGCCACCGGGCTGCGGGCCAGCGCCACCTTCAGACGGATCTTTCCTGGAGCGCGTTCGGCTGCAGTCCCTCCCGTGACCGGCCTACCTGTCCCGGGCCCGCCGCTCCCACCGCCCCTGCATGGTAGCCCTGGCAACGCCCCGCCCTGCCGCCCGCCCTCCCCTTGCCCCTCCCCCCGCTCGGCGCGGCTGCGCGGGAGGGGTGGGACGGGGGCGGGGAGAAGACGCAAGGTAGAGGGACTCGGCGGCGCGACGCACGCGGTCTATTGGCTGCCACGTCCCGGCGCCAGAAGCCCCACCTCTCTGACGGTGGCCACGTGATCCCTTTCAAAGATGGCCGCCCTGTTGTTTTGATGAATAATACTTGGTGGGGCGAGGGGGAAAGAGTAGGGGTGGAGGGGTAGGAGGATTTACTCTTCCAGCGAGAGCTACGCGCGTCCCATCCTCCCCCTCCCCCCTACCCGGACTCCGGCGTGGAGGCGGGGCGTGGCCGGCCTGCTTTGGGAGGGGAGGGGCTTCCCTTCCAGTGCTGGGCTCTGCCAGGACGGCTGTGGGGTCGCCTTACCTCGGGGTATCCACTCTGCAGTCGACTAGTTCCCGCCCGGGGCAAAGGGTAGGAAGGAGAGAAGGATCTGCTGTAGGAAACGCAGCTACCGCGCCACCATCACGAAGACACAGCAGACTCGGGGCACGAGACGAGCTGGAGACCGCGCTCCCTAGTCTGGGTAACCTGGGAAGCAGAGGGTAATAAGTGGCGCCTTAAGATAACCCTGTAGCAGCAGCAGTGGCGGCCAAAGGAGGCTGCTCAGGGAATAAGCGGCTGTAGTAGTCTCTGGGGCGATTGGAGTGACTGAAGCCCAGGCAGTTCAGTGCCTCTCGTGTTCTTATTTTTTAACCTCTGACTATGCAATTCTGAAACCTCCCCCATTCGGGGGACCAGACATCCTGATAGACACCTTCCACTCTCCTTCCTCCCGCCGTGGTCTCGAGAACAGAAGGATCTCTCCCTAACGCCTTTCACCATTAAGAGGAAAGCGATGGAGGAGCTGAGCGCTGATGAGGTGAGGAGATTGGGGGACACCTTGAGGGATTAGTTGGCAACTCTTTAGCGCTTTGGACAAGGATGATATTGCGCCAGTGCTGCCTGGCCTTTGGGCTTGGGGAAGGAACGGAGATGATATTTCCAAGAATAACATGACTTCCCGATAGGGTCTCTGGTTTTATTCTCCTTTATTCTTTTGCCTTCCTTCTTCATTCTGAACTCCATTAGCTGCTTTCCGAGTGTTCTCTTAGGGTCTGAAAAAGAGAGAGCATGTTGAGGTGTTTATTTTCTTCAGGGTGTGCAAGCAAGAAGGGCTAGATTTACATCAAGCTAAAGTGTGTGTGTCTGTGTCTTAGGAATTTAAAGAACAATTTTGGATGGAATGAGAATATATGGTAGATGAATATTTTTAAAGGATGCTTTGAAATTCCAAATATGTGTGGTTATTTCACTGTATACGTTGATTAAACATATCTTTTTGCTTGAGTGGCGGTTTACAGACAGGTTCTTTGATATTTAACAAAATATGTATCTTCTTAACAGTTTAGAGAATTCCAGTTATGTTCTAGTGACTTACTAGACCACTAACGACTTCTGGCATTCTTCTCTTACATTCTGTTTTTCCTACTTCTATCTTTCAAACTTGTGTTTTGCTGTAGCAGAGACTGAACAGGAAGCAAGTGGAAGCAAATGGCTCTGTAAACTCTCCTGTTCTCATATCTTAAAGGAGTTACACAGATCTACTTATTGATGTTTTAATCATTCTTTAATAAACTAGGTTGTTGTAAAAAAAAATAGTGGCAATTAGGGTACAAGGAATTTCCTATGGTTCTACTGCCTTTTCCCTGCCTTTTTACAAATTGGGAGCTTCCCTTTCGGGACCCTTGCTGGCTATGCCCTCTTCAGCCTACCTTCACATTTCTTCCACTGGTTCATCATATAAACTTCCCTTCTTACAGTATTAGGAAAGCAGTCATCTATCAGGTTGATTGTGCTATAAGACTTCCATGCTCCAGTTTTAGCTTCAGAGTACTTAGTGTGTTTACTTAGGGACTGAAATTCTTCAGGGATAGGACATGCAGTGCTGTGTTAAGGATCAGGTAGAAAAGGAAACAGATGATTTTGTTGCTTGTGATACTTGAATACTTGGTTTGGAAAATCAAGATGAACCATTCTGCGTTACTGACTTGGTTTTTTTCAAATACATCAGAAATATAATCTTAAAAGAATATTGAACAGTTTCTTTCAATAGGAAATATCAAGAGATCTCCTTAGAATCACTTTGTTTTATGTAGTTTTTAAAAGTTTCTCTACCCTCCCCCATTTTTCATTAATGTGAATTCTAGTGAGTAACTTCTCTTAAGGCAGATACTGTTTCTTAGTAGTCCGTTACTCCCAGAAATTACTTTTTTGTGTGTGTGATGATCTGTTAATAGTTCTTGGTTTAGAGACTTTTGCATACTTGTTTTCAAACCAGTGAGGCCTTATAGACCAGTGGAGATACTATATAATCTAAAAATGTGTCTTTTCACTTTACCCATCTTTGAGGAAGGTATAACTTTTTGTGATCATATAAGGAACACACGTAACCTTTGTGGAAGAAATAGAAGAAACTTTTCAAGGTCAACAGATAATTAAAGTAAATGAGAAGAATTAAATTCACTCATACAGGATCAGTGTAAAATTATCTTCAGCAAATTATTTGTCCTCAACACAAAGGGCTGGTTCAGTAACTGTTAATTTTACTCAGCAGAACCGACAACAAATAATATTTGTTTTTAATTTAAAAATTTTTAATTTTTTTTTTTTTGAGACGGAGTTTCACTCTTGTTACCCAGGCTGGAGTGCAATGGTGTGATCTCAGCTCACCGCAACCTCTCCCTCCTGGGTTTGGGCCATTCTTCTGCCTCAGCCTCCCAAGTAGCTGGGATTACAGGCGTGCGCCACCGTGCCCAGCTAATTTTTTTGTATTTTTGGTGGAGACGGGGTTTCACCTCGTTGACCAGGATGGTCTTGATCTCTTTTTCTTGACCTTTATGATCCACCTGCCTTGGCCTCCCAAAGTGCTGGGATCACAGGCGTGAGCCACTGCGCCTGGCCCAGAAAATTTTTAATTTTTTTGTAGAGACAGGGGTCTTGCCATGTTGCCCAGGATGGTCTCAAACTCCTGACCTCAAGGGATCCTCCCACTTCAGCCTCCCAAAGAGGGAGCCAAACAGTGTTTTTGGAAAAATATCTTTGAAGTTCTTAAAATTCAGTTAAAAATTTTTGACATTAGTTAAGCAATTCTCAAGAGACATTTCGAAAGCTTTTGCCTTTGTATTGTCACTCTGTAGTTGGAAACTTGTGTCAGATATGGTAGGTGACATTGATTTGGTTACAAAATAATATATTATTGAAACTTCAAGCTTGTATTTCAGGGTTAAAACAGGCAAGACAGTGATCTTTTAATCTAATTTAGGAAATTAGGTAAGGCAGAGTTTCATATTTTAACAAAATGAAAATGTATAATTATTCAGTTGGTGAAAAACAAAGGCTGATATTACCAGACTGGTAGCTTTAGGAACTTTTACGTTATGTGCACTTTTTGGTCCCTTTCATAGATCACCTAGAATTCGTGTGCTTTTAAGTAGAGTACTTTAACTTCATGGCTGTTTGTTATTTATATAGTGTATTACAGTGAGTTCATTGCTCTGTAGTTCACTGCCTATAGCTCATTGCAGAACCATGACTAAGTTCATTCTCTTCAGGAACCTCTTCAGTCGAGATTTCGCCACTGCACTCCAGCCTGGGAGGCATTCCAAACCATCATTATTTACGTTATATTAATTCTATAACCTACTCATGTGTTGTTTTTCATGTCTCAAGATGGTTCTGTGAGTAGGTAGTGTGTTTGTTTGTTTTTGAGACAGGATATGGCTCTGTTGCCCAGCCTAGAGCGCAGTTGCACGATCTTGGCTCATTGCAACCTCTGCCTCCTGGGCTCAAGTCATCTTCCCACCTCAGCCTCCCAAGCTAGGACTCCAGGCTCATGCCACCATACTCGGCTAATTTTTGTATTTTTTTCTGGAGACAGGGTTTCACCATGTTGCCCAGGCTGGTCTCAAACTCCTGGGCTCAAGTGATCTGCTTGCCTCAGCCTCCCAGAGTGCTGGGATTGCAGGGGTGAGCCACTGGGCCCAGCTGAGTAGGTGTTTTAAACTGTTTTTTAACAGTGGTAATGAGATTGCATTGAAGTGATTTTTCCCTCCTTTCTTCTTCTTCTTTTTTTTTTTTTTTGAGATGGACTTTCGCTCTTGCACTCAGATTGGAGTGCAATGGCGCGATCTTGGCTCACCAGCCTCCGCCTCCCGGGTTCAAGTGATTCTCCTGCCTCAGCCTCCCCAGTAGCTGGGATTACAGGCATGCGCCACCACGCCTAGCTAATTTTGTATTTTTAGTAGAGTTGGGGTTTCTCCATGTTGGTGAGGCTGGTCTCGAACTCCTGAACCAAGGTGATCAGCTTGCCTCAGCCTCCCAAAGTTATGGGATTACAGGTGTGAGCCACGGTGCTCGGCCCTCCTCCAAAGTCTTCTTTATGACCAGTTCATCTGAAAGATGGTTGGCTGGGATTCAGGGTGTGGTCACGATTTTAGAAAGTGTAAGTATTCTTTCCCAAAGGCAGAATATGTGACCCTGTACTTTTTAGCAGTGTTCCGTAAATGGAAGAAAATTGACATTTAAGGACAGCCTTAGAAGCCTGTTCTGTGCCAGGCACTCTATACCTCTGTCTCATTAGATAAAACATTATAATCAAGCAGGTACTATTTTCCTAATTTTATTTTGTATTTATTTTTCTTTTTTTTCCAAAGAATATACCAAGTAATATTTTCCTAATTTTAGAAGCCAGGAAACTGAGATTTAGGTTAAGTAACTTGTCCATAGTGACCTGACTTAGAAGTGACGGGTTTGGAATTCAAACCCAGTGCTCTTGACTCAAAAGCCCTTTTTGACACATTTTATTGCTCAAAACTGACAAATTCACCACAGTTTCTATGTAAATATTCTACATAACATTGACCCACTCTGCTTTGATAGACATAGTTTTTCTGTAGAAGTGATGTTTTGCATGAATCCATTCATGATGTGATCAGGGCTTTTTGGTACTGGTCCTCCTACCCCCAAATTTTTTGGGATGCCGAGGCAGGCGGATTACCTGAGTTCAGTAGTCTGAGACCAGCGTAGCCAAAATGGTGAAACCCAGTCTCTATGAAAATACAAAAGATAGCCAGGTGTGGTGGTGGGCACCACCACATGTAGTCCTAGCCATAAGGGAGGCTGAGGCATGACAATCACTTGAACCCAAGTGTTGGAGGTTGCAGTGAGCTGAGATTGCACCACTGCACACTATAGCCTGGGCAACAGAGCGAGATTCTATCTCCAAATAAAAAAAAAAAAGGAAATCCAGAAAAATGGCCGGCACAGTGGCTTAAGTCTGTAATCCCAACACTTTGCAGGGCCAAGGTGGGCAGATAGCCTGAGGTCAGGAGTTTGAGGCCAGCCTGCCCAACATGGCGAAACCTCGTCTCTACTAAAAATAAAAAAATTAACTGGGTGTGGTGGTGCACACCTGTAATCACAGCTCCTCAGGAGGCTGAGGTAAGAGAATCACTGGAACTCAGGAGGCGGAGGTGATCCTAGGCTCAGGTGATCCACCTTCCCCCAGCTTCCCAGAGTGCTGAGATTGCAGGTTTGGTTTTGGACCACCAAAAAGATGAGTCCACATGGAGATTGTGCCAGTGCACTCCAGCCTGGGAGACAGAATGAGATGTCATCTCATAAAAAAAAAAAAAAAGAAAGAAATTATAATTAAATTGGATTAGAGGAGAAAGGAATCCAACAATTTTTTTTTTTTTTTGGGAATCCAACAATTATAAAATAGTGCCAGTTACTACTGTGGAGGTATGTGCAACTCACTGAAGAAATGTGGATAGGGGGCCAGGCACAGTGGCTCACACCTGTAATTCCAGCACTTTGGGATGACAGCGCGGGCGGGGGGGGGGGGGGCGGGAATCACCTGAGGTCAAGAAGTTCGAGACCAGCATGACCAACATGGGGAAACCTGGTCTCTGCTAAAAATACAAAAAGGTAGCCAGATGTTGTGGCGCATGCCTATAATCCCAGCTACTTGGGAGGCTGAGGCAGGAGAATCACTTGAACCTGGGAGGTGGAGGTTGCAGTGAACCGAGATCACACCATTGCACTCCAGCCTGGGCAGCAAGAGGGAAACTCCTTCTAAAAAAAAAAAATAGAAACATGAGAAGGGACCCCCGGAGGGGAGAGGGTCTTAGTGAAGACTTGAAAAAAAAAAGTGATACTTATGCTGAGTAGCAATTGCCCTGGAAACTGGCTCTGAAATTGGGGAGCTCAAGAAATGCACCACATAGTGTGACTGAAGAGGTGGGTTTTCCCTCGGTGTGTGGCGGGTACCTGATCTCAGAGGGCTGTTAGAAACATTTAGGAGTTCGAACTTTCTTTTTGTTGTTGTTTTTTGGGACAGAATCTCGCTCTGTCCCCCAGGCTGAAGTGCAGTGGCGTAATGTCAGCTGGAACTGGAGCTGGAGCCTCCGCCTCCCAGTTCAATAGATTCTTTTGCCTTACCCTCCCAAGTGGCTGGGATTACAGGTGTGTACCACCATGCCCTGCTAATTTGTTTTTTGTATTTTTAGTTGAGCTGGGGTTTCACCATCTTGACTAAGCTGGTTTCAAACTCCTGACCTCAAGTGATCCACTTGCCTCTGCCTCCCAAAGAGCTGGGATTACAGGTATGAGCCACTGTGCCCAGCCAGAGTTTGAACTTTCTCTGTAAAATGCCTTTTAGGTATTTTAAGACATTAGAAAGATGCCTGGCAAGGGAGTAGATGTTAGTTTTGAAGAAGGTGGCTACAGACTGTAAGACAAATTAGGAGGCTGTTGTTGTTGTATAGGAGCGAGGCAGTGGAGTCTAAGGGAACTAAGGCATTGCCTGTGGGAATGTGGGGGAGCAGACAGACACCAGAAATACCAAGGACTGAAGTTAACCCAGTGTTGATGATCACTTAGCTGTCAAGGGGGGAAGAGGAGGAGAGGTGGAGAAGTCATGCCTTGGTTTCTAGCTATGGTGAAAGATAGGAGTCGCATAAGGATTCCAGAGAAGCAATCGATTTTGGAGAAAGCAGATGTTTCTTTGTTTTTTCTTTTGAGACAGGGTCTTCCTTTGTCACCCAGGCTGGAGTGCAATGGCATGACCTTGGCTCACTGCAACCTCTGCCTCCCAGGCTCAAGTGATTCTCCTGCCTCAGCCTTCCAAGAAGTTGGGATTACAGACACATGCCAGCCACGCCTGGCTAATTTTTATATTTTTAGTAGAGATGGTTCACCGTATTGACTAGGCTAATCTCGAACTCCTGACCTCAGTGATCTGCCTGCCTCAGCCTCCCAAAGTGCTAGGATTACAAGTGTGAGCTACTGTGCCCAGCCTTTGGCTAATTTTTGTATATGTTGTAGAGACAGGGTCTCGCCATGTTGCTCAAGCAGGTCTCAAAATCCTTGGCTCAGGTGATCCACCTGCCCCCAGCTTCCCAAAGTGCTAGGATTACAAGTGTGAGCTACTGTGCCCAGCCTCTGGCTAATTTTTGTATATGTTGTAGAGACAGGGTCTCGCCATGTTGCTCAAGCAGGTCTCAAAATCCTTGGCTCAGGTGATCCACCTGCCCCCAGCTTCCCAGAGTGCTGAGATTGCAGGTTTGGTTTTGGACCACCAAAAAGATGAGTCCACATGTAGAACCCCACTCTGGCCTACCTGCTCTAACGTCCCCACTTCTTTGACCTTTTCTTTCCTTGCAACAGGCCTGAGGACCTGAGGTCCCTTTTTTTCCTCAGTAGAGAGTTCCTACCGTTCGCTTTATAACCAGGGCTCTTCCTCAAGCCTGGGAGGATGGTGGGATGTAGCCTGCCAGGCCCTTTCTCCACTCCTTTTGTTCGTTGTAGACAAGAGACAGAGAATGATAATAATAAGGATATTAGCTACACACTTAATGTGTTTCACAAGGTTTGCATTCTTTCTTATCCCCTGTTTTACAGATAAGAAAATGGAGGCTAATAGAAATTAATTTATTGAAAGGCGCAAAACTAGTAAGTGGTAGAACCTGAATTCTAATCCAGAGTCTGACTCCAGAGTTTTCTATCTCTTTACTAAACTACCTCTAGTACAGAACTAACCTGAGCCGATTGTAACATTTATAGCATTCTTTTTTTTCATTTGAGACGGAGTTTCGCTTTTGTTGCCCAGACTGGAGTGCAATGGCGTTCACTGCAACCTCCGCCTCCTGGTTCAAGCAGTTCTCCTGCCTCAGCCTCCCGAGAAGCTGGGATTACAGGCACCCATCACCATGCCAGATGATTTTTATATTTTTAATAGAGACAGGGTTTCACCATATTGGCCAGGCTGGTCTAGAACTCCTGACCTCAAATGATCCACCTGACTCAGCTTCTCAAAGTGCTGCGATTACAGGCATGAGCCATCTCACTTGGCCTTTTCTTTTTTTTTTTTTGAGATGGAGTCTCACTCTGTTACCCAAGCTGGAGTGCAGTGGCACCATCTTGGCTCACTGCAACCTCTGACCCCCAGGTTCAAGCGATTTTCTCTGCCTCAGCCTCTTAAATAGCTGGGATTACAGGCGCCCAGCGCTGCACCCAGCTTTTAATAGCTCCCTGCTCTTGTCGGGAAAGAAAGCAGGAAGGCTTCTCTGTGCAAAGTACATTTTCTTGCAAGGCACTTGTGACTAGTGGAGATGTTTCCCTGTAAACAGTTCGTTCAACAGCGCTTTCAGTTTACTAGATGCATGCCCGATACCAGACAAATGCCGCTTCTGTGGAGCTTCATTCTAGTAGGAGGAGAGGGATAAAAAACCAGCATGTTCACATAAGATGTCATTTGATGAGTAGTGCTGTGAAGAGAAATAGGAACGGAATATTGTTACGGAGTATCTCTCTGGCTAAAGGGACAGAGAACAATTGGAGATGTTTAGTGTGTGCACTTTTAGGAGATGGTCTTGAAAAGAATTTCAGGGGTGGCTGGGAGCTTGCTCAGGGAAGAATGTTCCCAGGTACAGGGAACAGCAGGTACAGAAGGCCTTGAGGTGGACACATTCTTGAGCTGTTCCAGGAATAGCAAGGAGGCCACGCATGGTTGAAGCCTGCTGTGCAAGGGGCACAGTGGCAGGAGGGAGTCATTCATTCTTTTTTTTTTTTTTTTTGAGACAGAGTCTCACTCTGTCACCCAGGCTGGAAGGCAGTGGCACGATGTCAGCTCACTGCAACCTCCACCTCCCGGGTTCAAACTATTCTGCCTCAGCCTCCCAAGTAGCTGGGATTACAGGTATGTGCCACCATGTCCAACTAATTTTGTATTTCTCAGCAGAGATGGGGTCTCACCATGTTGACCAGGTTAGTCTTGAACTCCTGACCTCATGTGATCCATCCACCTCAGCCTCCCAAAGTGCTGGGATTACAGGCGTGAGCCACCGTCCCTGGCCATCTTTCAGTAAAAACTTACTAAGTTCTCAGAAGTGTTTTTCAATCACTTCTGAGCTATACTCCCCTCCTTCTTGTTTTCATCACATTTTAATATCTTTGAAATTGAGATGCTTCATATAAATAGATGGTGTAATTGCTGTTGGCTAGGTGGCAGTTGTGACACAGTTGTCATTTCCTGTTTAGGTGTGAACCTGGTTATACCTGTTCATGTAATCACCCCTTCAACTGAGTGCTACAATGTTAAATTTAGTTGCCATTTTAAATGCCTTCCAAAAAAAATTACACTTAGATTCAGCAATGAAAGCAAATGTTGCTTTGTATGCAGAGAGGAACAGAAACAGCAGGTGAGGTGTGTATTTGATATTTCTTTTTGTGTGCGGGGGTGTGTGTGTGGGGGGTGTGTATTTGATGTTTCTAAAGAAAATGTTTCTTGTTGGAGGAATGACCACGTTTCCATGTTTCTTTTTTTTGAGACAGTTTTTCTCTGTCACCCAGGCTGGAGTGCAGTGGCACAATCTTGGCTCATTGCAACCTACACTCCCGGGTTCAAGCAGTTGATTCTCTTGCCTCAGCCTCCCCAGTAGCTGGAACTATAGGCATGTGCCACTACGCCTGGCTGATTTTTGTATTTTTAGCAGAGACAGGATTTTGCCATTGTTGGCCAGGCTGATCTTGAATTCCTGACCTCAAGGGATCTGCCTGCCTCAGCCTCCCAAAGTGCTGGGATTACAGGTGTGAGCCACCGCACCCAGCCCAATTTCATATTTCATTGCATAATACCAGCAAGTGAATTAGGGCAGCGGTCCCCAACCTTTTTGGCACCAGAGACTAGTTTTCATGGAAGACAGTTTTTCAATTGGTGATGGTGTGATGTGGGGTGGGGAAGGGTTTTTATTTTTTTTATTTTTTTTTGAGACGGAGTTTTGCTGTTGTTACCCAGACTGGAGTGCAATGGCACGATCTCGGCTCACCGCAACCTCCGCCTTCTGGATTCAAGCAATTCTCCTGCCTCAATCTCCTGAGTAGCTGGGACTACAGGAGCGCACCACCATGCCCAGCTAATTTTTGTATTTTTAGTAGAGACGGGGTTTCACAATGTTGACCAGGATGGTCTCAATCTCTTGACCTCGTGATCCATCCGCCTCGGCCTCCCAGAGTGCTGAGATTATAGGCGTGAGCCACTGCGTCCGGCTGGTTTTTTTTTTTTTTGAGATGGAGTTTTGCTCTGTCACTCAGGCTGGAGTGTGGTGGTGCGGTTTCATCTCACTGCAACCTCCACCTCCGGGGTTCAAGCAGTACTCTGCCTCACCTCCCAAGTAGCTGGGATTACAGGTACCCACTACCACACCGGCTAATTTTTGTGTTTTTAGTGACAGCGTTTCACCGTCTTGGCCAGGTGGGTCTTGAACTCCTGATCTCGTGATCCATCTGCCTTGGCCTCCCAATGTGCTGGGATTACAGGCATGAGCCACTGCACCCAGCCAGAGATGGTTTTGAGATGATGCAAGCACATTACATTTATTGTGCTTGTGCTTGCTCTTTCTTTCTTTTTTCTTTTCTTTCTCTCTCTCTTTCCCTTTCATTTTTTTTTTTTTTTTTTTTTTTTTGGAGGCTAAGTCTTGCTCTGTCACCTAGGCTAGAGTGCAATGGCGTGATCTTAGCTCAGTGCAACTTCTGCCTCCTGGGCTCAAGCGATACTCCCACCTCATCCTCCTGATTAGTTGGGACCATAGGTGCACACCATCATGCCTGGCTAATTTTTTGTATTTTTGGTAGGACAGGGTTTCACTATGTTGGCCAGGCTGGTCTTGAACTCCTAAGCTCAAGCAGTCCGCCCACCTCAGCCTCCCAAAATGCTGGGATTACAGGCATAAGCCACCGTGCCCGACCTGTGCACTTTATTTTTGTCATTATTATATTGTAATATATAGTGAAATAATTATACAACTCACCATAATGTAGAATCAGTGGGAGCCCTGACCTTGTTTTTCTGGGGGTGATGGGAGAAAGTGACAGATCGTCAGGCATTAGATTCTTGTAAGGAGGGTGCAGCGTAGATCCCTCAAATGCAGAGCTCAATGTAGGGTTCACGCTCCCGTGAGAATCTAATGCCACTGCTGATCTTATGGGAGGCAGAGCTCAGGTGGTAATGCCAGTGATGGGGAGTGGCTGTAAATACAGATGAAGCTTCACTCCCTCACTCACTTGCTCCATTGGTGCTGGTCTATGGCCCAGGGGTTGGTGACCCCTTCGTTAGGGGGCTTCAGGGGCAAAAATCCATAAGTCTCTGAAGTCATGTCACATTTTGTAACTGAACATATGGTTAGGAGGATTGCATTTCACACTCAAGCAATGCAACCTTAGGTCAGCGACACTCCACATTCCTCAGAAAGAAATTTCAGAGCTATGAGAGCCTGGTGTAACTGATGATGGCTCTGTCCTTGTCTGTTGTTAAGGCATTTTGTTGTGGTTTAATGTGCAGTTTTTTTTTTCTTGGTGATGAAAAATAATGGTAGTTTACAATCTGACACATTTGATGAAATACAGTTTAGGTCCAGCATTGTTCTAGACCCTGAGGATATACCAGGGAACAAAACAGACAGAAATCTCTGTCCTCCTGGGCATTCTGGCTGCTGCAAAGAAACTAGATAAGGAAGAAAGTGCAAAAGCCAAGAGACAGGAGGCCATTGAAGGAGTCCCAGTGAGAGGTGACCCCAGCTGGGGTCAGTGGTTGAGAGGGGCAGAAAGGGTCAAACAGTAGATGGTCAGGCACATTTTCTGGGTAGAGCCAATAGGATTGGGTAGTATGTTCCATGTGGGTCTGAAAGAGTGGAGTTGAAAGTGCCAGGCTGGGCCGGGCGTGGTGGCTCATGCCTGTAATCCAAGCACTTTGGAGGCCAAGGCGGGTGGATCACCTGAGGTCGGGAGTTCAAGACCAGCCTGACCAACATGGTGAAGCCCTGTCTTTATTAAAAAAAAAAAAAAAAGTGCCAGGATGAGTTAGGTTATCATCGAGTTGATTGCTGTAACAGACATGAAGTGGCAGCTGCATAAGGCAGATAGCTGTTTATTTCTCTCTAAATAGAAGTCTGGTTAGGAGGCCGGGGCTGGAATGGCAGCTCTGTGCTCATTAGGAGCTCAGGTGCCTCCTGTCTTGTACCAACTTTCCTACCATATGGCGTCCATCTTTTGGCCCTTGTATGTCTGCATTCTGGCCAGAGAGAGGAGGGGAGGTCATGTGCCTCTTTCTTGGCACAGCTTGAAAGTTGCACAGATCACTCCTGTTTACCTCTAACAGGCGGGAACCTAAGTCACATGGTTACAGCTACTTGCTGGGAAGGTTGAGAAACACAGTGTTTATCGGGCAGCCATGTGTTCAGCTGTACGTTCTCTCTCATTAGAAAGGGAGAACAGTCTTTGCCTTTCTTTCCAAATCCTTCTCCCAAGGGGACGACCCCAGATCAACTTCGGGGTCCAGAATCTCTGGGTGATGTACATTCCAGGAATCTTTAGTTTAAAACAGAGTTATCAGGGGATCTGCTATCCCCCATACAGTGATAGAAAGGAGAGGAGAGGATAATGGAAGTAGAAACCCATATTTGGAAAAGGGAAGAATGGGGAGTACACACCCTGCACCGGTCCATAGCCGTTGTCAACTCCTGCCAGGCTGAGCTGTGAGCGCTTCCTGGCTTAGCAGTACTGTGAGGTTCTGACCTTAACTTTCTGGCAGCCTTGATTCTGGTCCCTTGGAGGAGCTCCCTTGTGCCTGGCCCTCTGTAGCCTCTGACTTTACTCTCTGGGCAGTTTTTCTGTGGATTTGTTCCTCTGGGGTCAGGTCTGAGTGGGCATTGGAGGCTATCCTCTTTGTAGGGCTGAAGAGTTTCTCCAGCTTGCTTCCTGTTGGATATTGAAGGAGTAGGCTTTTTCTTCTTCTTTTTCTTTTGCAGTGGGGCAGGAGGAGCAGGGGAAGGGGGCCAGGAGTAGGCTTTTTCAACCCTACATAGCCCCACATGACCAGACTCTGTGTAAACTTTGACTGTCAACCATGGACATTCGTTAGGCAGATCTATAGTCCCTTTTATCTGTGCACATGGATTGGTAAGCTTTGCCTTGAGTCTGTTTCACGCTTGCTGGATTTCTTGCTTAAAGTGGCATGAAGCCAATAAGGACGCAAATTTTGTATTGTTCAACCAGTTTCCCTAGAATTACAGGCCATGATGGCATGCAGGCTGTTTTCTAAGGTATCATGGGTTTTGCCAAATGTTTGAATGTGACCCATGAGGGTTGCCATTCTTCCATCCTACAATATCTGTGCCCATGCTCACCCCTTAGCCAATTCTACCTATTTGTATTCTGTTAAGGTTGAATACTTCCAGCTTCCAAATTCTGTGTATTGCTTAGGATATTGATTTGACTGCTATGGCAGAGATTGGAAATAATAATGGCTTAAACAAGATGGAAGTTAATTTTTTTCTACTTCAAGTGAAGATCTGGATAGGTGGTTGAGAGCTGGCCTAGTAACTCTATGTCTGCTAGGGGGCCAGATTCATGCTGTTTTGTGTTCTGTCATCCTCTAGCTTATAGTCCAGAAGGGCTGCTCCAGCTTCTTTGAGGAAATTTACATCCCACTCCTCAGGATGGGACTCAAGTGGGAGAAGATGGCATCTTCTATCCCTTAAGAGCGTGACCAGAAAGCTTCGTATGTCATTACTTACATGTCCTTGGCTACAGCTTAGTCTCCTGGCCACACTCAAATGCAAACATGACTGAATGTGTTTTATTTTATTTGTTTATTTATTTTATTTTTTTGAGATGGAGTTTTGCTCTTGTTGCCCAAGCTGGAATGCAATGGTGCCATCTCAGCTCACTGTAACCTCTGCCTCCCGGGTTCAAGAGATTCTCCTGTCTCAGCCTCCTGAGTAGCTGGGATTACAGGCATGCACCACCATGCCCAGCTAATTTTATATTTTTAGTAGAGATGGGGTTTCACCACGTTGGTCAGGCTGGTCTTGAACTCCCGACCTCAGGTTATCTGCCCACCTTGGCCTCCCAAAGTGCTGTAATTACAGGTGTGAGCCACTGTGCCTGGCCACATTTTATTTTATTTTTTTTAGAGACAAGCTCTTTTCTGTCACCCAGGCTAGGGTACAGTGGCACGATTATAACTGTAGCCTCTAACTCCTTGGCTCAAGTGATCCTCCTGCCTTAGTTTCCTGAGTAGCTGGGAGATGTGTGCCACTAATGTGTGCCCAGCTAATTTTTAAATTTTTGTTAGAGATGAGGGTTTCACTGTGTTGACCAGGCTGGTCTTGAACTCCTGGCTTCAAACAGTCCTCTTTCCTTGGCTTCCCAGGGCCCTAGGATTATAGACATGAGCCACCGTGTCCTACCTGAATGCGTTTTAGGAGGCAACTAGCTTCTCTATCACAGGGATACCAGGAATTTTGGCTTAAGCAGCTCAGAAAATGGAGTTTTTGAGTTCTATTTGAGATGGGGAAAATGGAAAGAGAAGATTGGGAGGGAGACATTATCGTCTGGTTTGAACATATTATGAATCTGCTTCCAGTTTTTTTATCCACGTGGAGCTGTTAAGTAGATTGTTGTATAGGAGTTTGTAGTTCCTGGGGAGGTTGGGGTTAGGGCTCCTAATCTGGAAGTTGTCATCGTATTTAAAATCATGAGAATGGACAGATTTTAGCTTGAGTGAGCATAAATGCAGAAGAGAAGAGGACTGAGTCTCCAACCGTTCCAGCAATTAAAGGCTGGGCCATCAGGAGGACTCAGAAAAGGAGACTGATAAGGAACAGGCACTGAGGTTGGAGGGCAGTCTAGAGAGCATGGAATCTGGGGTCCAGGGAAAGTATTTCATGATGTGGGGGGAATGCTCAACTGTGTCTGGTGTTGGTAAAATAAGAGGAGGACCAAGACTTGACTGGGATTTGGTAACATGGAGGCCCTTGGTTACCTTGACAGGACTGATTTCATTGCTGACTGGAGCAGGTTCAAGAGAGAATGAGAGGAGAGGGGAGCGTGCTTGGGAGTGAGGCATAGGCTCCAGGGGTGCACTGGGAAGCCATCTGTAGATGGCGGAAGCCATGGGTTTTAAAGAAAGCATGTGGTGAGCATATTTTTTTTGGTTTTAACTTTTCCCATTCTCTGCTATAATCACTACTTTCTTTATTCATTCAACACTCACTCTATTTCTCTCTCTTTCCCCAAGGGAGGAAGTAGATAGATTTGTATATTATTCCTAGTATGACGTTTTGGGCCTGAAGAGTACCAAATAATAAATTTTGAGTCATAATATGGGGAACATTGGATCATATGATAGTTTTTAGAGCTTTAAAAAAATAGCTGAGTGACAAATATTTAAGGGTAGGAGACTTGAATATTATTTGATTTGTTTGCTTAATTTCAACAAATATTTTTGGACAATGTGCCAGGTACTGAGGGATGTACCTGTGGAGATGCTGCACGAATATGACTAACACCTGGTCTACCTTCAGTGCCCTCACTCTCCAGGTGGGGAGACAGGAGCACAACCAGCTAGACTTCAAGTGCTAAACAGACATTTCAGTAAAGGGGGTACAGTTGGTGGAGCAGTTAATTCTGATGGGAAATGTAAGGAGGGGACTGGGAAGATTTGAATTAGTCTTTAAAGATCATTAGGATTTTGACATTTGGAACACTGTAGCCAGGCGGAATGATGCATGCCTGTAATCCCAGCTACGCGGGAGGCCAAGACAGGAGGATCACTTGGACCCAGTAGTTTGAGGGCAGCCAAGGCAACATAATAAGACCTTTCTCTAAAAGCAAAAAAAAAAAAATTTTTTTTTTTTTTGGGGGGACAGATTCTCACTCTGTTGCCCAGGCTGGAGTACAGTGGTGCAATCTCAGGTCACTGCAAACTCCGCCTCCCAGGTTCAAGTGATTCTTCAGCTTCCCGAGTAGCTGAGATTTAGGTGCCCGCAATCACACCCGGCTAATTTTTGTATTTTTAGTAGAGACAGGGATTCACCATGTTGGTCAAGTTGGTCTTGAACTCCTGACCTGAGGTGATCTGCCCGCCTTGGCCTCCCAAGGTTCTGGGATTACAAGCGTGAGCCACTGTGCGTGGCTAAAAAATTTAAAAAATTTTGGGAGGCCGAGGTGGGCAGATCACTGAGTCCAGAAGTTTGAGACCAACCTGGGCAACATAGGGAGACCCGCTATTTAAAAAAAAAAAAAAATTAGTCAGGTGCTGTGATCCATGATCTGTGTAACTGCACTCCATTCTGGGTGAGAGAATGAGATCCTGTCTAAAAAAAAAAAGTTAAAAAAACAAGTCTGTGGTGAAGAGAAATGTTTCATTTACTTCTTACTCTGGCCAAACTCTTTATATTCATTCTTTTGAAATATGAGAACCATTGAAAAAATACTGAAGATGGTGACAGATATGGGATATTGGTAGCTGCTTGCTGATCTGAAAGGTTTTTTTTTTTTTGAAACAGTCTGGCTTTGTCACCCAGGCTGGAGTGCAGTGGCGTGATCTTGGCTCACTGCAAACTCCACTTTCAAGGTTCAAACAATTCTCCTGTCTCAGCCTTCCGAGTAGCTGGGATTATAGGCATGTACCATCACACCTGGCTAATTTTTGTATATTTAGTAGAGATAGGGTTTTGCCGTGTTGGCCAGGTTGATCTTGAACTCCTGACCTCAGTTATCTGCCTGCCTTGGCCTCCCAAAGTGCTGGGATTACAGGTATGAGCCACCTCGCCTGGCCTAATCTGAAAGGTTTTGAGGTGTATCAGGTACTGCCAATTGTGTGACCCCAGGCTCCCTAAAACCACTAAGGGTCTGCAGCAGCTGACAGAGTAGGAGTTGGGGGGAAGTTGGAGGAACAGGAAAGGGGTTTTATTAAAATTACTTCTCTCCTAATGTTAAGCACACGGCACTGGATTGTCTGTTCACTTGGTGTATCTCCTACTGGGATGTAAACTCCTGACTCTTCTTGTTCACTGCTTTTTATCCACGTCCTAGCACAGGGCTTGGCACAGAGTAGCTCAAAACAAATACTTGTCGAATGAATACAGCGATACAACATGTCTTTTCATGACTCTCAGTTTAATTTTTTTAAATGGAGAGGGAGTTTCACTATGTTGCCTAGGCTGGTTTCCAACTCCTGGCCTCAAGCCATCTTCCCTCCTCAGCCTCCCAAAGTGTTGAGATTATAGGTGTGAGCCACCACAACTGGCCTGACTCCCAATTCTTATATTGCAATAGTTTATTTGTTCTCTATATTAAATTGTATTAGTTAGGTTAAGGTAGGCACAAGAAAGAAGCCTCATTGTCAGAGCTCTAATTCAGAATCAGACATACCTTCAGGTGTTTTAGTTTGTTTGATTTTTATTTTGAGAAGGGCCCAGGCTGAATGCAGTGGCATTATCATAGCTCAGGGCAGCCTCAAACTCCTGGGCTCACATGATCTTCCTGCCTAAGCCTCCTGAGTAGCTGGGACTACAGGCATGGCATTGTCCCTGGTTCTTACCTGGATTTTATTTGGACCAACAAATTGGTCTGTGATCATGGTCTTTGGTCAGACCTGTGTCTATACTTGTCACCAGGGCCAGCTTCACAGGCGTGTGATTGCAGGCAGAGGTGCCCCACACGTGGTTTAATGTTCTGCTGTTACTGTCTTGAAATTCTTAATACATTTGAACAAGGCAGGATGCATTTTCATTTGGCATGGGGCCCTGAAAATTCTGTGGCTAGCCTTGGTTGTCCTTGACTTTTTCTGTGTAGGTGGATATATGCCTGGGTAGATGTTGCAGTTCATTTGGACTATTATTTAAAAAAATGCTATAAAGTAGGTAGCTTGTACACAGCAGCAATTTATTACTCACCGTTCTGGAGGCTGAGAAGTCTCAAGATTAAGGTGCTAAGAGATTCGGTGTCTCTTGAGAGCCAACCTCTTGGTTTGTAGGTACCTGTTTTCTCACTGTGTCCTCCCTTGGAGGAAGGCACAAAGGAGTCCCCTGGGCCTTCGTTTTGTAGATGGAGTCTTACTCTGTCGCCTAGGCTGGAGTATAATAGTGTGATATTGGCTCACTGCAACCAATTCTC
Source organism: Callithrix jacchus (assembly GCF_049354715.1). Lineage (NCBI taxonomy): Eukaryota > Metazoa > Chordata > Mammalia > Primates > Cebidae > Callithrix > Callithrix jacchus. Next base: position 47,923,461 of record NC_133508.1, read on the forward strand.
CTGCCTCAGCCTCCTGAGTAGCTGGGATTATAGGCATAAGCCACAATCCCCAGCTAATTTTTGTATTTTTAGTAGGGACAGGATTTCACCATATTGATCAGGCTGGTTCAAGCTATTCTCCTGCCTCAGCCTCCTGAGTAGCTGGGATTATAGGCATAAGCCACAATCCCCAGCTAATTTTTGTATTTTTAGTAGGGACAGGGTTTCATAATATTGATCAGGCTGGTCTCAAACTCCTGATCTTGTGATGCACCCACCTTGGCCCCCCAAAGTGATGGGATTACAGGTGTAAACCACCATGCCTGGCCCCCTGGGCTTTCTTTTATAAGGGCATTAATCCAGAGGTCATGAGGGATTCTGCCTTCATGACTTAATCACATCCCAAAGGCCCCATTTCCTAATTCTGTCAGCGACCCTCCCACCTCAGCCTCTCGAGTAACTGGGACCACAGGTGTGCACAACCATGCATGGCTATTTTTTTAAATTATAATTTTTAAGTTCAGGGTACATGTTCAGATGTGTAGGTGTGTTATATAGGTAAGTATGTGCTATGGTTGTTTGTTACACCTGTCAACCCCTCACTTATTGAGCCCAGCATGCATTAGCTTTTTTGTTTTTGTTTTTGTTTTTGAGACAGAGTCTTGCTCTGTTGCCCAAGCTGGAGTGCAAAGGCGTGGTCTCAACTCACTGCAACCTCTGCCTTCCAAGTTCAAATGATTCTCCTGCCTGGGCCTCCCGAGTAACTGGGATTACAGGCACCCACCACCATGTCTGACTAATTTTTGTATTTTTAGTAGAGACAGGGTTTCACCATGTTAGTCATGCTTATCTCTCCTGACCTCAGGTGATCTGCCCACCTCCGCCTCCCAAAGTGCTGGGATTACAGGCATGAGTCACTGTGCCCAGCAAGCTATTTTTCCATTAGCTCTCCATAGCCACTGCATGGCCAGTTTTGAAATTTTTTTTTTTCTGAGACAAGGTCTTGCTCTGTGTCACCCAGGCTGGAGTGCTGGAATGCAGTGGCATGATCACGGCTCACTGCAGCCTTGACATTTCAGGCTCAAGTGATCCTCCCACCTCAGCCTTCTGATTATCTGGGACCATAGGTGGTGCCACCATGGCTAGCTAATTCTTTTATTATTTGTAGACGAGCTCTCACTGTGTTGCCCAGGCTGGTCTTGAATTCCTGTGTTCAAGTGATCCTCCTGCCTTGGCCTTCTAAAGTGCTGGGATTACAGGCATGAACCATGGCACCCAGCCCTTAAAAACTTTTTTGTAGGCTGGATGCGGTGGCTCACGCCTGTAATCCCAGCACTTTGGGAGGCCGAGGTAAGGCAGATCACCTGAGGTTGGGAGTTCGAGACCAGCCTGACCAACATGGAGAAACCCCATCTCCACAAAAAAAAATACAAAATTAGCTGGGTGTGGTGGCACATGTCTGTAATCCCAGCTACTCGGGAGGCTGAGGCAGAAGAATCACTTGAATCCGGGAGGTGGAGGTTGCAGTGAGCCGAGATCTCACCATTACACTCCAGCCTGGGCAACAAGAGCAAAACTCGGTCTCAAAAAAAAGCAAAAACAAAAACAAAAACTTTTTTCTAGTCATGATGTCTTGCCATGTTCTCCAGGCTGATCTTGAACACCTGTCCTCAAGCGATCCTCCTACCGCGGCCTCCTAAAGTGCTGGGATTACTGGTATGAGCCACCATGTCTGGCTGATATTGAATCTTTAGATAACTCATTTTACTTCATCAAGTCTTTTTTAAAAGTCGTTGGGGTAGTAATTAGAAATAGATTTCTTCTTTTTTAAAAAAATCAAGATTTTTGACACATAAGCATTTACTTCCACATTCTTTTTATTTTGTTATTTTTCTTTTGTAAGCTGTTTCATTTCTTCCATGATTTAGAGGAACTATCTTCAAACCAACACAAATTTATATAAAATATCTGGCCATTTCCTAACCAATTGAGTAATTTGTTATACAGTAAGCTACCTCACATCTTTCAGCTGGAAATACATTAAATTTGAATAATAAAGACATTACATAATGAATTAGGACACAATTAAAGTTTACTTTGAATAGTTCTTTGGGGGAGGGAGCACCACACTTGTACTCAATGAAGAGAAACATTTTTATAGTTCAGAGGTCTTTTATTTATTTATTTATTTTTGAGATGGAGTTTCGCTCTTGTTGCCCAGGCTGGACTGCAGTGGTGCAATTTTGGCTCACTGCAACCTCCACCTCCCGGGTTTAAGCGATTCTCTTGCCTTACTTAGCCTCCCGAGTAGCTGGGACTACAGGTATGCACCAACATGCCTAGGTAATTTTGTATTTTTAGTAGAGATGGTGTTTCTCCATACTGGTCAGGCTGATCTCAAATTCTGACCTCAAGTGATCTGCCCTCATCAGCCTCCCAAAATGCTGGGATTACAGGCATGAGCCACCGTGCCCAGTCATCTTTTTTTTTTTAACACCTCTTATGCCGTGATTTCATAGGTAAAAGGTTCCAGCAGCTCAGGCTTCTTCCCTTTAGTTCTCACACAGTATGCTTCTCTGGGTGGAGCAGGCTGGCACTTCAGTTGAATCCAGGTACCTTTCTCTTTGGCTTTCTTTTTTTTTTTTGAGGCAGAGTTTTGCTCTTATTGTCCAGGCTGGAATGCAATGGCAAGATACTGGCTCACGGCAACCTCCGCCTCCCAGTTTAAGCAATTCTCCTGCCTCAGCCTCCTGAGTAGCTGGAATTACAGGCATGTGCTACAATGCCCGGCTAATTTTTTGTGTTTTTAGTAGAGACAGGGTTTCACCATGATGATCAGGCTGGTCTCAAACTCCTAACCTCAGGTGATCCGCCCGCCTCCCAAAGTGCTGGGATTAGATGCATGAGCTACCACGCCCGGCTTTGGCTCTCTTCTTTTTCCGATCATTTTCCTTCATGAGTTTTAGGAAGTGATGTCTGCTCTTAGAGTGCTTAGTGTGCTCAATATGCATATTAATTGTCTTGGGAAGACTGTCGCCCTTGTTCATTTACTATAATGTCAGCAGCATGCTGGGGAACATTGTAGACTCTTCCAGTCTAGCCGTGGTAACGCTCGTGGGGCATTGTTTTTGGAATAGTACCCATTCGCTTGGTGTCTGCAATATCACCTTTCTTACAGATTTGTGTGTATGTGGCCAAAGGAACAACTTTATGTTTCCTAAAAGGCCTAGAGAAAATATACTGGATGCTTCTCCTCTTTGCCTTGTGTTTGTCATTTTGGCAAATTACTGGAAGATGGCGGTTCTGACTGACTGAAAGGATCCCCATTCTTTTTGTTTGTTTGTTTTTTGAGAGATGGGTATTGCAATGTTTCCCAGGCTTGTCTTGATCTCCTTGGCTCAAGCAATCCTTCCGCCTCAGCCTCCCAAAGTGCTGGGATTACAGGCATGAGCCACCGTGCCCAGCGAGGATCCACATTCTTTTTTTTTTTTGAGATGGAATCTTGCTCTGTTGCCCAGGCTGGAGTGCACTGGCAGTATCATGGCTCACTATAGCCTCTCACTTTTGGGCTCAATTGATCCTTCTGCCTTAATCTCCCGAGTAGCTGGGACTACAGGTGTGTGCCACCACATCCAGCTAATTAAAAAAAAATTTTTTGATCCAGGTGCGGTGACTCACATCTGTAATCCCAGCACTTTGGGAGGCTGAGGCAAGTGGATCACTAGGTCAAGAGATCGAGACCATCCTGGTCAACATGGTGAAACCCCGACTCTACTAAAAATACAAAAAATTAGCTGGGCATGGTGGCGCGTGCCTGTAGTCCCAGCTACTTGGGAGGCTGAGGCAGGAGAATTGCCTGAACCCAGGAGGCAGAGGTTACGGTGAGACAAGATCGTGCCATTGCACTCCAGCCTGGGTAACAAGAGTGAAACTCTGTCTCAAAAAAAAAAAATACAAAAATTAGCCAGACTTGGTGGCACATGCTTATAGTCTCAGCTACTCAGAAGGCTGAGGCGGAAGAATCACTTGAAGGCGGAGGTTGCAGTAAGCCAAGACTGTGCCACTGCACTCCAGCCTGGTGTCAGAGCGTGACTCCATTAAAAAAAAAAAAATTGGCTGGGAGCGGTGGCTCACGCCTATAATCCCAGCACTTTGGGAGGTTGAGGCGGGTGGATCACGAGGTCAAGAGATCGAGACCATCCTGGTCAACAAGGTGAAACCCCGTCTCTACTAAAAATACAAAAATTAGCTGGGAATGGTGGTGTGCCCCTGTAGTCCCACCTACTCGGGAGGCTGAGGCAGGAGAATTGCCTGAACCCAGGAGGCGGAGGTTGCGGTGAGCCGAGATCATGCCATTACACTCCAGTCTGGGTAACAACAGCGAAACTCCATCTCAAAAAAAAAAATTTTTTTTCTTTTATAGGTGTGGCATCTCATTATATTACCCAGGCTGGCCTCAAGCCTTCCTCCCTCAGTCTCCCAAAGTGCTGGGATTATAGGCATGAGCCACTACACCCAGCCAACATGAGGTAAAAGTTACCAGAATCAGGTTTTTTTTTTTGAGACGGAGTTTCGCTCTTGTTACCCAGGCTGGAGCGCAGTGGCACGATCTCAGCTCACCGCAATCTCCGCCTCCTGTGTTCAAGCAATTCTCCTGCCTCAGCCTCCCGAGTAGCTGGGACTACAGGCACGTGCCACCATGCCCAGCTAATTTTTGTATTGTTAGTAGAGACGGGGTTTCACCATGTTGACCAGGATGGTCTTGATCTCTTGACCTTGTCATCCACCCGCCTTGGCCTCCCAAAGTGCTGGGATTATAGGCATGAGCCACTGCGCCCGGCCCACCAGAAACAGTTTTATGGAATAGTGTTAGAAGTAGTGGATGCTGGCCAGGAGCAGTGGCTCATGCCTGTTATACCAGCACTTTGGGAGGCCAAGGTGAATGGGTCACTTGAAATCAGGAGTTTGAGACCAGCCTGGCCAACATGGTGAAACCCTGTCTCTACTACAAATACAAAAATTAGCTGGGTGTGGTGGCACGTGCCTGTAAGTCCTAGCTACTTGGGAGGCTGAGGCAGGAGAATCACTTGAAGCTGGGGAACAGAGGTGGCAGTGAGCCGAGATTGCACCACTGCACTCCAGCCTGGATGACAGAGTGAGACTTTGTCTCAAAAAAAACAAACAAAAAAAACCCCAGAAGTAGAAGTAGTGGATGCTTAGTTGTCTAAGTCCATCTTGTCTGTTGAACCAAGTAGGATTGAAGATGAGAATGGAGACAGTACTATCCACTTCTATTCCCTGGGAGGTTTTTGGTTATAAAAGGCTTGAAGTTGCTGCAGCAAGAAACCTTTTTTAAATAACAGACTGCAGTTAAAATGAGTCTACTCGCAGCATGTTTCTCTGCCATGTCATGTTTGGCAGTTTTAGGTTTTTGATCTTTCGGTTTCACAATTAGCTGACGTGTGAGGTGCTTTTTAGTAGTTTTGTAAACATTCATGTTATTTAGATAAAGCAGAGCCTTCCACAAAGGGGAACGGTGTCTGACCCTAAAAGGAAGACTAAAAGAGCAAAGGGATGGAAAAAACTAGTAGGTTTAAGTTATTTTTTAAAAAAAGACTATTTGCTATGGGTCACATAGACACTTTTCATTTGTTCAGGAAATATTTGCCAAGTGCTCTCTGGGAGTTAGGTACGTTACAGTTGCTGGGAATACAGTTGTGAATATAATAGACCAAATCCCTGCTCTCTTTGAGCTTGTATTGTGCTGGGTGGGGATAGACTATAACCGATAAATACATACTAATTCAAGTTGTGTTCTATATTACCTTTATTTCTGATGAGCGTTTTACAACATTAGAGATATTTTGGAGGCTGGGTACCATAGCTCACGCCTCTAATCCCAGGACTTTGGGAGGCCAAGAAGGGCAGATCACCCAGGTCAGGAGTTTGAGACCAGCCTGCCAACTTGGTGAAACCCTGTCTCTACCAAAAATATAAAAAAAAATTAGCTGGGCATGGTGGCGGGTGCCTGTAATCCCAGCTACTCGGGAGGCTGAGGCAGGAGAATCTCTTGACCCGAGAGGCGGAGGTTGCAGTCAGCTGAGACTGCAACAAGAGCAAAACTCCGTCTCAAAAAGAGATATTTTGTCACCTTCTTATAAATGGGGAAATCAAGGCTTAGCGAAATAACCCAGCTGGAAACAGGAGCAGCTGAGATTCTGGCCAGTAGTAGCTACGCAGTTCCTCATTGTGTAGAAAGCTTGGAAAGATGGGGCCTGGGGTAGCACTTCACTCACCCATTGCACGTGATTGGCTCTCTGATTAACTTTCAGGTGGAGTGCTTCATTCCTTTATTCATGAGACAAGGCCTCACTCTGCCACCCAGGCTGAAGTGCAGAGGCACACTCATGGCTCACTGTAGCCTCAGCCTCTCCAGACCCAGGTGTTCCTCTCACCCCAGCCTCTTGGATAGCTGGGACTACAGGCATGTGCCACCACATCTGGCTAATTTTTGTATTTTTTTGTAGAGATGGGGTTTTGCCACACTGGTCTTCAACTCCTGGGCTCAGGTTATCTGCCCACCTCACCCTCCCAAAATGCTGGGATTACAGATGTGAGCCACCACGCCTGGCCTCTTATTATTCTAATTTGAAGTAGTAATATTAATATTTTAAGTGTCATGGGTGACTCAAGAAAGCAATTTAATTAGGCAGGTTTATTCCTTTGGTCCTTAATTCTCACCACCTGGCAGAATAGGGTTAAGTATATTTAACTTCTTCATGTTATTGATTAGATGCAAAAAACACAATTAACAATTTTTGTTACAGTTTATAAAATTCCTTGTATTTTAAAAAAGATACAATTAATTACTGCCTGGCTTTGGAGAATTAAAGGATCACAACCTTTTTCTACTTCCTGAGAAAATATCATTTACAGTCTTTTTTTTTTTTTTTTTTTTTGAGACAGAGTCTCTGTTGCCTAGGCCTGGAGTGCAGTGGCATGATCATGGCTCACTGCAGCCGCAAACTACTGCGCTCAAGCGATTCTTCTGCCTTAGCCTCTGAGTAGGCACACACTACCATGCCAGGCTAATTTTTTTATTTTTATTTTTTTAGAGAAGGGGTTTCACCATGTTGGCCAGGCTGGTTTTTAATTCCTGATCTGAAGCAATCCACCTGCCTTGGCCTCCCAAAGTGCTGGGATTATAGGCGTGAGCCACCGTGCCTGGTCAATTTTTTGATTTTTTGTAGAGATAGAGTCTTGCTGTGTTCCCCAGGCTGGTCTCTAACTCCTGCACTCAAGCAGTACTTCCCTGGGAAGTTGAGGCTGCAGTGAATTGAAATCGTGCCACTGCACTCCAGCCTGGGTGACCGAACAAGACCCTGTCTCAAAAAAACGAAAAGAAAAGAAAAATGTGTATTTTGCTAGTAATTGCCAGAAGTTGGCCTTTGTAAGTATTTTGTGCTTTTTTTTTCTTTTTGAGAGATTGACTCACCTGGGAAAGTTCTCATGGAGGAAGGTGACTCACCTTGCCTGCATTCCTTTGGCAGGGAAGGGAAGCATGAGAGGCAGTGGAGGGCATGTAGGTAAAGAGAGGTTAGAGTAGAAGGAACACCTGGGCTGTCAGGTGTGGGGTGACCTTCTCAGGTCATTTCCATACCAAGACTCTTATGAGAGTGAAAGGGACTCTATTACAATTAAAGTGGAGTGCCAGGAGTACCCTTGCTGAGGCCAGGAGCCGACATGGATGGTCCCCTTCTGGAGGTGACACATTTGAGCTATAGGGGAGTGCTTGGGTAAAAGCACTAGATGCTTTAGGGTTTTGATCTGGGAGTAAGTCCTGGACATGGTTACAGTATTCTTTGGAGAAGAAATGTGGTTGAGCAATCAAGCTTTTTGTAACCGTTGAGTAAACATTTTTTTGAGTTGGGTAAGTAACCTGGAACGTGCAGCAGAAATTGATTGGAAAAATGCGGTTGCAGGGTGACTGTGCTACTCTACCCTTGTCTCTTTGCACTCTGTCATATTCATCCTATAACATTTCTCAATTGCTTGGAAGCCTTCGTACTTTACTTGTCAATGCGGACATAGGGAAGTTGGGCTTGTTGAGCTGTTAGGTTTTTATGTGTTAAAACTCGTGCTGGAGAAAGTGCACAGGAGCCAGGCAGTGGTGCACGGGTTGCTGGGTGGTGGGCCAGGGGCACTAGAAGCTGGATAGGGGTTATGGGGTGCAGAGCTGGTGTGCACTGGGAGCCAGGCAGTGGGGACTCTGGAATCTCAGTGACCACAGTCAATGCTGCATCCTGAGCCCACCTCAGCTGCTGACTGCAGATGGTGCTGATTGGTACTGCAAGGGTACCTGGCACCTGGAGAACCACTTCAGTAGCTGGTGTGACACTGACCTGAGCCTTCTGGGAGGCACTGAGAAATGCTTGCTTTGAGTTTGACATCTGTGTCACCTCAGGTCGGAAGACAGCAGTGCTGACCCCCTGGACGGTACTGGATGTCACTGACCAGATGTGGCTGCCAGTAGGTGCACCTTATAGAGTAGCACTGTGAGGGTCTGACTGGCCTCAAAAAAGCAGAAGCTGTTGCCAAGAACCATGAGGCCCAGATAAAGATCTGGATGCCTCTGATAGAGCTGAACATCTCTTATTTATTTATTTATTTTTAAAGATGGCCAGGCTGGTTTTGAACTCCTGACCTCAGGTGATCCACCCACCTCGGCCTCCCAAAGTGCTAGGATTACAGGCGTGAGCCACTGCGCTCGGCCTCAACATCTCTTGTACAGCAACAGCAGCAAGGATTGCTGGTGCGCAGACTTCACTGTAGGGCACCTGCTTTTCTCTAAGAGTCTGAAGGTCACTGTTGTTGGAGCTCTGGCCTTTTGGAATGAAGAAATAATTCCCTACTCCCAGGAGAGGAAACAGGTTTTGATTGAGGCGCCTGGCAGCAGCTTTCCTGGCATGGTTGAGCCTTGGGAGGGTCTCCTGGAATAGGGCATCATGGAGCCGACTCTGGGTATTCCCATTGTCTGTGAATTGAACAGGAGCTTGAAGCCCATTGAGCTCATGCATTTCCTGGGAGATGAAGAGGCCATGCATAAAGCCATGGATGCTTAGGGCAAGGCCGAAGTGTGAAGGCCAGCAGCCCAATCCCATCCCAAGAACACCCTCCTGGTCCATCCCATTCCTCTATGCCTCTCACCTCCACATGTCACAGTGACCATAGATGTAGGCATCTGAAGTAGTTGAGGAGATCCGGAGGCCCCCGTTTTTAGTTTAGGCATTTTTGTCTCCACTCCTTTCTCACAATCAGAATGGCACTTCTGGGGCATAAGTCTTCAGCTCAAGCCATGGGAAGGCTCCTCTTACCCAAGAGAGCTGAGGGGTGGCCACTCTGGGGACTTTGCTAGTGCTTTGTTTACTTGTTTACTAAGGACCTGCTTTAGTAGGGGATATGGAGGAACCATGCTAAGGCATAACCAATGAGGAGAAGCAGGAAAGCTGTTTGTATTCCTGGGAGCCAGTCCTGTACTATTCCATAGTGAGGTCCCTGTGTGTGTATGTGGAGGGGGTTGGAAAAGGTTGGGGGTAGATGAGTGTAACTTGCTTGGTGATTTAAATCAAGCAGCTACAGTCACTTAACGACAGAAATGCACCATTATGTGAACACCATAGGGTGTAGTTACACAAATGTAGGTGGCATAGCGTATTCCGCACTGAGGCTCTATAGTAGAACTCCTAAGATACTTATGGTATAGCCTGGGTATTGCTCCTGGGCAACAAACCTGTACAGCATGTGACCGTACTGAACAGAAAAGGCACAGTAAAAATATGGTATTAGAATCTTACCGGACCACTGTGGTGTATGTGGTCTGTCATTGACTAAAACGTCGTTATGCAGCCCATGACTGTATTTCCTCTCTGACCTCCCCAGAGGAGCTGGCTTCAGAAGATTCGAATCAGTCCTGAATGTTTATGTATGGCATTTGACTTTACCAAAACAAAACAAAGCAAAATGAAAACCTTTCTGGGCTTTTAGTGGCCGTGGAAATACTCCTACATGTGGTCGTCAGAAAATAAGCCATCCCTCAGGCACCTTGACTTCTGAGGGATAGAGGTTCATTTTGTGGTGTATTTTAGAATCCCTAGTAAGCTAGTGAGATTCTGGACAATTTTTTTTTTTTTTTTTTGGAGATGGTCTCATTCTGTTGCCCAGGCTAGAGCGTGGTGGCACAGTTGTAGCTCAGTAGGCTCAAGTGATCTCCTGCCTCAGCTTCCTGAGTAGCTAGTACGACAGGCACGTGCCACCATGGCGGCTAATTTTTAAAATATTTTTGTAAAGATGGCATCTTACTATGCTGCTCAGACTCGTCTCCAGCTCCTGGCCTCAAGTGATCCTCCCACCTTGGCTTCACAAAATGCTGGGATTACAGGTGTAAGTCACCGCACCTGCTCCTGGACAAGAGTTTGTTTCTACCTTCTGTCTTCTGTTTTTATTTTTACCTCAAAAGACAATGAGATGCATAAATTAAGCATACTATAAACCTATGGCATATTTACTTGTAGAATTTATAGTATTCAAATCCATCCTTTTTTTTTTCAAATCCATCCTTTAATAATAAGGCATAAAATGGCAATATCAGAAGAGAGGAACAGACAACTGACCACATTTCTGTAATTGTGCAAAACAAGTTTTTTTTGTTTTTTTTTGAGATAGAGTTCTTTCTCTGTTGTCCAGGCTGGAGTGCAAGTGTCATCATCTCAGCTGAGCTCACTGCAACCTCCGCCTCCTGGGTTTAAGCAATTCTCCTGCCTCAGCCTTCTGAGTAGCTGGGATTACAGGCGTGCGCCACTATGCCCAGCTAATCTTTTAAATTTTTTATTAGAGATGGGGTTTCACCATGTTGCCCAGGCTGGTCTGGAACTCCTGACCTCAGATGATCCGCCCACCTCCCAAAGTGCTGGGATTAGGGGCATGAGCCACCATGCCTGGCCAGAGAGCAAATTTTTATGGAGGATTGAGTGAAGGACATTCCCTGGGAGAGTCATCTTTTAAAATTTTTTTGGAGTAAGAGACCTCCTTGAAAATCTTTTTTTTCTTTTTTTGAGTTGGAGTTTCGCTCTTGTTACCCAGGCGGGAGTGCAATGGCAGGATCTCGGCTCACTGCAACCTCCGCCTCCTGGGTTCAGGCAATTCTCCTGCCTCAGCCTCCTGAGTAGCTGGGATTACAGGCACGCGCCACTGTGCCCAGCTAATTTTTTGTATTTTTTTTTTAGTAGAGATGGGGTTTCACCATGTTGACCAGGATGGTCTCAATCTCTTGACCTTGTGATCCACCTGCCTTGGCCTCCCAAAATGCTGGGATTACAGGCGTGAGCCACCGCACCTGGCCATCCTTGAAAATCTTTAGAGAATTGAAGGTCCTCCTGGACTTCATGGGTCCCAGGATTTGAACCCCTGCCCTAGGTACTCTCAACTCTACCTTGAAATCAAGCCGCACCAGCAGAGCTGATGCGTGATGTCTTCATTCAGGCTGCTCTAAAACTTGTTCGGTTGAATCATGTTTTGCCATTAAGCATCCGCTGATGTTGAGGAGGGCTGTCAGTTACTTACGGTGTTGCTGTAAGTGTGTAGTGTGTGCTGATCTCACTCCTGGGTTTATCTTTTTTTTTTCTTTCTACCATCATTTTACTTCTGTCCTAATTTCCTTATCTCTTTGAATAAATTTGTTAATTTAATTAAATTGAAAAGACCTCTAATGTGTATGTTTTTTTGTTTGTTTCTTTTGAGATGGAGTCTTGCTCTGTCACCCAGGCTGGAGTGCCATGGTGTGATCTCAGCTCACTGAAACCGTCTCATGGGTTCAAGCAATTCTCTACCTTCAGCCTTCCAAGTAGCTGGGATTATAGACATGAGCTGCCATACCCAGCTGATTTTTGTATAGATAGGGTTTCACTGTGTTGGCCAGGCTGGTCTCGAACTCCTGACCTCAGGTAATCCACCTCCTTTGGCCTCCCAAAGTGTTGGGATTACAGGCGTAAACCACTGCACCCAGCCTTTTAAATGTACTTTTTGTTAATCACTTTAAGTCTTTCCTCGAACAAGAAAGTAGTGATGGTGAATAAAACAGATGTTGGGAGGCCAAGGCAGGGGGATCACCTGAGGTCAGGAGTTCAAGACTGGCCTGGCCAATATGGCAAAACCTCATCTCTAATAAAAATACAAAAATTAGCCAGGTGTGGTGGTGCATGCCTATAGTCCCAGCTACTCAAGAGGCTGAGGCAGGAGAATTGCTTGAGCCCAGGAGGCAGTGGTTACAGTGAGCTGAGATTGCGCCTCTGTACTCCAGCCTGAGTGACAGAGAATGAAATTCTGCCTCAAAAAAGCAAAAACAAAAACAAAACAGATGTCGGCAGCCTACAGGACATTTTGGGTTGGCAGTTCTTCCAGGTACCTCATACTTGGTAATCTAGCCATAACCCATCTTCTTAAAATCTCCTTCTGGGCTGGGCTTGGTGACTCACACCTGTAATCCTAGCACTTTGGGATGCCACAAGGTCACAAGGTCAGGAGATCGAGATCATCCTGGCTAACACAGTGAAACCCCGTCTCTACTAAAAATATGAAAAATTAGCCGGGCATGGTAGCACCCACATGCAGTCCCAGCTACTCAGGAGGCTGAGGCAGGAGAATCACTTGAACCTGGAAGCTAGAGTTTGCGGTGAGCTGAGGTCATGCCAGTGCACTCCAGCCTGGGTGACAGAGCAAGACTCTGTCTCAAAAAAAAAAAAATCTCCTTCTGTATTCTCAGTTTTAGGGTATTTTACCATTCATTTAGATATCCAGGCCTGAAATCTAGATTCTCTATCTTCCTCACTTTTCACTTCCAAATAACAGCCAAGTTCTGCTGGGGACACACATGAAGTATTTCTGGAGCTGTCCCTTTCCCATTTCCATTGCTCAGGCTTGCTTGTGGCCTGCCTCCATTCATTCTCCACACAGCAGCTAGAGTGATTTGTTTTCAAAGGTACATCTGGACGAGGTGGCTCACACCTGTAATCCTTGAACCAGGAGGTGGAGGTTGCAGTGAGCTGAGACCGTGCCATTTCACTTCAGCCTGGGCAACAAGAACGAAACTCTGTCTCAATTAAAAAAGAAAAAGAAAAAAGGTACATCTTACCCAGTTATTCCCCTACTTAAATCTTTCAAACTCTTCCTTGCCTTCCTGAACAAGTTCAGAGTCTTAGGATGGTATTCACAGCTCGTCACGAGCTTGTTGCTGCTTGCCTTTCTTGCCTGTGTCTCACCATGTCCACACACACTCATTCTTACCAACTGCTCAGTGTTCCCTAAACAGTGTGTGTGCTCACAAAGTCTCCCGACCTCTGCTGGCACTCCTTTGTCCCTCATCTGCCTGATCCCTACCTGTCCTGAAAAAGAAACTCAAGTCACATAATAAGTACATAGCATTTATATGTTGCTAGATTTTCAAAATTGCTCTCTGGGATGATTCAGTTATTACATGAATATACAGTTAGCATAAATGAATTTGAACCCCGAAAACCTAATTTAAGGAAGTGGAAAAAAGTAAGGTGATACTCCATGCACAAGCAAACTGCTGGTCGCGTCTCTGGGGAATGGAAGTATTTCTATGTATACATGCAGTAAGTAGTATAACACCTTATTGAGCTTAAGCCAAAAATGGGATTTATTTTAAGGATACAGGAGTCTTCTTCCCAAACCTAGGGACAGAGAGATAACTGGGTCACAGGAAGATGGGAATCAAGAATCTAGGTGCTACCAGAGCTTCCTGTGTCTGCATCATGATCGTTACCCTTCCATTCCACTCTCTGTCACCTTGTGTCTTACTTTTCCTCTCTCAGCAACCCTGGCTAGGCCGTCCCTGTGCCTACTGTGTGCAGCCGCACATGGCTAGAGAAAAAAATAAAAGGCATGCTGGTGGGTCTAACTTTTCCCTCAACTTTCTATTCTGATTTTTTTTTTTTTGAGACAGAGACTCGCTGTATCGCCCAGGCTGGAGTGTAGTGGCATGATTTTGGCTCACTGCAACTCCACCCCCTGGGTTCAAACGATTTCTCCTGACTTGGCCTCCTAAGTAGCTGGGATTACAGGCAATTGCTGCCATTCCTAGCTTTTTTTTTTTGGAGACAGAGTCTTGCTTTGTTGCCCAGGCTGTAGTGCAGTGGCTCGATCTCGGCTCACTGCAACCTCAAAGGGTTGAAGCTATTCTCCTGCCTCAGCCTCCCAAATAGCTGGGATTACCGGTTCGTGCCACCACGCCCGGCTAATTTCTGTATTCTCAGTAGAAACAGGGTTTCACCATGTTGGTCAGGCTGGTCTTGAACTCCTGACCTCATGATCCATCTGCCTCGGCCTCCCAAAGTGCTGGGATTAAGGTGTGAGCCACCACGCCCTGCCCTGAAAAATTTTAAATCTGCAAAAAATTTGAATGACTCACCTAGATTCATCAGTTTATTTTTTGCCACAATTGCTTTTTCTGTATATAAATGTGTGTGTGTATACAAGTATACACACACACATACTTGTTGGTTTTGGCTGAACTATTTGAAAGTATGGAGAACCACTAAAGCAGATGGGAACTAGGAGGAAGGAAGAGAAGGCTTCATTGAGAAGGTAACATTTGAGCAAAGAGCCAGGTGCGGGGCAGGATATAGAGCAGTTACGGGGCAAGCGGAGGGGAGGAGCATGCGGAGGAGGAAGGCACAACTCCACAGCAAGCGAACACCCGTGCCCAGCTGTGTGTTGAAGGAAGAGGGGACTGCTAGACATCACTGTATTGTTGTCCACATATTCACTACCCCTGTCTGGGGAAGGATCTGTTTTCCCACCCTGCTGGGGTAGTTTCAGCCCTGTGACTTGTTTTGGCCAGTGAAACCGGAACAGAATTGAATGTGCCACTGCTGGGCCAGGGTGGAGTTTACCCTTCCTCTTGTCCTTTTCCCGGGCGATTGCTAGTGTTCCCAATAGAAGGTGCTCTGTCACCCTGGGTCTTGGAGTAAAGACGATACGGAGCAAGGCTGCACTTTCATCTGAATGTTTTCCCATGGTAGGCATAGAGGGAAATAATAATGTTTTTTATTGTTTTCATCAGAAAATATGTGAAAGAAGAAAGATGAGGAAAATGGAAATTTATCATGTCATTGTCATTTGCATTTATGTATAATTTGCACTGATAATGTCCATTATAATGTAAATCTACATCCTTTTTAAAAATAAATGGAATCACTATGTGTACCCTTTACAACTGGCTTTTTCAATTCAGATTTTTAAAAAATGTGGTAAAATACACATAACATAAATATATCTCATTTGAAAAGCAGTAGACATCAAAGTGAAATATAACGTATATCATTGTCTGTCCCTCCCTCCCTCCCTTCCTTCCTTCTTTCCCTTTTCTTTCTACTTAGAGGTAGGGTCTCACTCTGACACCCAGGCTGGAGTGCAATGGAACAAGCATAGCTCACGGCAGTATTGACCTCCTGCCTCAGCCTCCCTGAGAGCTGGCATTACGTGTTGTGTGTGCCACCATACCCAGCTAATTTTTAAATTTTTTGTAGAGATGAGGTGGTCTTACCATGTTGCCCAGACTGGTTTTGAACTTGTGGGCTCAAGTGATCCCCTGCCTCAGCCTCCCAGAGTGCTGAGGTTGCAGGTTTGAGCCACTGCATCTCTCCATGACATTTTTTTTTTTTTTCAAAGGAAACCGACAAATTTTATATCACAAAGCTGTGATGTTTGGATGTAAATGCATTTTCTGGAGAAACGTCGTTGGACTTGGATTAGGCATATTGTGAAATTGTCATAGCATTTAGTAAGTTTTAAATGTGGCCAGCTGTGAAAAAAGAAAAGAAAACCAATAATAAAACTAGGAGTTATTTATTTATTTTACTAGGAGTTATCTTTATCTTTATAAGGAGACTACCCCAAAGAGGAAGCATTTGCAATTATTTTTCTTTATATTGGAATTTAATTTTTTTTAAAGTAGGAAAGTAAGTCACTTGAGTAGAATGACTATTTATTAACCTTATATCAATGTTTTATGGGTGTTTTTCCCCACACACTGCTAAAAAACAAGAGGAACAATTTGGTTCATCCTGTCTTAGCTTCTGCCTGAAATCACAATGGCCTTCGCTGTTTTGAATCTATTTTTAGTTCATCAGGAACGTGAGGGTAGGAAGTGCTGCTTCATGATATAACAAATTAGGAGAAAGCCCTATTTTAGCATCATTTGTGAAATAAGAACTGAAACAGACAAGACAGGAAAAACTCTAGGAATGAGATTTCACGATTAGTATGTGCGGCTTTGAGTTGTGGTTTAAGACATAAATTGAGGAATTAGAAGTCTTTTTTTATATGCTTTTGTTTTTTTCTCTGTGAGATATGGGAAAACAAAATTCTCTTAAAAAGGACTTTTGTTTAACTTAAGGAAGATTATGCCAATCCTCCAGGCTTAATGTTAAAAAAGTAAACAAAGAGAAAAATGTTTAATCATATTTTGGTGTGTTGTGACTATTTTTGGTGTCTATCCCTTATGTTCTGTTTGTGATAAAAAGTGAGGTTGCATCTCTTAGTAATCAAATTAATTAGATACACTTTTATTTTTTATTTTTTTGAGACCAGGTCTCACTGTGTCTCACAGGCTGGAGTTCATGGCTCACTGCAGCCTTCACCTCCCCAGGCTCAGGTGATTTCCTGACTCAGTTTTTTTGTTTTGTTTTGTTTTGTTTTTTAAGACAGAGTCTCGCTCTGTTGCCCAGGCTGGAGTGTAGTGGCACAGTCTTGACTCACTGCAGCCTCTACCTCCCAGCTTCAAGTGATTCTCCTGCCTCAGCCTCCCGAATAGCTGGGTTTACAGGTGCCCACCACCATGCCTGACTAATTTTTGTATTTTTAGTAGAGATGGGGTTTCAGCATGCTGGCCAGGCTGGTCTTGAACTCCTGTCCTCTAGTGATGTCGCCTACCTCGGCCTTCCAAAGTGCTGGGATTACAAGCATGAGCCACTGCAACTGGCCCAGTTTTTGTATTTTTAGTAGAGTTGGTGTTTTGCCTTGTTGCCCAGGCTGGATTTAAAGCCTTTATACCTGTGATTGCATAAAACCATTCTCTTGTGAGTCCCCTATCCAGATATTCCCAGTTTGCTAAACCAGTTCAAAGCTACCACCAGTGTAGAAGGCGGTCAGACCCCCAAAGGGCATTGTCCTCTACTGAGAGCTCTGCTGTGGGCAGCCCAGAACACTGCCCCATGCATGGCTCTTCCTAATGTTTCCAGCAGATATTTAAGATGAGGCAGGATGTATTTCCCCAGTCTTCTCCTACCCCTTATATCGTATATGGACCTGCCTCTGTCTCTTAACTCTTTCTTCCTGCATAACAGTCCACAATATGCTTCACAAAGTCTTGATTCTTCAACCTTTTTGGAAACCTTAGAATCCTTTCTTTCTTCAACCCTGTATTGCAGTGAGTCAGAACATTTATTCTCTGTTTATATCACTGAATAGAACATCTGAATTTAACATCTTGGGCTGAACTTGGCATTCAGGTTTAAGGTGACTTCATGTTTTTGCCAAGAATAATAGGTATGCTCTTTCAATGATAATGATAATTGTTGTCGGCTAATAAATTAGTCAGTTTTATGTTCAGTACATTTTTCTAGTATTTTTTATTTATTCAACAAATATTTAGAGAGCACCTACCATGTCTCAGGCACTGTTCTAGGCACTGGTGATCCGTCAGAGAAAGAGGAACAGAAGTCCTTGCCTTTAAGAAACTTCAAGTAGGGGAACGGTAACTAAACAGTACACAAATAAATATATTCCACATGTCATAGGGCAGATGAGAGCCATGGAGTTAAAAATAAGTAGGGAAAGGGACAGGCTGGTGATTTTCTCACTACTCTATGAGGAAGATACTGCTGCTTCTTATTTTTTGAGATGGAGTCTCCATTGCCCAGGCTGGAGTGCAGTGGTGTGATATCAGCTCACTGCAGCCTCCTCCTCCCGGGTTCAAGTGATGCTTCTGCCTCAGCCTCCTGAGTAGCTGGGATTACAGTTGTGTTCCACCATGCCTAGCTAATTTTTGTGTGTGTGTGTGTGTATATATATATATATATATATATATATATTTTTTTTTTTTTTTTTTTTTTTTTTTTTTGAGATAGGGTCTCACCCTGTGCCCAGGCTGGAGTGCCATGGTGCCACCTTAGCTCACTGCAACCCCCGCCTCCCAGTTTAAATCAATTCTCCTGCCTCAGCCTTCGGAGTAGCTGGGACTATAGGCACGTGCCACCACCACACCCAGCTAATTTTTGTATTTTTAATAGAGACGAGGTTTTACTGTGTTGGCCAGTCTGGTCTTGAACTCCTGACCTTGTGATCCGCTTGCCTTGGCCTTTCAAAGTGCTGGAATTACAGGCATGAGCCATCGTACCCGGCCTAATTTTTGTATTTTTAGTCGAGATAGGGTTTTGCCTTTTTGGCCAGTCTGGTCTCGAACTCCTGACCTCAAATGATTCATCCGCCTTGGATTTCCAGAGTGCTGAGATTACAGGCAAGAGTGACTACGCTCAGCTGATGATTTCATGCTCATTGTACAGATGTCCACTGTGCAGAAACTGAAGCGCAGAATGTTAAGTGACTTATCCAGATAGGCTCCAGATAAATAAAGTAGTTGGTAATAAAGGTTAAATTTGAATTAGAAATCAACCATGAGCTCCTAAATTTCACTGTCTGTAAGATAATGAAACTTGGCCCAGCATGGCGGCTCACACTTGTAATCCCAGCACTTTAGAAGGGCCGAGGTGGGAGGATTGTTTGAGCTCAGGAATTTGAGACCAGCCTGGGCAACATGATGAGATACCATCTCTACAAAAAAATAAAAATTAGGTGTCCCAGGTATTTGGGAGGCTGAGGCGGGAGGTGAACCTGGGTGGGGGAGGTTGCAGTGAGCCGAGATGGTGCCATTGAACTCCAGCCTGGGTGGCAAGAGCAAAACTCGGTCTCAAAAAAAAAAATTACATTCTATACAGAAGACTATATTTAACATATAAATCATGAAGAAGAATAAAATGAATACCCGTGACCTGATTACTTATAGTTGTAAGTATACAACCCAGTGAATTTTCATAAAGTGGACCTACCTGTGACACTAGTATCTACCTAAAATTAAAAAAAAGAAAAAAACATCATTACCAGACCCCTAGAATCTCATTCCTGCCTCTCCCAAGCTGCTTTTTGCCCCCTTCCCACCAAGGATAACCATTATCCAAACTAATGGTATAGTTTTTCTTGTTTTCAAACTTTATAGAAATGGAATCATACAGTCAATGTTTTTTTACATCTGGCTTCTTTTGCTAAGGGGACATGGGTAAATCTACTAGAAAGCTTTTTCAGAGGCCCTGCTGATAGTAGGAGTTCAACAAATGTATTTTCAATGAATGGATTAATTTCTCTCTTTCAATAAGGTGTTGCTCTTTAATTGTATGTTAAAAGGAAGAAGTGGCAGATTATATATATTTTTTATTTTTTTGTTGTTGGCAGATTATATTTTTATTGCAATCAAGTAAAAACCTGATTATCTTCCTCCTTCAAGTGATGGTTAAATTTGTATCTTAGTGTAACTTTTGTTTCTCATTGTTTTAGTGAATTAAATTGGCTATTTATTTATTTTGAGATGGAGTCTTGTTCTGTTGCCCAGACTGGAGTGTAGTGGTGTGATCTTGGCTCACTGCAACCTCTGCCTCCTAGGTTCAAGTGATTCTCCTGCCTCAGCCTCCTGAGTAGCTGGGATTACAGACATGTGCCACCACGCCCAGCTAATTTTTGTATTTTTAGTAGAGACGAGGTTTCACCATGTTGGTCAAGCTGGTCTTGAACTCCTGACCTTGTGATCTACCCACCTTGGCCTCCCAGAGTGTTGGGATTACAGGCATGAGCCATGATGCCTGGCCAACTGGCTATTTCTTTTTAAATCTTACCTATTTGAAATGACCAAGTTAGGTCATTTTATTTAAATAACAGCAAGCTTTAGTGTGTTACAAGCGTAGGCTGGCTGTGGTGCTTCATGCTTATAATCCTAGTACTCCGGGAGGCTGAGGTGAGAGGGTTGCTTGGGGCCAGGAGATTGAAACCAGCCTGGGCAACATAGTGAGACCTCATCTCTGCCAAAAAGTTAAAAAATTAATTAGCTGTGCATGGTGGCACGCACCTGTAATCTTAGATACTTGGGAGGCTGAGGTGGGAGGATTACTTGAGCCCAGGAGTTCAAGACTGCAGTTAGCTACGATTGAAATTCTGCACTCCAGCTTGGGTGATAGAGACAGATTCTCTCTCTCTAAAAAAAAAGCATAGTATGTTTATTGTAAATTCACCATATCAGCCAAGGAGGTATGATAAACAGATGGTAAAGCAACAAAGATACAGTATATATGTATGTATTTATGCATGTATGAATTAAAGGTGGGGTCTCACTGCTTTGCTCAGGCTGATCTTGAACTCCTTAGGCTCAAGCAATCCCCCCACCTCAGCCTCCAAAGTAGCTGAGACTATAGGCAGGCACCACTGTACCTGGCCAAAATATAGTTGTTAAAAACTGAGGTGGTAGAGCTTGTAAGAATACTGATAGAGCGAGTTATTCTCTCTGAAGAGTACTTTTGCTCAAGACATATTTAGTTGTTAAGCTCTGGAATGCTTATGGATAATGTGATTCTCTGGCAGAACTGTGTTTCTGCTGTTTATTTATGGAATGCCCTTTTCCCCTTATGTTGTAGATTCGACGGAGGCGCCTTGCACGACTTGCTGGTGGACAGACCTCTCAGCCGACCACCCCACTCACTTCTCCCCAGAGGGAGAACCCCCCGGGACCTCCCATAGCGGCATCAGCCCCAGGACCCTCTCAGAGTCTTGGTCTCAATGTCCACAACATGACCCCAGCTACCTCCCCAATAGGTGCATCAGGTAAGCCTGATGAGCTTCATGCCTGGGATTCTTTTGTGATTCTTCTTAGCTTTTTGTCTAGCTGTTGGTTGTGATGTTTCTACAACAGATTAAAATCAAGCAGACATCAGCTCTTTAAAATCCTCCAAGCAGTAGTTTAAATATCATTGCAGCATGTTGTGTTACTGCCTTTTTTTTTATTGCAAGCTGTTAAAACCAATTGCTTTTCTTTCCATAACTTCCATCTTTTTTTTTTTCCGAACAGGTTTAGGTATTATCTCTGATGACAAGATGATTAAGACTGAATTTGGTTCTGCTGATTTTATGAATTTGGTTGATGGTTTTAAGATAAAAATAATCTGAAAATGCAAGATAAAAATAATGGTCAAAATGAAAACCTCTAATTGCAGATTTCCTCGTCTTCATTCTACATTGGCACAGAACTTTTCTCTAACTTTTCAGAGGATAAGACTCCCAGATAGGATGTTTTAGAACGATCTCATTGACAACTATTCAACTATGGCAAAAGTTTCTTTCTTTATAATAAATGAGCTGATGCTTGATATCCAGGACTGTCTTTGTTGGAAAATAATATTTCTTGATACTGTATATTTGAAAACATCTCTCTTTGTGAACTTTTCTATCAAACATAATATTGTCATGTAGTTAACGTTATTTTATAATTACTTAGGATTATACTTGGGTAAAGCGGGTGCTAAGAGGCCTCCATTGATTATAATATCATCTGATAATTTGATAGCCTTCCAAATCATCTGTCTACTTGATCTAGAATCATGTGTCAATTGCAAGTATTTGCAGAGTTTTTGTTGCTGTACTTCTCATTAGGTATCAATGTAGACTACTCCCCACATATATATAAATGTTTATACCCAGTGAGGTTCAGCCAAACAGTAATAAAGAATGCCCTTGCCTATAATGTCTTGTCTGTATATCTCTGAGAAGCTCTGTTGGTCTTCTGGTAGGATTTAAGGGTTCAGGGTTCCAAATGTGTTTTTTTTCCTAGGGTATAGTACTGACAACAGTGCTCTTGGCCTCACCCTGGTCAGGCCATTGCTGGAATCTGTCTTGGAGAGACCCTCTCTCACTTTGCCTCACTTGCTTATTTAAACCAGGATCCTGGTAAAATCCCATTCCCCACCTACTCTCTCATTCAGTGGAATAAGACTGTAGAAAAACTCAGAACCATTTGAACTAATTGAAAACTTTTGAAATACCTGTCTCATTTCAAATTCATGATCACATGGCTGGGCGCAGTGGCTCATGCCTGTAATCCCAGCACTTTGGGAAGCCAAGGTGGGCAGATCATTTGAGGTCAGGAGTTCAAGACCAGCCTAGCCAACATGGCAAAACTTCATCTCACAGAAATTACAAAATGGTGGGCATGATGCTGCCTGCCTATAATTCCAGCTACAAGGGAGGCTGACATTAGAATTGCATAACCCAGGAGGTGGAGATTGCAGTGAGCCAATATTGTACCACTGCACACCAGCCTGGGTGATGGAATGAGACTCTGTCTCAAAAACAACAACAGTAACAACAAAATATCAAATTCATGATCACAAACTCAAGTAGACTCTTTACTGGCAGGGAATTATACCATGTTCCCCACTTCACTCACTCTGCTGATCAATTTCATACCTTCTCCACTGTGCAGGACCTCATTCTCCGTGCTCACTCTCTCAGCTGATGGCCTGGCCTGGCTTCGCATTTCTTTTTCTTTTCTTTTCTTTTTTTTCTGGAGATGGGGTCTCACTGTGTTGCCCAGGCTGGAGTGCGGTGGCTGTTCATAGGCGTGATCATAGTGTACTACAGCTTCAAACTCCTAGGCTCAAATGATCCATCTGCCTCAGTCTCCCATGTAGCTGGGACTATAGTCATGTGCTACCACACTTAACTCTGGCTTCATATTTCATTGAGAAAACAGACACAGGCAGAACCTAGGCAGGGAACCTCCATCAGCCCCAGTCTCACATCTGTCTGCCTACCTGTATGTGAGCCCAGTTCTTGCTATGCATGAACTGTCCCTGTTCCTGTTGAAGCCTGGACCCTAGATCCCATTTCCCTTCAGTTACTCAGCCTTCACTCTAGCAGTTCCTTTTTTTCTCTTGCTTCATCATATGGACTTTTTTTTTTTAACAGCCTATATAATGCAATTACTTTTCCCATCATGGGAATGAACAAAAGGAACTCTCTTGATATAATTCCCCCTGCCAGCTTCTACCCCACATCTCTGCTCCAAAACCTTTGCAACAGAACTTCTGTAATGAGTTGCCTGTTCTCTCCATCCCCTTTTGCCCTTGTACCCTTTGCTGAATCAACTCCAGTCAGGCGAGGCCTCCCGTGGTTGCTCTGAGTCACTGTCTGGTCTGATCCAGCAGCCTCATTAGACATGGCTTTCACCCTCTTCTCCTGGAAACACGTTTTCTTTTGGCTTCCAGAACAGGACATTCTCCTCGTTTTAATGCCGTCTCTGTCTGTTCCTTTTTCACTCTTTGTCTGGTTCCTTTTCATTTCGCTGACTTCTAAATGTTAGGATTCAAGGGCCCACTAGTTAACCTCTTGTCCTTTCTATCCAGGTTTATTCTCTTGCTGTTGTCATCCAGTGTCCTGGCTTTAATTACCCTCATTGGATGATTCCTAAGCTTATATCTCCAACTTGGACCTGCTCCTTGAACCTCAGACTCACACATCCAGGACCTTACTTGACATCTCTGCTTGGATGTCTTAATAGGCATCTCACAGCTAGCATGCCCCAAACCAATCTTTGCTGTTTCCTCACATTTTATTTATCTTATTCCAGGTTTCCATCTCAATAAATGACAATTCCTGTTTTCTAGGCCTGGGATTGACAAACTCTTTCTGTTAATGGACAGATAGTAAATATTTTTGGTTTTGGAGGCTGTAAGGTCAGAACTGTTTATCTCAGCTCTGTAGCACAAAAGCAGCCATAGACCATATGTAAACGAATAAGCATAACTGTTCCGGTAAAACTTCACTCACAAAAACAGTGGCCTAGATTTGGCCCGTGGACCAGAGCTTGCATTGGTTCTGCTCTAGACCTGTCAGAAAACTAGGAGCAGACCAGATTCTCACCACCTCTTTTCTTCCCATCACATCTGCTGCTATTACCTAGGTCCAAGCACCAGCATCTCTTGCCTGGATTTCTGGAACAGCCTCCTAACTGGTCTTCTCATGCCCACCCTTGCTTCACTTGAGTCTGTTCTCAATGTAGAGCCAGAGGGGCCCCACTAAAGCCCAAGTGCAACATTGTGTAACAGTAGGCTCCATGTGCTGTTATCACAAACCCACAGAAAGGCTTGGGCATTCCCTAAATGGTTAGTTCTTGCCAGTGCACCTCTATGCTAAGTAGTCCTGATTATGTTTCTCACAGTCACCATTGTTCATAATCACAAACAGTTGGATATTATTAGCCATGCTTTCGTGGGTTGGATAAACAGATTTTCATGATTTACTAAATAAACTAGTGAAAAAAACAAACAAAATCTCTCATAAAACAGGTCACATTTATTCTCTGTTCAGGCCAGGTGCAGTGGCTCATGCCTGCAATCGTAATACTTTAGGAAGCCAAGATGGGAGGATCCCTTGAACCTAGGAATTCAAGACCAGCCTGGATAACATAGCAAAACCCCGTCCCTACAAAAAATTCAAAAAATTAGCTGGGCGTGGTGGTGTACACCTGTAGTCCCAGCTGTTTGGGAGGCTGAGGTGGGATGATTGCTTGAGCCCAGGAGGTGGAGGCTGCAGTGAGCTGTGATCACACCACTGCATTCCAGCCTGGGCAACAGTGAGACCCTGTCTCAAAAAAGAGAAAAAGAAATTTCAAGAAAATATGATAGCTGTTCGTTGAAGAGTGTGAAAAGTTGTCATGAGGAAGGTGATAGCTTGTATTTGTTTTCTGTGGTCCTGGAATTTAGACGTAGGGCCAGTGACTGAATGTGACTGAGAGATTTTGTTCCAAACTCAAAAAGTGCTTGCTTCCTTCCTTTCTTCCTTTCCCTTTCCCTTTTCTTTCTCCCTTCTCCCTCCCTTCTCCCTTCCCTTCTGCCTTCCCCTCCCCTTCTCTCCCCTTTCTTTTCTTTTTTTTTTTTTTTGAGACACAGCCTTGTTTTGTTGCCAAGGCTGGAGTGCAATGGCATGATCTCAGCTCTCTGCAACCTTTGCCTCCTGGGTTCAAGCATCTCTCCTACCTCAGCCTCCTGAGTAGCTGGGATTACAGAAGCCCACCACCATGCCCAGCTAATTTTTTTTTTTTGAGACAGAGTCTCGCTGCGTTGCCCAGGCCGGAGTGCAGTGGCATCATCTCTGCTCACTGCAACCTCTGCCTCCCTGGTTCAAGCTATTCTCCTGCCCCAACCTCCCAAGTAGCTGGGATTACAGATGTGCACCACTACACCCGGCTAGTTTTGTATTTTTAGTAGAGATGGGGTTTCACCATGTTGGCCAGGCTGGTCTCCAACTCCTGACCTCAGGTGATCTGCCTGCCTCAGCCTGCCAGAGTGCTGGAATTAGAGATATGAGCCTCTGAGCCTGGCCAAGAAGTGCTATCAGAGACAAATACTGAGTGGGGTGCCACCTGTGGTAAGGAGTCCTGCATCCACCAGTGCTTGGCAGCAGTCATTTGGTGGCCCTCTTAGTTGGGCTGTTTTCAGATGCAAGTAACTAAAGCAAGGATTGAGAAGCTGTAAGGTGTCTTTCCAGTTGCTTTTCCCATCTGTCGTCTCAGCTTCTTGCATTGCCGCCTGCTTCTGTATTAGTTTCCCAGGCTGCTGTAACTACATATTACTAACGTTTGAAGGCTGACAGCAGCAGTATTATTTTCACAGTTCTAGAAGCTAGAAGTTCAAAGTCCAGGTGTTGGCAGCACCATGCTGCCTCTGAAGGAGAGAATCCTATCTTCTGACTTCTGTTGGTTGCTGGCAGTCCGTGGCATTTCTCGGCTTGTAGCAACATAACTCCAGTCTTCACTTCCGTCTTCACATGGCCATCTTTGTTCTGTGTGTGTCTACATCCAAATTTCCCTCTTGTGACATCAGCCACTGGATTAGGGACCATACTAATTGAGTATGAGCTGATTTTAACTTGCTTACATCTGCTAAGACCCTCCTTGCAAATAGGAATATTACTTGTTTTTGATGTGCATCCCCTTTTCCCATTGAATGTAAGGTTAGACAGGAGCCTTGCCAGTGTTGCTCATTCCCTTACCCAGCACCGTGCTTAGCACATGGAAAGCACAATGGAAATGCTAGGTGTTATGTGCCTAGATGAATGAAAGAAGTATTTCTTGTTGGAAATGTTAGAAGCGAAGTAAGATTTGAGTTCTTCTGAAAAGCAACTGACTGACATTGTTCCTCTTACCCTGACTAGCTGGATTCTCTCTCTGTTTTTCCGGGTACGCTGAGCAGAATTTTAAAAATCCTCAGCCCGTTTATTTTCTTCTAAAATTAGTAAAAAGTTATTACAAAATGTTTCAGATGTACATGATAATGTAACTAGTGCCTGTGGAACCAAGTCCACGGGTTACTGCTGTTCCAGACTTTCCATTTATTATTCCAGACATTTCTTCATTTTTTTTTTTTTTTTGAGATGGAGTTTCGCTCTTGTTACCCAGGATGGAGTGCAATGGTGCGATCTCTGCTCACTGCAATCTCCGCCTCTCTGCCTCAGCCTCTTGAGTAGCTGGGATTACAGGCACACGCCACCATGCCCAGCTAATTTTTTGTATTTTCAGTAGAGACGGGGTTTCACCATGTTGGCCAGGATGGTCTCGATCTCTTGACCACGTGATCCACCCGCCTTGGCTCCCAAAGTGCTGGGATTACAGGCTTGAGCCACTGCGTCCAGCCCATTTCTTCATTTTTTTACTGCATTGTTATGTGGCACTGCTCTTGCCTCTCTTAGAACCTTATATATATGGGTGATGCTTTTCCTACAGATGAATGCACCCTTTTTATAGTTAACACTGATTATGCTCCTTTTTTTTTTTTTTTAAAAGACAATCTCTCTCTGTCACCTAGTCTGGAGTATAGGGACACTATCTCTGCTCACTGCAACCTCACCTGGGTGCAAGTGATTCTCCCACCTCAGCCTGTGAGTAGCTGGGATTACAGGTGTGCGCCACCACACCTGGCTAACTTTTGTATTTTTAGTAGAGATGGGGTTTCATCATGTTGGCCAGGCGGGTCTTGAACTCCTGACCTCAGGTGATCTGCCCACCTCAGCCTCCCAGCGTACTCGCATTACAGACGTGAGCCACCATGCCTGGGTGATTATGCTACTTTTACATTTTAAAATGTAGGACTTACTGCAGGTCAAACATGGTACTTGGTCATGGGAATGCAAAGATGAGTGAGACTGAGTTTTTTTCCTTCAAGAGCTTAGTCTAGTGGGGGAGGAAATGTTCTTACATTTCCTTTTTAATATCTGTGTATATTAAATTTTTTGGAGGATATTCTAGCTTTCTTAGTTCCTTCCCTTATCTTTAGATGATTTGTGATTGCTTCATCTTTAGAACCTCTTAACTGTCTCGGATGATTTTATTTTATAGCCTTGTTTTGGAATTATGCTTGTCTTCCCTTTGATGTTTGCCCATCAAACATCTGGAGTATATCTGATGAAGGCCTTACCCTTCCTGGCTGTTGTGACCTCTGAAGAGGAGGTCATGATTGCTCAAGAGTCCCTTAGCCGGTCCTTTATCAACCGTTTTTATCTTGACAGGATTATTGGGTCTAGAGGAACAGGTCTTCCAGTTTCCTGTATATTCTCTCTCTAGAGCTGGAAGGTTTTATTTATTTTTTTTTTTAAGACAAAGTAAGGCTGGAATGCAGTGGTGCCACCATAGCTCATTGCAGCCACAAAGTCCTGGTCTTAAGTGATCTTCCTTTGTGACTACAGGTGCGCGCCACCATGCCCGCTAATTTTTAAATTTTTTGTAGAGATGAAGTCTCACTATGTTGCCTTAGGCTGGTCTTGAACTCCTGGCCCCCATCCATCTTCCGGCCTCACTCTCAAAGTGTTGGGATTACAGGAGTGGAGTTCCTAATTGTTTTCATTCCATGGTGTCCTTTGGCAAATTGGGGAAGCATTTGACTGGCTTCTTAAAATGTACTTTTATTTTATTTTATTGAGATAGAGTCTTGCTCTGTTGACCAGGCTGGAATGCAGTGGCATAGTCTGCCTCCTGGGCTTAAGTGATACTCCTGCCTGACTCTCCTGAGTAGCTGGAATTACAGGCATGCGCCACCACACCCAACTCATTTGTTTTGATTTTTAATAGAGACAGGGTTTCACCATATTGGTCAGGCTTGTTTTGAACTTCTGACCTAACATGATCAGAAGTTCTGACCTCCTGCCTCGGGCTCCCGAAGTGCAGTGATTACAGTTGTGAGCCACTGTTCTTGGCTCCAAAATTTACTTTTAAATATGTACATTGAAATAGGATTGCCGGGCGCGGTGGCTCACGCTTGTAATCCCAGCACTTTGGGAGGCCGAGGCTGGTGGATCACGAGGTCAAGAGATCAAGACCATCCTGGTCAACATGGTGAAACCCTGTCTCTACTAAAAATACAAAAAATTAGCTGGGCATGGTGGCGCGTGCCTGTAATCCCAGATACTCAGGAGGCTGAGGCAGGAGAATTGCCTGAACCCAGGAGGCAGAGGTTGCAGTGAGGCGAGATCGCACCATTGCACTCCAGCCTGGGTAACAAGAGTGAAACTCCGTCTCAAAAAAAAAAGAAAAAGAAATAGGATTATACAGTTATGTAGGAATATAGTTATCAACATATTTTTAAAGATTGTAATATAGTTCTTTATGTGCTTCTTTATTAATGATTTAAATAAAAGACTTAGCAGCTCATCAGATAACTACTGTAATTTCAGCCTCTTGGCGTCTGTTTTCATCTGTAGACCACAGGTAAAGATCCTCTGCTCTGGGAGCAGAAATGAATAGTGGGGCCTGTTTGGAACTAGTGAGAAAAGCCAGATGACATATTTGGCCTCTGGGCTCGTTCTTGAGTCTGGATCAGAAACAGAATTTGTTTCTTTTCTTTGGCTGCTAGTTTTTAACCTACTCAATCATTATTTAACTTACAATTATTCTTTAACATGTCGGCTCAACATGTTAAATCCTTCTTCCTGCTTCCATTCATGTACTTGAATAGTTAATAAATGGCTTCATCTGTTGGGCACTGTATTGAGAACTAGGGATGCAAGGATGGGTAAGTCTGAGTTAGGGGCCTCCAAGGGCTCACTGTTTAGCATGAGGACACAGACTTATGAAGAGGTGCAGATGCTGGCATCCTGTACTTAACAGTACAGCCACAAATAGTCACTTTCTCAGGCTCGCGGCTATGTGTTGTTGTTGTTTTTTTTTTTTTTTGAGAGCATTTTCACACAGGCATTTATCTGACTGAAATTCTACCTTGGTGGGAATGTAAATTACTATAGCCATTATAGAAAACAATATGGAGGTCCTCAGTAAACTAAAAATAGAGCTACCATATGATCTGGCAATCCCACTTCTGAGTATATATCTAGAGGAATTAGATTCATATGCAGAAGACATATCTGCACTCATGTTCATTGCAGCATTATTCCAAATAGCCAATATATGGAAGCAACCTAGACATCCATCCTCAGATGAATGGGAAAAGAAACTATGGTATGTATCCACAATGGAATATTATTCCGCCTTTGAAAAGAAAGAAATTCTGTCATTTGTGGCAATGTGGATGAACTTGGAAGACCATGCTAAGTAAAATAAGCCAGGCACAGAAAGACAAATATTGCATGTTTTCACTCATATGTGGAGCTTAAAAAGTTGAACTCATACAAATAGAGAGTAGATGGTGGTTACCAGAGGCTGGGGAATGGGGGTGGAGAGGAAGGAGGAGATATTGATCAAAGGGTACAAAATTTCACTTAGATCAGAGGAATAAGCTTTGGTTATCTGTTGCTCAGAATGTTGACTATCATAAATAATAATGTTTTATATATTTTTAAGATTCTACTTTTTAAAAACAGTATTATTACTTTATATAATACAGGAAACAACATCCTTCCATATCCTATTACAATTTTTTTAAATTGCATTTTAGGTTTTGGGGTACATGTGAAGAACATGCAAGATTGTTGCATAGGTACACACGTGGCAGTGTGATTTGCTGCCTTCCTCCCCTTCACCTATATCTGGCATTTCTCCCCGTGCTATCTCTCCCCAACTCCCCATCCCCCCACTATCCCTCCCCTATTTCCCCCCAACAGACCCCAGTGTGTAGTGCTCCCTTCCCTGTGTCCATGTGTTCTCATTGTTCAGCACCTGCCTATGAGTGAGAACATGCGGTGTTTGATTTTGTGTTCTTGTGTCAGTTTGCTGAGAATGATGGTTTCCAGGTTCATCCATCCAAAGGACACGAACTCATCGTTTTTGATGGCTGCATAATATTCCATGGTGTATATGTGCCACATTTTCCCTGTCCAGTCTATCATTGATGGGCATTTGGGTTGGTTCCAGGTCTTTGCTATTGTAAACTGTGCTGCAATGAACATTCGTGTGCATGTGTCCTTATAGTAGAACGATTTATAATCCTTTGGATATATACCCAGTAATGGGATTGCTGGGTCAAATGAAATTTCTATTTGTAGGTCCTTGAGGAATCGCCACACTGTCTTCCATAATGGTTGAACTAATTTATACTCCCACCAACAGTGTAAAAGTGTTCCTGTTTCTCCATATCCTCTCCGGCATCTGTTGTCTCCAGATTTTTTAATGATCACCATTCTCATCTGACAAAGGGCTGATATCCAGAATTTACAAAGAACTAAAACAGATTTATAAGAAAAAAACAAGCCCATTCAAAAGTGGGCAAAGGATATGAACAGACACTTTACAAAAGAAGACATACATGAGGCCAACAAACATATGAAAAAATGCTCATCATCACTGGTCATTAGAGAAATGCAAATCAAAACTATGTTGAGATACAATTGTTTTTTAAATTTTTTTATAATTTTGAGACAGGGTTCCACTCTGTCGCCCAGGCGTGAGTGCAGCAATAGAATCTCAACTCACTGCAGTCTCAACCTCCCAGGCTCAAGTGATCCGTCCACCTCAGCCTCCCAAGTAGCTGGAACTATAGGCATGTGCCACCACACCTGGCTAATTTTTTTTTTTTTTTTTTTTGAGATGGAGTTTCGCTCTTGTTGCCTAGGCTAGAGCGATAATCTTGGCTCACTGCAACCTCGGCCTCCCGGGTTCAAGCAATTCTCCTGCCTCAGCCTCCCAATTAGCTGGGATTACAGGTGCCTACCACCATATCCAGCTAATTTTTGTATTTTTAGTAGAGACAGGGTTTCACTGTGTTGGCTAGGCTGGTCTCGAACTCCTGACCTCAGGTGATCTGCCCCACTCAGCCTCTCAAAGTGCTGAGATTACAGGTGTGAGCCACTGTGCCCAGGCTAATTTCTTTCTTTCTTTCTTTTTTTTTTTTTTTTTTGAGGCAGAGTTTTACTTTTGTTGCTTAGGCTGGAGTGCAATGGCATGATCTGGGGTCACCATAACTTCTCCCTCCCGGGTTCAAGCGATTCTACTGCCTAAGGCCCCTGAATAGCTGGGATTACAGGCATGCACCACTACACCTGGCTAATTTTGTATTTTTAGTAGATACAGGGTTTCTCTGTGTTGGTCAGCCTGGTCTCAAACTCCTGTCCTCAAGTGATCTGCTTGCCTGGGCCTCCTAAAGTGCTGGGATTGCAGGCATGAGCCACAGCACCTGGCCCTAATTTTGAAATTATTTATGGAGACGAATTCTCACTATGTTATCCGTGTTGGTTTGAACTCCTGGGCTCAAGTGATGCTCCCACCTTGGCCTCCCAACATATCGGGATGACAGGCGTGATTCCCTGTTCTTATCCCTCTAGATTTGATCTGTTTTAGCTGTTTTACATAGTAGTTTATGTTGGTTATTACACTGATTTATTGAATACTCTAAATTCACATAGTCTTCACTTAATACATATTTATTTAAATCCCGCTATGCAGTAGGTTCTGTTCTAGGATTTGTGGCTTATATTTTAGTGAGCGAAAACATTTTAAAAACCCAGCTGGGCATGGCGGCTCATGCCTGTAATCCTAGCGTTTTGGAGGTCTAGGTGGGAAGATTGCTTGAGCCCAGGGGTTTTTTTAAGACCAACCTGGACAACATAGTGAGACCTTACCTCTACAAAAAATACGAAAGTTAGCTCGGTGTGGTGATGCATGCCTGTAAGCCAAGCTACCGGGGAGGATGAGGCATGAGAATCGATTGAACCTGGGAAGTAGAGGTAGCAGTGAGCTGAGGTGCCGTGTACTCCAGCCTGCCTCAAAAAACAAAAACAAAACCATAAAATCTATCAGATGGTGATAATTGTAGAAGAAAAGAGAACAGTATGTTGGTATAAGTACTGCTGGGGGTGCGTACATGTCTTTGGTATTATAAATAGCGCTGCAGTAAACATAAGTGTGCATGTGTCTTTATAGTAGAATAATCTATATTCCTTTGGGTATATACTCAGTAATGGGATTACTGGGTCAAATGGTATT
Organism: Callithrix jacchus; assembly: GCF_049354715.1. Taxonomy (NCBI): domain Eukaryota; kingdom Metazoa; phylum Chordata; class Mammalia; order Primates; family Cebidae; genus Callithrix; species Callithrix jacchus. The sequence continues at coordinate 47,956,036 of NC_133508.1, forward strand.
TATGTTTCTAGAATAATGTGGCATTTTTAGCAGAGGCCTGAATGAAGTGAGGGAGCAAACCAGGTAGATATCTGTGGGGCAGTCTTTGCAGACAGAAGAAAAACAGATGCAAAGCTCTGGGGTGAGAATGAACTTGTTGACGGCTGATGCAAGGCAGGGCGGGAGCAGTCATCTTCAATTCCCCCTCATTTCCTTCTCAAATGTTGAGTCTTTAATGAACATTATGATTGCTTTTTAATACACCTGTAGGAATTTCAACAAAATCAAAGCCATTCTTTTTTTTTTTGAGATGGAGTTTCGCTCTTGTTACCCAGGCTGGAGTGCAATGGCTCGATCTCGGCTCACCGCAACCTCCGCCTCCTGGGTTCAAGCAATTCTCCTGCCTCAGCCTCCTGAGTAGCTGGGATTACAGGCACACACTACCATGCCCAGCTAATTTTTTGATTTTTAGTAGAGACGGGGTTTCACCATGTTGACCAGGATGGTCTCCATCTCTTGACCTCGTGATCCACCCGCCTCGGCCTCCCAAAGTGCCGGGATTACAGGCGTGAGCCACCACGCCCTGCCTCAAAGCCATTCTTTAACTTTGGTCCTATCTCTGATTGCTACATTAAAATCCTTTTTTTGTTGTTGCTGTTGCTTTTTGTTGTTTCTTTTTTTTTTTCTCTCTTCTACTTGGTCCACAGCTTGAGAGAAGGAGAGACTTCAATGGTGGTTGAGCAGCTGACTATACATAGAGGCTCAGACAGAAGCCCCAAGGCCTGAGGGCTGCAGCAAGACCCCTAAAAGGCTACTGGGCTCAGGAGGCTCCTAGATGTGGTTGAAATCCTTTGCTTTTGCTTGTACGTTTTAATTCTGGGTTGGAACAGGTATGTCCTATGCTGGCATGGTTACTTTATCAAATTGGAGTGGTCTTTAGGACACCAAAGGGGTATTTTTATTAGTTCTGGGCTTAATCTTACAGCATTATTCCTAGGGTCATACTATTTACTTCCTGAATCTGGTGAAAGTGCAGTTGGTGTCTTTGTTCATGAGAGGCATGCAGTACAGGGAATCAGTCCACTTCCTATTTTGACTTGGGGTTGATTCTTGGACTTCTCCCTACCTGCAGCCCCTACCCCCTGCCCCACATTTGCTAAGCTGGTCCTGCAACCTCTGCTGTACTTACAGATTTACCAGCTCCCAGCTTGTGACTCCAGACTGCCCACTAGCACTCTGCCTACACAGTGGGACGTGAACTGTGCACGGTACTGCTTTCATGGCCTTTGTCGTACTTCCAAGCCTAGCAAAGGCGCAGGGACAAATACTGTGTGTGAGAGTGGTTTCTATACTATGCGTTCCCTGTTCTGTGAGGACCCTGTGGCTTCGTAGGAGAGATAATACATTTCGCTCACCTGCTTGAAAGTCTTCCTCGTCTCCTTACTACAGCCTAATCCTAGGGCTTTCAGGGTGCTCTGTAGCAGTGTTCCAACCTCTTCATGTAATTCAGGGTCTTGATTTTTCAGAGCATGTTCTCTGTTCCCGTCCCAGTCAACACATTCACCCCAAAAGGCCTGTAACCAGTAGAGATTGTGCCACACAAACCACTCTTAGTTTTAGGTGCATTTGTCTTATCTTCCAAACTACACTGAAAGCTCTGAAAAACAAACAAACAAACAATCTTGTATTTCTATCTGTTGAGTTCATAGTAGGCATCCAGGAAGTAGTTGGGTTGACTGCATTGATTTGGGAGTACACTGGGAGTTTTCTTCTTTCCCTCCCTTCCTTCCTTCCATCCTTTTTCTTACTGAGTCTCGCTTTGCCACCATCTTGCTCTGCTGCCAGGCTGGAGTGCAATAGCGCGATCTCAACTCACTGCAACCTCCACCTCAGGTGCAGGTGATTGTCCTACCTCAGCTTCTTGAGCAGCTGGGGACTACAGGTGTCGGTACGCCCAGCTAATTTTTTTTTTTTTGTATTTTTAGTAGAGACAGGGTTTCACCATGTTGGCCAGGATGGTCTTGATCTCTTGACCTCGTGATCTGCCTGCCTCAGCCACCCAAAGTGCTGGGATTACAGGCGTGAGACTACGCCTCACCTCAGTGTCTGTCTGTCTATCTGTCTATCTCTCTCTCCCCCCCACACCCCCACCTTCTCTCCTCTCTCTTTCAAGACAGTCTCACTCTGTTGCCAGCGCTAGGCTGGAGTGCAGTGGCTCACTGCAACCTCGGCCTCCCAGGTACAAGCGATTCTCCTGCCTCGGCCTCCCAAGTAGCTGGGACTACAGGCGTACACCATCACACTCAGCTAATTTTTGTATCTTTAGTAGAAATGGGGTTTCACTATGTTGGCCAAGATGATCTCGATCTCTTGACCTCATAAGGCACCCAGCTGGGCCTCCCAAAGTGCTCGGATTATAGGCGTAAGCTACTAGGCCTGGCTTTTTTTTTTTTTTTTTTTTCCTGAGACAGAGTCTTGCTGAGTTACCCAGGCTGGAGTGCAGGGCACGATCTCAGCTCAGTGCAGCCTCCGCCTCCTAGGTTCAAGCAATTCTCCTTCCTCAGCCTCCCAGGTAGCTGGGATTACAGGTGCCCACCACCAAGTGCCTGGCTAATTTTTTTGTATATTTAGTAGAGATGAGGTTTCACCATCTTGGTGATGCTGATCTCAGACTCCTGGGATCAAGCAGTCCTCCTGCTTCGGCCTCCCAAAGGGTTAGGATTACAGGCATGAGCCACTGTACTCAGCCTCTCTCCAGTTTTCCAATTAGAATCCAAGTGGAGTAAGTTTAAGAAAAAGTTATGACTTTGAAATCTTTGGATTCAGAACAATTTGTCACCTTTAACTCCTAGAGTTGAATGTCCATATCTTGAGAGCCTAAACATTAAGCTCTAACCAGCCTCCAGCAAGTGGACATTGGTCAGGTTTGGCAGGATTTCATCCCCTGAAGTGGACTGAGAGCCACACCCTTCCCTGTCACTATACCCATCCCCTATCCTTAATGAAGCAAAACGCTTTGTTCCCTTCTCCTTCTTCTAGGGACAGGAAATACCGTGATCCTAAAGAAAGAAAATAACTTTTTACCTCTTAGCCCCAGGCCTCTTGACTTCAGGGGGTTATGTTTAATCAGAGTGACTCATCTTCCCGGGCTGCCTGGATGTGGTAGATGAAAGAGACGAGCTCAACCCTGACCTGAGAGAAACCCTTTGGGAAGGGTCAGAAAATGTTCACCAGCCAAGGATGTGTGGTTCCGTTTCTTCTTTTGTTTCTAAAAGTTGTCATTATTTTGACAGGGGATGCATAATGGAGTATTTAGATTTGTTATTGTAAAGTATGCAGCATGGTACTCAAAAATAATTAAACACATAATTTATTTTCTTATTCTTTTTTAGTTTTTTGAGATGGAGTCTTACTCTGCCGCCAGGCTGGAGTGCAGTGGCGCCATCTTGGCTCACTGCAACCTCTATCTCCTGGGTTCAAGCGATTCTCCTGCCTCAGCCTCCCAAGTAGTTGGGACTACAGGTGCGTGCCACCACGCCCAGCTAATTTTTGCATTTTTAGTAGAGACGGGGTTTCACCATGTTGGCCAGGATGGTCTTGATCTCTTGACCTCGTGGTCTGTCCCCCTCAGCCTCACACAGTGCTGGGATTACAGGTGTGAGCCACTGCACCCGGCCTGAACATGTAATTTCTAACTTTGACAGAACTATAAAGCATTAGAGGTTTGGTTTTTTTTTTAACATCAGTTTTATCATTTTATAGAGAAACTGAGGTATTAAGAACAAGTACAGAGTTCACTTTAGAAAATAGTCCCAAAGCCCTCCTGTATTCAGTGACTTTTTTTTTTTTTTTTGAGAGAGAGTCTCACTCTGTTGCCCAGGCTGGAGTGCAGTGGTGCAATCTAAACTCATTGCAACCACCACCTCCCAGATTCAAGAGATTCTCCTACGTCAGCCTCCTGAGTATCTGGGATTATAGGTGCCCGCCACCACGCCCAGCTAATTTTTTGTGTTTTTTAGTACAGACAGTGTTTCGCCTTGTTGTCCAGTCTGGTCTTGAACTCCTGACCTCTGGTGATCCACCGGTCTCAGCTTTTCAAAGTGTTCAGTGACTATTAAATACCCACTGTGAAATGTATTCTTAGTTATCAAGGGAAGGGTGCAGGGTAGAGAAGTGACCTTAGATGTGGTGGTAAATGAGGTGTGGTGACTTGGGGGACTAAAAATCCAGTTATAGGCATATATCCTTTTTGGCTACAAGAGTTAGGTAGATTGTAATTTATATCTGTTTGTTCATTGTGAACTGTTTGTAACAAGCAATGTTAATATAGAAGTGTCAATAGATCCCTAGGAATTACGCTTGTGAGATGATTTGAACCGATAGGTTGAGAGGGAAAAGTCATTGAATGGTGATGGGATAAAGTTCCCCTCTCTTTCTCTTTTTTTGAGATGGAGTCTCAATCTGTTACCCAGGCTGGAGTGCAGTGGCATTATTTCACTGCAGCTTCCACCTCCCAGATTCAAGCAATTCTTGTGCCCCAGCCTCCTGAGTAGTGGGATGCAGGCACATGCTGCCACACCCAGCTAATTTTTATATTTTTAGTAGACATGGAATTTTCATCATGTTGGCCAGGCTGTTGTGAAACTCCTGACCTCAAGTGATCCACCCACCTCGGCCTCCAAAAGTGCTGGGATTACAGGCATGAGCCACTGGGCCTGGCCTCCCCATCTCTTTTTAGTACTTAAGTACGCTAAAAGTGGACAACACCAGAGCAGGTATTGTGGGTACTAGGTGAATCTGTTCTTTACGCTCGGGTTGCCCTGATTTCTCATTCTGTTCTTGTCTGATTCATACAGGTGTATCTATAGAACTTGTTAACATGCTTACATTGGTTTTTTTTCCATTGGCTCCTCAAAGTAGAACTATGAATTAGGCTGCACAGATGCCAGTATTACAAGAGCATAGGTAAAAATATTAAGTAAGAAGACTTGCTTAAGATTACAAAACTAGAAATGATGGAACCGGGGTCCAGTCCTAGTTTTTTGGTAAAATAAACATTTATTTTAGAATAATTTTTGATGTATAGAAAGGTTATGAAGATAGTATACAGGATTGCTGTGTACCCTTCATCCAGTTTCCCCTAATGTTAATATCTGGTTCATTTGTGAAAACGAAGGAATTGGCCTGGATATGATTTTAACTAAACATGAGTCTCCTCAGTCTCCATCGGTCTATGGCAGCATTTCAGTCTTGTTTTCATGATCTTGACAGTTTTGAAGAATACTAGTCAGTACTTTGTAGAATGTCCCTTAATTTGGCTTTTTCTGGTGTTTTCCTCACTATTAGACTGGGGTTATGGGTTTCGGGGAAGAATGTCACACAGGTGAAGTGCCATTCCCGTCACATCCTATCAGGGGTGTTTAGTATCCACATGCTGTCCCTTGTGCTGATAACCATCACCACATGCCTGAGTTAGTGCTGGCCAGGTTTCTTCACGGAAAGTTACTATTTTTCCCTTACCATACTCAGTTCTTTGGTATCGAGTACCTTTTTTTTAAGGGGTGGGAATTAAACTTTACCTCCTGGAAGGAGTAAGTACATATATATAATCTGGAATTCTATAAGGAAAACTTGTCCCTTCTCCCGTTAGGTATTTAATCTCTTAGATCAGTATGAACTCATACACATTTATTTTATACTTTGGTTATGATTTCAATAGCAGCATTACTTATTTTTCAGGAATTATTCCAGCTTTGACCATGGGAGTTCTTTCAAGTTGGATCCTTGGTCCATTTGATGTGCCTTTTATTTTATTTTATTTTTTTTTGAACACTGTCTTGCTGGCACTGTAAGATGCTCTAGACTTAACCTTGGATTTTTCCTGCCCCAGCTCTAGAAATCAGCCAGTTCTCCAAGGAGCAGTCCTGGTCTACTGACTAAGGAAAGGATATTCTGTCTTATGAATAGGAAGATCAAAGTCATTTTCTAATTCTTGCTGTTGGTTTTCTTATCCCAGTATTTAAGATACCATTATTGTTCTTCACAGACTTGAAATGTCATTTTATTTTATTTATTATTTTATTTTTGTTTATATATTTTTTTAGATGGAGTCTCACTCTGTTGCCCAGGCTGGCGTGCAGGAACATGATCTCGGCTCACTGCAACCTCTGCGTTCTGGGTTCAAGCAGTTCTCCTGCCTCAGCCTCCCAAGTAGCTGGGATTACAGACGCCTACCACCATGCCTGGCTAATTTTTATATTTTTAGTTAGAGATGGGGTTTCACCATGTTGGCCAGGTTGGTCTTGAACTCAGGTGATCCACCTGCCTTGGCTTCCCAAAATGTTAGGATTACAGGTGTAAGCCACTCCACCTGGCCGAATTTTATTATTTTAATTTTGGAACAGAGTCACCCTCTGCCACCCTGGCTGGAGGGCAGTAATGCAATCATGGCTCACTGCATGTCACCGAGGCTGGAGTGCAATGGCACTATCTTGGCTCACTGTAACTTCTGCCTACTGGGTTCAAGCATTTCTCCTGCCTCAGTCTCCAGAGTAGCTGGGATTACAGGTGCCAGCCACTATGCTCAGGTGATTTTTGTATTTTTGTAGAGATGGGGTTTCACCATGCTGTTGGCCATACTGGTCTTCAAATTCTGACCTCAGGTGATCTGCCCGCTTCGGCCTCCCAAAGTGTTAGGATTACAGGCGTGAGCCACTGTGCCCAGCTGCGAGACCCATCTCTTAAAAGAAAATAAGGAGGCTGGGCACTGTGTCACCTGTAATCTTAGCACTTTGAGAACCTGAGGCAGGTGGATCACCTGAGCTCAGGTGTTCAAGATCAGCCTGGCCAACATGGTTAAACACTTTCTCTACTAAAAGTACAAAAATCAGTGAGGCGTAGTAGTGCATGCCTGTAACCCCAGCTCCCCAGGAGGCTGAGGCATGAGAATTGCTTGAACCCGGGAGGTGGAGGTTGTGGTGAGCCGAGATCACGCCATTGCACCTCAACCTGGGCAACAAGGGTGAAACTCTGTCTCAAATAAGTAAATAAATAGATAGATAGATAGATAGACAGAATGAGTGGAATCCCATGGTGTTCAGAGATTGAGGAATACTTGTATACATAATAAATTTTTGCAATTGCTGCAGAATTGCACCACTTGACCCGAAATGTGAAGATCATGTGGAAGATCCAGGAAAAAATGAATTCACATGATCTCTTTGATGACTTATAAAAATATTACAAATGCAGTAGATTACACTGTGTGATACACACTGGTGCTCTATTACTACAGTATTATTGTACACATACTGTACTGTGTTACAGATATAGTTTTTAAAACAATTTATAATTATGAGTTTAATTTTAGCACTGGTTTTATAGGTAGAAATTTTAAAACCTGATTATTTGCTACCATAATGATCATTGAACTTTATTGATTAATTTTAACTTAAAAGTTGCTTGACTTACTTGTGATAGGTAAAATAATATTCTTCTAAGAACTTTGTTGATGCTGTTATTTATTCCTTTAATAAATATTTTTTTCAGAACTTACTTTGGGTTATATTTTTTGAAACTAATGAATTAAAAGTTGTTTGTTTTTTTTTTTTTTTTTTAGACAAAGTTTCGCTCTTGTTACCCAGGCTGGAGTGCAAGGGTGCGATCTCGGCTCACAGCAACCTCCGCCTCCTGGGTTCAAGCAATTCTCCTGCCTCAGCCTCCTGAGTAGCTGGGATTATAGGCACGCGCCACTGTGCCCAGCTAATTTTTTGTATTTTTAGTAGACACAGGGTTTCACCATGTTGACCAGGATGGTCTCAATCTCTTGACCTTGTGATCCACCCGCCTCAGCCTCCCAAAGTGCTGGGATTACAGGCGTGAGCCACCGTGCCCTGCCCAGAAAATTTAGCTTTTTATTTTCTTCATAAGTCCTGCGGAAGTTTTAATAAATTAGTACATGCAAAGAACTGCTTTCAAGAATGGATAAATATTTTGTAGTATTCTTCAACAAAGAGAAACATTAAAAGGTGGCAAATTTACTTTCATAGAATGCTGGAAGTGTTAAAATTGTATTTATTCAGTAATTGTTTTCGCTGCAAGTGGTAACTCTCAAGTTTCTCTGTTTTTTTTTTTTTTTTTGATTTTTTTTTTTTTTTTTTTTTTTTTTTTTTTTTGAGATGGAGTCCTGCTCTGTCACCCAGGCTGCAGTGCAGTGGCGCCATCTTGGCTCATTGCAACCTCTGCCTCCCAAGTTAATGCAATTCTCCTGCCCGAGCCTACCCATGTAGCTGGGATTACAGGTGTGTGCCATCACGCCTGGCTAATATTTGTATTTTCACCATATTGGCCATGCTGGTCTCAAACTCCTGACCTCAAGTGATCTGCCTTCCTCATCCTCCCAAAGTGCTAGGATTACAGGCGTGAGCCATCATGCCCAGCCAATGCTTTTTTTTTAAACGTGTCATTTTTCTTTCAGCTCCATAGGTATATATATTTTAAAGTATTTGCAAATGCTTGGGTAAACATTCTTCTGTTTTCATAGGAAGATATTCATTGAGTTAAAGTAAGTTTTAAAACTTCAATGTTAAACATGATTTTAAAGACATTGATGAGGAAATTGCTGTGAGAAATCGTCTGTCCCTATACTAATGACTGTAGTTTCACTGTACTGTAAGCTCTGTGAGGGCAACAAGTGTCAGGTTTTTAATTTCCACTAAGGTGTTCAATCAGTAAATGGATCAATCTGTATCAAAGGACATTGTTGAGTAGTCCACTTGTATTTTTTTTTACATTTTATTGCCACAATTTTAAACATACAGTAAAGTTGAGAGAATTTTGCAAGGAAGACCCATATACTCACCATCCAGATTCTATCATTAACATTTTATTATACTCGCTTCATCATGTTTTTCTGTAAGTTAATTAATATATCCTCTCGCTCTGTTGCCCAGGCTGGAGTACACTGGTGCAATCTTGGCTCACTGCAACCTCTGCCTCCCGTATTCAAGTGATTCTCCTGCCTCAGTCTCCTGAATAGCTGTGATTACAGGGACCCGGCTAATTTTTGTATTTTTAGTAGAGACGAGGTTTCATCATGTTTGCCAGGCTGGTCTTGAACTTCCAACCTCAGGTGGTCCACCTTCCTTGGCCTCCCAAAGTGTTGGTATTACAAGTGTGAGCCACTGCACTGGCCTGGTATATTAATATATTTTATTTACACTGCAAGGATTTTTCTGGACTATCATGGAAGTTAATTTGTATTTCTAATTTGTATTTGTGGACCATAGTTTGAATTGGTGCAAGAGAGGTGATAAGGAGTGAGTTTTAGGCATTAGGTGTAGCTGTTACTGACCTCATATGAAGTATATTGATAAGTTACGATTTCTTAGTAATGTTCCTATGATTTTAATATTGTCTCCAGCTTTTATATAACCTGATAGAAATTCCTAGATTGCTGCAATATCATGATGGTGTGACTGCAGATTGTGCGTGTTTACTGTCGCTATTACAAATAGCTTTAACGTTATTTCACATGGGGCTTCATTCTTACTATGTTTTCCGTCTAGGAGTAGCCCATCGAAGCCAGAGCAGTGAAGGAGTCAGTTCTCTCAGCAGCTCGCCCTCTAATAGCCTTGAAACACAATCTCAGTCTCTCTCACGTTCCCAGAGCATGGATATCGATGGAGTCTCATGCGAGAAAAGGTAAAGTGAAGCCAGTTTTCTTATATGCTGTTTTATTTAGGGAAAGAGAAAGATCCATTCACTTTAGTCACTAGTCCAGTAGTCACAAATTGCCAGCTAGAGACCATGCCATTCCTTAGCAAATTAGTGTCAAATTTATTAAATTTAAAGGTTGTGTATTATTCAGAATGTTCTTCATACTGTTGTTGCTGTTGTTGTTGTTGTTGTTGAGTCTTGCTCTGTTGCCCAGGCTGGAGCGTGGTGGTGCAATCTTGGCTCCACCTCAACCACCTGCCTCAGCCACCTGAGTAGCTGGGATATAGGCATGTGCCACCATGGCTGGCTGATTTTTGTATTTTTAATAGAGACAGGGTTTCACCGTGTTGGCCAGGCTTGTCTCAAACTCCTGGCCTCAAGAGATCTGCCTGCCTCAGCCTCCCAAAGGCCTGGGATTACAGGCATGAGCCACCATACCTGGCCCACTATACTTGTGTGTTAAATGTCTTTTATGAAATAATGGTGTAGTCAGTAAAAATAAAAAATGATTGTTCTCATTTTGTAAATATAAAGTTGGCAAGCATACGCCTTTCCCTAAAACTTTTACTGATGAATGAAATTTTAAAGTTTGGAATATTTCAGGTAGGTAAGCCAAATACCCTATTTTCTTCATAAGAATTAGGGTGTCTTGAAACAGCCCTCCTGTGTTTCATATGTACCAAAAGTGGGTGATAGAATGGCTGAGGTATTGATTACTTTAATGATTGAGCAAGTCAGACTCCTTAGATCTGGCTTCTCTGCCCTCAAGCAGTCCCGTCGGTTTGTGTCAGTGGGCTAAACAGATGAAAAGGGGAATCGAGTCTGGGTGCAGTGGCTCACGCCTCTAATCCCAGCACTTTGGGAGGCCAAGACAGCCATTCATTTGAGGTCAAGAGTCAGACACCAGCCTGGCTAACATGTTGAAATCTCGTATCTACTAAAAGTACAAAAATTATCGGGACATGGGACACGCACCTGTAATCCCAGCTAGTCAGGAGGCTGAGGCAGGAGAATCGCTTGAACCCAGGAAGTGATGGTTGCAGTGAGCCAAGATCACACCACTGTCCTTCAGCCTGAGCAACAGAGTGAGACTCTGTTTAAAAAAAAAAAAAAAAAAAAAAATTAATGACTGAATTTTTCTTGATAGTTGGTAAATGATAAGAATCTTCAGATTTAGGAAGCCTAATGAATCCCAAGCAGAATAAACAGAGAAAGTCGTATCTACACATTTTATAGTGAAATTATAGAACACCAGTGACAAAAACCTTTTTATTTATTTATTTAATAAATATCCCCACTCCTTGCAGAGAACAAGACCATTAAAGCAGCCAGAGAGAAAAGAGAGATTATCTGTAAAAGAAATCACAGCCAAATATCTCAATGATGGAGGCCAGAGGATGGCAGAATAACAGTTGAAAGAAAGTAACTGTCAACTGGGAAATGTGTACTCCTGTGGAACTGCCCCTTTTCTTTCTTTTTTCTGTTTTCTATTCTATTTTATTTATTTTGAGACAGGGTCTCACTCTGTCACCCAGGCTGAAGCGCAGTGGTGCAGAATCTCAGCTGACTGCAGCTTCTGCTTCCAGGATTTGAACATTCTCATGCCTCACCCTCCCTAGTAGCTGGGACTTCAGGTGCATGCTACCATGCCTGGCTAATTTTTTAATTTTTTTGGTAGAGACAAGGTTTCACCATATTGGCCAGGCTGGTCTTGAACTCCTGACTATTTTTTTGAGACAGGTTGCCACTCTTTTGCTTAGGCAGGAGTACCCTGCTACAGTCACGGCTCACTGCAGCCTTGTGAACCGTGCAGTCCTCCCACCTCAACCTCCAGAGTAGCTTGGATTATGGGCCTGTGCCACCATACCTGGTTAATTTTTAAATTTTTGATAGAGACAGGGTCTCCTTATGTTGCCCAGGCTGTTCTCAAACTCCTGGCCTCAAGTGATCTTCCTGCCCTTCCAAAGTGCTAGGACTGCAGGCATGAGCTACCACACCTGGTTTGGAACTGCTTAAAGCAAAGGGAAATGAAGACATTTACAGATTTAGACAAAAAACAAGCTGGGCCTGTTTTTTGAATTTTGGGTGTTTTAAAAAAACTTTTAATTTTAGTGGGTTACATAGTAGGTGTATATATTTAAGGGATATCTGAGATATTTTGGTACAGGCATGCAATCAATTTCCCTGACGTATAATAATTACATCAGGGAAAATTGGGTGTCCATCCCCTTAAGCATTTATCCTTTTTGTTACAAACAATCAAATTGTGTCTTTTATTTATTTATTTATTTTTTGGAGACGGAGTCTCACTCTGTCAGCCAGACTGGAGTGTCATGGTGCAGTCTTGGCTCACTGCATCTTCCCCCTCCCACGTTCAACCATTTCTTATACCTCAGCCTCCAGAGTAGCTGGGACTACAGGCACAGGCCACCACACCTAGCTAATTTTTGTATTTTTAGTACAGATATGGTTTCACCATGTTGGCCAGGCTGGTCTTGAACTCCTGACCTCAAGTGATCCACCACCCCCAGCCTCTTTTAGTCATTTTTAAATGTACAATTAAATTATTCTTGACTGTAGTACCTCTGTTGTACTATCAAATACTAGATCTTATTCATTCCTTCTGACTTTTATTTTTGATGCCCATTAACCATCCCTACTTCTCACTGCCTTTTTCATCTTCTGGTAACCAGCCTTCTATTCTCTTTCTACATGAGTTCTTTCATGATTTTGCCCTAATTCCAATGATCAATTTTATACATTTTTTCCAAGAATTAAAAAAAAAAAGTACACTTCAACTCAATTTATGAGGCTAATGTGACACTAATATTAAAACCATACAAGAATAATGTAAAAGGAGAAAAGTAACTATATGATATTCATACTCATGAATATAGTTGCAAAAATCTTAAAATGCGGACAAATTAAATACTACAATATATAACAACAACAACAACAAAAAACAGACAAAACTATTCTATGGGGTTAGATGCCAGGGCAATAATTACTGTGAGCTAGAACAGCAGGGATTGAGAGAATCACAACAGGGCTTTTGGAGTACTGGTAATATTCTGTTTCCTGATCTGGGTGCTGATTACATTGGTATGTTTTCTTTGTGGAAGTATATTTGGTCAAACATATCTGTGCACATTTCTGTACACATAATTTTTTTTTTTTTTTTTTTTTTTTGAGACAGAGTCTTGCTCTATCACCCAGGCTAGCATGCAGTGCATTTTTGTATTTTTAGTAGAGATGGAGTTTCACCTTATTGGCCAGGCTGGTCTCGAACTCCTTGCCTCATATGATCTACTGCCTCGGCCTCCCAAAGTACTGGGATTACAGGTGTCTTATATTTCAATTAAAAGTTTGCTTTAGGCCGGGCGCGGTGGCTCAAGCCTGTAATCCCAGCACTTTGGGAGGCCGAGGAGGGCGGATCACGAGGTCAAGAGATCGAGACCATCCTGGTTAACATGGTGAAACCCCGTCTCTACGAAAAAAAATACAAAACATTAGCTGGGCATGGTGGTGTGTGCCTGTAATCCCAGTTACTCAGGAGGCTGAGGCAGGAGAATTGCCTGAACCCAGGAGGCGGAGGTTGCGGTGAGCCGAGATCGCGCCATTGCACTCCAGCCTGGGTAACAAGAGCGAAACTCCATCTCAAAAAAAAAGTTTGCTTTAAAATAATACAATATAATATGATAAATTGATTTTAGGAATGCAAGGATGTACTGACATTAGAAAATCTATAAATATATTTACCGTAGTGTATGTTAAAAAGAAAATCCTTATAATGTTGGTAGTTGCATGAGTTTGCTAAAATTCCACATTAATTCATGATAAGTAAGCAAACGAACAGAAAGGAATATCCTTAAACTCACAGTGTGGCACAGACAAAGTTCACCAAATAGTCCACATGCTCCCCAGTGTTTCCCATTCTCTTTTACAGTTAGTTAGATTAGGGCCAAGTGACTAGTTCTGTTCAGTAGACTATGAACTAGAGTGACGTGTCACTTTTAGATGAAGGCAGTTGAGCCGATCTTCCTCCTCCATCCCTCTCTTCTCTTGCTCCAGTGACCTTGGAGGCTGTGTATTGCAGATGGCATAGATTAAAGATGGAGTAAGGATGCTTCACTCTCATCAGACTTTGTGTAAGCAAGAACTAAATCCTTACAGTGTTAAGCCTCTAAGATTTCAGAGGGTATGTCTTATGACAGTATAGACTGTCTTACTCTAATATAAAGGGCATCTACCAAAAAACGACAGTAGCTCTCATATTCAGTGGTGAGAAGTTAGCATCATTTTCTGTAAAATCAGCAATAAGAACAAGGATGACTGCTATTTCTTCTTGTATTCAGCAGTACAGTAAAACAAGTAAGGATTGGAATGGAAGAAATAGCAGTTATAGTTTGCAGATAAATTATTTACATGGTGGCTGGGTACAATGGGTCATGCCTGTAATCCCAGCACTTTGGGAGGCTGAGGTGGGCAGATCACAAGGTCAGGAGTTTGAGACCAGCCTGGCCAACATGGTAAAATTCTGTGTCTACTAAAAATACTTAAAAAATTAGCTGGGCATGGTGGCACATAGCTGTAATCCCAGCTACTCGGGAGGCTGAGGCAGGAGAATTGCTTCAACCTGGGAGATGGAGGTTGCAATGAACTGAGATCATACCACTGCACTCCAGCCTGGGTGACAGAGCAAGACTCTGTCTCAAAAAAAAAAAATTATTTACATGGTAAACTTTCTATGTATAAATAAACAAGTTGCTTATAAGAAGTGTATATTTAAAATCAGTTACATTCCTATCTGCCAACAACAAAAAATTAGAAAACTTAATTTTTAAAAAGGTACCATTTGCAATTTCATTAAAAAGTATTAACATATGGTACCTTGGAATAAATTTAGCAAAAGAAATGTAGAATTTTTTGGAGAAAAGTATTAAAGTTTACTGATAGTCCTTAAAGAAGGTCTTAATAGCTGGAGAGTAATAAAAACCTCAGTGACATAATTATATTACTTCTCTCTAATTTGATCTCTAAGAGTCAAAGAAATTCTGGTCAGAATCCCTGGAGGGTTTTAAAGGAATTTCTCAGGCTGATTCTTAAGTATGTATAGAAGAGGAAAGAGCAAAGGATGGCTAACACCCCTGAAAGTAGAAGAATAAGGTGGAAACATTGACTTAGCAGGTATCAAGACTTTGAAGTTTTATTAATTCAGAAGGAAGGGTATTGGTCAGGAACAGACACATTGTCTAACAGAACAGAAATTAGTCGTTTCTCATTAATGAAAATTGGACATGTGACATAAATTTCACATTAATGTAAAAAGCATGATCTTTCCAATAAATGGTGCTAGAGCAATTGTTTAATCGGGGGAAATAGTATGTACTTAACCAGTTTTTGTAATAAGCCTTCAGTTGAGTTTTTTATTTTCTTATTTACATTTTTAAAAAATTTTTATTAAATTTTGTTTTAGAGACAGAGTCTTGCTATGCTGCCTAGGCTGGAATACTGTGGTCATTCATAGGCACAGTAATAGTGCCGACAGCCTCAAACTTCTGGGCTAAAGTGATCCTCCAGCTTCAGCCTCCTTAAGTAGCTTGACTATAGGTGCATGCCACTGTACCTGGCCTGGTTAATTTTATGTCGTTTAAAAATAATAAAGAACCGACTTTAATGATACACTTTTTAAAAGTGAGCCCAAGAAAATGACAACTTAGGAAAAATATTTTCAACATGTATGAGAGACAGAATGTTTAGATCCTAATTTATGAAGAACTCTTAAAAATTAATAAGAAAAAAGATGGACCATCATCATTTTGCTTTCCTGATTGATTTAATTTATATATATATAAATTAAATCAATATTTTAATTTAATTGATATTTTAAAACTTTTCCTCAACCAGCAGCTACAGTGACATTGCATGGATTTATAAAAGGTAAAAGGCTTGTCTTTTGTACTTTAAGCATGTCCCAGGTAGATGTGGATTCAGGAATTGAAAACATGGAGGTTGATGAAAATGATCGAAGAGAAAAACGGAGCCTCAGTGATAAGGTTGGTAAGCGATGAAGCCCTTGGTACAGGTAAAATAAATAAAACCATTTCATGTCTTGTATCTATTAGCATGGGGCCACTCCAAATCAGGAAGTCCTAGGCAGGTGATTATTTTTATTCTTTTGAGGAAAAATGAATAACCTAGATTACCCTTATTATGGAAATGTAACTCACTCCTGTGATCTGATGTAATCCATCTGTTTCTGGTTCAGGGCCATGGTTTTGTCAGTAAATTTAGTTTGTAATAGGAACTAATTTAGAGGTAATTAGAGTTCTCTCTGTTGATCTTTTGCTTTTAAACAAGTAGGTCATCACATCTTTAGCAGTATTCTGAGGGAAATGACTGGGAATGAAGCAAGAATATGTAAAATCTAGTAGCAAGTGGAAAGTTTTTGAAAACATGAAGCCTTTATGTTTGATTACCACCTGAGCTTAGTGCTCTGCATTTAGGGTGTGTGTGTGTGTTTATATAGATAGATAATTATGTCACTTTCTGTTCAGTAAATTATTAGGAATCCTTTAGCAACACATGTTAATGATTATTAGAAGTTGCATTATAAACAAAAATAAAAAGAAAAAAGAAAAAAAAAAAAGAAGCACTGTAGCCTCATAGTGGTGCAGTGCTTTTTTTTGTATAGTTCTTTAATGTTTACAAAATTATATATGACATTTTATCTGTGATGGCGTGTAATGAGAAATGTTCCATTTTTGAAAAATTTCTGGAGGAAAATTGATTATGCACCTAGAATGTTAACCTGGTCCTGTGGAATTCAGAAAAGTAAATACATAGGATATGTACATCTTCTGTCACATTTTTTTTCTTGGTGACTTTTGGTAATGTCTTTGCTCTTTTTTTTTTTTTTTTTTTTTTTTTGAGACAGGGTCTCATTCTGTCACCCAGGCTAGAGTGCAGTGGCATGATCTCGGCTCACTGCAACCTCCACCTCCTGGGTTCAAGTGATGCCCCTGCCTCAGCCTCCCGAGTAGCTGGGAATACAGGCACCCGCCACCACGACCGACTAATTTTTTTATTTTTAGTAGAGACCAGGTTTCACTATGTTGGTCAGGGCTTGAACTCCTGACCTGAGATGATCCATCTGCCTCGGCCTCCCAAAGTGCTGGGATTATACTTGGGAGCCACTGCACCTGGCCATCTTCGCTCTTTTATGCTCCCCATAGATTGTACTGTAAGCTCATGAGACTTAGATGTTATAAGTTTGATGTCATAGTAACAGGCCTACTTTTCCCCTAATCAGTGGGATTATATTATGATCCCACATATTTCATGCATTTTAAAAATACCATCACTAATAATGAATGAAATCAGAATAACGTATTTCTGTTGAAGTACCTAATTCATACCTCTTATTTGAAATTAACCTGTAAGTCTTCTTCTTCACCAGGAGCCTTCCTCGGGCCCTGAAGTATCTGAAGAGCAGGCCTTACAGCTGGTCTGTAAGATCTTTCGTGTCTCTTGGAAGGACCGGGACAGAGATGTCATCTTTCTTTCTTCTCTTTCTGCACAGTTTAAGCAGAACCCAAAAGAAGGTAGGAATCTAGCTCAGCAGTCTTACTGCAGAGTACTTAACAAGAAAATTAGACATGAGATCTTTGTCCTCCCCCATTATCCACATTCACTCCATCTTGCTCTTGGGTTATATTTTTGATGACAGGGAAGCATCTTGATGAGGACACAGCTGTGTGGCCACTTTCTTCCGTTTCCACTGATCTTATTGATAACTTACTTTTCACTTTATGATTTCTACAAAACTATGTAAATAAGTTAATGGTCTCCATTTTCTCAGGGTTGGAATTTTTCCCTTTGTTGTAAGAAGGTGCTTAGAGCATAACCTCCTTTTTTTTTTTTTTGGTGAGACAGAGTCTTATTCTGTCATCAAGCTGAAATGCAGTGGCACAATCTCGGCTCACTGCAACCTCTGCCTCCTGTGTTCCAGCAGTTCTCCTGCCTCACCCTCCCAAGTAGCTGGGACTACAGGTGCATGCCACCACACCCAGCTAATTTTTGTATTTTTAGTAGAGACGAGGTTTCACCATGTTGGCCAGGATGGTCTCGATCTCTTGACCTCGTGATCTACCTGCCTCAGCCTCCCAAAGTGCTGGAATTACAGGCTTGAGCCACCGAGCCCAGGCTTACCTCCTCTTATGAAGTAGAGTTACACTGGGTGGTCTCCAGGGATCCTGAGAGATTTCTTCTGTATGACCCTACCTGCTTTAAGTGCCTATGAAGCCATTACAGTGGAATTGATCTATTTGGTTAAATTGCTTAGCAAGATAGGACATAATGACATTTTGCTATGTTTCCGGTGTTCTACTGTAAGAGGCCCCTCTTGTAACAAAATAATAAAACTCTTAGCAAGATATCAGCATCATAGGGCATTATGACTTTTCTTTACAGCAGTCATTTGGAATGCAGCAGAGGTATGGGAGGTATGCTGGAGTGGTTTTTTTGCCTCACTGGAATATAACCTCCCTCATGGTAGGGATTTTTTTTTTTTTTTTTGAGGCGGAGTTTTGCTCTTGTTACCCAGGCTGGAGTGCAATGGCGGGATCTCAGCTCACCGAAACGTCCACCTCCTGGGTTCAGGCAATTCGCCTGCCTCAGCCTCCCGAGTAGCTGGGATTACAGGCACACGCCACCATGCCCAGCTAATTTTTTGTATTTTTAGTAGAGACAGGGTTTCACCATGTTGACCAGGATGGTCTCGATCTCTTGACCTTGTGATCCACCTGCCTTGGCCTCCCAAAGTGCTGGGATTACAGGCATGAGCCATGGTAGGGATTTTTGTCTGTTTTACTCATTGATATATCCCCAGTTCCTGGAAGGATATATTGCACGAATTAGTCCCTCAGTAGATACATTTTAAATGGCTGAGTGACTACCAGGAAGATTACCTTTCCCTTTTCTATGATGCCCATCTTCTGGGGAGGGAAACAAAGTCCTTTGTGTTTCTGGAGGGTGGATAAGACTTTCTGATTTTACTGGCATCTTCTTATTGACTCTGCTCATGGAGCAGACCATGTCTCTTAAGATTCTGCTACTTCTTATTCTTATTAGAAATCTTAAGATTCCAAATCTATCTTACACATGTAAGTGGTAATTTTAAATAACCAAATTAGATAAAATTTCCATGAGTTAAATTTTCTTTTAGTGATATTTAAAATGTATCTAAAGACCAACAGTAAATCAACTGGAAGCTGCCAAGAATAAGAAGGTGTTCTACTGTAAGAGGCCCCAGACTAGCATTTGCTCCTGAAAGCCAGGTAGTGACTAGATATTGGACCCTTTATAAAATCTTTTGAACCTTGGACTTAATAGTTTTATTACTGTATATGAAATGTGTCTAGACTAAGAAATATTAACCCAGTTGTAATTGTAGTATAATAAAGTAACCTCTGTGGTTGGGAGTAGCTTCTTTTTTTTTTTTTTTTTTTGAGAAAGGGTCTTACTCTGTTGCCCAGGCTGGAGTGCAGTGGCATGATCTCAACTCACTGCAACCTCCACCTCCCAGGTTCAAGCAATTTTCCTGCCTCAGCCTCCCAAGTAGCAGGGATTACAGGCACTCGCCACCACGCCCGGCTAACTTTTGTATTTTTAGTAGAGACAGGGTTTTACCATGTTGGTCAGGCTGGTCTTGAACTCCTAACCTTGTGATCCGCCCAGCCCAAAGTGCTGGGTTTACAGCCATGAGCCACCACGCCCGGCCTAGCTCCATTTACAGTTAATATACATCAGCATTCTCTCATTGACTCTACCACAATATTTTTTTCTTAATAAACTTTTAATTTTGGAATAGTTTCAGCGAATGCAAGGAGTTCCTATGTATACTTTTTTCAGTTTCCCCTGATGTTAATACCTTATATAAGCATGGTACATTTGTCAAAACTAAGAAATTATTACTAACTAAACACAAGGCTTTATTTAAGTTGCACCAGGTTTTCCACTAATGTCCTTTTTTCCATTGCAGAATCCAAACCAGGATACTGCATCAAACCACTTGGGGTCAGTTTGGCTTATTTGAGGGCTGTGTACATGAAGAACTGTGTATAACCTGTTCTTTATTCTTTATTCTCTTTCCAACAGTGTTCTCCGATTTTAAGGACTTGATTGGTCAGATTTTAATGGAAGTGCTAATGATGTCCACTCAGACTAGAGATGAAAACCCATTTGCCAGTCTGACAGCTACATCACAGCCAATTGCTGCAGCAGCACGGTCGCCAGACAGAAATCTCCTGCTAAACACTGGCTCCAATCCGGGAACAAGCCCCATGTTCTGCAACGTGGGTTCCTTTGGCACCAGCTCTTTGTCTAGGTCAGTGTGGTTCTCTTTGCACAGCTAACGGCTAGTAAGAGTCATGAAGTACACAGGTGAAGGGAATATTTGTTTACAATGTTGATCTGTGCCATAGAGGGTATGGCATGTATCATATTTGGGGAAGTGGTTTTAGTCACTGAAAGTGGAACTCTCTTTTTCAGATTGTTATTTTTTGGCTCTCTATGGTTAAGCTATTGGTAGATTAAATTTTAGAACCAGTTGGCTGTGTGTACTACGTCGTTCTTTGAACGGGGCCTTTACTGTCCTGTAAGTGATCTAGTCTCTAGATCAGTAGAGCAATAAGATTGCAATTATTTAGATGTTTATCTGATAGATCTGTATACTTAAACCAAAATGACCCTATCCTTGAAAGCTTGATGTTTTCTCGTTTAGTTAGTTATCTCAAATTTTTCTTTGATTTTTCTCTTCTTTCCTCCCTTTTCTCAACTCCTTTAGCCTCTATGAAACTAGTCCGGCTCCCACTCCCAGTTTCTGGAGCTCTGTGCCCATGATGGGCCCGTCTTTTGCCTCACCTTCCCGTGCAGCCAGCCAGTTGGCTGTGCCTTCCACTCCCCTCAGTCCTCATAGTGCAGCCTCTGGAACTGCTGCAGGAAGCCAGCCCTCATCCCCACGGTATCGCCCCTACACTGTCACTCACCCGTGGGCATCCTCAGGCATCTCCATTCTGTCAACCTCCCCAAGTCCCCCTGCTCTCACCAGTAACCCCCAAGCAGTGCCTGCCAGCAGTTCCAGACAGAGGCCCAGCAGCACCGGTCCACCCCTACCACCCGCCTCACCCAGTGCCACGAACAGACGCCCCTCCTCCCTGAGGATCTCTCCTAGGTATTTATCCTGCAGGAGAATTGCGTGTGTGTTTGCTGTGCAGGGAAAGGAGATTAACACAGTTTGGAAGAACTGCTGTGTGACACTGACTCTGTTTAATTGTTGTTGTTTTGGGTTTTTAACCTGTGTGGCTAACTAGTTTGGTAGGCACGTAACCTGAGATAATGCCGGAAAGTTTGGATTGCTCTATTATAATTCCCTTTCTTCCCTTTGAGAGTTGGGGGTCACAGGAACCCTTTTTGGCTTTTTGTCCTGTTGCCAGTGGTAATTGAAATGGAGTCAGACCAACAGGGTGTGGGAGCAAATCTGGGCCTGGTGTTTTTTACTTCTGGTGAGTGGGGTGGGTCGGTTCACGCCCTGACATGTTGAGTTTTAGTTATGCATAAGTTCGGTCTCTTAGAAGGAAGCAGTATCAGAATTCCATGAATCCAGTGGCCCCTTCTCTCAAATGTACCTATATGTGTTTTTATAATTTAGGTGAATTATGTTTCTGCATGTCAGTGGACAGAAGTTTTAGTGTAAGATTTATTTAAAAGGTCAGCATTTGCAAAAGTTTCTCCTCCTCTTGTTTTTCCTTTGTTCTCTGATGGCCTTTTTTGCTTTTGTTGTGGTAGTATGTACGACAATCCTTTCTCCTTCCTCTTCCTCGCACTTTCTGGGGACAGTAGTGATGAAGAAGATGAAGAAGATGATGATGATGATGGTGATGGTGATGGTGATGATGAAGGTGGTGGTGGTGGTGATGATTTTTCTTATGTCCAGTTTGGGTCCAGGTATCAGAGGAATGGAGTCTTACCCCTGCATGTGCATAGATGTGCATAGATGCTTAGGAACTAACTACTATAAGCTCTAACAAGGGGTGCGCTTTGAATCCAGGCAGGATAGGGTGGAATGAGGTGGGCTTGAGAGTGTATTGACATGTTCAGACCTTTTCATGGGATAAAGTAACACATAGAAGAACTAACTTCCCTCCTTCCTTCCTTCCTTCCTTCCTTCCTTCCTTCCTTCCTTCCTTCCTTCCTTCCTTCCTCCCTCCCTCCCTCCCTCCCTCCCTCCCTCCCTCTTTCCTTCCTCCACTCCTCTTCCTCCTTCCCCCCTCCCCTCCGCTCCCCTTCCCTTTCCTCCCCTCCTTCTCTCTTTTTTCTTTTTCTTTTCTTTCTTTCTCTTTTTTTTTTTCCTGACAGTTTCACTCTTGTTGCCCAAGCTGGAGTGCAGTGGCACAATCTTCACTCACTGCAACCTCTGCTTCCTGGGTTCAAGCGATTCTCCTGCCTCAGCCTCCTGAGTAGCTGGATTACAGGCGCCTGCCACCTCACCCAGCTAATTTTTGTATTTTTAGTAGAGACAGGGTTATGCCATGTTGTCCAGGCTGGTCTTGAACTCATGGCCTCAGGTGTTCTACCCTCCTCAGCCTCCCAAATTGCTCGGATTATAGGTGTGAGCCACCATGCCTGGCCTGAGAATTTTTGTAGTTGTTACCTGGCAAGTTTGGAGGAAAACTTATGTATAATCATTATTCAAAAGCATGAAAACAGATTAAAGATCAGTCGTCAAGTTTATCTACCTTTAGATCTAAAACGAGAGACCCTTTATTTATCTATTGCAAGAATGTTATTGTGAACTACCAGATGTGACAACTTGTACTCTCTCAGGCCTGTTTTCTTAAGTACAGTTGCATGGATTGCTGCTATTTAGGAGTGGGAGAGGGGGTGGGATTTGGTGTGTGTATGTATGTGTTCCTTTCTCTTCCCCCCCACCCCCCACCCGTTCACCCCATCAAGTTCAGTCTGGGCAGTCCATCAGAGAGCATCCAAGGTCGTACTGTCTGGTATAACTGTGATTCTGCTTTCATGTCTGGCCTTAAATTTCTCTAAGCACTTCCTGGACCTCAGTGAAACCAGACCCCATTTGTTTAAAGAGCCTTTAAAATGACCGCAGAGGCTGAAATATAGTTCCAGGTATTGCAGAATGTTTACCCCTGGAAACCGAGTGAAAAACACTACTTGGGTTTTGTAGGTGACATTGGGCAAAGGAATATAATAGCACCTTCCTTCTAATCTTCTGACTCATTGTCTTACAGTTTTGCTCTTAAATTGAAGTTTCCTCTGGACTGAGTTGGTGTTGGTACCCAGCACTGTTCAAAAATACCTCCAGGCTATAAATAGAGACTGCAGTAGAATTAGGTACACTTCATTCAATTTGATGGTGTTCAGAAGAATCATCAGAGAATATACAAAGAGACAGAACAATGTTGATACGAGGTTGAATATTGATTCAGGAAGGTTGATATTTGTATTATGTTGAACATTTTATCACTATTTCTCAAGTAAATTTCCCAGAGGGGAAAGTGTCTTTTTCATGTAGATCAAATTCTGTTGCATGACGGTAGTAGTAAAGCGGGCATCCTTCCCAGGAGCCGGTTTCCACAGGGCAAAAGTGCTTGTTACCTGTTTTACTGTAAACGATCTGTGGGAGAAAGTCTCTCTCCTTGGCTTATTTAGTTGTGACTCTCTCTAACAACTATATCAGATTGTATACTGCTTTTACTAATACCTCTCTTTCTGGACTTCTAACACTCAACCTGGCCTCAGATCTAAATCCTCTACCTGCTAGGAGGAATAAAATTTACCGAGTGTATAAAAATAGCTACAAATACTCATGGAGTGTCGTGTGCCAGATTCGGGGTCAGCGCTGTGCAACGTCAGCTCCTTTACTCCTCGCTGTAGCCTGCTATGAGGAAGTGGAGGGGTGGGGGGTGGACAAGAGGATCAAAGTCACAGAACTGCATTCAGACTCGAGCATCCTGAATCCAGGCTCAGGTTCTTTACCACCACACCGTGCTGCCACCCACTTTTCCTTTTTGCCCAGATAGGTCTTGTTTGCTTGTGCCTTACTACTGATTTTGCTGCCGAGAGTCTGTGCATGTAGTCGGTTTCTTTGGCAAGGAAGTGCCAGCATTTCGCTCCTTAATTACAAAACGCCATCCCAGTCAGTTGGTGTGTCCCTTGTGGCTGTTACAGTGAACTGTGATCATCCAGATTTTGACAGTTTATAGGTTCTTAGTTGATATGAAAAAAAGAATGCCACAGAATAGGTAAAAATACATAACTATTTAAACAGAGAAGAACTGAGGGTTCTTCTAAGTAGGGTTAGAGCCAAGAAGAGCTAGCAAAAAATCTTATTTTTTGCTGGGCACGGTGGCTCACACCTATAATCCCAGCACTTTGGGAGGCTGAGGCGGATGGATCAAGAGGTCAAGAGATCGAGACCATCCTGGCCAACATGGTGAAACCCCGTCTCTACTAAAAATACAAAAATTGCTGGGTGTGGTGGCGCACGCCTGTAGTCCCAGCTACTTGGGAGGCTGAGGCAGGAGAATTGCTTGAACCCGGGAGGCAGAGGTTGTGGGGAGTCGAGATCTCGCCATTGCACTCCAGTCTGGGTAACAAGAGTGAAACTCCGTCTCGCTCTTTTTTTTTTTTTTTTTTTTTTTTTGAGGCAGAGTCTTGCTTTGTCACCCAAGCTGGAGTGCTATGGAGTGATCTCGGCTCACCGCAACCTCCGCCTCCCGGGTTCAAGCAATTCTCCTGCCTCAGCCTCCCGAGTAGCTGGGACTACAGGCGTGCGCCACCACACCCAGCAATTTTTGTATTTTTAGTAGAGACAGGGTTTCACCATGTTGGCCAGAATGGTCTCGAACTCCTGACCTCAGGTGATCCACCCGCCTCGGCCTCCCAAAGTCTCAAACTCTTGACCTCAGGTGATCTGCCCACCTCGGCCTCCCGCAGTGTTGGGATTACAGGCTTGAGCCACTGCGTCCAGCCAAAACCTTGTAGTAGTCAGCAAAGAAATAGTATTTTCCTTCCCGCTTTCTAATTGATCTTCCCAAAATTTTGTTTACTCTGAAGTAAGCAATTTTACCACCAACTTCTTACTTGGTAAGACTTATGTCATAGAAGAAAGAATCATCAGGGGTTGGATCACTCTCTTCATCTGCTGGCCCAGCGGAGTTGATGTCTATTTAGCTATTTATAGGGGTAATAATAAGGATTAATTTTAAAAAGGTAAAACAGTGCGCCTGTAGTCCCAGCTACTCAGGAGGCTGAGGCGGGAAAATTGCTGGAACCCAGGAAGCAGGATTGCAGTGAGCTGAGGTTGTGCCACTGCACTCCAACCTGGCACCTGGTGACAGAGCAAGACTCTGTCTCAAAAAAAAAAAAAAATTCCTTCTGTAATGTTTTGCAGACTTCTGAGAAAAGAACTGTATGAATTCTAAGGAACTGCTTTTTGCAGGAGTGGCAAAAGTGAGCGAAGTGAGAATTACAGGGTGTGAAAAGATAACTGTTAGATGCTGGGCTTAATGCATGGGTGATGAAATAATCTGTACAACAGACCTCCTTAACTGGAATTTGCCCGTGTAACAAACCTTCACATGTACCCCAAACCCAAAATAAAAGTAAATCAATAAGTCAATAAATAAAAACTGGAAGTTGATCTGGAAAAAAAAAAGAAAGGTATCTTGTGATAAAGATACCAGAGAGGTTATCCTGAGGAAAATGTTTCTAATTGTTTCCTAGGAAGCTGATGACTAGAAAGAAATTTGGTGGTTTTGTGTTTGTTTTGTAACTGTGTAGATATTTCAGTGAAGGAGGTCAAATCTTGAACGTCATGAGCCTTATGTGAGTAGACAAAGGGAAAATTAGTGAATAGTGAAAACATTGACATTCAACCTCTTCTTTTTGCTGATTATCACTGCTTGGGGATGAAACACAGAAATGGTGGAAAAGAAATCCTTGTGGCCGGGCACAGTGGCAAGCACAGGTAATCCTACCACTTTGGAGGCTGAGGTGGGAGGCTTGCCTGAGCCCAGGAGTTAGAGGCTACAAGTGAGTCATGATGATGCCACTGTACTCCAGCCTACTCCAGCCTGGGTGACAGAGTGAAACCCTCTCTCTGTCTGTCTCTCTTTCTGATGAAACCCTGTCTGTCACACACACACACACACACACACACACACACACACACACACGAAACCCTCCACCATGTGTATCCCTAAAATCCTCCAGTGATTTCCCTTCTCACACAGAGTAAAATCCAAAGCCTCTTACCATGGTCTGCAAGACCCTACATCTCATGTATACTCTACATACTATACACACACACATACACATACACTCCCATATGCTACACACATGTACCCCACGTCAAGCACACATGCACACACATGCCCCATTCTAATTTAATCTCCCTCTACTCTTTCCCTAGCTCATACACTGGGCTCCTCCTGCTCTTTGCACGTAATAGTTCCTCCTGCCTTAGGCCTTTGTACTTGTTTCTCCCCTTCCGACCACTCTCCCTTCAGGATAGCTGTGTGGCTGGCTCTCACTCTCCTAATCTCTTTCAGAGGGTGGTCCCTGACCTCATTATATCACACATTGTATAGAACACACATGCACTATGTCAGGCGCGGTGGCTCACGCCAGTAATCCCAGCACTTTGCCTGCCAAGGCAGGCAGATCATGAGGTCCAGAGATTGAGATCATCCTGGCCAATATGGTGAAACCCTGTCTCTACTAAAAACACAAAAATTAGCTGGGTATGGTGGCATATGCCTGTAGTCCCAGTTACTCGGGAGGCTGAGGCAGGAGAATCGCTTGAACCCGGGGAGCAGAGTTTGCAGTGAACCGAGATCGCACCACTGCACTCCAGCCTGAGAGAGATGTCATCTCAAAAAAAAAACAACCCACACATATGCATGCTGTTCCTCATTGTCTGTCTGGTTCCGTGCACTATACCAGGACCTACAGCAGTGCCTAGAACACAGAAGGTCCCTTAGCAACATTTATTCAATGAATTTATAGTACTTAAACCTGAACAGCTCTGACTTTGCCTTGCTACAAGACAATGCAAGGCCAGCCATGGTTGCTAACACCTGTAATCCCAGCAGTTTGGGAGGCTGAGGTGGGCGGATCACCTGAGGTCAGGATTTCAAGACCAGCTTGGCCACCATGGCGAAACTCCATCTCTACTAAAAAGATAAGTTTGCCAGGTGTTGTGGGATGTGCCTATAATCCCAGCTACTAGAGAGGCTGAGGCATGAGAATCAGTTGAACCCGGGAGGTGGAGGTTACAGTGAGCCAAGATCACACTACCGCACTCCATCCTGGGCGACAGAGCAAGACTCTATCTTAAAACAAACAAACAAACAAAAAACCCAAAAAACAAAAATACAAATTATGAAGTCTGCATTTGAGAAATCAGTAAATGGGAGGGTCCTTATAGAAGAAACTAGAAACAGAGTCTCTTTAAGGGCAAGTTTTATTGGTGCATTTAAAATGGGAGTCAGCCTGCACAGATCTGATGGATGTGTAATTCCTAGGCGCATTTTCACTGTGGCTTCAGAGGATGCAGCTCTGTTTCCATTATGTGAAGTAATTACATGGTTACATTGGACTGCTAATGTAGTTATCAAAAAATGATATGCATATTTTCCCAGCGAGAGGTATAATTTTTTAGATGCTCTTAGGACTTAAATAAGACATATTTCCAAGAATTTAGGATGTCACAGTTGTAAAAGCATCATGAATTTTGTAACAGCTTTCTGAGGGAAAATATTAAATACTGTTTTAAACATTTAGAAATATATATATATATATATATTTTTTTTTTTTTTTGAGATGGAATTTTGCTCTTGTTACCCAGGCTGGAGTGAAATGGTGCGATCTCGGCTCACTGCAACCTCCGCCTCCTGGGTTCAGGCAATTCTCCTGCCTCGGCCTCCTGAGTAGCTGGGATTACAGGCACACGCCACCATGCCCAGCTATTTTTTTGTATTTTTAGTAGAGACGGGGTTTCACCATGTTGAACAGGATGATCTCAATCTCTTGACCTCGTGATCCATCCACCTTGGCCTCCCAAATTGCTGGGATTACAGGTGTGAGCCACTGTACCCGGCCTCATATATATATATTTTTAGCTACAGTCTTGCTCTGTCTCCTAGGCTAGAGTGCAGTGGCATGATCTCAGTTCACTATAACTTTCATCTCCCAGGTTCAAGCAAATCTCATTCCTCAGCCTCCCAATAGCTGAGATTACAGGTGTGCACCACCACACCTGCGTAATTTTTATGTTTTTATTAGAGACGGGGTTTCTTCACCACATTGGCCAGGCTGGTCTCAAACTCCTGACCTCAAGCGATCCACCCACCTCAGCCTCCCAAAGTGAAGAAATATTTCTTCATAGCATAAATGTATACCTGGAAACTATATACCATTTTCTCCTTTAGTATCACACTCAAAATTTGAATCTACCTCTTTCAGTTTAAATCTAAAAATTCTTGTAAATCAGTTTTTGACCACTGACACTTATGCTTGTGTTAGAGAAACTGGCCGCTTTTCTTACATGTGATCATGATTTACTCTTTTAACATCAAACCTTTAGGATTGATGTTAAAATTTTGAAACATATAGACAAATACTGAGGTTCATGCTGCATTTCCTGTTTGGTTAAAGTTTTGTTTCACTTTTTCCTCCTCTCCTCTTCAGAGTCAGCTTATTTGGTGCCTGGCTGGTGATCACCATGTTAGTCCATTTGCAATGCCATACAGAAAGGGCAATTTATAACAAAAAGAGGTTTAATTGGCTCACAGTACTTCAGGCTGTCCAAGAAGCATGCCAACAGCATCTGCTTCTCGTGAGGGCCTCAGGAAGCTTCCAGTCATGGCGGGAAGTGAAAGGAGGGTAGCAGGCAGGTCACATGGCAAGAGCAGGAGCAACAGAGAGGAGCATGATGTCCCAGACTCTTTTAAACAACCAGATCTCATGTGAACTGAGTGAAAACTCACTCATCACCAAGGGGATGGTGCTAAGCCAATTGTGAGGGATCTGTGCCTCTATGATCCAGTCACCTCCCAGTAGGCCCCCACTCCAACACTGGGGATTACATTTCAACATGAGATTTGGAGGGGACAAACATCAAGTGACAGTGAGGGTATAAAATTTAAGTTAAGATGAAGTGGGGGGCCGGGCGCGGTGGCTCAAGCCTGTAATCCCAGCACTTTGGGAGGCCGAGGCGGGTGGATCACGAGGTCAAGAGATCGAGACCATTCTGGTCAACATGGTGAAACCCCGTCTGTACTAAAAATACAAAAAAAAATTAGCTGGGCATGGTGGCGTGTGCCTGTAATCCCAGCTACTCAGGAGGCTGAGGCAGAAGAATTGCCTGAACCCAGGAGACGGAGGTTGCAGTGAGCCAAGATCGCGCCATTGCACTCCAGCCTGGGTGAAAAGAGCGAAACTCCATCTCAAAAAAAAAAAAAAATGATGAAATGGGATGTATTGATAGGAATGGAAGTAATTTCAGTGGCAGTTGCATGAGCCAGTGCCATCCAAGCTTGCTGAGTTCACATGCATGCTCACATGCTGGGTGTGGGAGCTGCATCAAACTGAGGCCTGGCAGCTGGCAAGGACCTATTGACATTATACATAAGATGCTTTTTGCCTGACGCGGTGGCTCACGCCTGAAATCCCAGTACTTTGGGAGGCCAAGGCAAGGTGGATCACAAGGTCACAAGATCAAGACCATCCTGGCCAACATGGTGAAACACCATCTCTACTAAAATTGCAAAAGTTAGCCAGGCGTGCTGGCATGTGCCTGTAATCCCAGCTATTCAGAAGACTGAGGCAGGAGAATTCCTTGAACCTGGGGGGTGGAGGTTGCAGTGAGCTGAGATCATGCCACTTGCACTCCAGCCTGGGTGACAGAGTGAGACTCCGTCTCAAAAAAAATTTTTTTATAAAAAGATGCTTTTTATAAAAAGATGTGAGAAAATGGGGCTTATTATCAAGAAATAGAGTTTCAGATTTTCATTTTAAACATGAGGCAGAGCTATTTTCATTGTCATCTGCAAGAGCTGCTCATGAGAAAATTACCCTCAATTGTGTGTAGGTACAAACCTGTTTTAGGAAAGTTCATCCTTACAAAGTGCAGTGAATATAGTCACGGAGTCATGAATGTCAGAGGCAGAGGAGGGATCACAGGTAGCTTGAAACTAACTAAAATTGCTACAAGCAAAGATAGATATATATTTTTTCCCTTTCACGGGGTTCCCTGCACTTTTCCCACTGGTTGATGGCTTTTTCCGTTTGTCTTTGTACATGTTTTTCCTGTGCTTTATTACAGTACTCACTTTTCATTTATCAAGCCAATCAGCAGATAGCAGATCCTGCCATTAATTAATAAAGTATACCAAAAAATTAGCTGCTATAAAGACACAATAATTGGCCAGACACTGTGCCTCATGTCTGTAATCCCAGCACTTTGGGAGGCCGAGGTGGATGAATCACTTGAAGTCAGGAATTCGAAACCATCCTGGCCAACATGGTGAAATACCATCTCTACCAAAAATACAAAAATTAGCTGCACATGGTGGTGAGCACCTGTAGTCACAGCTACTTGGGAGGCTGAGGCAGGAGAATCGCTTGAATCCAGGAGGTGGAGGTTGCACTCAGTGGAGATTGCACTACTGCTCTCCAGCCTGGGTGACAAAGTGAGACTCCATCTCAAAAAAAAAAAAAAAAGACACAGTAATTAATTGCCTTTGTTTTTTTGAGACAGCGTCTTGCTCTGTTGCCAGGCTGGAGTGCAGTGGTGTAATATCGGCTCACTGCAACCTCTGCCTTCCAGGTTTAAGTGATTCTCCTTCCTCAGCCTCCTGAGTAGCTGGGATTATAAACGCATGCCACCATGCCTGGCTAATTTTTCTATTTTAAGTAGGGACAGGGTTTTACGATGTTGGTCAGACTGATCTTGAACACCTGACCTTGTGTCTGCCCACCTCAGCCTCCCAAAGTGCTGGGATTACAGGCGTGAGCCACCACACCTGGCCTGCCTTTGTTTGTTTTTTTTTTGAGACGGAGTTTTGCTCTCGTTACCCAGGCTGGAGTGCAATGGCACGATCTCGGCTCACTGCAACCTCCGCCTCCTGGGTTCAGGAAATTCTCCTGCCTCAGCCTCCTTGTTTTTTAAGGGATCCCACACTGACCTGCCCAACCTTGTCATGACTCTGGTGAGGTGCTTTATGGGTGGCTTAGTTACCTGCTCAGTTGGCAGGGAGTTGGCTGCCTTGTGCCTTCTCAGTTTCATTGCCTCCCTTCCCTTCCACCTGTCAGACCTATTTTATAGGTTTCTGGAGTTCAAATTTACTAGATTCTGGGCTGAATGCCTTGGATTTCAAAGTAGCATTGTTTTCACCTTCTTACGGAAATACTTTAATATCATACTTTATTATTTTTTTTATGCCAGACTGGTCTTGAACTCCTGACCTCAAGTGATGTGCCTACCTTGGCCTTCTAGAAGTGCTGGGATTACAGGCATGAGCCACTGTGCCCAGCCAATATCATAGTTGCTCTGTTGCCCAGGCTGGAGTGCAGTGGTGCGATCTCAGCTCACTGAAGCCTCCACCTCCCAAGTTCAAGAGATTCTCCTGCCTCAGCCTCTGAAGTATCTGGGATTACAGGCACATGCCACCATGCCACCAGTTTTTTTGCATTTTTAGTAGAGATGGGGTTTTACCATGTTGGCCAGGCTGGTCTTGAACTCCTGACCTCAAGTGATATACCCACATTAGCCTCCCAAAGTGCTGGGATTAGAAACATGAGCCACTGCGCCCGGCCAATATTCCAAGGTCAATTTTCTGTATTTTTCCAGAAGTCTAAAGACAGTTATGTGCATACAGTCATGTGTCCTTTAACAAAGTGGATACATTCTTAGAAATGCATCGTTAGGCAGGTTGGTCATTGTGTGAACATCATAGACTAGACTTACACAACCTAGATGGTACAGCCTACTATACACCTAGGCTATGTGGTATATAGCCTGTTTCTCTTAGGCTAAGAACCTGCACAGCATGCTAGTGTACTGAACACGGTAGGCAATTAGAACATATGGTGAGTATTTGTATATCTAGACATATCTAAATATGGAAAAGATACAGTGAAAGTGTGGCTTTGTAACCTTGTGGGACCATTATGGTATATGTGGTCCATCACAGACTTAAACTTTGTTATGTGGCACGTGTTCCAAATGTGTTCCGAAATTAGTTATGCATATCTGTCTTTCTGTAAAGCATGTCAATTCCTCTTGGTCCTGTTAGTTTTTAGACATTAATTATGTGTTCTGGGTTGAAGTAGAGATGCATCTCCTGATATTCCCGTGCTTTTTTTCTTTTTCGTTTTTTCTGAGACAGCGTCTCTCTCTGTCACCCCGGCAGGAGTGCAGTGGCATGATCTCAGATCACTGCCTCAGCCTCCTAAGTAGCTGGGATTACAGATGTGCACCATCACGCTCAACTGATTTTTGTATTTTTAGTAGAAACGGGGTTTCGCCTTGTTGGTCAGGCAGGTTTTCAACTCCTGGCCTCAAGTGATCCACCTGCCTTGGCCTACCAAAGCACTGGTTTACAGATGTGAGCCACCGTACCTGGTCATATTCCCATTCTCTATCATCTCTGTATGTAGTTTTTTTTGCTAAGTTTATGTTTTCTCATTTCCTTCATTTTAGTACTCCTTACTTTTTTTCCTTCGTTTTAATTAATCCCTGTGTATCTTTTATGTATATCAAATCAGTTTGTGAGTTAAACGCCAGATTTGTTATGTGGCCTGTCAATGGTTGACTTTAACTTTGTTTAATTTCCTGAAATTTAACCCTTGTGATTATGTTTGGTTTTTGTCCCAGAGGATAGTTATTACTAACATAGCAGTACTTCACATCGTATGCTGCTTATATTTTACAAAGCACCTCCACATTATTTCACGGAAGCCCCACTGCAGAAGAGATAGCGGTTCTAGGTTCAGGTAACACGTAAACAATGGGATTGAGACTAGAACCTACGTCTGGTTACTCCTAGTACAATATTTTTGTTTTGTCGTTTACTATACTGCTTTGCCTTTTTCACTCATAGTTTTGGAGTTATGTTGATAGCAAATATGTTCATGTCTCCTCCTAACTGGACAGTTTTCTTAAGCTCTGATTCTCTTGCCAAGTGCTAGATGAGGGCTTTTGAGATCTACGTAGAAGTAACAAAGATGAGGGCTATTTCGTTAGTCCTTTATAACGTCTAAACAGTTTGATTACAGCAGCAGCATAGTGTCTGGCTTTAACCTACAGGTCTCTGAGTGATGCCATTCTTTTTGGTTAAAGTGCCTATGATGTCTCTTTCAATGCTTAACACTTGGTAGCAGCAGTTCTTAGTGCTTCTGGTTTTATAAGTTGCCATCTGCAGGAAAATAAAGCCCCCTTCTTAGGTCCCTAAAATGTTATGAAAAGTTGCTCTTGTTGGGTTTGGAGCAGGTGAAACAGGCAGGGTGAATCTCGGCCGCATGGGTATTTGTGCTTTGTTACGTGTGCAGGGATCCTAACAGGCTTTCTGCTGCAGAAACGCAAACTCTGCCAAAAATAATCGAGAGATAAGAGTCATAATTTCTTTGTATCTTCTCCAAAGTTTGGGAGCCTCTGGTGGAGCAAGTAATTGGGATTCCTACAGTGACCATTTCACCATTGAAACCTGCAAAGAGACAGATATGCTGAACTACCTCATCGAGTGTTTCGACCGAGTTGGAATAGAGGAAAAAAAAGCACCAAAGGTAATGTGAAATGGATTCACTTAAAATTTTTAAAAAGCCTAGTTATTGTTTGATTATCCCCACCCCTGGAGCATTCATTTATTTATTCAATCAGTAAAGTCATTATTGAGCATTTGCCATGTGCCAGGCACAGTGCTGGGAATTTAGGATGTGTCAATGAACAAAACAGAGATTCCTGCCCTTGTAGAACTCACATTCTAGTGGAGACAGGGCCAAGGTGTGAACCTAGGTGGCCTGGCTTCAGAGTCCTCTCTTGACCACACTGTAGCTGGGCACCACCAATGACTCACATGGCCCTGATAATTCTGCTGGTTTGTTATAATGAGCAACATTATGGAGCCTCTGTAGATTGCCAAGGACTGTGCCAGGTCTACATTGGCTCGTATCCGCACAGTTGCTCTGTTAGTGCAGCGAAGCCCGGTATGTGATAGGCATTCTTTTTCTATTGTATGAATAAGCAAATGACCCTCAGAGAGACTAAGTACTTGTCCAGAATCACATAAATAATCAGTTGCAAGGCTGGGCTTAAACTCAGTAAGCTCCCCTTTTCCCATCACTTCTCTGGACTGGCTTCATTGTTTTCTCATTTTATTCCTATTTCACTTTCCGATTGTAGGTTTACATTAGAAACTGATCTGGTTGTCCACTGTTTAGTTTCATATTTGTAAAGGGCCCTCTTTGGACTTCGTTGTACTTAACCTTAGCAGAAGCAAAATGAGTGGGCATGTCTCCGAAGTTTTTTGATTTTTGTTTTTTGAGCTGGAGTCTCACTCTGTCGCCAGGCTGGAGTGCAGTGGCACTATCTCTGCTCACTGCAGCCTCCCCATCCTGGGATCCAGCAATTCTCCTGCCTTAGCCTCCTGAGTAGCTGGGATTACAGGCACCTCCCACCACACCCAGCTAATTTTTGTATTTTTTTTTAAGTAGAGATGAGGTTTCACCATGTTGGCCAGAGTGGTCTCAAACTCCTGACCTCAAGTGATCCTCTCACCTTAGCCTCCCAAAGTGCTGGAAATACAGGTGTGAGCCACTGTGCCTGACCTCCAAGGTTCTGAAGTGTGAGTTTGGTCACCTCTCTTCTCTGACATCAGTTTCTACAGAGGCAGTACACTTGAAAGGCATAGTTACCATAGCTCATTCACTAAGAATAAAAGAAGAAGAAAGCATGCTGTTTACTGATGGTCCATCTCTTTTATCTCTTGTTTTTACAGCATGAAATTGTATTGTTTGTTTCTTGTTGGCCTCACTTCTACCTTTCCTTTTCAGATGTGCAGCCAGCCAGCAGTCAGCCAGCTTCTGAGCAACATCCGCTCGCAGTGCATATCCCATACTGCTTTAGTACTACAAGGCTCCCTGACACAGCCCAGGTATGAAGGCCCATGACACGCTTGACGTTAACAGGCAGAAGGCCCTAGTCAGCAGTGGACATCAGGCTTCCCGGCCATTCTTGCGCCACCTTGGATAACTCTCTTCCTCACCTGTAAAATGAAGGTCCCTTTCCTTCTCTAAAATACGTGAAAATAAAACGCTCCTTTCTTCCTCATCTTCTAAAATAGTGCAAAGCATATTTTAAAAAGAAATTTGTTATATTTGAAGAATTCTGCCTGCTTTTTGAAATAGACCATGTTGAAATATGTGGACAAGCAAGGCAGAAAATTAGTAACTGACCGCACAGCTGGGTCAGCTGCCTAAAATTGGTGGAGGTATTTGATAAAATGTGTGGAGCATCACCTTCCATGTGTAACAGTCAGTTTCTGTTACTGAGTAATAAAGAAGAGTAATGGGATGGATAGCTTAGGAAGCCAACCAAAGTGCTACGTTATTTGCTTCTGAGAATCCCATAAAGGTTACATAATTTTGTTTTTGTTTTTTTTGAGACAGAGTCTCACTCGGTTGCCCAGGCTGGATTGTAGTGGCATGATTTTGGTTTACTGTAACTTCCCCTTCCCAGGTTCAAGTGATTCTCTTTCCTCAGCCTCCCGGGTAGCTGGGACTACAGGCATGTGCCACCACGGCTGCCTACTTTTTTATTTTTTATTTTTTTATTTTTAGTAGAGATGGGGTTTCATCGTGTTCACCAGGATGGTCTCCATCTCCTCACCTCTTGATCTGCTCCCCTTGGCCTCCCAAAGTGCTGGTATTACAAGCATGAGCCACCACACCTGGCCTATTTTGGTCTTTAAAATTCTTTTTCTTTGTCTCTCAGTCTTCTAAAGGTTGCAGGTATTTTTTTTAAAGGATATATATTTCATTTATTTTATATAAGAAATATCTAAAGGAAAAAGTTTACATTTTAAAGTTGAGGCTGGGCGTGGTGACTCACACCTGTAATATCAGTACTTTGGGAGGCTGATCAGCTGAGGTCAGCAGTTTGAAACTGGCCTGGCCAACATGGCGAAATCCCATCTCTACTAAAAACAGAAAAAACTTATCCTGGCGTCGTGGCCCACGCCTATAATTCTGGCTACTCGGACACTGAGGACAGAGAATCACTTGAACCTGGGAGCTGGAGGTTGCAGGAAGCCAAGATCACGCCACTGCACTTTAGCCTATATGACAGAGCAGGGCTCCATCTCAAAAAATAAAAATAATAAAATAATAATAAAGTAAAAGTTTACAGCCCAGGCTCACGCTGGTAATCCTGGCGCTTTGGGAGGCCAAGGCAGACGGATTGCCTGAGCTCAGGACTTCAAGACCAGCCTGGGCAACACAGTGAAACCCCATCTCTATTAAAAATAGAAAAAATTAGCTGGGCATGGTGGAATGCACCTGTAATCCCAACTACTGGGGAGGTTGGGGCAAGAGAATCACTTGAACCCGGGAGGTGGAGGTTGCAGTGAGCCAAGATCACTCTATTTCGCTCCAGTCTGGGCAACAGAGCGAGACTGTCTCAAAAAATAATAAGAAGAAGAAATGAATAATATAAAAGTTCACAAACATAATGTTACACTTATTTATGCTAGCTGTTCTTACATAATTTTCTATGCCGTAACCATATGTTTTTGAAACTTTTCAAAAAGAAGGAAAATTATGTACATGTACCAAAACTTTAAGAAACATCCCATGATTAAAATTAATGACTTTTTAAAAGTCCTCAGCCACTACCAATTTTTTTTCCCCCAATTTGGACGAGGCATAAAAAAGAAAAAGAAACATGTAATGCAGCCAGGCATGGTGGCTCACGCCTATAATCCCAGCACCTTGGGATGCCGAGGCAGGTGGATTACCTGAGGTCAGGAGTTCAAGACCAGCCTGACCAATGTGGTGAAACCCCATCTCTACTAAAAACACGAAAATTAGCTGGGCCTGGTGGTGGGCACCTCTAATCCCAGCTACTCGAGAGGCTGAGGCAGGAGAATCACTTGAACCCGGGAGGCAGAGATTGCAGTGAGCCAAGATCATGCCATTGCACTCCAGCCTGGGTGAGAGTGAGATTCCATCTCAAAAAAAAAAAACATATAATGCTTTTTTTTTAAGAGATAGGATCTCACTCTCTTGCCTAGGCTAGAGTGCTCACTATAATCTCAAACTCCTCCTGGGTTCAAGCAGTTCTCCTGTCTTGGCCTCCCAAGTAGCTAGGACTCTAGGTACACACAGTCTTGGCCAGTTAATATTTTCATTTTTTGTAGAGACAGAGTCTTGCTGCATTGCTTAGGCTGGTCTTCAACTTCTGGCCTCAAGTGATTCTCCTACCTCGGCCTCCCATAGTGCTGGGATTGCAGGCATGAGCCACCGTGCCTGGCCAGGCTTCCTTTATTAAGTGCTTCATTTTTAAAGGGCTCGATGTAGGAAAAGATGAAGTCTTTGAAACTTCCCATAGTCGCGCATTAAAAAGACTAAAAAGTGATTACTGTTGGTAAGAAGGGTTCGCTTTTGCCTGAAACTATCTTGCAGAATGTTTGGGAGATGTCAAGTTGGACTTTTGACTGGGCAGTTGTTGCTGACATGACATTTCACGTGATTGTGTAGTGAGTTGACTTCATCACCGTCCCTAATGTTCATGGGTCCACAGGTCCTTGCAGCAGCCGTCCTTCCTAGTGCCGTACATGCTGTGTAGGAATCTCCCATATGGCTTCATTCAGGAACTGGTGAGAACCACTCACCAGGATGAAGAAGTGTTCAAGCAGGTACGGTCATATGAGTTTGCTCTTGCAAATTTTAGCCTGAGAGCCTCTATACCAAGGCTAATTTTTGAATACACCATATATTGAAAACTTCTGCCTGAATTCAAACATCCATGTGTCAGTTGCTTAGAGACGAGGCCACCTCAAGATTCCTTTGAAGAAATCGCATTGACAGCTGCATTGTTCAAATCATGTGTCCATTGCAACGAATCAGTCAAACATCTATCTTTAAACAAGGTCTACGCTAGGTACTTTGGGCAATAAGAAAAAAATATACACGGCCCTGTTCCTGATTACAAGGAGCTTTTAAAACAAGAATACCCAGAGACAGCATAAGGCGTGATGTGCATTTGCCAGATAAATAGTATCAAAAAGTCATTCTCTGAGTTCGTAAGATTAATAACTTAACCATATTAGCTCACTGGCTGCCTGCATGCCACATAGAATATTTGTCTTCTTCCCACTAAACTAGAAAAGATGGCTCATATCTTACTAATTATTTCATTGGGTATTTATACATTGTTTTGGTATCTTACTGTGTAAAGCCAAGTGAAAATGCAGATATGTAGTGCTTAAAAATAAAGCTGCATATATAGTCCTGAAGGTTTCTTCCAAGGTGAAACTTTGTCATTAACATTGCTGTTTTAAGGACCTGTTTGGGAAAGTAAGCACTTTGCCTTAGCAGCTTTCACCCAAGTGTTTTTCCCTGATGAAAGGGTTTTTATCAAATTTTCTTACAGTTTGCTGTATCATCACTTCCTTTTTTGTGACTACAGAGAATAACAGAGGCAATAGCTATGATTGGTATGATTCCTTTCACTCTGTTTTATACCTAAGATTATTTATAACTGTTAATTTTAAAACCTTTGAATTCTTGGGAATTGTGTTTTCATTAGTCTTCAAAATATTTGTAAAAGAAGCAGCCAGGATTCAAGAATAAAAATTCCAGTTAGTGTTATGTACTCTGTCTGGAATTCACTGTTTATCTTAAATGATGATGTTACTGACTTACAGAAATATTAATGGAAACATAGTGAGCTTTTCTTCTCTAGAAGGATAAGTGAACTCTGAGAAAAATCAATCACTGTCTTGGAAGGTTTAAGAGATGCACTGTGTTAGAGATGTAATGGGCAGTAATTAGAATACTTTTCCTATTCAAGAAGACATTACTTGAGGAATCGAGTAGTTCTCACTATATAAAATCAGCCCAGTGAACATCTGTAAGGGGTATATTGAGCCTACTTTATTCATAAACAAGCCTACACAAGAGGTTATGAAATGACTTCTGAGTGTTTTCTGTTTGTTTTTTCCCCGTCACCAGCTTTGGATAGAGAAGCCCTGCATTTTAAAATTGAAGTGAAATTCATATAACATCAAATCTCCTTTTTTTTTTGAGACCGAGTTTTACTCTTGTTGCCCAGGCTGGACTGCAATGGCATGATCTTGGCTCACTGCAGCCTCCATCTCCCAGGTTCAAGCAATTCTCATGCTTCAGCCTCTGAGTAGCTGGGATTACAGGCACCTGTCACCATGCCCAGCTAATTTTTTGCATTTTTTGTAGAAACAGGATTTCACCAGGTTGGTCAGACTGGTCTTGAATTGCTGATGTCAGGTGATCTGCCCAGCACAGCCTCCCAAAGTGCTGGGATTGCAGGCATGAGCCACCACGCCCTGCCTCAAACCACCATTTTGAAGTGTACAATTCAGCAACATTTACTACATTCACAGTGTTATATGACCACCACAGACCTATTTATTTATTTAGAGGCGGAATCTCCTTTTGTTGCCCAGGCTGGAGTGCAGTGGCTCAATCTCGGTTTGCTGCAACCTCTGCCTCCTGGCGATTCTCCTGCCTCAGCCTCCCATGTACCTGGGGTTACAGGTGCACAACTAATTTTGCATTTTTAGTAGAGACAAGGTTTCGTCATGTTGGCCAGGCTGGTCTTGAACTCCTGGCCCCAAGTGATCCACCCACCTCATCCTCCCAAAGAGCCAGGATTACAAGTGTGAGCCACAGCACCTGGCCCAGATCTGTTTATTTTTAATCCCAGAATTCTGCTGCCTTTTCAGCCACTCAGTGTTGACTACTCATTGTCTTTTCTTATGTGCTACCGTGTGTTTTATCTAGAGAGGAATGGTAAGTGGGATGGAGCTGTTGAACTGAAAAACAGTATTTTATCTTTTTATCTTTAAAGAGCGGCAAAGGTGAATTATTAAATCTTTGACTGAAATTTCTACCTCCTTTTAATGTTTGAGAAATGTTCACAGATAAATAAATAACAGCTAGAATTTAGGACTGGAGGTTGACAGTATTTTTAAATCAGTGCTGAGAGGTATTCATTTGAAAACTGAAGAATTTATTTAAAATATATACGTCAGGCCAGGCATAGTGGCTCATGGCTGTAATCCTAGCATTTTGGGAGGCCTAAGCAGGCGGATCTCCTGAGCTCAAAAGTTCAAGACCAGGCAGGGCAACATGGGGAAACCCCATCTCTACTTAAAATACAAAAAATTAGCCAGGCATAGTGGTGCATGCCTATAGTCCCGGAGAACTACAGGCTGAGGCAGGAGAATCTCTTGAACCCAGGAGGTGGAGGAGGCTCCATTGAGTCAAGATCATGCCACTGCACTCCATCATGGGCAATAGAACGAGACTCTGTCTGAAAAAAAAAAAAGAAAAAGAAAAAGATTATGCTTAGTCATATTTTGCCTATTATAAATGACGCCCTAATTGCACCAAAGGATAACTATACAAGAAAGTGTAATTACATTTTACTTGTGGCATTCCTGAAAAACATATTTGGAGATTTTTTGGGATGACCAATTATGAAGTTTATTTTTGGTGATTCTGGAACCTCTGTTAGTCTTTTCTTCTTGATTACAATTTTGGCATTCCCCAAGGCCACACCTGAGTGTGACTTCTCCATTTTTATCTGGCTCACAAGAGTGAGTTACTTCTACCCTGATTGTTCGAATTGCAAACACCATAGAATGGGTCAGGCGCAGTGGCTCACGCCT
This sequence comes from Callithrix jacchus, assembly GCF_049354715.1. Classification (NCBI taxonomy): domain Eukaryota; kingdom Metazoa; phylum Chordata; class Mammalia; order Primates; family Cebidae; genus Callithrix; species Callithrix jacchus. The sequence continues at coordinate 47,996,748 of NC_133508.1, forward strand.
GTAATCCCAGCACTTTGGGAGGCCAAGGTGGGTGGATCACAAGGTCAGGAGTTCAAGACCAGCCAGGCCAACACAGTGAAACCTTGTCTCTTCTGAAAATACAAAAAATTAGCCAGATGTGCTGGCGGGAACCTACAATTGCAGCTACTCAGGAGGCTGAGGCAGGAGAATCACTTGAACCTGGGAGGCGGAGGTTGCAGTGAGCTAAGAACATGCCATTGCACTCCAGCCCAGGTGACAGAGCGAGACTCTGTCCCCAATAAAACAAAACAAAACAAAACATAGACTGAGCTGTGTTGATATCTCAAAACACTCCATGGACACTTTGTCATCCAGGGCCCTTTTTTTTTTATACTGTGCTCTTTAAATTATTAAAGTGCTCAGTATCATAGGATGAAATTAGTGGGAAAGGGAATTTTTCAAGTTTTCTAGTGGCTACATGGTATACTCCTGTTACAACTTGTTGGCATTCAGATTGTCAGCTGTTTACAACATTTTCTATTAAATGTTATTAGCCTTAAATCCCAACCAACTCCGTAAATGTGTTGATCAGTGAGTACATTGTGAAGTTTGAAGGTGAGCTAGGCTGAGTAAATTTTGCATGGTGTTACTCTGTATTAATCATAAACATATAAAAGCAGATTTGAGTTCCTTTAAGTGCCAATAGCAGGTTAATGTATTGATTACACTATATGTGGAGGTAAGGCTTTCTAACTAAAGCTTTCTTTTTCAATTTCAACATTCACCCATTAGCTCTTCGCTCTAAATTAAGTTTAATGTAATAATAATATTCATCATTGGCCTGTTTATCTCGTTTTCCTCAAACAGGGAAAGGCTTTTAAAAAATATTGATAGAGTGCTGGGCGTGGTGGCTCACACCTGTAATCCTAGCACTTGGGGAGGCAAGGCAGGCGGATCACAAGGTCAGGAGTTTGAGACCAGTGTGGCCAACATGGTGAAACCTAGTCTCTACTAAAAATACAAAATTAGCTGGTGTGGTGAAGGATGCCTGTAGTCCAGCTACTTGTGAGGCTGAAGCAGGAGGCAGAGGCAGGAGAATCGCTTGAACCCAGAGATGGAGGTTGCAGTGAGCTGAGACCTCGCCATTGCACTCCAGCTTGGGCAATGGAGTGAGACTCCGTCTCAAAAAAAAATTGATAGATGTGAGGAAATATTGGAACATTTACTTGAATTTTTTTTAACAGGTTATAGATGCTTGGTAATCAAGAACATACTGGTTGCTGAGATGTGCAGAATTTAGTTGAGTAGAGCGAGGACCCTGGAGAGTCCTTTAGCAGGCGCCCAATTTATGGGTTTTGTTGAATTACAGGGAGTCCTGTCAGGGTATTAGAGTTCATAAAAATCCTCTTCTGGAGAATTCAGCTGTATTACCATATAATTAGCCTTGAAAGAACAGGTCAACACTCTGGCGGAATTCTAGACTTTTATATGCAAAAAAGCTTTTCCCTGGGGAGGGAATGCAGTTGCCGGGACTTTCACTTCTAGCAACTTGTTTGTCATGCTTCCTAGTCTTAGATTCTCTTAAACTTACATTTCTGATTTTGTTTTTTTTCTTATAGATATTTATCCCCATTTTACAAGGCCTGGCTCTTGCTGCCAAAGAGTGCTCCCTCGATAGTGACTACTTTAAATACCCCCTCATGGTAAAGCTTTGTTCTTTTTTCTTTAACTCATTTAATCAATGTTTTTCTTTCAGATTATTTTGACATACACTTTTCTTTCAGGTTCATGATCAACCTTGTTTTCACACTTAAAACACGAAATCGCCGTGTTGGCCATGCAGTGTTTGGTGTGCAGTGAGATGAGTCAGTGAAGACAGTTAGCAGCCTGGTACTTATTCACCTATACAAGCTGTAGACAGGAGTTAGTGATGCACTTACTACCATGTACTTTGCCATACTGTACAGCTTATGACAAAGATAGCTATTGTGGTATCCTTTCATTCTCTTAGCAATGAACATACCATACTTTGGATGAAATTTTGTTATTTTTTAAAAAAACAAAAATGGCTGGGTACAGTGGCTCACGCCTGTAATCCCAACACTTTGGGAGACCAAGGCGGGCAGATCACGAAATCAGGAGTTTAAGACCAGCCCGACCAACATAGTGAGTGAAACCCCGTCTCTGCTAAAAATACAAAAATTAGTCAGGCATGGTGGGGCACACCTGTAGTCCCAGCTATTCGAGAGGCTGAGGCAGGAGAATCACTTGAACTGGGTAAGTAGAGGTTGTGGTGAGCCAAGATCATGCAACTGCACTCCAGCCTGGACAACAGAGCAAGACTCTGTCTCACAAAAAAAAACAACTATTAAAAATGTAAATTAAAAGCAAAGTTGTACATGCTAAGAAAGCTAATACAATTTTATCTTTATGTGTTTACTTTGTGCAGAAAATCTCAGGGTAACTCTCTTGTTCACCTTCCCTGTTTCCTAAAACCATACACTTTGTCTACAGGCTTTAAGTGGGAAGGAAAAACCTGCTTAGCTCTTGAAGGCACTAGAGCAAGTGTAAATTGTGGACAGAAGTTTCAGCGAGATTCCCATGGGGGGACTTGACTGTTGTGAAAACGCTGAAAGTAGAATGAAAATTAGAAGCCCTTTTCTTTTCTGAATTTGCTATTTGAAATTTTGGGAGAAGAATATTTTGAAGTATTACTGAATATTTTTCATTGCAGAAGTATAAAGGAAAAGATATCAAAATGAAACTAGTTTATTTTGTGTATAAATTAACTCTTACATAAATTGAGACGATGATTAAGTTGTTTTTCTTGCTGTATTTGTTTAACTCATTCCACTGATTGGATTCCATTATACCATGAATTTATTACTGAGTATCTGTTCTGTGCTAGACCTGGGGATTCAGAAGCTAGGAAGACAAGGTCCCTCTCCTCAAGGCTACTGCAAAAATAAGAGCTACAGCACAACAGTTGAACAGATATTGTGATAAATGCTAAAACAGCTGGACACAAAGCATGCATTCATCTGTTTAAAAAATTCAAACCTATCATGACACTAAAGGGCTACAAGAAAGCTGGGAAATTAGAAGGTGAAACCAGAATTCCTACTTTAAAAAATAATTTTGAGTGGATTTACGCCAGAGCTCTTTCCGTTGTACACATTACTAGGGCTCCTGTTAAAATTTTTTGAATCCTTAGGTATTGTTCTGCCTGTGGCAGATGAAAGGAAGTGAAATAATCTGATTGTTTGAGTTCAATGATGAAGTATTTTAGTGAACACTAATTATCACAGTATTATATAAATGTTCCTGCATGGGATTGTTGGCTTTTGGGTTTTGGTGTGAATTAGCTTGATGTTTCAGTGAGGAGCTTTTAGCATCTGATACCAACAAAATGTCCTTTTGGTCAAAAGACAGAGGCCTCCATTGTGGTAGACAGTGATTTCATTTTGTGCCATTATTGATGCTTGTCTAATAACGAGGGTGCAGTGAGTGAGACGGTGCAATAATGAGAGTCAGGGAGAGGAAGCCTGGAAGCTAAACTCAGAAATAATCGTGATCATTCGCTAGGTCAGTGGATCTTGCTGTGCCATACCTTCGAATCAGCTGGGGGTCTTTAAAGGGGCTTATGCCTGGCTGCCCGCCCTAGACATTTCGATTGAATTCACCAGGGGTGTGGCATAACCACTGGTGTTTCCAAAGGCTTCCCACATGAAAAACTTTTTTGTAAGAAACATAGATAGATAGATACAGTGCACAAAATTAGATCTGGAAAACTGTTGCTCAGAATATCAGTAGAGGTTATCTTTGAGGGTAAAGTTTGAGTAAGTTTTAGTTTCATTTTATATTTCTGTTTTCAAGTTTTTCACATTGCACATGTATTCATTTATTAATCAGAAAGAGTAGTAAAGCTGCTGCCTTTTCAGCGGGAATGCATGTGTGCCATTGTAGAGGGAATGCATTTATAGCAGCAGTTAAAGCTGTTTCTTGATGCTACAAATGACAGTCAGTTTCAGATGAAATGCATTTAAATGACTCTGATCTTATTTCTAGGCACTAGGTGAGCTCTGTGAAACCAAGTTTGGGAAGACACACCCTGTGTGCAATTTGGTAAGCACTCACCTGATGGGCTTGCACGTTTTCAGTGAATATATCGTAACCCAGAAGGCATTCCTCCAGTGAGATGACCTGGAAAACTTCTCTTGAAGGACATTTAGGTGTAGGCGGAGGTAACGTGTCTGGAAGGCTCTCAACTGTTACATTATTGTTAGACACGTTATTTCCTGTATTACAGTTGTTCATTTCTATGATTTTTTTCCCTTTTATTTTTTCTAAGACAGAATCTCGCTCTATCACCCAGGCTGGATGGAGTGTAGTGCTGCGATTTCAGCACATGGCAGCCTCCACCTCCTGGGTTCAAGTGAGTCTCGTGCCTCAGCCTCCCAAGTAGCTGGGAATACAGGTGCACACTACTATGCCAGGCTAAATTTTTTTTTTGTATTTTTAGTAGAGATGCAGTTTCACCATGTTGGCCAGGCTGGTCTCAAACTACTGACCTCAGGTGATCCACCTGCCTCAGCCTCCCAAAGTGCTGGGATTACAGGTGTGAACCACCACACTGGGCCTGATTTTTTTTTCCTTTATAAGTATTGTACAACTAAACTAACAAGTCCTATGGAAAAGTTATTCAAGTCCTTTGGTAGTATAAGTAAGAAGAGTTCATTTGAACTTGATCAAATAATATCTTGAAACATAAAAACTTATTTTTTTTTTCTTTTGAGACAGAGTCTTGCTCTGTCACCCAGACTGGAGTGCAGTGGTACAGTCTTGGCTCACTGCAACCTCTGCCTCCTGGGTTCAAGCGATTATCTTGCCTCAGCCTCCCCAATAGCTGGGATTACAGCTGTATGCCACCACACCTGGCTACTTTTTGTATTTTTAGTAGAGATGGGCTTTTTCCATGTTGGCCAGGGTGGTCTCAGACTCCTGACCTCAGGTGACCCACCCCCACCTGTATTGGCCTACCAAAGTGCTGGGATTACAGGTGTGAGCCACCGTGCCTGGCCGAAACAAAAGTTTTAATAATATCTTGTGAAAATATAGAGGAGCTGGCGGGTTTTCATTGCATTTTTCCCTCACCGGCCCGTCGAGCGGCTTGACCAGCCTCTTCCATCTTCCCTCCTAGGTTGCTTCTTTGCCGTTGTGGTTGCCGAAATCCTTAAGCCCTGGCTGTGGGCGGGAGCTGCAGAGACTCTCTTACTTGGGGGCTTTCTTTAGCTTCTCAGTCTTTGCAGAAGATGATGTAAGTATACTGGCTACTTATGCTTTGCTGCTCTTTTATTCAGATTCTTTCCCAAATGTACACTATATGTTGATTGCATTTTTTCCTTCTCTTTCCAGGTTAAAGTGGTTGAAAAATATTTCTCAGGGCCTGCCATTACCCTGGAAAACACTCGTGTGGTTAGCCAATCATTGCAGCATTACTTAGAACTCGGAAGGGTAAGTGCTCAGAAAACAAATCCAGAGAAAGTACAACGGATGAGCTTCAGATGGGGGGCTCCTATTTTGTAGACTGGAGGATGCCTGGTACACAAACGGCTAACAAAAGCCAATTTGATCTTATATAAAAAAGATAAACCCTAAGTAAGTAACCTGTGTTTGGAATAACAATTGTAACAACAGCAGTGTGCTGCCTTTGTATGTAGCACCACTGGAAGCTGGTCCTAAGCTTAGTGGCCCTGCTCCTCCTCCAGCTGGCCCTTGGCCATTTACACTATGGGGGTGGGCAAGAGCTGTTTGTTTGCACACACCCCTCACTGACTTGCTTATCCCAAATGCAGATTAATATGTCTTCAGTTCTCAAACTTAAAGGCAGAGAAAGGCTGGGCATGATGGCTCTCCCCTGTAATCACAGCACTTTGGGAGGCCAAGGGGGGTGGATCACCTGAGGTCAAGAATTCAAGACCAGCCTGGCCAAGATGGCAAAACCCTGTCTCTACTAAAAATACAAAAATTAGCCAGGCGTGGTAGTGCATGCCTGTAATCCCAGCTACTCGGGAGGCTGAGGCACGAGGATCGCTTGAACCCAGGAGGTGGAGGTTGCAGTGAGCTGAGATCACGCCACTGCACTCCAGCCTGGGCAACAGAGCAAGACTTCATCTCAAAAAAAGAAAAAAGGCAGAGAAGTTATAGGCTTGGATAACTAAGGTAATTTTGATCATGGAAAGGAAGTAACAAAGGCTATTTTATCAAAATTGTAACTGCCGGCCAGGCACGGTGAAACCCAGCCTCTACTAAAAATATGAAAATTAGCTGGGCATGGTGACACGTGCCTGTAAATCCCAGCTACTCGGGAGGCTGAGGCAGGAAAATCACTTGAGCCCAGGTGGTGGAGGTTGCAGTGAGCTGAGATCGCGCCACTGCACTCCAGCCTGGCAACAGAGCTAGACTTTGTCTCAAAAATAAACCAAAAAAAATATTACTGTAACTGCCTACCTCCCCCACTCCATATTCTTGCTTTCATGCTGATTACCTTGACACAGTTCAATATGGATATTTCTTATATTCTTCTTTCACTGAGGCTCTCCTAAAATGAGTAGAAGTGGGAGAGAAGAGAACGTGGGAAGTAGATTAGCTGTTCTTAAAGTCAAAAAGGAATTGTGTTCAAAATAGTTTTAATTTGTTTCTTCTTTTTTAAAACAAATTTCAGCAAGAGCTTTTTAAGATTCTGCATAGTATTTTGTTAAATGGTGAAACCCGTGAGGCTGCTCTCAGTTACATGGCGGCTGTCGTCAATGCCAATATGAAGAAGGCGCAGATGCAGGTAGGATTCTCGTTTGTCAAATTCGTTCATCTGACCCAGATTTAGTCAGCACCTACTAGGCATTGTTCTAGGAATGGGGGTACAGTATTGAACAAGGTAGATGAGCTTCCTGCTTTTGCGGAGCTCGTGTTCCACAGGGTAAATGAGTAGACATATAAATATATGATTTTAGACAGTCGTAGAATCAATGAAGAAAACAGAGCAAAATAAAGACTGTGAGAAAAACTGTAGTTACCAGCAGGAAGGTATGAAGGTGATTTTTGATTGTGTGGCAGGAAAGGCCTCTCTGAGGAGGTGACATTGGTTAGATAGCAAAGAGCTAGCCATTGCAGTGCTGAGAAAAGAGCTTTCTAGGCATGTGTAAGGCTCTTAAGGTGGAAACAAAGCAGTTTTGTTACAACCCCAGCAGGCAGGCCTTTGTGGCTAGAGAAGAGTGAACAGGAGGGAATGGTGGGTCCTGGAGTTAGTGGGTGGACAGGGCTCCATGGGAGGGTTTTCAGCAGGGAAACCACAAAAGCTGCCATGTCGATGGACTAAAGCAGAAGGGGGCGGCGGGGAACAGACCCAAGGAGGCAGCTGCAAGGGCATGAGTGCATCAATCCAGGTGAGAGAGGACACTGGCTGTGGCTGCTCTGCCAGAGGAGAAAAGGACATCCTTCCTTGGTTATTAATAAATAATGAATGAATGATGTGACGCATATACTCAGAAGCAAAAAAATATAGAGAGAAGAGCATAAATTTGAATTCTGATCATGATTCCACCGTTTACTAACTGCAGGACCTTAGTTACTTCTCTGTGCCTTCATTTCCCCATCTGCTAAGTGGGGTTAATACTAGTACTGGGTTTATTATATGTAAAGCTGTTAGAATGGTGCCTGGTACACAGTGATCACTCAGTCAGTGTTAACTGTCATTCTTATTGTCATATTATTATTTTGTTCTTAACAGAGGTAATCAGGTTACATTGTTATATTGTTAATGCAGGAGTGTGCTGATGCTGTCACCTAGAGAAACAATGTCACATGATAAGTGGAAGTAGTTGTTTTGATGCTCTTGAGGGAAATAAAGAGGAGAAAGAGGCTGGGCATGGTGGCTCACACCTGTAATCCCAGCACTTTGGGAGGCTGAAGTGGGAGGATCACTTGAACCCAGGTGTTTGAAACCAGCCCTGGCAACATAACAAGACGCCAACTCTACAAAAAATACAAAAATTATCTGGGCTTAGTGGCACAAGCCTGTAGTTCCAGCTACTTGGGAGGCTGAGGCGAGAGGATCACTTGAGCCTGGGAGGTCGAGACCTGCCTGGGCAAAATAGGGAGACCCTGTCTCTACAAAAAAATTTAAAGTAGCCCAGTGTAGTCGCACATGCCTGTAGACCCAGTTATTCAGGAGGCTGAAACAGGAGGATCACTTACGCCCAGGAGGTTGAGGCTGCAATGAGCCACGTTTACACCACTACACTACAGCCTGGGCGAGAGAATAAAATCCTGTCTCAAAAAAAAAAAAGAAAGCAACATACTTTGTGTTTCTACTTACTAATTTTGAGGCTCAGGCAAATCATTTCAGAGTCACTGAGTCTGTGTTTCCTCCTGTATAAAATGTTAACAGCAGTATTACTGACTGTAAGAGTTACTGTGGTGGTTCAGTAAAGGAATGTATAAAATGTCTCTGATATAAATAATAATTATGTAATAGGTGCTCTTCAACAAGTAGTACCTGCTAATAGAATTAATAGAATGCCAGTGGTGATATGTATGTCCTGTAATTGACTTTAGGATATGGTTATATTTTAAAGTTCAATCTGCTCTCTTACAAAGTTTGCCAAAATTTCTATTCATGTTGTTATTTTAAATACTTTTTCTTGGCTGGGCACAGTGGCTCACACCTGTAATCCCAGAACTTTGGGAGGCCGAGGTGGGTGGATCGCCTGAGGTCAGGAGTTCAATACCAACCTGGCCAACAAGGTGAAACCCTGTCTTTACTCAAAATACAAAAATTAGCTGGGTGTGTTGGCACTCGCCTGTGGTCCCAGATACTTGGGAGGCTAAGGTGGGAGGATTGCTTGAGCCTGGGAGGTGGAGGTTGCAGCTGAGATCACACCCCTTCACTCCAGCCTAGGCAACAGAGCAAGACCCCATCTCAAAAAAAAATTTTTTTTTTAATATTTAAAAATACTTTTTTTTTCTTCTTTCACAGACAGATGATAGATTAGTATCTACAGATGGATTTATGCTGAATTTCCTTTGGGTACTACAGCAGCTAAGTACAAAAATCAAGTTAGAAACAGTTGATCCCACGTATATTTTTCACCCACGATGTCGAATTACTCTTCCAAATGATGAGACGCGTGTGAATGCAACGATGGAAGATGTGAATGACTGGCTGAGTGAACTCTGTGAGTACTGTGTTCATGACTAGGTCATTAAAACACTGCCCTCTTCTCTGGGTGCTAGTAATTCCTCACAGATTGTTACCACCACACCATAAATTGACTGTATGAGATAGAGAAATGTAATAAAAATTAATACACTAAAAATTCTTGTTGGGATCAGTCAAAACAAATAGATATATAGGAAAAATGGAAGGAAATATACTATTCTGAGTTAAACAGAAAAAATAAAAATGATAATGGCAACTTAGGTATATAGATTATCTTAGCTATGATAGTATCAAGTTTTATATATAGAATGTATATACCCATTAAAAGTCTCATGAAATATTTCACAGATGTTGATGAATTGATGGTTTGAGAGTAGGAATATTTTAAAGGGGTTATAATTGTTGATCTTTTCTCTATATAATATAAAACATATTGACTGGGTGCAGTAGCTCATGTCTATAATCCCAGCACTTTGGGAGGTCAAGGCAGGCGAACTACATGAGCCCAGCAGTTTGAGACCAGGTGGGCAACATGGCTAAATACTGTCTCTACAAAAAATACCAAAACTAGCTGGGTTTGGTGACTACCCGGGAGACTGAAGAGGGAGGGTCACCTGAACCCAGGGAGGTCAAGGCTTCACTGAGCTGTCATCAGGCCACTATACTCCAGTCTGGTGGCAGAGTAAGACCCTGTCTCAACAACAACAAAAAATACTATTTAATGACAGACATCAAAATCCCATGGCAGCCAGGTGCAGTGGCTCATGCTTGTAATCCTAGCACTTTGGGAGGCTGATGCAGGCGGATCAAGAAATCAGGAGTTCAGGATCAGCCTGGCCAAGGTGGTGAAACTCATCTCTACTGAAAATACCAAAAAATTAGCTGGGCGTGGTGGTGTGTGCCTGTAATCCCAAACTACTTGGGAGACTGAGGCAGGAGAATCACTTGAACCCAGGAGTCAGAGGTTGCAGTGAGCCAAGACCTCGCCACTACACTCCAGCCTGAGCAGTAGAACAAGACTCTGTCTCAAACAAAAAAAAAGGCATTTATTTTATTTTATTTTATTTATTTATTTATTGTGAGACAGAGTCTCATTGTGTCGCCCACGCTGGAGTGCAGTTGTGTGATCTTAGCTCACTCCAGCCTCAGCCTCCCTGGGCTCAGGTGATACTCCCACCTCAGCTTCCAAGGTTCCTTGGACTACAGGCACATGCCACCATGCATAGCTGGTTTTTTTGTATTTTTTATAGAGATGGAGTTTTGCCATGTTGCCCAGGCTGGTCTCAAACTCCTGGGCTCAGGCAACCCATCCATCTAATTATTCATGAACAGGATGAATTCATGTTTACCTGGTAGTAGCAGCATTATGATTAGATGCACATATTCCAGAAAAATATTTCAACCGTTGTTGAATTATAAGCATAAAATGAACAATAAAGTCAGTATCTAATTGTCATTTGAATGAACAGCTAAAATATAAGAGAAAACCAAAGAGGATTTCACCCAGCTGTGAAGGAGGGAGAAGTGTATCCTTTGAGAAATGAAGTAGCCAGGCATGGTGGCTCATGCCTATAATCCCAGCACTTTGGGAGTTATAGGCAGGAGGATCAGTTGAGCTCAGGAGTTCAAGACCAGCCTGGCCAACGTGGCAAGACCTCATCTCTACTAAAAATAAAAAGCTTAGCTGGGTATGGTGCCATGAATCTATAGTCACAGTTCCCAGTTACTAGAGAGGCTGGAATGGGAGGATGGCTTGAGCTCAGGAGGTTGAGGCTACAGTGAGCCATAATCGTGCCACTATACTCCAGCCTTGGTGAGAGAGAGACATCATCTTAAAAAAAAAGAGGCCAGGTGCCTTGGCTCATGCCTGTAATCACAGCACTTTAGAAGGCCAAGGCAGGTGGGTCACCTGAAGTCAGGAGTTCTAGATCAGCCTGGGCAACATGGCAAAACCCCATCTCTACTACAGAATTAGCCAGGCTTGGTGGTATGCACCTGTAATCCCAGCTACTCCAGAGGCTGAGGCAGGAGAATCGCCTAGAACCTGGGAGGCAGAGGTTGCAGTGAGCCGATATCGTGCCACTGCACCCCAGCCTCAGCAACAGAGGGAGACTCTCTCTTAAAAAAAAAAAAAAAGAAAAGAAAGAAATGAAGCATAATATATCAGATATAATATGTATGTGTCTTAATAGTATTTAGAATAGAAAAAAATTAGAAAAAAAGAAATATCCAGAGAAATGGCTCTGGAATCAATTTATTAACATAATACCATTTTGAGATTTAAATATTTGTGTATGGTGTTGAAAAAAGGAGATTTTTTTTGTTTTTTTTTAAGAGATGGGGTTTCCCTCTGTTGCCCAGGCTAGAGTGCAGTGGGTATTCACAGGCGCGATCCCACTACTGGTCAGCATGGGAGTTTTGATCTGCTCCGTTTCTGGCCTGGGCCGGTTCACCCCTCCTTAGGCAACCTGGTGGTCCCCTGCTCCCGAGAGGTCACCATATTGATGCCTATCGGCATAGCGCACTGCAGCCCAGAACTCCTGGACTCAAGTGATCCTTCAGCCTCAGCCTCCTGAGTAGCCGGGACTGCAGGCATGCGCCACCACCCCTGCAAAAAAAGGAGACTTTTATACAATACGTCAGTAAGGAACATCACCAAATATTGTTGACGGGCTGGGAATGGTGGCTCACACCCATAATCCGGGCACTTTTGGAGCCTGAGGCTTGAGCCCAGGAGTTCAAGATCAGCCTGGGCAACATAAGGAAACCCCATCTCTACAAAGAAAAAAATTAGCCCAGCATGGTGATACACGCCTGTGTTCCCAACCACCTGGGAGGCTGAGACAGGAGGATCACTTGAGACCTGGAAATTGAGGCGGCAGTGAGCTTTGATTATACCACTGCACTTCAGCCTAGGTGACAGAGTAAGACCCTCTCTCAAAAAAAAATTGTTGATGGACATCTATATATACATTTAACTAGGTAGGACAGAATACCTGGTCCTTGAATGGAACTAAGAGGAATTCTCTTCTTCTTATAGCATTGCTTAAATTTATAATTGATAAAGTATCCTTACACTTCTGGCCAGGCATGGTGGCTCATGCCTGTAATCCCAGCACTTTGGGAGGCCAAGGAGGGTGGATCGCCTGAGGTCAGGAGTTTGAGACCAGCCTGCCCAACATGGTGAAACCCTGTCTCTCCTAAAAATGCAAAAGTAGCCAGGTATAGTGGTGCATGCCTGTAATCCCAGCTACTCAGGAGGCTGAGGCAGGAGAATCACTTGAACTGGGGAGGCGGAGTTTGCAGTAAGCCAAGATCATGCCATTGCACTCCTGCCTAGGTGACAAGGGCAAAACTCCATCTCAAAAAATAAATAAATAAATAAATAGTATCCTTAAACTTCATAAAAATTCAAATGTAATTTTCTCTTCCAAATTGAGCTTTTTCTCTGATGGAGACATGTAATAGATTTTATTTAGGGAATTATGTTATTTTTCCTAGATGGCGATCAGCCTCCATTTTCTGAGCCGAAATTCCCTACGGAGTGCTTCTTTCTCACCCTGCATGCTCACCACCTCTCTATTCTGCCTAGTTGCCGTCGCTACATCCGCAGACTCCGGGCTATCCGGGAGCTCAATAGGTATGTGCCATGATGCTGTGTCCTGGGATTGCCTGTGTTACCACTTTCTCTCAGGGGTATGCAGTTCCATTGTGAACCATAGTTTTGAATGTTGGGGGAGGTATGTACGCTATATAGTGTTCTGTCTACCTCTACCACCACATCCGTGTTCCTCAGTTGTCCAGAGTTCTTTGCCTGGTAAAGTGATCCAAACCTTGATTTCTGAGAGTTCTGAACCCTGGGTATTTCACTCTGTTTATATTAACTACAGACTTCCATTAACTTTTCCCACTGGGCATACATTACTAGGAGGCACTTTAAAGGATCCCCTGGGTTTCAGACATACCCTTTCCTCCCTGCACTGTGAAAAAGTAACCACGGGGCCAGGTGTGGTGGCTCTCGCCTGTAATCCCAGCGCTTTGGGAGGCCAAGGTGGGTGGATCATAAGGTCAGAAGTTCAAGACCAGCCTGGTGAAGATGGTAAAACCCCATCTCTACTAAAAATACAAAAATTAGCCAGGCGTGGTGCGGTGCCTGTAATCCCCCTTACTCAAGAGGCTAAGACAGAGAATTGTTTGAACCCAGGAGCGGAGGTTGCAATGAGCTGAAATCACATCACTGCACTCCAGCCTGGGTGACAGAGCAAAACTTCATCTCAAAGAAAAAGAAAAAGGAAAAGTAAGCATGGTTTTCCTTGATAATCAAGATCATTTACTCCTGCCAACATGTAATTCTCTTTTTGGCTGTTCTGTGGCATGAGGAGTCCAAAATGGCCAGATAGCAGCCTAAATTCCCAGTTCATTAGTACCATTGTTGTGTTTCTTAATCTAAGCATTTCTTCCTGTGTACTAACACCAACAAACAAACAAGTCACAGGAACACAGAAGCAAGTATTTTTGAGCAGGTCATCTGGAATAATAATGAAGCCACTTGTGCTTTTTGGTCTAGAACCTGTGTAGTCTGGCTATGAGAGAAACTGAATCATATTTGTATCTCTGGATCTATCTTGCTTAAATCACTTACTATTTTTTTTTTTTTTTTTCAGATGGAGTCTCGCTCTTTCACCGAGGCTGGAGTGCAGTGGTGCAATCTCAGCTCACTGTAGCCGCTGCCTCCCAGGTTCGAGTCTCCTGCTTCAGCCTCCCAAATAGCTGGGATTACAGATATGCACCACCACGCCCGGCTAATTTTTTGTATTTTTAGTAGAAACAGGGTTTTGCTACGTTGGCCAGGTTGGTCTCAAACTCCTGACCTCAGGTGATCCACTCACCTCGGCCTCCCAAAGTGCTGAGATTATAGGTGTGAGCCATCACCATGCCCAGCCTAATATCACTTACTAATTCTAATAGTTACTCTGCAGATTCTTTATGATTTAGTTTCTACACATAATCATGTCTATAAATGATGACAATTTTATTTCTTATACTTTTTTTTCATGTATTAATGCCTGGGCTATAATTTTTAGTACAATGTTAAATAGAAATAACCTCAAAATTTCCATATTGTTCCAGTTAGTGGAGGATAGCTTTCTATATATCCTCAGTTACCAGATTAAGAAAATTCTCTTTTATTTCAGTAGTTAATTCCCTTAGCACTAATTGAATTTTATTAAATGCTTTTGCAATATCCATTGAAGAGACTAGACTTTTTTCTCCTCTATCCTGTTAATGTGGTTGAATTATATTAGTTGGTTTTCTGTTATTAAACCAATCTTTTGCTCCTGGAGTAAATTTAACTTTAATGTTTTTATATCTCATTAGATACACAATTTGCTAATATTCTGTTTAGGATTTTTGCATCTGTTCAAAAGAAAGCCGGACCCATAATTTTCATTTCTTATTAAGTGCATCTCAAATTTTGGTATTAAGGTTACGCTGCCTTAACTAGGGGCTAGGTGTGGTGGCTCATGCCTATAATCCCAGCACTTTGGGAGGCTGAGGTGGATGGATCACCTGAGGTCAGGAGTTCGAGACCAACTTGGCCAACATGGTGAAATCCCATCTCTGTTAAAAATACAAAAATTAGCCAGGCGTGGTAGGTCATGCCTGTAATCCCATCTACTCAGGGGGCTGAGCAGGAGAATCACTTGATCCTAGGAGGCAGAGGCTGTAGTGAGCCAAGATGGAGCCACTGCACATCAGCCTGAGTGAGAGAGTGAGACTTTGTCTCACCAAAAGCAAAAAAAAAAGGAACTGGAGAATGTTCTCCTTTTTTTATGTTCCCTGGAAGAGTTTATTGTATAAGAATTATGTTGTTTCTTCCTTAAATGTCAGAAAAAATTTAGTGATTAAGTTGTCAGAGCTTAAGAGCTTTCTGTGTCGGGATATTTTTAATTATGGATTTAAGTCAGTTAAAAGATACAGGACTATTTAGATTTTCTTTCCATCTTGTGTCAGTTTTACTATCTAAAGTTTGAAAATGTTTTGACATGAAGTTGCTTATAATATCTTTTTTATCATTTTCATGGCTGTGGGATCCTTATTATTTCTGCTTTTAGTTTTAATTTGCTTTCTGTTGCCTCTTGAGATGGGTGTTTAGATCATCCTTTTCAACTCTTTCTCTTATGTATTTGTTTAAGACTATTTTGTTTCCCTTTTAGTGTGGTTTTAGCTGCATCCCTCATTTTTAGTATATCATATCTTATTAGTCAGCTTAAAATGATTTCTAATTTTTGGGTTTTTTTAATATGACCTGTGAGTTATTTTTAAATACGTTATTTAAAATCTGGATTCTTAGGGTATTTGTCTATGTATCTTTTGTTAGTTGATTTCTAGCTAAATTCCATCATGGTCAGAAAATATATTCTATATGATTTATGTCTTTTGAAGTTTATTGAGAGTTACTTCATAGCCTTTTACATGAGTAGACCTGAAAAGACTGCTATCTGTATTGTTTTTACAGTGTTCACATTATAGAATTTAGGTCAAGCTTGTTAATTCTCTGTTTAAGTTTTCCTTTTATCTGCAGATTTTATCAGCTTATAATATCAATTACTGAGAGAGGCTTATAAAAATTTTAAACTATATTTGTGGATTTATCTGTTATCCTACAATGGATTACCATCCTGGCAAACCATCACTCCCACTGATTTTGGAGGGTCCATTTCAATGGCAGTATCTATAACCTTTGCTTCCAGCCCAGCTAGCAACAGATAGCCTTTACTGTGCTTTTCAGAGACATTTTTGTTTCCCTCATGTGTGTATTTTTCAATGCTGTGATACAGGAAGTATCTTCTAGGACATGGTTGGAGTGTGTGTATGTGTATTGGAAAGGGGATTATCTGAGGTAAATCACATATGGTAAATCTACCTTAATTTTCCAAGCTCTTTAAGTTTTCGAATCATTTCCTCTGAATTAGATCAAATAATATTTGGCAACTCAACTTCATTCAGTACAGGTCACTGTAAATTCAAAGTTTTGTCAACTAGTTGGTTGCACAATATGAACCTCTCCCAACTACTCAGAATAATACTGAATCCAGGGTCTCCAGTAGGTATAATCATGTCAATGATTTTAGCCCTACATAGAAGTATATCAGCATTTTCTTCTCTTGCTGATCAAGCATCTTCAAAATCCATTCCCATGTATAACCTACATAACCGTCATGTTTCTGGCAGTACATAGTGGTGGGTAGAAAAATGGCATCTCAAAGGTGCCCACATCCTAGTCTCAGAACCTGTGAATATGTTCTCTAACTTGGTTAAAGGGACTTTGCAGCTGTGATCAGGTTTATCATCTTGAGGTGGGAAGATTATCCTGGATTACGTGGGTAGATCCAGTGTCATCGCAAAGGTCTTCATAAGGGAGAAGGAATCAGGAGGGTCAGAGGGAGAGACAGAATGTGATGAGGAAGCAAATGTTGGAGTGGTTTGGGGTCATGAGCCAATCTGGTAACCTGGAAGCTGGAAAAGGCAAGGAAACTTGTTCTCCCCTAGAGCTTCTAGAAGAAACCATCCCTGCTGACCCTGTTAGACTTCCACAACTCTAAGACTATAACTGTGTAGTTTGGACCCACTAAGTCTGGTAACTTGTTATAGCAACAATAGAAAACCAGCATAATACATTAGCAAATCTTGCCATTTTTTTCCCCTTCAAATACGTACTTACCTGGCATGCTGTTTTGTAAGAAGGCCATAAGGACAGTCTGTGATCTGTCTCTAGTTGTGGTTCTGGAAGCAAAGAGGGATGATGGGATAGAACCTAGGGGAAGATAGTATTACCCTGCAGGTCACTGCCTCCAATTAGGTCATTATAGAAACTGCTTGTGCTAGCAAACAAGGTTCAGGGAATTTAGAGATTTAGGTACTTGGAGTCAGCTAGGTCGACCAGGCTCCTCTATTTGAATTCTATGGGTCCCAGTCTTTGCCTTAACTTTGAGATAAGAGGTCCAGTAAAGTTATTAACTTCTTCTGTACCGTAATTAGTAGAACTGGAGCTGATCCTTAAAATAGTCTTAGAAGCTTCCTGTCTTACAATTCTGAAGATCAGAAGTCCTAAAATCAGGTGGAGTGGCTCACACCTGTAACCCCAGCACTTTGGGAGGCCTAGGCAGGCAGATCACCTGAGGTCAGGAGAGACCAGCCTGGCCAACATGGTGAAACCCCATCTCTACTAAAAATACAAAAATTAGCTGGGCGTGGTAGTGCACGCCTATAGTACCAGCTACTCAAGACGCTGAAGCAGGAGAATCCCTTGAACCCAGGAGGCGAAGGTTGCATTGAGCTGAGATCATGCCACTGCCCTCCAGCCTGGAAGTGTGAGACTCTGTCTCAAAAAAAGAAGTCCTAAGATCAAGGTTACATTCCCTCCAGAGGCTCTAGAGGAGACTCTCCTTTGCCTTTTCCGTCTTCTAAAAGCTGCCTGCATTCCTCTGCTTATCCCCCCTTACTGTATTTTAAAGCCAGCAACATAGTATCTTTAGACCTCCTTCTCTTGCCTGGTGTATCTCAGCACTTCGGGAGGCCAAGGCGGGTGGATCACTTGAGGTCAGGAGTTTGAGACTAGCTTGGCCAACATGGTGAAACCTTGTCTCTACCAAAAAAATACAAAAATTAGCCAGGCATGGTGGCATACCACTGTAGTCCCTGCTACTCAGTTGGCTGAGGTAGGAGAATTGCTTGAACCTGGGAGGCGGAGGTTGCAGTGAGCTGGGATCATGCCACTGCACTCGAGGGCAACAGAGTGAGACCCTGTCTCAAAAAACAAAAAAAAACAAGAAAACAAGGCCAGGCATGGTGGCTCATGCCTGTAATTCAGCACTTTGAGAGGCTGAGGCAGGCAGATCGTTCTAGGTCAGAAGTTCGAGACCAGCCTGGCCAACATGTTGAAAATTCTGTCTCTATTAAAAATACAAAAATCAGCTAGACATGGTGGCAGGTACCTGTATTCCCAGCTATTTGGGAGTCTGAGTCAGGAGAATCACTTGAACCAGGATTCAGAGGTTGCAGTGAGCCAGATGATGCCATTGCACTCCAGCCTAGGTGACAGAGCAAGACTCAGTCTCAAAAAAAAAAGACAACACAATAACAAGATGTCCTTCTCTCTCTGACCTTTGCTTCCATTGTCCATTGTTAATCTCCTTCTCTGTCTCTGAGTCCTTTTTTCTCTTAGAAGGACCTTTGTGATTACGTTGGGCCCACCCAAATCATCCAAGATAATCTTCCCATCTCAAAGCCCATACCCATAATCACATCTACAGTGTCCCTTTCGCCTCGTTGGATCACATATTCCGAGGTTCCCTCCAAGGATTCGGATGTGACATCTTTGGAGGAGCCATTCGTTTGTCTGCCATACTCATGTTTTCAGTTGTAGACAAAAGAATCTAATTCATCTGTGATAAGCAGAAAGGGGAACTAGTTGGTTTATTGAATCATTGGAATGGCTATAATAGAAGATTCTCAGAGCTATACTTTGAACGAGGAAGCTGCTTTGGAGGTCAGCCTGACAGCACAGCCTCTGCCACAGCTTCAGCCAAAACCCCTCTACCACTGTGCTTCCAGAAGGATGCAATCATGCAACCACTTCACAGTACTCACCCTGCCTTAAGTGAGGGTTCATCTCTGGTAACAGCTAGGTCTTAAGAAATGCAGGCAGGCAGGGAGTCTAGGAAATGCAGTTTCTAGAGATTTAGCAACCTCTGGTCTTATACACAACATCATGATAGAAAGGGGTTGAAATACTGTTAAGTGAGCCAGTCTTTAAAATATGCAGCATATTAGGTGATGGGGAAGCCTTTGCTGCGGAGACAGATGGTGTTTGAGCAGCTGTCCAAAGGGAGTGAAGGAGCAAAGCCGCAGAGATAACCTCAGAGAGCAGCATCCAAGCAGAGGGAACAGTTGTAAAGGACAATGCCATTAGTAAAATAGCCTTTTGTTTTGGATAATTGAATAGGCATACTAACTTTGAATTTTCATGAGAGACTTCTCTTTTTCCCTCCCAGAAAAACAAGAGAACAGTGTACTTCCTTGTAACAAGAAATATGATTGTATTTCACCAAATCTACAGTGTCATCCATTTGAAGACACATTATTGTTTTAGGTACCAATAAGAAAAAAAAAATGCTGCCAATTAAACTGTAACTTGCCACTGGTTGTAAGATATACTCTGATTTTAAAGATGTTACAATGCGAAAAACTAACCAACAACTGCGTGTGAGAGGCAGTGAAATGGGCCGGGCGTGGTGGCTCATGCGTGTAATCCCAGCACTTTGGGAGGCCGAGGCGGGTGGATCACTTGAGGTCAGGAGTTCGAAACCAGCGTGTCCAACATGGCAAAACCCCATCTCTTAAAAAAAAAAAAGAGAGTCAGTGAAATGGTCAAGATGCATGGATAAGATGGATCCGGCTGTTTTCTTTCATTTGACTATTAGTCTTTGATTTCAGAACTGTGGAAGATTTGAAAAATAATGAAAGCCAATGGAAAGATTCCCCACTGGCAACTAGACACCGCGAAATGCTGAAGCGCTGTAAAACTCAGCTTAAGGTCTGTATAGTTAATTGGCATAATTGTAGACCAGCCTCATAATGATAAGTTTCTCAATAGAATACATACCTTGAGTGAGCAGTTTAGTGTCCTTACTTTTTTTTCATTATTCTTTTCCCTTCAGATAAAATAGCACATTTTAAAACTTGTTGATACCTTACTTATATCTGTGTATAATGATTTAAGTCTCAGGGCAGACTATGGGTAGATATACTTACGCCGGGACTGTGAATTCTTAGTGGCTTTTATGATTCTCAGTTTAACATCACCTCCCCTTCCCTACCTTATGCAAAGCCCTCCTCACCTGCTCTCCCAGCCACTCACCCCAACATTCACGCATACTCCAGTCTATCTAGCCATTTGTTTTCTGAGACAGAGTCTTGCTTTGTTCCCCAGGTTGAAGTGCAGTGGTGCCATCTCAGCACAGTGCATACATTTTCATGATCTTTGACAAAGCAGATCTGTGGTAGTGGAAAGATCTCTTTCCTTTGCCTCTGTTCTTCTTTTAATGAAAATGATTTGTCACACCAAACCTAACTACAGATGGGAATATTCTTGCTGGTGAGACATAGCTAAAAACGTATGCCAGCTGTCATTGTACAAAGAAAGCATAGATGGCAAATTTATGCATTTTTCTTCTATTCATGTTCCGGTTATAAACCTGAATGTTAGCTGGTCATGCATTCTGTTGAATAGGATAATACGCGGAAAGTTTACCTGACATAGCTTTCTGGTACAAATTAAGATTTCAGTTTTATTTACAAATGGACTAGACTTCCAAGATGCACAGTTCACCAGGGGCCCTTATCTGGGGTCTGTGGACCCCCCCTGAAGCAGTCCACAGATGTGTTTTAAGGGGTCTGTAAACTGCTTAAATGGCCAGGGATGGTGGCTCAATCCCAGCACTTTCGGAGGCCGAGGTGGGCAGATCACCAGAGGTCAGGAGTTCAAGACCAGCTTGGCCAACATGGTGAAACCCTGTCTCTACTAAAAATACAGAAATTAGCCAGGTGTGGTGGCACACGCCTGTAATCTCAGCTATTTGGGAGGCTAAGGCAGGAGAATTGCTTGAACCAGGGAGGTTGCACTGTGCTGAGATGGCACCACTGCACTTCAACCTGGGGAACAAAGCAAGACTCTGTCTCAGAAAACAAACAACAACAAAAAAAACTGCTTAAATTTCTGTGTCAGTGTATGCCTGTGTGTGTGTAATTCTATTAACAGGCCTCTAGGTGGGAATTCCGTGTGTGTGTGTGGGTGTGTGTGTGTGCATAATTCCATCAACAGGCCTCTAGATAGGAATTCCATCCTTAGTGGACCAGCATTTTTCCAAGGGCAGCTTGTAAAAGGTGGTGCTGGAATACTGATTGTTTGGCTTTTTCCCACTATTTACCCTGACACCCAATCACCACCCTCTCCCAGTCAAGTTATTTATAGGCCACGGTAGTAACTCACCACTTTATACTAGACTTGGTAGTACTCAGTGGTTTGCTTGCCATGCCTTTGTTTTTCTCAGGAAAAAGATCTTGAGATACAACCAGCATCTTATAGCTAGTTAGAGATGAAGCTCTAGACGCTCTGGAACCTAGATTTCCCATCTCCTGGCCCCAATCCCGCTGTAGGGATTTAGCTGTTGACTAATCTTTGGGTATGGGCATCCTGCTTCCACAGAAACTGGTACGGTGCAAGGCCTGTGCTGATGCTGGCCTACTTGACGAGAGCTTTCTGAGAAGATGTCTGAATTTTTATGGCCTTCTCATTCAGCTGCTGCTCCGCATCCTGGACCCCGCATATCCCGAGTGAGTGAGCTTCTTTCTCTCTCCCTTGTCCCTCCCTGGCTGGGCTGTGTTGTTTTTTTTAAGTCCTTCAAAGTTGTTAACTAAAACTAAAACCCTTTCTTTATCAAGAATTCACTTCTCTTGGCCAGGCGCGGTGGCTCACGCCTGTAATCCCAGCACTTTGGGAGGCTGAGGCAGGCAGATCACCTAAGGTCAGGAGTTCAAGACCAGCCTGGCCAACATGGTGAAAACCCCATCTCTACTAAAAATAAAAAAATGTTAGTTCGTTATGGTGACATGCGCCTGTAGTTCCAGCTACTCGGGAGGCTGAGGCAGGAGAGTTGGTTGAACTGGGGAGGCGGAGGTTGCAGTGAGCCGAGATCGTGCCACTGTTCTCCATCTCAAAAAAAAAAAAAAAGGAGGAAAAAAAATTCAATTATTGGAAGGGTGTGGTGGCTCACGCCTATGATCCCAGCAGTTTGGGAGACAAAGGCGGACAGTCACTAGAGGTCAGGAGTTCGAGACCAACCTGACCAACATGGTGAAACCCCATCTTTACTAAAAATACAAAAATTAGGCCGGGCACAGTGGCTCATGCCTGTAATCCCAGTACTTTGGGAGGCCAAGGCGGGTGGATCAGCAGAGGTCGGGAGTTCAAAACCATCCTGACCAACATGGATAAACCCTGTCTCTACTAAAAATACAAAATTAGCCGGGCATGGTTGTTCATGCCTGTAATCCCAGCTGCTCGGGAGGCTGAGGCAGGAGAATCACTTGAACCCAGGAGGCAGAGGTGGCAGTGAGCCCAAATTGCACCACTGCACTCCAGCCTGGGCAACAAGAGCAAAGCCCAGGAAAAAAAAGAAATTTTGCTTGCTTTGGCAGCACATATACTTAAAAAAAAGAAAGAAAGAAATCAAGGAAAGGGCCAGATGTGGTGGCTCATGCCTGTAATCCCAGCACTTTGGGAGGCCAAGGTGAGTGTATCGCTTGATGTTAGGAGTTCAAGACCAGCCTGGCCAACATTCCAAAACACCATCTTTACGAAAAACACAAAAATTAGCTGGGCGTGGTGGCAGATGCCTGTAGTCGCAGAGGCTGAGGCAGGAGAATCACTTGAACCCGGGAGGTAGGGGTTGTATTGAGCTGAGATCATTCTACTGCACTCTGGCCTGGGCACAGAGCGAGACTATCCCCACACAAAGAAAAAGAGAATTTACTTCTCAATTTCCAGATTGTATTTATATAGACTATGTAGTTATATTGATAGATGTTTTCTCTGTAATTAGTAATTAGTTACAATGATAGGTGAATGTCAACAACTGTTATTTTAATTTTGACAAGTATTTCTTTAAAATTTGCTATCAAGTCTTTGATTGATAGAAAAAGAAATTATACATGGGAAGCCCAAAGCTGCAGATGATATTAGGCCCTCCTCTGCACTGGGTCCAGGAATACCCAGCTAACTCACTGAGTGAGTTACGAACATTGTTGATCACTTTGTCATCAACTGGTCATCTCCAGGCAGCCATTTTTGTTTTATTTATTATTATTATTTTGCTGTTATGAAGTCTCTGGTTCACTGATGTTGGTGAGATTGGCCCAAGTCCCCTAAAGGAGTGGAAAATATTATTTAAAATATGTGTGTGGCTCTGTTAGACAGTTTGAGTTGCACAAAATGACCAAATAGGACCTTTTAATTTCCTTCCCATTTTACTTACTATTAATTTCCTTCCCATGTTACTTAAGAAATAAAGAAGGCCAGGTGCAGTGGCCCACACCTGTAATCCCAGCACTTTGGGAGGCCAAGATAGGCGGATCACTTGAGGTCAGGAGTTTGAGACCAGCCTGGCCGACATGGTGAAACCCTGTCTCTACTAAAAATAGGAAAATTAGCCAGATGTGGTGGCACATACCTGTAATCCCAGCTATTTGGGAGGCTGAGGCATGAGAATCACTTGAACTCAGGAGATGGACGTTGCAGTGAGTGAGCCGAGATTGCACCACTGCACTCCAGCCTGGGTGTCAGAGTGAGACTCTGTCTCAGGGGAAAAAAAGAAATCAAGAAAAGGAAAACATTTCACATATACCCCAGCATACGCACTGTCTTCGTTATTCCCTGTTCATTTCTGGTTGTAGTTTCTTTTCTGTTTGTTTATTACATAGTTGTATTACAGAATGAGTTTTTTCCCTAAATAAAATACTTAATGGTAGCATAATAGTCCTTGTAATTTGATGTTCCATAATTTCACTTTGTAAATTGTGCTTTTTTTCTCTTTGACAGTATAACACTGCCTTTAAATTCAGATGTCCCCAAGGTATTTGCAGCATTGCCTGAGTTTTATGTAGAAGATGTTGCAGAATTTTTATTTTTTATTGTACAGTAAGTGCCTTTAATATTTTACATAGTTCTAATATGTTTTTATGCATAATATGTACACGATATTCTGAGCTATGTTGCAAACCTCCATTTCGTGCCTGAAATTTTATGTAACTGTTTTAACTGAATGCTGCCTAGAGACTGGAAAAAATAAATCTAATGGTGGCATCAGTCCAATTCCAACAATATCTCAAAGACAGAGGCAGGATTAACAGTGCAGATAATGTGTTCTGTGAAAATTGAGTTGAATTTCTAATAGTTGAATATATGTCTCTGAGCAACAGAAGGAGCAAACAGTTTATAAATAGCTGAACGAACATCCCAAACCCAAAAATATCCACATCTATATTTTGTACTAAAATTTGTCTCAATTTTGTAAAATTGGAGAATGCTTACAACTGATATTGTAGGTTTTTTTTTTTTTTTTTTGAGGCAGAGTCTTGCTCTGTCGCCCAGGCTGGAGTGCAGTGGTGTAATCTTGGCTCACTGCAACCTCCGCCTCCCGGTTCAAGTGATCTCCTGCCTCAGCCTCCCAAGTAGCTGGGATTACAAGCACCTGCCACCACGCCTGACTAATTTTTTTGTTTTTTGTTTTTTTTTAAGTAGAGACAGGGTTTTGCCATGTTGGGGAGGCTGGTCTCAAACTCCTGACCTCAGGTAATCTGCCCTCCTTGGCCTCCCAAAGTGCTGGAATTACAGGCGTGAGCCATCGCGCCCAGCCTATTGTAGGGTTTTATTTTCTTTTTTTCCAAATCCTTATTTGGTTTATTAAATTCACATTTTATTTCTAAAACATTACAGGTTAGAAGAATTACAGTTTCAATCCCTTGGCATCATGATAGCACATATGGCTAGCTGAGGGAGTGGTATATGAAGTGTATTGTGAAAAGTAAAAGTCGTGCTGGGCACTATGGCACATGCTTGTAGTCTCAGACATGCGGGAGGATTGCTTGAGCTAGTTCAAGACCAGCCTGGATGATGTAGCAAGTTTGCATCTCTTTAAAAAAAAATGAATAAAGTCAAGTGTGGTGGCTCACACCCGTAATCCCAGCACTTTGGGAGGCTGAGGCCGGCGAATCACAAAGTCAGGAGTTCGAGACCAGCCTGGCCAACTTGGTGAAACCCCATCTCTACTAAAAATATTAAAATGAGCCAGGTGTGGTGTTGCATGCGTGTAATCACAGCTACTTGGGAGGATGAGGCAGAAGAATCCCTTGAACTCTGAGGCAAAGATTGCAGCGAGCTAAGATCACACCATTGCACTCCAGCCTGGGTGACAGAGCGAGACTCCATCTCAAAAAGATAAATAAATAAATAAATAAAATAAAAATAGTATAGGTTCCCAGTCACAAAATACAAATTGTGAAAGTTTTTTAACAAACAATGCAAAAGAACAAAATTAGTGTAAATGACTCTAAAATAAGAGCCAAAACTAACTGGAGCAAGTTGTATTCCTGTCATAAAAGCTGCCTTAAAAAAAAAAAAAGCCCAAATTGAGGCAGAGGTTCCAGTGAGCCAAGATCACACCACTGCACTCCAGCCTGGGCAACAGAGCAAGACTCCATCTGAAAAAAAAAAAAGATAATCCCAACTCATTGGTGACGTGATTTTGATTGGTACAAAATTTAAAAAGTGACTAAAAAGCATGGTTTATTTGTTGAAAAACCAACCTTAGGCCGGGCGCGGTGACTGACGCCTGTAATCACAGCACTTTGGGAGG
The DNA here is from genome assembly GCF_049354715.1 of Callithrix jacchus. NCBI lineage: Eukaryota > Metazoa > Chordata > Mammalia > Primates > Cebidae > Callithrix > Callithrix jacchus. Next base: position 48,022,404 of record NC_133508.1, read on the forward strand.
CCGAGGTGGGCAGATCACGAGGTCAAGAGATCGAGACCATCCTGGCGAACATGGGAAACCCTGTCTCTACTAAAAATACAAAAATTAGGTGGGCATGGTGGCGCACACCTGTAATTCCAGCTACTTGGGAGGCTGAGGCAGGAGAATTGCTTGAACCCGGGAGGCGGAGGTTGCAGTAAGCCAAGATTGTGCCACTGCACTCCAGCCTGGCGCCTGGCGACAGAGCAAGACTGTCTCAAAAAAAAGAAAAAACAACCTTGGAATTTAAGCAATTCAAGTCACATTTAAAATCTGTTCTGTGTACACTAATACAAAAAACACCTATTTGAAAATTTTCATTTATTCTCCTTTTCAGCAGAGATTTTTAAAAATAACTCTATCCAAAAAATTTGGTATGACTTTTTGGTAGTAATGATCTTTTGTGAAGTTTGTCTGATTTAATCATAGCTTTTGTTTATAGTTAATGTAACATGCTATAGCCAGTAACCATGTTTTGTTTGAAATCTGTGTCATTACAGTGTAAATAGTCACTGTAGGCCGGGCACGGTGGCTCAAGCCTGTAATCCTAGCACTTTGGGAGGCTGAGGCAGGTGGATCCCAAGGTCAACAGATCGAGACCATCCTGGTCAACATGGTGAAACCCTGTCTCTACTAAAAATACAAAAAAAAATTAGCTGGGCATGGTGGCGCGTGCCTGTAATCCCAGCTACTCGGGAGGCTGAGGCAGGAGAATTGCCTGAACCCAGGAGGTGGAGGTTGTAGTGAGCCGAGATTGCGCCATTGCACTCCAGCCTGGGTGAAAAGAGCGAAACTCCATCTCAAAAAAAAAAAAAAAAAATCAAAATAGTCACTGTAAACTGAGCGAGTTCAAGGACACTCCTAAACCTATTTATCCTGCCTTCCCCTCCTCACTTACTGACACCAGCCTTCACCAAGGTGAGTTTCTCAGCAGTTTCTCACGGTCTCTTTCTTGCTCTCGTTGCCTCTCTTCAGATACTCTCCCCAGGCGCTTTATGAGCCCTGCACTCAGGATATCGTGATGTTCCTTGTCGTGATGTTGTGCAACCAGAACTACATCCGAAACCCGTATTTGGTGGCCAAACTTGTAGAAGTCATGTTTATGACCAACCCTGCTGTTCAGCCACGAACCCAGAAGTTTTTTGAAATGATTGAGAACCATCCTCTCTCTACCAAGTTGTTGGTACCTTCCCTGATGAAGTTTTATACAGGTAGGTTGCTGGGACACAGTGTAGCACATGGCAGGCCAACTTAGGCAAGGTCTTCTAAAGTCAGTGTCTGGTGTTGCTCTCAGCCTGTTACCTAATATCCTGACATGTGTATAACCTACTAACCTACAGCCTGCAGAGTTGTTCTTCCCCTGAGGAGTTGGGAGTAGGACAACCATTCCACATATTGGTCTCTGATGATTCAGCAGGATCCATTTCACCAAGACCCAGTTGATTAGCGCCGAGACTCAGTTGGTATCAACCACACAAGTTCGTGGTGTTATCTGAGTGGAATTACCTGGTTCATTTTACCTTTGAACTTAAAGCATTTGTTTTCTAACATTGCAGTTTCCAAAGTGTGGGTATAAGAGGGAGCTTGTTAAAAATGCATATTCTTGGGCCAGGTGCAGTGGCTGACACCTGTAATCCCAGCACTTTGGGAGGCCGAGGCAGTAGATCACAAGGTCAGGAGTTTGAGACCAGCCTGGCCAACATGGAGAAACCCTGTCTCTACTAACAATACAAAAAAAAAAAAAAAAATTAGCCAGGTGTGGTGACAGACACCTGTAGTCCCAACTACTTGGGAGGCTGAGGCAGGAGAATCGCTTAAATACAGGAGGCGGCAGTTGCAGTGAGCGGAGATGGTGCCACTGTACTCCAACCATGGACAACAGAATGAAACTCTGCCTCAAAAATAAAAAATGGCTGGGCATGGTGGCGCATGTCTGTAATCCCAGCTACTCAGGAGGCTGTGGCAGGAGAATCACTTGAACCCAGGAGGCAGAGGTTGTGGTGAGCTGAGATCTCGCCATTGCACTCCAGCCTGGGCAACAAGAGCAAAACTCCCCCCACCTCCAGAAAAAAACGTATGTTGTTGGACCCCACTTAAACCAATGGAATCAGGATTTCTGGGGGGATCTTAGGAGCATTCATTTGTTCAGGATTTCTGGGGGGGTCTTAGGAGCATTCATTTGTTCAGGATTTCTGGGGGGATCTTAGGAGCATTCATTTGTTCAGGATTTCTGAGGGGGATCTTAGGAGCATTCATTTGTTCAGGATTTCTGGGGGGATCTTAGGAGCATTCATTTGTTCAGGATTTCTGGGGGGATCTTAGGAGCATTCATTTGTTCAGGATTTCTGGGGGAATCTTAGGAGCATTCATTTGTTCAGGATTTCTGGGGGAATCTTAGGAGCATTCATTTGTTCAGGATTTCTGGGGGGAATCTTAGGAGCATTCATTTGTTCAGAATTTCTGGGGGGATCTTAGGAGCATTCATTTGTTTAGGATTTCTGGGGGAATCTTAGGAGCATTCATTTGTTCAGGATTTCTGGGGGAATCTTAGGAGCATTCATTTGTTTAGGATTTCTGGGGGGAATCTTAGGAGCATTCATTTGTTCAGGATTTCTGGGGGGATCTTAGGAGCATTCATTTGGTCATCACATATTTATTGAGCATCTTGAGCATCTACTATTTGCCAGGCACTATTCTAAGAGCTGAATTACACTGTTGAAAAAGATAGCATGTGAGACACTCTGAAAGGAAGTCTTCCCTCTGTTTAATTATATTCCAATTTTTTTTTTTTTTTTGAGACAGAGTCTTGGTCTGTCACAGGCTGGAGTGCAGTGGAACGATCTTGGCTTACTGCTACCTCTGACTCCCTGATTCAAGCTATTCTACTGCCTAAGCCTCCCACATAGCTGAGATTACAGGCATGCATTACCATGCCCAGCTAATTTTTGTATTTTTACTAGAGACAGCGTTTCGCCATGTTGGACAGGATGGTCTCAATCTTCTGACCTTGTGATCCATCACCTCGACCTCCCAAAGTGCTGGGATTACAGGCGTGAGCCACTGTACCTGGCTTTTATTTTCTTTCTTTCTTTCTTTCTTTTAAGACAGAGTCTGGCTCTGTCACACAGGCTAGAGTGCAGTGGCATGATCTCAGCTCACTGCAACTTCTGCCTCCCGGGTTCAAGCCATTCTTGGGCCTCAGCCCCCCAAGAAGCTGGGATCACAGGCATGCGCCACCACACCCAGCTAATTTATTGTTATTTTAGTAGAGATGGAGTTTTGCCATGTTGGCCAGGCCGGTCTCAAAATCGTGGCTCTAAGCCATCTGCCTGCCTCGGCCTCCCAAAGTGCTGGGATTACAGGCGTGAGCCACTGCACCTGGCCTGTCACTATTTTTTTGAGACATCTAAAGAGTTTCTCTTCCTTGGCCTAGTCATAGCCTCTTAAATCTAAAGCAAGTACACAAACTTTGTTATTGTCCTTACTTTGGCAACAGCAGGAAATGCTCCTGGCTAAAAGGCACCTTCTTAGCTAACAGGCACCTTTTTGCGTAAAAGTTCTTCTCTTTTTTTTTTTTTGAGATGGAGTCTCACTTCATCTCCCAGACTGGAGTGCAGTGATGCTATCTTGTCTCACTGCAACCTCTGCCTCCCAGGTTCAAGCTATTCTGCCTCAGCCTCCCAAGTAGCTGGGACTGTAGGCACCAACCACCATGCCTGGCTAATTTTTTTATCTTTTGTATTTTTAGTAAAGATGGAGTTTCACCATGTTGGGCAGGATAGTCTTGATCTCCTAACCTCGTGATTCACTTGCCTCGGCCTCCAAAAGTGCTGGGATTACAGGCAGGAGCCACTGCACCTGGCCAAAATTTTTTCTGTTTAATCTCTTAGCCCTAGCCCTAGCCCTAGTTGGGGACAAGTGCCGGCCATTCGGATACACACGGTGCATTATGTATGTATAGAATAGGATCTTGTATGGTGGCTTGCATGCAGCAGGCTTGGTGGAACTGAAGATAATTCAGCATTCTTAGGATGATCATAAGATACCACTTTTCTGGCCGGGTGTGGTGGCACACACCTGTAATCCCAGCACTTTGGGAGGCCGAGGCAGTGGATTGCCTGAGATCAGGAATTCGAGACCTGCCAACATGGTGAAACCCTGTCTCTACTAAAAATATAAAAATTAGCCAGGCGTGGTGGCATACGCCTGTGATCCCAGCTCGTCAGGAGGCTGAGACAGAAGAATCACTTGAACCTGAGAGGCAGAGGTTGCAGTGAGCTGAGATCATGTTGGGCAACAGACTGTCTCAAAAAAAACACTAGGGAAGGACATATACCAAAATATTAAGTGTGTTGGTTATATTTAAATGGTAGAATTATAGGTTTTTATTTTTTTATTTTATTATCTGAACTTCTGAATTTTTCTACAGTAAACCTGTTATTAGTAGTAAAAGGAAAACAATTTTAGTTAAATATATTTTGTAGTCAGTGTTCTGAGCCTGTCACTGTGACTTCAGGATAAAGTGTGTGTGTGTGTGTGTGTGTGTGTGTGCGCGCGCGCGCATGCACAACAGAACTGGACCTATTCCCTATGAGACCAGTGCTGGGCCTAATGGAGGCCTGCTGGGAATGTTCCAGAAGGTGATGGGTGGGGGTTGTGCTCTCCTTCCTCTTTGTCATGTGTGCCCTCTGGCCTGGACCACCTCTGTAGTCATAGATGATGACATCTGCACTAGTAATAGCCACCATTCATTGAATGTTTTTCTAATCCTTTCACTTAATCCCCACAGCAGTCCTAGAGGTAGTACTATAGATACCTCCACTTTACAAATGAGAAAACTGAAGCTTAAAGGGGCCAAGAAGCTTGCTGAAGGTCAGTGGCTAGTGAGTGGCGGCAACCTGAGCAGACAGCCTTTAGCACAGGTGCCCCTGACTACTGTGCTGGTCTTCCAATGGTTACCAAGGGGCTGGTGTGAGGGTACCCCAGAGGGAGGCATCGCAGACATACTCCTGTGTTCATTGTCTCCATGTGAGGACCTGCTGATTAGCTCCTGGTCCCTGAGCAGATGGGACTCAGATATAAATTAGAGTTGCCACACACAAGATCAGTATGTGGATCGATCTCCTCTTACACTACAGAGATAGTATTCTAGCTTAGAAAATGCTCAAATTGACCAGGTTCCATGGCTCACACCTGTAATCCCAGCACTTTGGGAGGCCCAGGTGGGCGGATCACAAGGTCAGGAGATCAAGAACATCCTGGCCAACATGATAAAACCCCATCTCTACTAAAAATACAAAAATTAGCTGGGTGTGGTGGCTAAGATCATGCCACTGCACTTCGGCCTTGGCAACAGAGTGAGAATTCATCTCAGAAAATGATAATAAAAGTAAGTTAGCTGGATGTGGTGGTCCACACCTGTAGTCCTCCCTCCCCAGGAGGCTACTTGAGCCTTGGAGTTTGAGGCTACAGTGAGCCATGATTGCCACTGACTCCAGCCTGGGCAACAGAGTGAGGCTGTCTTAAACAGAAAGAAAGAGAGGACAGGGGAAGAGAGAGAGTGCTCTGTAATTACACTTTAGGATGCCAAGGCGGGTGGATCACCTGAGGTCAGGAATTCAAGACCAGGCTGGCCAATGTGGCGAAACCCCGTCTCTACGAAAAATATAAAAATTAGCCAGGTGTGATGGTACATGCCTGTAATCCCAGCTACTTCGGAGGCTGAGGCAGGAGAATCGCTTGAACCCAGGAGGCAGATGTTACAGTGAGCTTTGATGGCACCACTGCTGTCCAGCCTGGGTAACAGAGAGTATCTGTCTCAAAAAAAAAAAAGAATCAATTCAGTTGTCCAGGGGCAATAGCCCACTCCTGTAATTCCAACACTTTGGGAGGCCAAGGTGGGCCTATCACTTGAGCTCAGGAAATTTTGGCCAACCTGGGTAACATGGTGAGACCTCATTTCTACTAAAAAAGTAAAAATCAGCCAGGCATGGTGGCATGCACCTGTCCCAGCTACTTGGGAGGCTGAGATAGGGGGATTGCTGGAGCCCAGGAGGTGGAGGTTGCAATGAACTGAGATTGTGCCACTGCCCTGCAGCCTGGGCAATAGCAAGATGCAATCTCAGAAAATAAAAAGTACAAAAATCAATTAAGTTTCAAAATAAGAGTATTTTGTTTTTGTGATTTTTTTTTTTTTTACATCAGTCAGTTCCTTAAGGAACAGCTCTCAGAACTAGAAGGATACTGATAATCAAGATTTACTTTAGGATTATTCTCAGCCAGGTGCGGTGGCCCACGCCTGTAATCCCAGGCGGGCGGATACTGTAGGTCAGGAGATCGAGACCAGCCTGACCAACATGGAAAAACTCCATAACTACTTAAAAAAATACAAAATTCCCCAGGCGTTGTGGCACATGCCTGAGACAGGAGACTCCCCTGAACCCTGTAGACAGAGGTTGCAGTGAGCCGAGATTTTGCCATTGCACTGCAGCCTGAGCAACAAGAGCGAAACTCCGTCTCAAAAAAAAAAAAAATTATTCTCTTCCCCAAAACTGATCTGAATCAGCAAGGCAAAGTAGATTTGATCTCTAATTCAGCAAATATTGGGCGAAGATGTCAAAATCTTTGCCATCATGTGTCAAACATTCCAATTGGGAGACAGGTTCTACAAATAGATGTTGTGGTCAGGGCAGTGGCTCATGCCTGTAATCCCAGCACTTTAGAAGGCTGAGACAGGAGGATCGCTTGAGCCCAGGAGATTGAGAGTGCAGTGAGCCATCTTTGAGCCATTGCATTCCAACCTGGGTGACAGAGCAAGACCCTGTCTCAAGAAAAAAGAGAGATTTTGAGAATGAGTGTGGGAAGGAGGCATAGGACACCTTTCAGAAGGATGGTCAGGGAAGGTCTCAGAGGAAAGGACTTTGGAGTGATGTTGAAAATATGACAACCATGAGCCATAAGAAGGTCTCAGCCATAGTGTGGCAGTATGTGGGGCAGTAAGTATAAATACCTTGAGGCCTGGGCAGCAGATGAATCAAGAAAGAAGGCAGCAGGAACCCTGGGGAGGAGGGAGAGGTTCAACGCAAGTCCAGGCCACTTAAGGCCTTCTAGAACCAGGACCTGGGAATTAGAACTTGAGCTGGTATGATTTCGAGGTAACAGTAGAAGTGAATAATAATTTTTTAAAATGTTGAGAGATGTATATTGTTTGTTTCATTTTCTTTTTTTCTTTTTTTTTTTTTTGAGGTAGAATCTTGCTCTGCAGGCTAGAATACAGTGGCACTATTACAACTCCAGACACCCTTGACCTCCTGGGTTCAAGTGATCCTCCTGTCTCAGCCTCCCACGTAGCTGGGACTACAGGCATATGCCACCACAGCCGGCTAATTTTTGTGGCTTTTATAAAGATGGGGTTTCACTGTGTTCACCAGGCTGGTCCCAGACTCCTGAGCTCAAGTGATCTGCCCGCTTGGGCCTCCCAAAGTGCTGGGAATACAGATGCAGGGCCCCGCTGAGATACATACTGTTACATAAATTAATACTATTAACTTAGTCTCTATTTAGAATTTGGGGCAGATACCAGGGGCTATTTTAGATTGTATGAGGTATTGGGTTGGTTCTCCAGTATCTTCCTCCTGAAAGTTTGGCTTCATCAGCACTCCACACTTTAGCTCATGCATTTATACACTTAATAAATGACATTTAGTTCATCCTAAAGAAAGGTTGACTTAATGAATACACATAAGTGCATTCAGATCTTAGTATGATAGGTGTTAATTATCCTATTCTTTCATTTTTAAATAGCTGTTTTCTTTTTTGGTCACATGCACAAAAATGTGTTCTTTGGAAAATATAGAAAATATCAAAGGCCAGGTGTAGTGGCTCACACCTGTAATCTCAGTACTTTGGAGGGCCGAGGTGGGAGGCTCACTTGAGGCCAGGAATTTGAAACCAGCCTGGGCAACATAGTGAGACTCCATCTGTAAAATATATATATATATATATATTTTGAGACAGAGTCTTGCTCTGTCACCCACCCAGGCTGGAGTGCAGTGACGTGATCTTGGCTCACTGCAACCTCTGCATCTGAGTTCAAGTGATTCGTCTGCCTCAGCCTCCCAAGTAGCTGGAATTATGGGCACACACCACCACACCCAGCTAGTTTTTGTATTTTTTATTAATAGTAGAGATAGGGTTTTGCTGTGTCGGCCAGACTGGTTTTCAACTCCTGGCCTCAAGTGATCTGCCTGTCTTGGCCTCCCAAAGTGCTAGGATTACAGGTGTGAGCCAGCCATAAAAAATAAGCCAGGCGTGGTGGATGCATCTCTAGTCCCAGCTACTTGGGAGGCTGAGGTGGGAGGATCACTTGAGCCCGAGAGGTTGAGGCTGCAGTGAGCCATTATCACACCACTGCACTTCAGCTTGGGTGACATTGCAAGACCCTGTCTCCAAAACAATAAAATAAAACAAGTAAGGCCAGGCATGGTGGTTCACACCTGTAATCCCAGCACTTTGGGAGGCCAAGGTGGGCATTTCACAAGGTCAGGAGATCAAGACTATCCTGGCTAATGCAGTGAAACTCCATCTCTACTAAAAATACAAAAAATTAGCTGGGCATGGTGGCACTATAATCCCAGCTACTTCAGAGGCTGAGGCAGGAGAATCGCCTGAACCTGGGAGGCAGAGGTTGCAGTGAGCTGAGATTACTCCACTGCACTCCTGGGTGACAGAGCAAGACTCTGTATCAAAAAAATAAAATAAAATAAATAAAGTAAAATTTGTCATGAATTCTGAAATTTCTCTTGCCTAAGCTTTTGCCATTTGGACAAACCAGTTTGATTTTTTTTCCCTCTTTATAGGTATAGGGGTGATAGACACATTGTTTTTTTTCCAACACCAAAAATGGTCACTAGGATAGGCACATTTAATAGGTATGTGATCCTCAATAAAATTAAACCTGATTTTTTTATCTGGTGAAGGATGTCCATTTGAGGTGCCATAGAATTTCTGTAAATTAATAACTTAAAATTGGGGAGGGAGTATGATAATTCAGCTTTTGGTCACTGGTAAGTGGATGCTGTCCTAATGATGTGAGTTTTCCTAGCCCTGTTCCTTTCCATGTTGTCTCATTGTCAAATCTTTATTGTGAAACTTTTGTCTTTAAAAGCAGCTCATAATTTCTGTCCTGCCTTACATGCAAGAGAGGTGCAAAATTTCAGCAGCTCTCTGATTTTGCAGATTTACGTTCACTCGCTCTCATCGTTGGGGCAATAACTGGATTTGGAAAGTAAGAAAGTACATACCCCTCAGTCCCTTTGTCTTTCTTCAGATGTTGAGCATACCGGAGCCACCAGCGAGTTTTATGACAAGTTCACCATTCGCTATCACATCAGCACCATTTTTAAAAGCCTTTGGCAAAACATAGCTCACCATGGCACCTTTATGGAGGAGTTCAAGTGAGTATGGGGCCCCTAATGTCACAACTTGCTTTCTTCCAAATCACAGGTAGGATTGCAGCTTAAAAGCTTTCACCCCTGGGTTCTTGTTGACTGTTTTCTTGGTCTCAGACTCCTTTGAGTTTACCACAAGGTGCCACTAAATGTGGGCAGGAGTTTTTAAATGGCTTTACTTGCAAGATACTGCTGAACTTTAGATTTGTCAAGATACTTTGGGGGTGGTACAGAAGAAAAGATGCTATAGGGCGGGGCGTGGTGGCTCATGCCTGCACTAATCCCAGCACTTCGAGAGGCCAAGGCGGGGGGATCACTTGAGGTTAGGAGTACAAGATCAGCCTGGCCAACATGGTAAAACTCCATCTCTACTAAAAATACAAAACGTAAGCCAAGTGTGATGGCTCACACCTGTTATCCCAGCTACTTGGGAAGCTGAGGCAGGAGAACTGCTTGAACGCAGGAGGCAGAGGTTGCAATGAGCCAAGATTGCACCACTGCACTCCAGCCTGGGCGACAGAGCGAGACTCTGTCTCAAAAAAAAAAAAAGGAAGAGAAAAGAGTCTATAATATGCTGAGATGATGGGCTAAGTGAATTTTTGTGTTTCTGTGATTACAGTGTTAAATGAAGGTGCCAGAATGAGTGAAACAAAATCTTAGTGTTCTTGAATGTTGGAAGGACTTTAGATTTTACAACAATGAGGTCAGGGTTATCATTTAAAGTGTCATTCTTTGTGGTAAGGCCCTAAACCTTAATTAAAGACTTTACACATACCTACCAGAAATCTGAGTGACTGTTAAACCTGGGCAGTAGTAATCCCTTCTCAATTATCTGTCCGTACCTGAAAACGAAAGGTAGATGAAGATGCTGAACTCTTAAATTACACTTCAAAAATTGTATCCCATGCTCACTTTGGCAGCACATATACTAAGATTGGAACAATACAGAGAAGATTAGCATGGTCCCTGCGCAAGGATGACACCCAAATTCGTGAAGCGTTCCATATAAAATTAAAAAATAAAATTTTATCCCATCTACTTGGATCTTTTGCAACCCATGTTAGATCTTTGATCAAATCCAGCTATACTTGTTAACTGACTTACTAGTCAATAATGTACATTGCCAGTGGAATAACTATTTGCTAGATAGATTTCTGTGGAGTAAACTTCTTTTTTCTCACTCTGTCGCCCAGGCTGAGGTGCAGTGGCATCTTCTTGGCTCTTTGTAACCTCTGCCGCCTGGGTTCAAGCATTTCTCCTGCCTCAGCCTCCTAAGTAGTTGTGATTACAGGTGCCTGCACCATGCCCAGCTAATTTTTGTAGTCTTTAGTAGAGACAGGGTTTTACCATCTTGGCCAGGCTGGTCTTGAACTCCTGACCTTGTGATCCACCTGCCTCGACCTCTCAAAGTGCTGGGATTACAGGCATGAGCCACCGTGTCCGACCTAAATAAACTCTTTAATTTTTTTTGTTTGTTTGTTTCTGTAAACTGCTGTCATGGTCAGAACTGTGTTCCAATTAAAGCCCGACACAGGCTTAGGACACCAGGCTGACCCATGGCTTGGTCTGAATGGTGCTGATGAGAGCGCTTGTCCTGAACCTGCCATGTTCCTGAGATCAAGGTCTCCTGTCCTTGTTCACGGGAACTTCTCTTCCCCAGGCATGGGTTTGCCACCCCCAGTGACATGGTTGTAGACCCTGAAGTGTAGCTTCTCTCTTCTCTACAGTCTGGCAGCTCCAGGCCAAGCTGTTTGAGTTCACCAAGTTCTCTCACTGTAACACGACCTGCAGAGTAGTTCCTTAGATTGGAAGATGCAGGTTCTAAAGTTAGTTAATAGCCCACTTTATCAATATTAGAGGTTCCAATTTTTCTTCAGTGTGTCTGTCTTTGTGATAAGGAATAACTTTGTCACCAGTTTTCTTATCTTATATATGATTAATTACTTGTGTTTTCTTGGTATAGTGGTGAGTATATGCATATTTCCTGTTCTAGTCTGGAAGAAGTGTTTTCTCTCCTTAAAAACATTGAGGGAGTGAGTCAGGGGTGTGCTGGTAAGCCTGCTTTGGGAAGGGGGGTGGGGGAGTCAGCATTTGCTGGTTTTCCATGGTGTGACTCTTTCCTCTGTTGCCCAATTTAAGGTGCCAGGGGCATCTGCTTATAAAATTCTGAAATTTTTAGCACTTGACTCTCATAAACCATGCAATCAGGCACCAAAACACCACAGAAATGAGCTTATCACAAACAATTTAAAAGAATAACAAAATCTAGGCCAGGTGTGGTAGCTCATGACTGTAATCCCAACACTTTGGGAGGCTGAGGTGGGAGGAGCGCTTGAGCCCAGGAATTTGAGACCATCCCTGGCAACGTAAGTGCCTGTCTCTACAAATACAGAAGTTAGCCGGGCATGGTGGCATGTGCCTGTAGTTCCAGCTACTAGGAGGCTGAGGCAGGAAGGCTGCTTGAGCCCTGGAGATTCAGGATACAGTGAGCTATGACTGCACTGCACTCCAGGCTGGGCGACAGAGCGAGACCCTGTCTCAAAAAGAAACCAGATTAGGGGAAACGATCCAAGATGGCCGATCACTAACATCTCGGGATTGCAGCTCTCAGTGGAAGCGCAGAGAACTAGAGGACGCCACACTTTCAGACAAATTCTGGTCGCTCACCGAGCAGAAGAACCCCAGTGGAGGAGTCACACGGGTCGCCAGCGTGACTCTTGTGGCCGGCGCAGCAGCTCTTGGAGCAGAGTAAACAGGGCCGGCTCCCCTTCTGACCGAGGTTTGGAGGACCCACACGGGTCCCCAGCACGACTCCTGAGACCAGTGCAGTGGCTGTGATGGCACTTCAGCGCGGCAGCTCTCGGAGCAGAGTAAACGAGACTGGTTCCCCTTCTGACCAAGGTTTGGAGCCTGGGAAGGCAGAGTCGCCTATTACAGACACAAGAAGGAAGCCAGACAGGAGAATCCTGGGCAGAAAAGCACTATCAGTCTTAACGCCGCTGTTCTGGCCCTGGGAACTAACAACTTGGATGTCCACTCAAGAGACCTAATCTGAAAGTTGGTAATTTCAAAGACAACAGGAGGATAAATTTACAATGATGGGAAGAAACCAGCGTAAAAAGGCTGAGAATACTCAAAATCAGAACGCTTCTCCCTCTAAAGATGATCACAGTTCCACATCAACAATGGAACAATGCTTGATGGAGAACGAGCGCATCCCAATAACAGAATCACGCTTCAGGGAATGGATAATAAGAAACTTCTGTGAGTTAAAAGAACATGTTGTAGCCCAACGTAGTTTTTTCAAACTAAGAACTTTGAAAAAAGGTTTGATGAAATCCTATTGAGAATAGACAACTTAAAGAGGAATATAAGTGAATTAATGGAACTGAAGAATACAATACAGGAACTCTGAGAAGTATGCACAGGTTTAAACACTCGAATTGTTCAAGCAGAAGAAAGGATATCAGAGGTCGAAGTCCAACTTAATGAAATAAAACACGAAGACAAGATTAGAGAAAAAAAGGATAAAAAGGAATGAGCAAAGTCTCCAAGAAATGTGGGACTATGTGAAAAGACCAAATTTACGTTTGATAGGTGTACCTGAATGCGACGGAGAGAATGAATCCAAACTGGAAAATACCCTTCAGGATATTATTCAGGAAAATTTTCCTAAACTAGCAAAGCAGGTCAATATTCAACCCCAGGTAATACAGAGAACACCACAAAGATATTCCTCAAGAAGAGCAACCCCAAGACACATAATCGTTAGATTCACCAGGGTTGAAACGAAGGAGAAAATACTAAGGGCAGCCAGAGAGAAAGGTCAGGTTACCCACAAAGGCAAGCCTATCAGACTTACAGCAGATCTCTCAGCAGAAACCCTACAAGCCAGAAGAGAGTGGGGGCCAATATTCAACATCCTCAAAGAACAGAACCTTCAGCCCAGAATTTCATATCCAGCCAAACTAAGCTTCACAACTGAAGGAAAAATAAAATCTTTTATGAACAAGCAAGAACTCAGAGATTTTATTACCACCAGGCCTGCTTTGAAAGAAGCATTACACACAGAAAGAAACAACCAGTATTAGCCTAAAAATATACCAAAAAGTAAAGAGCACCAGCATAAAGAAGAATTTACACCAACGAATGGATAAAACAGCCAGTCAACATCAAATGGCAGTAACCCTAAATTTAAATTGACTAAATCCCCCAATCAAAAGACACAGACAAAACCCAATGGCATGTTACATCCAGACCTGTTTCACATGCAAGGATACACAAAGACTCAAAACAAAGGGATGGGGAAAGATTTACCAACCAAATGGAGAGCAAAAATAAATAAAAAGCAGAAGTTGCAATTCTCGTATCAGATAAAATAGATTTTAAAGCAACAAAGATAAAAAAAAAAAAAAGCAACAAAGATATAGTGGTAAAAGGATCAATGCAACAAGAGCTAACGATCCTAACACCCAGATACATAGAGACTTAGATTCAATGAGACAGAAAATTAATAAGGATATCAAGGACTCAAACTCAGATCCGGAACAAGTAGACTTAATAAATATTTATAGAGCTCTTCACTTTAAATACATAAAATACACATTCTAGTCAATATCACATCACACCTGCTCATAGGTTTAAATGAAACATTGGCCATTATTAATACCCATTTTTTTTTTCAGAATAAAGCAATATTTCCGTTCACCCTCCCTCTTTCTCTTCCTCTTTATTCCTCTCCTTTACTCATTTTTTTTCTTTCCTTCTCTCAAAAAAAAGAAAAAGAAAAAAAAAAAAAAGAAACGAGATTAACAAAATCTAAAGAGAAGCTTGGTAGTCCATGAATTCCACAGTGCCTGACTGGTGCCAGGGGAGGCAGGCTTTTAGGGTGAGATTGTTGCACTCTGGGTGGAGGCTCTTGTCCCCTGGGATTTGCTGTGGCATTTTGCTTCAGGGAGATGTATGACCATGTACAATATAATTGCCTTTCCAGTTCCGGGAAGCAGTTTGTTCGCTACATAAACATGTTGATAAACGACACGACATTTTTGCTCGATGAAAGTCTGGAGTCTCTGAAGCGAATCCATGAGGTGCAGGAAGAGATGAAGAACAAAGAACAGTGGGACCAGTTGCCCCGGGTGAGGACGTGGTCCAGATACTTGGACGGCTTTGCAGGGCTCTGCCTCTGGACATGGGCAGAGCTGCTTTGGGGCTGCATTGTGGGTCTGATGATACGCAATCTGACTTGCTGGGATTTTCCTTCCATAAAATTATATTGCAGGGTTGGAATAGGAAAAATCTGAAGCTAAGAAATGAGTTGAGAAGTCTTTGAAAAGGTACACTGAAAACTTTCTCTGCCTTTTTAATTTTAAAGGGCTCTTTCGGAGAAGAGCTTTTATTGTCTGAATATATTAAGATTCATGAACATAATTAGGAAAGAAATCTCTAGAATTATGTCTGCTGGACATGATTTGTTCTTATGGGCTTCTCTAGGCAACTGTGTGACTCACTCAGGATCCTGGTGGGGTGGGTTTTTTCCTTTCAGTTGATCTTGGTTTTTATATTTGGTGATTAATAGAAAAGAAGCCTGGCTTGCCAGGTTCCAGGGCAAACACGTGCTGTGCCAATGCCAGTGTACTGCTCCTTCCTGATGTGGGTGGCAGCCACTGAGATACTTCCTTGGTTGCTTATGAGGCCCTTGACAGTTGCTGGTGACTTCCTAGATTGGTTTAGGTTTATTGATTCTGTTCCTGGTATTGTCAAACTCAGAACTGATTCCATAATTCTCATGTCAAAGTGGGGAGGACTGCTTTTTCTTCACTGTTTCTTTTTTTGAGACAGCGTTTCACTTGGGTTGCCCAGGCAGGAGTGCAGTGGTGCGATCTCAGTTCACTGCAACCTCCGCTTCTCCATTTCAAGCAACTCTCCTCCCTCAGCCTCCCAAGTAGCTGGGATTATGGGCACGTGCCACCACGCCCAGCTTATTTTTGTATTTTTAGTAGAGATGGGGTTTCACCATGTTGGCCAGGCTATTCTTGAACTCCTCAGGTTATCTGCCCGCCTTGGCCTCCCAAAGTGCTAGGACTACAGGCATGAACCACCGTGCCCAGCCTTTTTTTCTTCTTTTTCAATTTTAACTTTTATTTTAGATTCAGGGGATGGGGCACATGTACAGGTTTGTTACGTGGGTATATCGTGTGATGCTGAGGTTTTATGATTCAACCTGTCACCCAGAGAGTGAGTATAATACCTAATCAGTAGTTTCTCAACACCTGCCCCACCTCCCTCCCCTCTGGTGTGATCCCCAGTGTCTGCTATTCCCATCTCTGTCTATGTGTACCAATGTTTAGTTGCCATTTATACCTGCTTTTCTTTTTATGTATTAAGGTTCTACCCATTCTCTGAGTAAGGTCTTAAATACTCCCTCAGGTTGGTGTTCGCCAATCAGCATAGCTGAAAATTCTCACTTGCTCCTTTCTTATGTAATACCCACTTTATGCCATTCACGGTGTTTGGTGTGCCCAGCTTATATTTTATTTACTTACTTGTTTTATATTATTGTTATTATTAAAAAACAGAGACAGAGTCTCGATCTATTGCCTAGGCTGAAGTTCAGTAGCAGAATCATAGCACACCACAGCCTTAACTTCCTGGGCTCAGCTGATCCTCCTGCCTCAGCCTCCCAAATAGCTGGAACTACAAGCATGCACCACCATGCTTGGCTAATTAATTTTTTTTTTTTTTGGTAGAGATAAGGTCTCACATGCTTGCTTCAGCAGCACACATACTAACATATGATTACCATGGCCCCTGCTCAAGGATGACATGCAAATTCATAAAGCATTCCATCCTTTAAAAATAAATATTAAGGCTGGGTGCAGTGGCTCACGCCTCTACTCCCAGCACTTTGGGAGGCCGAGACAGGTGGATCACAAGGTCAGGAGTTCCAGCCTGGCCAGATTGGTAAAACCCCCTCTGTACTAAAAATAGAAAAAATTGGCCGGGCATGGTGGCAAATTTTTTTCTATTATTTTTTAATTGAAACAGAGTCTTGGCCAGGCATAATGGCTCATGCCTGCAATCTCAGCACTTTGGGAGGCTAAGGCAGGCAGATCACCTAAGGTCAGGAGTTCGAGACCAGCCTGGCCAACATGGTGAAACCCAGTGTCTACTAAAAATACAAAAATTAGCTGGGTGTGGTGGCATGCGCCTGTAATCCCAGCTACTTGGGAGGCCAAGGCAGGAGAATCACTTGAACCTGGGAGGCGGAGGTTGCAGTGAGCTGAGATCATGCCCCTGCATTCCAGCCTGGGCAACAGAGCAAAACTCATCTCAAAACAAAAGAAAAACAGAGTCTTGAGTCTTGCTCTGTCACAGGCTGGAGTGCAATGGCAGATCATAGCTCACTACAGCCTACAGCCTCCTGGCTTCAAGCAGTCCTCCCACCTCATCCTCCCCAAATGCTGGGATTATAGTTGTGAGCCACCGTGGCTGGCTGGCATATATTTTAGATGTTGCAATGCAGGTCTATAGCACATTCTCGTATTCACAGTCAATACAGCCTTTGTTTGTGAGCCAACTGAACAAATACTATTGATTTTTTCTGTGTTAATGGATGAAGAGGGCACAAATAGTTCCTAACAATTGCCATTTCAGAAATTATTTAGCTTTTAAGTCGCTTTCTACCTCCCACTGCCCTGGCTGTTCCTGCTCATCTGCTTGATGTCTAAGCTTGGTGAGCTCCAACACTCAGCCCTCAGGCTTCAGTTTCCTTTCCACTCGTGTTCTCTAGGTTAGTGTTTCTCAACGAGGGCACTAGCTGGAATTTTGAGCCTAGTAGCATTTGGTATTATAATAACTCATGATGAGAAACCATCCCATGTATTGCAGGACATTTAGCATCACTGTTTCCTGCCATTTAATGCCAGGGACGTACCCTCCTACCCCAGCCATCAGGCAGCTAGAAACACTCCCATACATAACCTGTTGCCCCACTGGTGAAAGTCACTGCTTGGTGATCTCATGTATTCCAAGGCTCTAAATACTTGTATTCTGGTTTTTTTTTTATGACAGGGTTTCACCATGTTGGTTAGGCTGGTCTTGAACTCCTGACCTCAGGTGATCCGCCTGCCTTGGCCTCCAAAGTGCTTGGATTACAGTCGTGAGCCACCACGCCCGGCCAATATTTGTATTCTTAAGACTACAGGGTGTTTATCCCCAGCTCGGATTTCACCTGACTCCAGATTTCTAGACCAAGTGTTTGTCGATTAGGTGCCTCAAACTCACCTTGTCCAGCGCTGAACCTTGATGTCCTCATCTGCCTGAGTCTGTGGGCCGACTCAGTAAATAGCACCTTCATTCTACCAGCTGATCGGGCTCAGTGCCTTGGAGTTGTTCTTGATTTCTCTCCCTCTCTCAGCAAATGCCTCTAGGCTCCATCTTAAAATATAGCCATTGTCTAACCTCTTCTCACCATCTCCAGACCACTGGTATCCCTTACCTGGATTATTGCAATAGCCCACTGTTGCTTGGTGCCATGGCGCATGCCTGTCGTCCCAGCTACTCGGGAGGCTGAGGTGGGAGGATCGCTTGAGCCTAGGAGTTCTGGGCTGTAGCGCACTATGCTGATTGGGTGTCCGCACTAAGATTGGCATCAATATGATGACCTCCTGGGAGCAGGGAACCACAAGGTTACCTAAGGAGGGGTGAACTGGCCCAGGTCAGAGACAGAGCAAGTCAAAACTCCCATGCTGATCAGTAGTGGGACTGCGCCTGTGAATAGCCACTGCACTCCAGCCTGGGCAACATGGCAAGACCTCATCTCTTAAAAAAAAAAAAAAAAAAGAAAAATAACCCACTGCTTGGTCTTCAACCTCCACTCTTGAGCATGTCCATATCAGAGGTGGTGTTAAATATCTCAGTCTGATCAATATCGCCACTCAGCTCAGCCCTTTTGAGCTTCCCTTCTCACTCAGAGCCAAATCCCATGATGAGTGTGGCCTACAGCATGCAGCAGGATCTGGCCCCTCAATATGTTTCTGCCCTCAGCTTCGAACAGTCTCTCCTCCACTCACTCTACCCGAGTCAGACTCACCTCCTGACCCTTCACTGACATGTGAGGGCCTTGGCACCTGCTCTTCCCTCTACCTGGCATGCTCTTCCCCAGATTTTTTCTGACTCCTTCAGATATCCACTTAGTTATCACCCCCTCAGGGAGACCTTCCCTGACCACTCTTTCCAGAATAGCATTCCCTGACCCCTACCCAGCTTCATTTTTCATCATCACTGTCAGATTTACTGTATATCTGTTTGGGTATTTGTTTTATTCTGCAGATCCTCCCTGCGCTCCGTGAGAGTTGGGAGTCTTACTATTTCCAGTGTCCAAAGGCTATAGGAGGGCCTGTTGAGATGCCCAGGCACGCGATTAGGTAGTTCATGCCCAGCTGTTCATTTCCTGGCACTGCCTTTCTTTCATTGGGCTCATTCTTGACCAGGGAGCAGTAGGCAGGCACCTCTATAATCTCCTGCAGAATCTCCACCAAGCACAGACTGGAGCACTTACCCAGAGGGCACTCACCAGCCAGCTTCAACTGTTCCAGCTGTGTTCCCTTCCCTAACAAGAAAAGGCCTCTGCACAGATGTAAGCATTGAGGTCTTTCCTGATGGGTCTTGTGTTTGGTGCATTTCAGAGCCTGCAGTGCTGTACCTGATTGTACCCATGAGTCGAACAGCTCTTATTATCTCTTCCCCAGCCCATGGTAGAGTTGAGGGAGGAGACAGTGCCAGAGGCAAGCATGCTGATGGTTCTGTGGTGTGACAGCCTCACAGTGTGGAAAGACAAAATTCAAAAAGCTTAGTAGTCCACATGCACTTGTAGAGGCAGAGAGGCTAGGCCTCACTGCTGTAGCACACTGCATCTCATAGTTTTAAAATAATGAAGTCTGACTGAGCACAGTGGCACACACCTGTAATCCCAGCATTTTGAGAAGCATAAGTGGGCAGATTACTTGAGGTCAGGAGTTTGAGACCAGCCTGACCAATATGGTGAAACCCCATCTCTAGGAAAAATACAAAAATTAGGCCAGGTGTGGTGGCTCACACCTGTAATCCCAGTACTTTGGGAGGCCATGGTGAGTGGGAGGTCAGGAGTTCAGGACCAGCCTGGCCAACATGAGGAAACCCTATCTTTACCAAAAATACAAAAATTAGCCAAGCATGGTGGCATGTAATCCCAGCTACTCGGGAGGCTGAGGCAGGAGAATGGCGTGAACTTGGGAAGTGGAGGTTGCAATGAGCTGAGATTGCAGCACTGCACTCCAGCCTGGGTAAAACAGCAAGACCCTGTCTTAAAAAAAAAAAAAAAAAGCCAGGTATGGTGGTGCACACCTGTAATCCCAGCTACTTGGGAGGCTGAGACATGAGAATCGCTTGAATCCGGAGGCAGAGGTTAGGGGGCCAAGATCATGCCATTGCATTCTAGCCTGGTGACAGAGCAAGACTCCATCTCAAAAAATAAAATAACAATAACAACGATGATGAAGACTCAGTAAAAGTCACTATTAAGGGAAATCAGCTCCCCTTTCTTAGTACCATCCTGTGTGTCAGGTTCTACGTTCGATGCTCTTACTTCTTCATGCATAGAAGTTGATAGTGACTTCTTTTATTATTGAGGAAACAGAGGCTCATGGGAGTTAAATAAGGCACCAAGGTCACCTGGCTGAAAGTCCTAGCGAGCTCTGATGCTGAAAGGATGAAACTTCAGTTACCTAGGAAATTTGCTGTCGTGGGCAGTTCATTCATTCCCTAAGCATGTTGGCTTTATCACACACTTTCCAGTTATGCGCTTGGCGCTTTGCTGAGCTGATGACCAGGACTGAGCCTTATTCGGCATCTGTTCGATGTGTCCTAGGATCAGCAGCAGGCCCGTCAGTCTCAGCTCGCTCAGGACGAGCGCGTGTCCCGCTCTTACCTTGCCCTGGCCACCGAAACCGTGGACATGTTCCACATCCTCACGAAGCAGGTCCAGAAGCCCTTCCTCAGACCGGTGAGTAGAAACCAGGGGCTCTGTTTGGTGGTTTGGACTCCACATTCAGTCTCTCTCACTTAGAACTTCAGCAGTTGTTGAAGTCCTGGAAATTTTACTATCAGAGTCACCGATAAGTGAGATTCTGTTACTGATTTTGTTCCTAGTTATTCTCATTTATACAAGACTCTTGTTAGACTGAAGAGCAGATGTCTGATGTCACCACATAGTCTACAGCCACTTCCAAACGCCTTACTGCACTTTCTGCTTAGACAGGACATTGGATTATCAATATTGAAGTCAGGACATATTTCTACCATTATTGATTCCTATATTTTATTTATAGAAAAACATAAAGTAACATCCATTGACAATTGAAGGATATTAAGTAGAATAATTGAGACTGTGTAAGGTCTTTGGCTCTCTTAGATGTAGCTTTGTTACACTAAAGAAGCCAAAGGTTAGTGAGAGCCGGCCGTCACAAGGGTTTGCGGTAGATGGCAAATAGTCAGAGTTTGTCCTCAGCCAACAAGCCCTGGTTCCTGTTTCTGAAATTGAAACTGAGCAACATCACTGAAGGCCTCTGCTCTGCTTCAGCTACTCTAACCACAAAGTTGAAGAGTTTTATGTATGGCCAGGACAAGGGTAGTGAGGAGGGCAAGGCAAGGACCTAAGATTCAATAGCCATTTGCCTATGTGGACAAATTTACTTTACAATGGAATGGAATGTTACTGCATATTTCCCCTGATTTTCTGTATTTGCCCTGACCTCCATTATCTGACTCCCATCATCTCCAGCAGAGACACTGTTGCCACTCCCTGTTCTGGGTACAACTCTTTTCCCTCTTTTCACTTTCCATTTCATGTCTCTTCATCAACAGATTTTGGTGTAAGAGCCACGGAACATGAAAGAAAACAGCTCACTGCCCAGACACTCGCCTCCCTTAGACGTTTGCAGAGTGGAAGGCCAGATAGTAAAGAGTTGATGAATTCCTCCATAACAACGTCAACACACCCACCTGCTTTGTAGACTTGTTGGAAAGATTAAGCTAAAACACACATAAAAGTACCTGGCATAAGGTCAGGCACAATGGCTCATGCCTATAATCCCAGCACTTTAGGAGGCCGAGGCCGTTGGATCCCCTGAGGTCAGGAGTTTGAGACCAGCCTGGCCAACATGGTGAAACCCCGTCTCTACTAAAAATACAAAAATGAGCCAGAAGCGATGGTACATATCTGTAATCCCAGCTACTTGAGAGGCTGAGGCAGAGGTCACAGTGAGCCGAGATCACACCACTCCAGCTTGGGTGACAGAGCAAGACTGTGTCTCAAAGAATAATAAATGAATAAATAAATGTATTTTAAGGCCTGCTCAAAGACCTAAGCCATCTGTACACTCTAGCCCTGTTCTTTTGCCCCAGTCTTGTGCTTGTGCCCACTGTGATGTTTTCATTTTCTTTACTACACTATTTATTATCTGGTCTCAACAGACAAAGTGTAAAGACTATTCCATTTTGCATTTTCACCTTTACTGACCAGCTGAGATCTCTCCTACTTAAAAAAGAAAATGACCAACTCTGTCCTATTATTACTCCATTTCACAACTTCTCAACAGTGAAATATAGTACTCTGTGCAAAACCAAATTATTGAAAAGCTAAGCAAATGTTGAATTTGTATAAATCCAGTTATTAGATTTCATGAAAACCCTGTGACTTAAAGGAAAGCTTACATGACTCCCTCTTATGGCTAATGTTTAATGCTCTCTAAGCCACCTTTTCCTGTTTCAGGTTTGCTTAAAGCCACATATGCCCAGCTGCAGTGTGTACTGGGTCATCTTGTGAGATTACTGCACAGATTATTATTATTTTCCAGGTGTTTCGTGACTCTGTCTCACTGGCTAGATGTAAAACTATTTAAGGCATAACTTTTCTTTCCTTGCATTACTTTTTTATTTGTATATGATAAGTACATAAGACTGGCACAGACCGAACTGCCAGGGGCTTTTGACATTTATGGGGAAAAAATTTATGAAATATTGATGGAGGAGCTGACTCAAATATTTTTTTGGCTCAGATGATGGTGAAATTTGTATAATTTTCTCTTTTTTACTTGTTTCTTAATGAATTTGGAGTGATAATTTTTTTTTAATTAAAAGCATGAATTTAAAGAAAAGGTTGGCTTTTTGGGGATTTATAAATACATATTTCATTAGCCTGCAGCATTCCATTAAGTATTAGAATTATCAGATCAGAAATGGGGAGTAAAGTTGGAATATAATGTTGTCTTGTCTTTCTTCAGCTTATGATACACAGCACATGTAAGGATTCTTTGAAGATTAATCCAGCCAATTCCCGTTCCTCCACTGAAATGGGAGTTTTTGGTCCTTTTCACTTGTCTCAACAGCATGAATTGTCCTATTATCCTGTGATTTCCTAGGAACTTGGACCCCGATTGGCTGCAATGCTGAACTTTAATCTTCAGCAACTCTGTGGCCCCAAGTGCCGTGACCTGAAAGTTGAAAACCCTGAGAAATACGGCTTTGAACCAAAGAAGCTGTTGGACCAACTGACGGATATTTACTTGCAGCTAGACTGTGCTCGGTTCGCGAAAGCCATTGCTGACGACCAGGTCGGTGCTCCGTGTCACCGGGAGTCTGGATTTGGGCTGCTGAACTGGGCAATTTAAGTTGGCCTCTCTGTGAGTTTACTGGCAGATTCCGTGCAATTACATATCCACCAGTCCCTGGATTTTCCCTACTTGAAATGAAGGCAAATGATACAAATTGTGGTTCAAGAAGTTTTTAGTAAGTAATTGGAGATAATGACCACAGTGGCCAGGGAACTCCTCTGTTGTAAATGAAGATGAATGGGTCGTTTTCCTTTGAGTGGGAAGAGCAGATTTGGGCTGGGCACAGTGGCTCAGGCCTATAATCCCAACACTCTGGGAGGCCAAGGTGGGAGGATCGCTTGAGGCCAGGCTGCAGTGAGCCATGATTTCACCGCCACACTCTAGCATGGGCGAGAGAATGAGCTTCGGTCTCAATAAATAAATAAGTAGGTCAGGTGCAGTGGCTCACACCTGTAATCCCAGCACTTTGGGAGGCCAAGGCAGGCAGATCACAAGGTCAGGAGTTCAAGACCAGCCTGGTCAACGTGATGAAACCCTATCTCTACTAAAGATACAAAAAAAAAACCCTCCCAAGTAGCTGGGATTACACAGGCACGCCGGGCGTGGTGGTGTGCGCCTGTAGTCCCAGCTACTCGGGAGGCTGAGGCAGGAGAATCACTTGAACCTGGGAGGCAGAGGTTGCAGTGAGCCAAGGTGGTGCCATTGCACTCCAGCCTGGGCAACAGGACAAGACTCCATCTCTAAAAACTAAAAATAAATATATTAATTAAAACACAAAAGCTAAGAGCAGATTTGGTGCTCTCCTCGCCAGTTGAATTCTTACTCCTTCTTTCTAAGGGCCTTCTTAACAAAAACATACATTTCCAAAAACAGCCTGATTTCCTCAAGGAATCAGAATCTTCCCCAGTCTCCTGGCTGTTATTTTTGTGGTTGTCCAGGGTGAAAACCTCATGTGGTTTTCTTTACATTCGTCTCTCTCCTTCATTCCATGTGTCTCCTGTGAGCAGATCTGTCTGTGTTGCTTCATTTCCACAGCCACCAATTTAGGCTAAGCTGTCCCTTTGTGATCTTCTAGTAATCCTAGAAAGGGCTGGCCCCACTCCATGGTCTGTTCTGCCTCGTTTACAACGTTCTGACAGCTGTTCATTAACTATATACCGCATTTCACCCAATTTTCATATCTCCACCCATTTAGTCCTCACAAAATCCTGTGATGTAGGTTCTATTAAATTTGTTGTTTTGCTGGGCATGATGGCTCACACTTGTAATCCCAGCACTTTGGGAGGCCAAGGTGGGTGGATCACAAGGTCAGGAGATCAATACCATCCTGGCTAACACAGTGAAACCCCGTCTCTACTAAAAATACAATAAAAAATTAGCCGGGTATGGTGGTGTACGCCTGTAGTCCCAGCTACTCAGAAGGCTGAGGCAGGAGAATCGCTTGAACCTGGGAGGTGGAGGTTGTGGTGAGCCAAGATCACGTCACTGCACTCCAGCCTGGGCGACAGAGCCAGACTCCATCTCAAAAAAAGTTTTTGTTTTAAAGTGAGGAAAGGGGCACAGAGAGGTTAAATAGCTTGCTTGAGGTCACAGAGTTGGTGTGGGACAAAGGCAAGATTGATGTCTGGGCAGCCTGGCCCTAAGCACATATTCTCAGTCTCTTTGCTGTTCACTTAAAATGCTCACAAAGAGCTGGGCACGGTGGTTCACGCCTGTAATCCCAGCACTTTGGGAGGCTGAGACAGGTGGTCACGAGGTCAGGGGTTCAAGACCAGCCTGACCAGCATGGTAAAATGCCATATCTACTTAAACAAAAATTAAGGCCAGGCACGGTGGCTCACACCTGTAATCCCAGCACTTTGGGAGACCGAGGCAGGTGGATCACGAGGTCAAGAGATCCAGACCATCCTGGCTAACATAGTGAAACCCTGTCTCTACTAAAATACAAAAAAAATTATCTGGGCATGTTGGTGCGTACCTGTAGTCTCAGCTACTTCGGAGGCTGAGGCAGGAGAATTGCTTGAACTCAGGAGACAGAGGTTGCAATGAGCCGAGATTCTACCACTGCACTCCAACCTGGCGCCTGGCAATAGAGCAAGACTCTGTCTCAAAAAAAAAATTAGCTGGGCATGGAGGCACATACCTATAATCCCAGCTACATGGGAGGCTGAGGCAGGAAGAATCGCTTGAACCCAGGAGGCAGAGGTTTCAGTGAGCCGAGAGTGCGCCATTGCACTCCAGCCTGGGCAACAGAGCGAGACTCTGTCTCAAAAAAAAAAAAAAAAAGAATGCTCACAAAGAATCATGCTTGTTTCTGTGTCTCTGCTTTTGTTCACACTACTTATCCAAATACTATTCATGGCTCAGGTTAACCATCGGTAGGCATTCTAGAAGGTTCTTTGCCCATATCTCATCCAAAGGAATAATATTATAATAAAAGCATTGTAGGTACTTTCTTTTTAAGGACAGCTTTATTGAGCTATAACTCACATATGTAGGTGCTTTTGGCTGTAGTAGCAAAGGAAGTGGTCTTGACAAAGAATTTGCCATGGAAAAAAATACACTGTCATGTCCTGTTTCTGTCATTGATGGGCCACAAAGACCATGTGGTCCCACAGTATTATACCATATTTTCACTGTACCTTTTCTATGTTTAAAATACTCACCGTTGTGCTACAACTGCCGACAGGATTCAGTACACTGTGCAGGTGTGTAGCCTAGGAGCAATAGGCGGGTACCATAGAACCTCGATGTGGTATAGGCCACATAATCTACGTTTGTGTAAGTAAATTCTATGATTTTTTTTTTTTTTTTGTATTTTTTTTTTTAGTGGAGACGGGGTTTCACCATGTTGACCAGGATGGTCTCGATCTCTTGACCTCGTGATCCACCCGCCTCAGCCTCCCAAAGTGCTGGGATTACAGGCTTGAGCCACTGCGCCCGGCCCAATTCTATGATGTTTATACAGCAACAAATTTGCCTAACAAGACGTTTCTCAGCGACACATGACTGTATGTGTAAAGCAATGTTTTCATAAAAAGTAGAGGTCAGTAAGAGGGTTAGGAAATTCTAGTTACTTGTAGGAGGCATTAAAATATATACTGCTTTTCGTCTGAGCACAGTGGCTCACACCTGTAATCCCAGCACTTTGGGAGGCCGAGGTGGGAAGATCATGAGGTCTGGAGTTCAAGACCAGCCTGGCCAACATGGTGAAACCCTGTCTCTACTAAAAGTACAAAAATTATCCGGGCATGGGGTGGTAAGCACCTGTAGTCCCAGCTATTCAGGAAGCTGAGGCAGAAGAATCACTTGAACCTGAGAGGCAGAGGTTGTAGTGAGCAGAGATTGGGCCACTGCATGCAAGCGCATGCGCGCGCGCGCACACACACACACACACAGTTTTTCTAGCCCCCAACTATATAATATTGCTCAGATTTTAAACTGAAGTTAAGTCATAGTCTGCAGTGAGGGAAAGGAAAGGAAAGCATGTACCCGTTGAGGTGGGGTCCACAGCTGACTGTAGCTGGAGTCTCTAGCCCAGCTGGAGGTTGGTGTGAAAAGCTGCTGGGGCTCTTTCATCGGTACTGCAGAGAGGCTTGGGAGAGCTGTCTAGCGTGCACCCACTCCAGGGCTGTTGTGCTGTGGCTGCCGCATCACCAGCGCTTAAAAGAACACACAAGTTTCTGTGTGGGTGGGCACAGCATGCACAGTGAGGTGATGCAAAGCAAGTGGGTGACACAGGAATGCTTTGAGCAGCCTTTCCTTGGTGACCAACACATTTCACCGCCCGAGCATGCCTTAGATTATGATGGTGGCCACTGGTGGCACCTGGCTTGAGTCATAGCAATTTCTGGCACAGGGACACACAAGGGTCCTTGAATGTCTAAATGGTCCTGTTCTTCCAGATCTGTGAAAGAAACACAGACATGCCAGTGTCACATGGAGAGAAAAGCATATTTTAAGAAGTGTGAGGCCGGGCACAGTGGCTCAGGCCTGTAACCCCAGCACTTTGGGAGGTCGAGGCAGGCAGATCACCTGAGGTCAGGAGTTTGAGACCATCCTGGCCAACATGGTGAAACCCCATTTCTACTAAAAATACAAAAACTTAGCCAGGCATAGCGGTGGGCTCCTATAATCCCAGCTACTCAGAAGGCTGAGGCAGAATTGCTTGAACCCAGGAGGCAGAGGTTACAGTAAGCCGAGATTGTACTACTGTACTCCAGCCTGGGCAACAAGAGCGAAACTCCATCTCAAAAAAAAAAAAAAGAAGTGTTTTTGCTTTCTTTCAAAGTGTGGTGTTTATGCTGATTGTTGGGTATTTTCTGTTTATATTGACCATAAGCTGATTAGGAGCCTGCTTACTTGATTGTTTTAGAAGAGAGTTTTGGTGGGGCAGAGGGCAGTAAGTGCAGAAGGATGGGTGACTGGCAGGCACTGGGGAAGAGGGTGTATAATTGTGTCTTCTCCTCTGGAGGCAGCAGTATCTTTGTTGGCTTTGGTTTGGTTTGGTATGTCTTGTTTTCCTGGGAAGACAAAGGAAGAAGAAAATGACAGCTTTGCAGGTAAAGAAATGGAGAGGCTTCTCTCCCTCTATACTAAGAGTAGGCTGAAGACCCATATCCAGCAGGCTGACAGAAAGTTGGCTGGATAAAGAGCCACTGAGCTTGTTGCTCAGGAATGTGAGGGGAGGGCTCCACACCAGAGAAGTGGGATACTACATTGGGCCCAGGAGCCAAGAGGACTGGGACAGGGAGACATTAAAGTGACCCAGACTGCTCCTTTATGGGCAGACTGCATATCTGTTGTCCGTGGAGCAGTGTCTGTTAACACCGTTTTCCATTAAAAAATAAAAAAGAGCCGGGCACGGTGGCTCATGCCTATAATCCCAGCACTTTGGGAGGCCAAGGTGGGCGGATCATGAGGTCAAGAGATCGAAACCATCCTGGCCAACGTGGTGAAACCCCGTTTCTACTAAAAATACAAAAAAATTAGCTGGGCGTGGTGGCACACACCTGTAGTCCCAGCTACTCGGGAGGCTAAGGCGGAAGAATCGCTTGAACCCAGGAGGCAGAGGTTGCAGTGAGCCGAGATTGCGCCACTGCACTCCAGCCTGACACCTGGCGACAGAGCAAGACTCCGTCTCAAAAAAAAAAAAAGATTCAGCATCTACTTTAGAAAATAACAAAATAAAAATCCCATCATAGCTACACTTCTCCCATACAGTCAGTCCTAAGTTAATTGCTCCCTCCTGCAACCTACCAGAATATGAGTCTGCATCTCACACAGTTAGTGCTTCATTTTCTTGTTTAATTTTTTCTTCTTTATTGAGGTAAAATTCATACATAACAAAATTAACCATTTGAAAGTGGACCATTTGGTGGCATGTAGTCCAGTCACAGTGTTGTGCAGCCACCACCTCTACCTTGTTCCAAAACGTGTATCACCCTGAAAGGAAAACCCATATCCATAAAGCATCACTGCCTATATATACCCCCTTGCCCCAGCCCCTGGCAGCTGCAAATCTGCTTTCTTATCTGCCTATTTTCAGATTTACCTATTCAACTATTCTGGATATTTCATATAAATGGGCTTATGCAGTGTGTAACGTTTTATGTATGGCTTCTTTCACTTAGCATCATGTTTCAAGGTTCATTTGTGTTGTAGAATATATCAATATTTCATTCCTTTTCATGGCTGAATAATATTTCACTGTATGGATATACCACCATTTGTTTATCCTCATCCATTGATAGACATTTGGGTTGTCTCCACCCTTTGGCTGTTGTAAATAGTGCTGCTATGAACATTCATGTAAAAGTATTTAAACACCTGTTTTCAGTTATTTTGGGTATATACTTAGGAGTGGAATTGTTAGGTCATGTGGAAATTCCGTGTTTAACTTTTTGAGGGACTGCCGGAGTGTTTTCTACAGCTGCTGCACCATTTGACATTCCCACCGGCAATGTATAAGGTTTAAGTTTCCATTCTTTCTCCTTTTTTTTCTTTTGTTTACTTTATATTCTTCCCATCATGAAGTTTAAATTTCTTTACTTCCTCGTTAGCACATGTTAATTTGTTTTTGTTTCTTAAATACCCATCCTAATGGGAGTGAAGTAGTATTTCATTGTGGTTTTGATTTGTATTTCCCTAATGACAAATACTGTTGAACACCTTTTCATGTGCTTGCTGACCATTTTTATATTTTCTTGGGAGCAATGTCTATTCATGTTCTTTGCCCATCTTTTAATTGGATTGTTTGTGTTTTTGTTGTTGAGTTGGAAGAGTTCTTTACATATTCTGGATGCTAGGTGATATCAGATGATACATGTATCGTTGGACAATGATTTGCAGATATTCTTGTGTTAGTCCGTTGCATCATACAGAAATACCCAAGGTTGGGTACTTTATATGAGACTGATGCATTGCCTACTGCTCTAAGGAGGCACACAGTTGGGTACTTTCTAAAGAAAAGAGGTGTAGGCCAGGCGCAATGGCTCATGCCTGCAATTCCAGCACTTTGGGAAGCCGAGTTGGGCAGATCACCTGAGGCCAGGATTTTGAGACCAGCCTGGCCAACATGGTGAAACCTTGTCTCTACTAGAAATAGAAAAAAATTATTCATAATCACCTTCTTTGAAAAGAAAAAAATTAGCCAGGCATGGTAGCTCACACCTGTAATTCTAGCCACTTGGGAGGCTGAGGCAAGAGAATCACTTGAACCCAGGAGGTGGAGGCTTAAGTGAGCCGAGATCATGCCACTGCACTGCATCCTGGATGACAGAGCGAGACTCCACCTCAAAAATTAAAATTAACCAGGTATAGCGGCATGCACCTGTAATCCCAGCTATACTTGGGTGGCTAAGGTGAGAGGATTGCTTGAGCCTAGGAGTTGGAGGCTGCGGTAAGCCATGATTGCACTGCTGCCCTCCAGCCTGAGCAACAGAATGAGATTCTGTCTCAAAATATGTATTTATTTATTTATATAAAACATAGATGGCAAAAATACTGGCTGCTTGTTTAGTGATGGTGATGCAAATACAAATTATGTCATCACTAAGCAAGTGGTCAGTGTTTTTGCCATATATGTTTTACTATAAATACAAAATACAACATCCTTTGCTATTTGGCATGGCAGTGATTTTTATGAATTAGACACCTGTGAGGTAGATGTTACTCTGCACATTTTACACTCAAAGAACCTGGGCATGAGAGAGTTCAGATTTGCCTAAGACCACACAGCTGGTAGCTGGTAGAGCCAGAATTGAAGTTTAGGTTTGTCTGGGTCCATGGTGAGCACCTGTCCCCCACTCCATGTCTTCCCTTCCTGGGGACATAAATTGTGTCTGCTCCCATGCCTATTCATTGGTTCATCGGGGTGGTCTAACGTCCATAGAGCGCCTGACACGTGCTAGTGCTGAACTGAATGAGCTTGAAGGAGGCTTGAAAGTGAACAGGAGAAAGCTCCTTTAGATATGAACAATATTGCATTGTTTTTACTATGCTTACCTTGGTGGAAGAGAGCTGAAATTTTCACCTCCTCTTTCTTATGGGCTGCTAGGGCACAGTGCCCCACATGGACTGAAATAGACTAGATTTCCTTCTCTTTTTAAACTTTAACAGAAATGCATGCTAGCTGTAAAAATTCCAAAAAAATCCCATCTGCCTCAATCCTGCAGCCCTCCCTAGAGGGAGTGACCTCGTACAGTTTGGCACAAATTATTCGTCTTTATGCATTTGTAAGCATAAAAAGTGCATACTTTTACATGGCTATAAATGCATAAAGACTGGGATATATATAATATATAAGTATATATAATTTTAGGGCTTCTTTAGAGGGGAAAAATCCACAAATGGATCATACTTTGGATATTTTTGCAGCTTGCTTTTTTCCACCTTAAACATGTTTACGTCTCACGTTGCCATTCCTCCTTTACAGAGATCCTATAGTAAGGAATTGTTTGAAGAAGTTATTTCAAAGATGCGGAAGGCAGGGATCAAATCTACAATAGCGATAGAAAAATTTAAGCTGCTCGCCGAGAAAGTGGAGGAGATAGTGGCCAAGAACGCACGCGCAGAAATCGACTACAGCGACGCTCCCGACGAGTTCAGAGGCAAGTGGAATTGTCTTTTTCATGCTGATTTCTTTTGAGTTAACTGGAAATCGATAACATTACAAGAGGGCGCCCTGTGCTATTAATTTTTTAAATTGTGTGCTAGAGCTGCTTTTTGAGACCATCTGTCTTAAATTACATTTGCCTATTTTTAGCTCATATTGTAAATTGAGAGGAAAAAGCATCCTTAGCCTGTATTAAAACCAGATAACAGCCCTGAAGATTGTAAGGGCAGGGCTGCCTTTGCAAGTGAGGATTCACATTTTCAAAGAATTCCAAGAAGTCCTAAGAGAAAGTATTCCAGCCTGCGTCCTCACCATAGAGCATGTGGGGCCTGCTGCTGGGTCTGTCCCAGGGTCTTTCTTCTCTGTTCCCTCCCCCCAGCAGTAGCTGACAAAAGAGTGCCTTCCCCTCTACAAAAGGCAATGCATATCTCTTTACTGAAGGCTGATTTCCTTCTAAACCTGGGGGCCTCACAGGGGCCCTTTGATTGCTGTTGCTTTGGATGGATTTTTCACTGGTAGAAGGGGCTTTGTTTTGTTTTCTTTTTCAGCTCTGGGCTCTCTTATAAGCTAAGAGTTTGCTTTGCTTTGTCCCTGCAGACCCTCTGATGGACACCCTCATGACTGACCCTGTGCGACTGCCCTCCGGCACCATCATGGACCGCGCCATCATCCTGCGGCACCTGCTCAACTCCCCCACGGACCCCTTCAACCGGCAGACGCTGACAGAGAGCATGCTGGAACCAGGTAGAGGAGGGCACGGTTTGAGGTGCAGCGCTGGCGTCAGTACCAGGAGACAAAGCCCAAGCTGCATCTCAGAGACGAAGCAGAAGGGAAATTTATTAAATCCAGAAACTACCTGGTTTATGACACTCTGTAGAAAAGACCCAAAACACTCTTGGGCCTTTTTCCCTGCAGTCCTTCCCTCTCATGCCGCATTCCTCTGTCTTTGGCTCAATGAAGGAATGAATGGCCTTTTCTTCCCATTTATACAGAGCGACAAGCATCCTCTCTCAGGGAGAGCCCTCCCATCTGGGGCATTAATCCTCCTTTTTTTTCTTTTCTCAGTGCCAGAACTGAAAGAGCAGATTCAGGCGTGGATGAGAGAGAAACAGAACAGTGATCACTAAACCGTCCCCACTGCCCACCCTCTGCTAGACACAGCCAAGGCCAACGAGGCGAGCAGAAGCAGTGGCCGCTGCGAAGCTGCCATTCACGTGTTGGAGGCCAAATGTGGCAAACCACCCCAGGCCCACCCAGAGCCAGCAAACGCTGAGACCTGAAAGGACGTGGATGAGAAGAGGAGCCCAATTCCTGTACATATATTTAAGTGACAAACACGATCAAAAGCTTAAGGGACAAGTTTCATGCTTGCGTGTGTAATAAAGCACGTCCTTCTTATGTCACAGTTTGGGGCAACGGAAGTCTTTTAGTGATGGCTAATGGGTCTGGGCAGCATCCCTTCATGAATTCTTTTTTAATCCAATATCCGTTGATTTGATTGTGATTAGAGAACCTTGGACATTTTGCTGCTAAAGAATCTTTTCTCCCCTTTTCCCCACTCCTGACCCTACTTGCACTGCTGTGGATTTTTTTAAGAGAAGCAAAAACAAAAATAAACTCCTTTCCCTGGCCCTCCAAACATATATTCTGTGAGATAACTGTGCCTGCTACCAAGTGTTAATCCTGGGATCGTATTTTTATATCATATTCACATATTTGTTTTTTTAATTGGTGTTAGATGACATGATTAATAAAAAAGGCAAGATATTTTCAGAATTTGAATTTCAGCTTTTTTTTTCTTTTGAAATGTCCCTTTAAGATTTTTTTATTCTAAACAAAATAAAGAAAATCTTGCTGCTCTGGTCCTTATAATAAGCTCTCTCTTAGGAATCTGAGGAGCAGTTGCAGCAAAATCTAAGGGGTGTAAGTGTATCAGGACTCACGTGACTTAGGGTATTTTGGGGAGATGAGGGTTGCGTTTTTTTTTTTTTAATGCTACATGACAGTTCGAAACCTTTACAGTTCTCCTCTGGAGGGAATTGAGTTCCTCAACCCTTGGGTGTGTGAGTTTGAGGCAGGGTCATTTGTATGATGTGTTTGGCCTTACCAAAGCAAAAGAGGGTGCAGGGATGCGGGAGTATGTCTGCCAGTTGAAACACACACAGACAAACACAGCCACATGCACACACAAGTATAAGACTTTTTGTATTACTGCTCCCTACTTATCATACTTGAATTCCTGAATTTCCTTTGGGGTTAAAAAGGATTTGAAACCATAAAGTGTTTTGAAGAAATTAAGTCTCTAAAAAAACATACTTTCTTTTTTCTTTTCCTTTTTTCCCCCTCCACAGACAATGTCCTCTGTTCAATTCCTAACGCAAACTACAATAAATGGTGATACACATTCAGAAGAAATCTGAGTCTATTCTTTTCTGCGGGAAAAAAAAGGGGGGGACAGGGTGGGTGGGTAAACAAGAGCCAAATGAGTTTGCATGTGGTGAATTATGTTGCCTGGTTCCAATTAGGAGTTGCTATTTTTAAAAGAAAACTTTTGGCCAGGCGCAGTGGCTCACGCCTATAATCCCAGCACTTTGGGAGGCCGAGGCGGGTGGATCACGAGGTCAAGAGATCGAGACCATCCTGGTCAACAAGGTGAAACCCCATCTCTACTAAAAATACAAAAATTAGCTAGGCATGGTGGTGCGTGCCTGTAGTCCCAGCTACTCGGGATGCTGAGGCAGGAGAATTGCTCGAACCCAGAAGGCGGAGGTTGCGGTGACCCGAGATCGTGCCATTGCACTCCAGTCTGGGTAACAACAGCGAAACTCCGTCTCAAAAAAAAAAAAAAAGAAAACTTTCTCCTTCGTGTCAGTCTCAGTGCTTACATTTGGTTCTCATTTCACTGTTTGCTGATTTGAGGGGTAAGCTTGGTCATAACTCAGTCTTCTGCCTTTCTTGAGTTTCTCTGCCTTATCTCATGTATCTTCTCAGACCTTCAGGATTCTTCCTCAAATCCAACCCATTTTATTGGCATTTTTCTTAGGCTCTCCAGTTTAGACAACCATTTCTATGAGCTTGTGTAAGAACAGCCAATAGCAATAATAATAGCAAGCACCGAGACAGCATTGCCTGCACGCCAGGTGCTTCAAGGCATTGACATTTAGGGTTTCATCCTCTAGGAAGACAATACTGTTATTCTAGGGTTGTTATTTTATTTTATTTTATTTATTTTTAGAAGAGTGTGATGTTTTGAGTGTCAGTTACATTTTTTTTTTTGAGATGGAGTCTCACTGTCACCCAGGCTGGAGTGCAGTGGCACAATCTTGGCTCACTGCAGTCTCCGCCTCCTGGGTTCAAGCAATTCTGCCTCAGCCTCCCGAGTAGCTAGGACTACAGGTATGCACCACCACGCCCAGCTAATTTTTTGTGTATTTTTTTAAATAGAGATGGGGTTTCACCATGTTGGCCAGGATGGTCTCGATCTCCTGACCTGGTGATCCACCTGCCTCGGCCTCCCAAAGTGCTGGGATTACAGGCATGAGCCACCACGCCCACCCCCCACCCTTTTTTTTTTTTTTAAATGAATGAGAGCTCTCTCTGTTGCCCAGCCTGGCCTCGAACGCATAGCCTTGCCTCCTCAAGCTCCGGGACAACTGAACTGAGCCACTGAAGCTCTATTCTAGGGTTTTTTCTTTTTTGAGGCGGCATCTCACTCACCCAGGCTGGAGTACAGTGACTTGGTCTTTGGCTCACTGCAACCTCCGCCTCCTGGGTTCAAGCCCTTCTCTTGCCTTAGCCTCCCGAGTAGCTGGGATTACAGGCACCTGCCACCATGCCCAACCAAATTTGTATTTTTAGTAGAGACAGGGTTTCACCATATTGGTCAAGCTGGTCTCGAACTCCTGACCTCATGATCCACCCACATTCACCTCCCAAAGTTCTGGGATTACAGGCATGAGCCACCACTCCCTGCCTATCTCAGTTTTTTAAGAATAGATCAGTGTGTGGGATGTAGAGAGGGTAGATAACTTACCCAACGTCACTGGCTGCTTGGCTAAGAACCAGGTGTCCAGGCTTCAGAGTCCATGCCCTCAGTCTCTATGTCTGCTTCTCTTGGGCACATTTGAACTAAACAACTTGGCCAGGTGTGGTGGCTCATGCCTGTAATCCCAGCACTTTGTGAGGCCAAGATGGAAGAATCAGTTGAACCCAGGAAATTAAGACCAGCCTGGGCAACATAGTGAGACTCTTTAAAAAAAATACATATATTTAAAAATGAAGGCCAGACACACTGGCCTGTAATCCTAGCACTTTGGGAGGATGAGGCGGGTAGATACCTGAGGTTTCCCTTGCCAACATGGTGAAACCTCCTGTCTACTAAAAAATACAAAAATTAGCCCAGTGTGGAGTTGGGCGCCTATAATTCCAGCTACCTTGGGAGGTCGAGACAGGAAAATCGCTTGAACCTGCGAGGCAGAGGTTGCAGTGAGCTGAGATCGTGCCACTGCACTCCAGCTTGGGCAACAGAGTGAGATTCTATTCCCCTCCCCCCCGCAAAAAATATATTTATGAAATAAAAAACTAAGAAAAAAGTTCATGATAGCAAAAATTTTAGACATTATAAGCAAAAAGAAGAAAAAAATCACATTCTCACCATGCAGATAATTGTTTAATTGGGTTTATTTTTGTTTCTTTTTTCTTTTTTTTTTTTTATTTGAGACAGAGT
The DNA here is from genome assembly GCF_049354715.1 of Callithrix jacchus. Classification (NCBI taxonomy): domain Eukaryota; kingdom Metazoa; phylum Chordata; class Mammalia; order Primates; family Cebidae; genus Callithrix; species Callithrix jacchus. Next base: position 48,058,365 of record NC_133508.1, read on the forward strand.
TTTGCTCTTGTTACCCAGGCTGGAGTGCAATGGCGCGATCTCGGCTCACTGCAACCTCCGCCTCCTGGGTTCAGGCAATTCTCCTGCCTCAGCCTCCTGAGTAGCTGGGATTACAGGCACACGCCACCATGTCCAGCTATTTTTTTGTATTTTTAGTAGAGACAGGGTTTCACCATGTTGACCAGGATGGTCTTGATCTCTTGACCTCGTGATCCGCCCACCTCGGCCTCCCAAAGTGCTGGGATTACAGGCGTGAGCCACCGCGCCCGGCTTCTTTTTTATTTTTTCTTATGAGACAATCTTGCTTTGTTGCTCAGGCTGGAGTGCAGTGGCACAATCTCGATTCACTGCAGCCTCTGCCTCCCAGGCTCAAGCGATTCTCCTCCCTCAGTCTCCCAAGTAGCTGGGACTACAGGCACGCACCACCATGCCCAGCTAATTTTTGTATTTTTAGTAGAGACAGGGTTTCACCATGTTGGCCAGGATGGTCTTGATCTCTTGACTTCATGATCTGCCCACCTCGGCCTCCCAAAGTGCTGGGATTACAGACATGAGCCACCACGCCTGGCCTTAATTGGGTTTACTTTTTACTAAATTTACATATCGGCCGGACACGGTGGCTCACACCTGTAATCCCAGCGCTCTGGGAGGCCGAGGTGGGTGGATCACAAGGTCAAGAGATCGAGAGCATCCTGGTCAACATGGTGAAACCCCGTCTCTACTAAAAATACAAAAAAATAGCTGGGCATGGTGGCACGTGCCTGTAATCCCAGCTACTCAGGAGGCTGAGGCAGGAGAATTGCCTGAACCCAGGAGGCGGAGGTTGCGGTGAGCTGGGATCACACCATTGTACTCCAGCCTAGGTAACAAGAGCAAAACTCCGTCTCAAAAAAAAAAGAAAAGAAAAAACTTACATATCTAAGTTTAGTACCTATAGAATGATGATCCTACTGGCCTCTTGCCCAATTTTGTTTGTGTATATCTCACCAGTGTGGACTGCTTGCCTCCTCTCCTTCCAGATTCCAAACTCTGACTTTAATCCCCCAGTTGTCCCCCCTGAATGTAACAACGTGCCGCTTTATACCACCATATGCACTTGTCATTCTGAATAATTCAGAGGTTTCAAGGACCTGCCGGGTAGGACAGAGATGCAGCCAGTCTCCTGCCTGTACTATCTCTAGGGGGAGGAAGATGGTTTGGGTTTCTATTTTTATAGTCTCAAGAGTTGCTGTTTTGTGTTTGTCTGCAGTCTGTTAATTATGGATATTGAAATAAATCCCAAAATATATTAAAAGTAGGTCTTGACTAAAGGGAAGATTGTCAAGTAAGAGAATCAGATCGGCAGAAGAGAAATGATCCTTGAGAGAAAGATGATTAAAATAACTTCCGCCCCGTGTTGTGGCTCAGCATGGTGTAGGTTTTAAAAACATCGAAATCTTTCAAAAAAAAAACCTCTTTCACTTTTTGTAACCTCTGGGTTTGGTACATCAAGTAGTGAATTTCACAGCATGTTGGTTGGGGCGAAAGTGACATGAATAAGCCTCATTTGAGAAGGTAATTTTTTTGCTTGGTTGGTTGGTTTTTTTCAGAGAGTCTCACTCTGTCACCCAGGCTGGAGTGCAGTGGTGCGATTTCCGCTCATTGCAACCTCTGCCTCCCAGGTTCAAGTGATTCTCCTGCCTTATCCTCTTGAGTAGCTGGGATTACAGGCATGCACCACCACCTCCGCTTTTTGTTTTTTTTCTGTAAGTAAAGACGGAGTTTCACCATGTTGGCCAGGGTGGTCTGAGATCAGACTCCTGATCTCAAGTGATCCGCCTACCTCGGCCTCCCAAAGTGCTGGGATTACAGGCATGAGCCACGGTGCCCAGCCTCAAGGTACGTTTTTGATTGAAGGAGACGTAGCAGCCTATGAGCTTGATGCTGGTATCAGCTAGTGTTGGTGAAGAAAGTCATTCTGAGTTGGTGATGATAATCTGCGTTTGTGAGTCTATTCTGTGTGCAAGCCACTCTTACATGTATTAATTAATCCTTCACAACCACCATAGTAGAGCTGGCACATGAATCTAGGCCTTTCCAGCCTCATTTCTTCCCCACTCCTGCTCTATGGCACCATCCCAGAATCTACAAGTTCAGAATAACTCAGAATGCCCAAGGAGAGATGGAGAAGCAGCATAGCATTCTGGAAGGGACTTTGGCCTTGAGGTCAGCTCTAGACCTAACCCCCATTTTTTTTTTTGAGACGGAGTTTCACTGTTGTTACCCAGACTGGAGTGCAATGGCACGATCCTGGCTCACCGCAATCTCCGCCTTCTGGGTTCAAGCAATCCTCCTGCCTCAGCCTCCTGAGTAGCTGGGACTACAGGCACGCACCACCATGCCCAGCTAATTTTTGTATTTTTAGTAGAGATGGGGTTTCACCTTGTTGACCAGGATGGTCTCGATCTCTTGACCTCGTGATCCACCCGCCTCGGCCTCCCAAAGTGCTGGGATTATAGGCCTGAGTCACCGCGTCCGGCCTAACCCCCATTTTAAATGATTAGATAACTTCAATCTCATGGCTTTCATTCATTACGAGCCACTCATGTTGATCCCAAATGTGTATCTCAAGACCCCCTTCTCTCCTGTACTGCATACCCTGGGCATCTCAGATGACTAAAAGGCCCTCAGGGCTGGGTGCGGTGGTTCATGACTGTAATCCCAGCACTTTAGGAGGCCAAGGTGGGCAGATCATGAGGTCAAGAGATTGAGACCATCCTCGACAACATGGTGAAACCCCATAACTACTAAAAGTACAGATATTAGCCGGGCATGGTGGTTCGCACCTGTAGTCCCAGCTACTCGGGAGGCTGAAGCAGGAGAATGGCTTGAACCCAGGAGGTGGAGGTTATAGTGAGCCGAGATTGCACCACTGCACTCCGGCCTGGCGACCGAGCGAAACTCCATCTCAAAAAAAAAGGCTCTCAGATTTAATATATCCCAACCTGAACTCCATACACATCCCCCCGGACCCGCTCCTCTTAGTCTCCTCATCACAGGAAATGACAATTCTGTCCTTCCAAGTCGCTCAGGCCACAAACCTTTGAGTCATCCTTCACTCCGAGGTTGTGCTCTCTTCCTTTGTCCAATCTGTCCACAAATCTCTCTGCTCAGCCAGGCATGGTGGCTCACGCCTGTAATGCCAGCAATTTAGGAGACCGAGGCAGGCAGATTACCTGAGGTCAGGAGTTCAAGACCAGCCTGGCCAACATGGTGAAACCCTGTCTCTATTAAAAATACAAAACTTAGCTGGGCATGGTGTTGGGCACCTGTAATCCCAGCTACTTGGGAGGCTGAGGCAGGAGAATCACTTGAACCCAGGAGGTGGAGGTTGCAGTGAGCCAAGACTGCACCACTACACTCCAGCCTGGATGACAAAGTGAAACCCTATCTCAAAACAAAGAAAGAGGGAGGAAAAGCCTTAAAGCCAGGTGTGGTGGTGTGCACCTGTGGTCTCAGCATTTCCAGAGGTTGAGGTGGAAGGATCTCCTGAGCCCAGAAATTCAAGGCTGCAATGAGCTATGATCTGACCACTGCACTCCAGCCTGGGTGACAGAGCGAGACTCCATCTAAAATAAAATAAAATAAATCCTTACAATGACCTGGAAGGCAAAACACTCCCACCCCATTCTCTCTGATCTCATCTCCTACAACTCTTCCCCTCACTGCAGCCACTCAGCCATCCTGGCCTCACTGCTCTCCACCCCTGCAAGGGAACTAGTTTTACTCCTTCCTCTACGAAGAATCCTCTTCCCACAGACAGACATGTGGGTCAGTCACTCCTTTATTTCCTTTAGATCTTTACTCAAATATCACCTTGGGGAGTCCACCCTATTTAAAATTGTAATTTGTTCACCTAACCTTGCCATCCCTTGCTATTCCCTTTCTTTGCACTTTCTCCTTGGTGTTTACCACTATCTCACATGCTATATCTATTATATACTTGTTTACATTCTCTTCCCCCCACCAGAATGTAAGCCTAGTGAGGGCAGAGATTTTAATTTTTTCTGTATCCTCAGCACCTATAAGTGTGCCGGGCAAATACATCAGCTGAATGAATTAATCTCTTCATATATTTGTTCTTCTAGTTGTATCAGTTATATGTTGCTTTACAATAAAATCACCCCAAAATGGAGTGGCTTGGTACAATAACAGTGGTTTTATCCCCCACAGTTCTGGGACATCCACGAGTAAGCTTCCAAGAGGACCAGACAGAAGCTGTGTATTGCCTGTTCCAGCCTAGGCTTGGAAGTCACACTGTGTCACTTCAGCAGCAGTCACGAGCCTGCCTGGATTCAAGGGGGAGAAATGCAGAACCGTCTCATGCTGGGAAGGAGGACAACACCACAGTGTGAGAAGAGCTTCTGGGATGGGAGACATTGCTCTGACTATCTTGCAAATCAGATCTGCCACATTCCCCTTCTAGCAACAATTTACATTCTTCATACCTACAAAATGATGCAGTCCTTCCTTCCTGTGAGATTCTCGAACTTCATACCATTAGGGCATCAGCTTGAAGTCCAGCATCTCATCATTGAAATCAAGTCCAGCTGCAGATGAGGTTTCTCAGATGGGATTCTGTAAATGTAGTTCCTTGAGTGTTAATCTTCTGGATCTAAAGATCTGTTCATGAAAGATACAAGTTACCCACACACATGTGCACACACACACCACATGCACACAACCACGTGCACACCCACCACATGCACACAACCATGTCTACACATGTGCAAACTCACCACATGCACACAACCACATACACACACACACACCACATACACATACAACCACATGTATACATGTGTGCACACACACCACATGCACACAACCACCTGCACACACCACAGGCACACACACCACATGCACACAACCACGTGCACGCACCATGTACACACACCACATGCACACACCACATGCATGCACACCATGTACACACACACACCACATGCACATACAAACAGCATGTCCACACACACAAGCAATGCATTCAATGACGGGACAGGTATGGGAAACCATTTCGAATGCTCCTGTACCATTTCCAATGGTACCCCATAGGAGTCACTGGTCCATAGTATTAATAATTCTGGGGCTGGGCGCTGTGGCTCACGCCTATAATCCCAGCACTTTGGGAGGCTGAGGCAGGCAGATCACGAGGTCAAGAGATCAAAACCATCTGGCCAATATGGCTAAACCCCGTCTCTACTAAAAACACAATTAGCTAGGCACGGTGGTGTGTACTTGTAGTCCCAGCTACTCAGGAGGCCGAAGCAGGAGAATTGATTGAACCCGGGAGGTGGAGGTTACAGTGAGCCGAGATTGCTCCACTGCACTCCAGCCTGGCAACAGAGCAAGACCCCCGTCTCAGAAATAATAATAATAATTATTATTCTAAAATCCAGCCAGGCACATGTCACCAGTTCCTTGTTCAGGGCTCAGTCTGACAGCCCAGGAATTGTTCACCAAGCCTCTCAGCTTCACCCTCTTGGCTCTTTTTTTTCCTCTGAATCTTTTCTTCCTTTTCCATAAAACAAAACAAAACAAAAACTGAGCTTGCAACAAGCCTTTTCATTGTGTTTCCTGCTTATTTATATATGTATGTGTTGGGGGTTAAAAGTCTCTTTTCATGTTGTACATTCTCTGTCCTCTCCCTTTTCATTTAAGCTTGACGCACTTAGACCAAACCAATTATCTTAAAATTTTGTGGGTTTTCTATGATTCTTCCTGGAGTTTGCTCTATTAGACAAAAGCCATAGCCACAAGTCTCTTCTGGATAAACTCTTCTCTATTTTGGATTACTTATAAAACTTTTAAATCTTTCTGAGGTCTTAATAAAGAATTCTGCAGTCACTTTTTTTTTTTTTTTGAGACTGAGTCTCACTCTGTTTCCCAGGCTGAAGTGAAATAGGATGATATCAGCTCGCTGCAACCTCTGCCTCCTGAGTTCAAGTGATTCTTGTGCCTCAGCCTTCTGAGTAGCTGGGACAACAGCCGTGAGCCACCACTCCCAGCTAATTTTTGTATTTTTAGTAGAGACAGGGTCTCACCATGTTGGCCAGGCTGGTCTTGAACTCCTGATCTCAGGGGTTCCATGTGCCTCAACCTCTCAAAGTGCTGGGATTACAGAAGTGAGGCTCCGTGCCCACTGCAGTCACATTTTTGACCCCATCTTTAGATATCTTCCTGAAAGTGCACTGTTTTTCATTTCTGACCAGAAGCCATTTCTTATTTATTTATTTATTGTAGTTTGCTTGTTTTTTGCCAGTTCATCTCACATTTTTCTACAGGCAATGAAAGAAGCCAAATGGGGCCGGTGTGGTAGCTCACGCCTGTAATCCCAGCACTTTGGGAGGCCGAGGTGGGCAGATCTCCTGAGGTCAGAAGTTCAAGACCAGCCTGGTAAACAGGGTGAAACCCCGTTTCTACTAAAAATATACAAAAGTTAGCTGGGTATGGTGGCGCATGCCTGTAATCCCAGCTCCTTGGGAGGCTGAGGCAGGAGAATGGCTTGAACACAGGAGGCAGAGGTTGCAGTGAGCCAAGATCGTGCCACTGCACTCCAGCCTGGGAGACAGAGTGAGAGACTCCCTCTAAAAAAAGAGAAGAAGAAGATGAAGCCAAATGGCATTTCATTAGTCTGTCTTGACAGCTTCTGACCTAGATCACCGAGTTCACAAAGTAGATTTTCTCTTTTCCATGTCACCGCAGACAACGGTATTGACAAAATCCCCACTGCTAGGTGACAAAGGTCCCCTTTCCGCCAGTTTCCAATAGTATTTACTCACTTTCCTTTAGCCTCACTGACGGTCTTCTCAATACATTTCTATCCTCTGCCCGCTACTCCATCCCCAAACCAATGCCACATGTACTGTACTTCGTTTCAACAACACCCACTTCCAAAAACCTAAATCTTGCTGCTAAATGGATCACCCAAATCTAGTAGCTTAAAACAGAAAGTATAATTTTATTAATATCCATCATGGGCTGGGTGTGGTGGCTTCTGCCTGTATTCCCAGCACTTTGGGAGGCTGAGGTGGGCGGATCACCTGAGGTCAGGAGTTCAAGACCAGCCTGGCCAACATGGTGAAACCCTGTCTCTACAAAAAAATACAAAAATTAGCCAGGCACGATGGTGGGTGCCTGTAATCCCATCTACGTGGGAAGCTGAGCTGGGAGAATCTCTTGAACCCAGGAGGCAGAGGCTGCAGTGAACTGAAGATTGTGCCACTGCACTCGATCCTGGCAACAGAGCAAGACTGTGCCTCAAAAGAAAGAAAGCACTTTTTGAGTTTGGAACAAAAATCTCTCGATCACATTCAGTGGCCTCCCAAAGTGCTGGGATTACAGGTGTAAGTCACCGTACCCGGCCACAAGGATTTGTGTGTGTGTGTGTGTGTGTGTGTCTTTTAACAGTGAGAGCAAAATAACTTACTGGAATATAAAGAGAAGAGGTGAATGAGCATGCCACTCATGGAGAAAAGGGGTATTTTCACAGAATCAGTGTTTTTCCCCATTCCGTCTCCACTTGACGTCAATTAAAACATACCACTGGCTGTTTAGTTAAAAAAGAATGCAATATGCTTGTGCACATATACCAGTTAATTTACGTACAATAAAGGAATGAGGAAGGGGGAAATGAAAGAATAGAGAAAACTATACCGTAGTAGTCAGGATGTGGTGGAACCAAATTGAAGTTTTCTAAGTGAAAATGTAATCTTGGTCTTTAAAGAACAGAGTTCTGCCGGGCACAGTGGCTCACACCTGTAATCCCAGTACTTTGGGAGGCTGAGGCGGGTAGATCACGAGGTCAGAAGATTGAGACCATCCTGACCAACATGGTGAAATCTCTTCTCTACTAAAAATACAAAAATTAGCCGGGCGTGGTGGCACGTGCCTGTAGTCCCAGCTACTCAGGAGGCTGAGGCAGGAGAATGGCTTGAACTTGGGATGCAGAGGTTGCAGTGAGCCGAGATTGCGCCGCTGAGCTCCAGCCTGGTGACAGAGCGAGACCCTGACTCAAAAAAACCAACAAAACAAAACAAAACAAAAACCACTTCTGCTGTGTCCGGTGCATTCATTCTGCTTCCTCTGATATAAACTGCTTGGTTCATCGTCTCCGATTTCTGCATTTGCTCCTCAGATGTCTGGTTACTTTCCCAGGACCGCATAATCGCCTGGGTGTCATAAGCCACCTGGATGGCTCAGCAGTGTGTACTGAGCAAGGTCAAGGCTTAGGCCCCAGGCTGTGAGCTTATGTGTGTGGGAGGTGGACAGAGTTTGTAGCATTAAATGACAGGCCTCAAGTCCCCATTTGCCATCTCTGCATGTCACTCTGTCCAATAAACCTTCCTGTACCTCTGCCCCAGCACTGCTCCTTTCCAAGAGCCTTTTACATTTATTTTATTTTATTATTTCTTTATTTTTGAGACAATGTCTCACTCTGTTGCCCAGGCTGGTATGCAGTGGCACAATCATGGCTCACTGCAGCCTTAACCTCTCAAGCTCAAGTGATCCTTCCACTTCAGCCTCCTGAGTAGCTGGGACCACAAACATGTGCCACCATGCCCAGCTAATTTTTTTTTTTTTTTTTTGAGACAGAGTCTCACTCTGTCTCACCCAGGCTGGAATACAGTGGCGTGATCTCAGCTCACTGCAGCCTCCACCTCCCAAGTCCAAGCGATTCTCCTGTCTCAGACTCCCAAGTAGCTGGGACTACAGGCATGCACCACCACATTTGGCTAATTTTGTATTTTTAGCAGGAAGGGGGTTTTGTCATGTTGGCCAGGCTTGTCTCAAACTCCTGACCTCAGGTGATCCACACATCTTGGCCTCCCAAAGTGATAGGATTACAGGCATGAGCCACTGTGCCTGGCTTAATTTTTGTTTTTTTTTTTTTTGTAGAGATGGAGTTTCACTATGTTGCCCAGGCTGGTCTCCAACTCCTGGACTCAAGTGATCTGTCCGCCTTGGCCTCCCAAACTGCTGGGTTTATAGGAGTGAGCCACCATGCCTGGCCTTACGTTTGTTTTAATCGGCTGGTCCTCAGGGAATGGAGAGAAGGGAACATTTCAGGTCAGCCTGTCTACTGATGTCGGCCATCTCTCTGCTCCTCTCAACACAGCCAGGCATCTGTGCCTCCCTGAAATTCCTCCTATACCCTGGGTTGCTTGTGAGAGGTACAGGACTAGGAGTAATGGGGGCAGGCAGAAGACATGACAGCCTCTCTCAGCTTCCCCTCCGCCCAAAGCTGCACCCATCCTCCAGGCTGCCACCACCTCCTTTCCCAGAACCCAAACGCCTCTTTCTCCTCAGGATCTCTCGGTCTCTATATGGTTTCTCGGTTCCATCCGCCTCCCTCTCTGTTTTGTCCTCTCTACTTCTGTGCTGTAGATTACAATTCCATCTGGCTGTGAGTGGTGGCTCATGTCTGTAATCCCAACACTTTAGAGGTCAAGGTGGGTGGATAACATGAGTTAGGAGTTTGAGATCAGCCTGGCCAACATGGTGAAACCCTGCCTCTACTAAAAATACAAAAATTCGCTGGGTGTGGTGGTGTGCACCTATAATCCCAGCTACTTGGGAGGCTGAGGCAGGAGAATCAGTTGAACCCGGGAGGCAGAGGTTGCAATGAGCCGAGATTGCGCCACTGTACTCCAGCCTGGACGACAGAGTGCGAGTTTATCTCAAAAACAAACAAACAAACAAACAACAGCAACAAAAAAACCTCCATCTAGTAATCCCTAGAACCTTGTGGTAGATACTCGCTCTACAGATGAAGAAATAGAAGTTCAGAGAGGTTATGTTACTATCCTGGGACCACACAGACTCACTGAAATCATTTCAGCTCTGCCTTTTTTCCCTGCCCCCCAAATGCTATAAGCCACTCTTGAGAGAATAAAGAAACAGCAGGAAGAGCTTTGCTTCCGTCATTTCCAACCCCTGTGGGATCCCAGGATGAATAAAGGAACCGTGCTGTTGCTGGTTTCCAGCAGAGTCTCTAAATCTTCCATCCTTCTGTATGTATATTGCTTTTTATGATGGTTTAAATTATTTATGCTTTTTTGTTGAAAGCTAAGCACGTTGGAGAAATGACCAGTAATGGAAAAGTAAAAAGGGGACCGGAAGACTAGATTGTGATCAAGTGTGGTGTCTCCAATCTCGAAAGTCTGTTGGTGTAGAGTGTGTGTGTATGTGCGTGTGTGTGTGCGTGCGTGTGTGTGTGTGTGTGTGTGTGTGAGAGAGAGAGAGAGTCAGCTGGTTGTCAGGGCTTATCTGGTCACTAGATCTCTGGTCTCTGTTCCCTGCACTGATGGGTTAGCAGCCTCTTTGGAGATTATTTCTCTACCTTTCAGTCTTTGTAAAATAAGCATGTTACCTGTCAATATCACAGGCGTGGAAGGAAATTGCTGATGTAATCGATTTTTTAAAAACTGAGTTCTTGTAAGGAAAAGCCTGTCATAAGTAAGCAGTACTAATTTTTAGTTACAAACACAGTCAATTTTTTATGTAAATATTACAGATCTAAATGCTTAGGCTGGGTGTGGTGGCTCAGACCTGTAATCCCAGCCCTTTGGGAGGCTGAGGCAGGTGGATCACATGAGGTCAGGAATTTAAGACCAGCCTGGCCAACATGGTGAAACCACATCTCTACTAAAAACAGAAAAATTAGCCAGACGTGGTTGCGTGTACCTGTAACCATAGTTACTCTGGTGGCTGAGGCAGGATAAACACTTGAATCCAGGAGGCAGAGGTTGCAGTGAGCTGAGATTGCACCACTGCACTCCACCCTGGGTGACAGAGTGAGATTCTGTCTCAAAAACAACAAAATGTTTTTTGTAGATACAGGGTCTCCCTGTGTCACCCAGGCTGGTCTCAAACTCCTGGACTCCAGGTGATTTGCCTGCCTCAGCCTCCCAAAGTGCTGGGATCGCAGGTATGAGCCACTGTGCCGGTCTCTCCATGCTTACTGCTTTGTGTCCTGTAGATGGAGGGTGTAAACCATATTTCACTTAAGAGCTTTACAGGCCGGCCTGCTGCTATGACCACTTATCTCAAATTTTTGTGGCCGGGTGTGGTGGCTCACGCCTATAATCCCAGCACTTTGGGAGGCAGAGGCAGGTGGATCACCTAAGGTCAGGAATTTGAGACCAGCCTGGCCAACATGGTGAAACCCCGTTTCTATTAAAAATCCAAAAATTAGCTAGGCGAGGTGGCAGGTGCCTGTAATCCCAGCTATTTGGAAGGTGAGGCAGGAGAATCGCTTGAATGTGGGAGGTGACGGTTGCAGTGAGCCCAGATTGTGCCAATGCACCCCATCCTGGGAAACAAGAGTGAAACTCCATCTCAGGGAAAAAAAAAAATGGATAATGCATATGCATTTAAATGGAAAAAAAGGAGGTGGAGGGAGATGAGATGAATCAAACTGGTGGATGAGGAGCCATGCACTGGTGACTGTAAGAGACTTCTAGTAAAAACTGGATGATTGAAGGTGGGCACAGTTGGAACTGAGGGTCCATTCCTACAGAGAAAAACGTGGGCTCGTTATAGACCAGGATTGAATTCAAACCCCAAATCCCAACTTTCCTATTAATTGACTTACTTGGGAACAGAGACAGTCAGGAAGGAACCAAGTGAGGGGAATAAAAATCAAATTTCTTAGTTCTTACCAATTTTCCTTTTGACAAAATCAAGGACAGAGTCCCAGTTGAAGGGGAAAAAAGGAAACAAATCTTTGAAAAAGATAAGCAACTTCTGTTTCTCTTTGCCAGGAGCGGACTAAGAGCTTGAAATTGATGCCAAGTAACCTCTTTAGCCATAAATATATCATCTTTTTCTTTTTCTTTCTTACAAACTGTATCCTTTTGTTCAAGTGCGCTCACTCTTGGCCACTCTTGGCGGGGATGCAGGTGTGACCTAATTTTGATGTAAAGTGTGTGGGAGAATTAACTTTCAAAGTAATGCTTCTGAAGCTGGGAGGTTTGCAGTAGAGGATAAATGTGGTTCAATTAGCCACTTAGAATGTTACCTTGCTATTGATAGAATTTCAGATTATTTCAGACTTTTTCCTCCTTTATTTTTGTTAGTTTATTTTTGTTAGTTAATACATAGTCAATCTGTTTGTTTCATGGTTGTTTTTTTTTTTTTTTTTTTTTGAGACGGAGTCTTACTCTCTTACTCTTATTTTCCAGGCTGGAGTGCAGTGGCTCAATCTCGGCTCACTGCAACCTCTGCCTCAAGGGTTCAAGCGATTCTCCTGCCTCAGCCTCCTAAGTAGCTGGGATTACAGGGGTATGCCATCACGCCAAGCTAATTTTGTATTTGCAGTAGAAATGGGGTTTCACCATGTTGGCCAGGCTGGTCTCAAACTCCTGACCTCAAGTAATCCACCTGCCTCAGCCTCCTAAAGAGCTGGGATTACAGTCCTGAGCCACTGCGCCTGGCTTTTTTTTTTTTAATGGACTTTTGGCTCTTATTGCCCAAGCTGGAGTGCAATGACCCGATCTTGATTCACTGCAATCTCCGCCTCCCGGGTTCAAGCGATTCTCCTGCCTCAGCCTTTTGAGTAGCTGGGATTACAGGAACGCGCCACCATGCTCAGCTAATTTTGTTAGTATTTTTAGTGGAGACGGGGTTTCACCATGTTGGCCAGGCTGGTCTCAAACTCCTGACCTCAGGTGATCTGCCACCTCAGCCTCCCAAAGTGCTGGGATTACAGGCGTGAGCCACTTGTCTGGGCATTTCACCTATTCTAAGGGGCAATCCAGTGCTGTGCTTTAGAGCATGAGGTTTGGAGCCAGGGGTTCCTGGATTTGAATGCTGACCCCATCACTCTTGACTGTGACCATGAATAAGTTACTCACCTCGCTGTTAGTTTCTTGTAGCTGCTGTAACAAATTACCAGAAATTGGGTGATTTGAAACAACAGAATTTTGTTTGTTTTGTTTATTTTTTTGAGACGAAGTCTCACTCTGTCACCAAGCTGGAGTGCAGTGTCACGATCTCAGCTGACTAAACCTCCACCACCCAGGTTCAAGTGATTCTCCTGCCTCAGCCTCCCGAGTAGCTGGGACTACAGGCACGTGCCACCATGCCCAGCTAATTTTTGTATTGTTAGTAGAGACAGAGTTTCACCACGTTGGCTAGGATGGTCAGGATGGTCTCAATCTCTTGACCTCGTTATCCATCCACCTTGGTCTCCCAAGGTGCTGGGATTACAGGCGTGAGCCACCGCATCCAGACTTTTTTTTTTTTAATCGCTTTATTGTCCAGGCTGGAGTGCAGTGGCATGATCACGATCATAGCTCACTGCCACCTTGAATTTCTGGGCTCAAGCAATTTTTCTGCCTCAGTGTCTCAAGTAGTAGGGACTACATATGTGCATCACCATGCTCGGTAAATTTTTGTGGAGACAGGGTCTTGCCATCTTGCCCAGGCTGGCTTTAAACTCCTGAGCTCAAGGGATCTTCCCACCTTAGCCACCCGAGTAGCTGAGATTACAGGGGTGAGCCACCACACCCAGCTATTGTAGTAGAGATGAGGTCTCACTATGTTGCCCAGGCTAGTCTCAAACTCCTGGAATCAAGCAATCCTCCTGCCTTGGCCTCCCAAAATGTGGGTTTGCAGATATAAGTCACAATGCCTGGCCTCCAGTGCCTGTCTCCCCTTTATAAGGATACATGTAATGGCATTTAGGGCTTATTTTGATAATCCAAGGTAATCTCTCCATATCAAAACTTTAATTTACTCACAACTACAAAGATTCTAATTTATATACAGTAATATACAAGTTCCAGGGATTCGGACTTGATATATTTGGTAGGGTTGAGGGGAAGGACGTTTTTCAGTCTCCATAACTGGTTTTTGTTGTTGTTTGTGGAGACAGGGTTTCAGTATGTTGCCCAGGTTGGTCTCAAACGCCTGGGCTCAAGCAATCTGCCTGCCTTAGCCTCCCAATGTGTTCGAATTATAGGTGTGAGCCACTGTGCCCAGCCATGGCTCCATAACCTTTATTGAATTCCCTTTTATGTGAATTTGCAACAATTAGAGGATCTATTTCATAGGGCTGCTGTGAAGATTATAAAAGATAATAAATGTGAAGCTTAATACAGTTCTTGGTTTATAGTCAGTGCTTTAAATACTGGCCACTGTCGTCATTATCATCACCATCAACTTACATTCTTCCTCTCTATGGATAGGGAGAAAGAAAAATCCAGTAGGTAAAGAGTGTTAAGATATTAGAGTCTGAACATACTTTAGATTCAATTCATCTACTCTAATTGCCCTATTTTATAGATCAAAAATGAAGTCTAGAGATACTGACCTGTGCATGACTCCACAGCTAGGATGTAGCAGATTCATCTCATTATAACACTTTAGATACTGTGATTCTGTAATCTGTAGATGGGAAAGCTCATCACAGGAGTGATAAGGGATGAGAGAGAGACAGAGACAGACAGAGAGACACACAGAGAGAGGATTTATTGAGTTCCCATCTCTTGACTTAAGGGAGACCATGGCTTTCTAGTTATGAACACAAGCAGACGTTGTGTTTTAAAGTCACACTGTCCTTTGATTCTCACAATGTGAGGGTGAGGTAGCTGTTATCTTCATTCCCATTTTAGAGACCAGGAAACAGGATGATGGGAGCAATGCAATTGCTCAACGGCGCATAGCAAGTGACAGAATTAGAATCCAAACAGTCCAGCTGGACCAACCAGGTGCTCTCAAGCCCTCTCTAATGCCTTCTTTCTAGTAGATGCTTTCTGTCAGCATGAATTATATATTCATCTCAAGTGACTGTACCCTAAGCAAGAGAAATATAAAGTTCAGTTCCTATGAGGCTCTGGCGACTGGAGCCCAAGTGGGGTGAGTGATGTCGTTGGGATCATCTCCTTGAATTAGATATTTGGAGAACAGAGGAGTCCATGGGGTCACCTGAGATATCATGATTCTGCTGTGTATTTTCAGCTGTGGGCATCGTGCTCCAAGCTCTCTGTTTTGCCTAGAATGTCCTGATTCTTGGATTCTGAGATCCTTCCTGGCAACTGAACCCAGGCTGATGCTGTGGGTGGCCCATTTCGGGCTTTGTGTCCTGCCCAAGTGTTCCAGGGCCATCTGTCACTGGCACAACAATTTCAGTAAACAACAATTTGGTTTCCTTAATCATGGCTTTAAGACCAAAGTTAATTGATACACGGTTGTTCTTAATTAGTAAAAATGCCTGTTACAGAAAAATGATGCACGAACTGCAATTCACAAGAGGAAGATCTATGCAAAGTACTCTTATCTGGCTCAAATGATAGCTCCTCGGTCAGGACCAGAGAAAACAGCAAGACGTGCTGATTACAGAGCTGACCATGTGTGCAAAAAGCTAAGAGCTGATGAAAACAAAATCTTGAATTTTTCATTGGAAAGTAAGAGAACACACCAAATTAAAATCTCCTGGCGGGGCACAGTGGCTCATGCCTGTAATCCCAGCACTTTGGGAGGCCAAGGTGGGCAGATCACAAGGTCAGGAGTTTGACACCATCCTGGCCAGCATGGTGAAACCCCATCTCTACTAAACATACAAAAATTAGCGGGGCATGGTGGCTTGTGCCTGTAATCCCAGCTACTTGGGAGGCTAAGGCAGGAGAATCATTTGAACCAGGGAGTCGGAGGTTGTAGTGAGCCGAGATCATGCCACTGCACTCCAGCCCGGGTGCAGAACAAGACTTCATTTCAAAAAAAAAGAAAAGTTTCCCCGGCCAGGCGCAGTGGCTCACACCTATAATCCCAGCACTTTGGGAGGCCGAGGCGGGTAGATCACGAGGTCAAGAGATCAAGACCATCCTGGTCAACAAGGTGAAACCCTGTCTCTACTAAAAATACAAAAATTAGCTGGGCATGGTGGTGTGTGCCTGTAGTTCCAGATACTCGGGAGGCTGAGGCAGGCGAATTGCTTGAACCCAGGAGGCGGAGGTTGCAGTGAGCCAAGATCGTGCCATTGCACTCCAGTCTGGGTAACAACAGTGAAACTCCATCTCAAAAAAAAAAAAAAAAGTTTCCCACTCTTTCAGTCTTTAAAAAAATAAGCCTCTTTGGGTCGTGGTTTGTTTTTTCTGTACAGATTGTTTGGTGTTTACGTGTGGTCTGTAGGGCCAGGGTGATCTCTGTGATGGCCTAACCCACAGTGTGATGAACATATTACTTGGTAAACTGACATTCATTTAAATATAATTGAGCACTCGAGGAAAACAGAAAAAAAGAAAAATGATGGCCGGGCGCGGTGGCTCAAGCCTATAATCCCAGCACTTTGGGAGGCCAAGGCGGGTGGATCACAAGTCAAGATATCGAGACCATCCTGGTCAACATGGTGAAACCCCGTCTCTACTAAAGATACAAAAAAATTAGCTGGGCATGGTGGTGTGTGCCTGTAATCCCAGCTACTCAGGAGGCTGAGGCAGGAGAATTGCCTGAACCCAGGAGGCGGAGGTTGCGGTGAGCCGAGATCACGCCATTGCACTCCAGCCTGGGTAACAAAGCGAAACTCCGTCTCAAAAAAAAAAAAAAAAGAAAAATGACACCAGCTGATTTTGCTACTGCCTGTAGGGACGGAGTTTATTTCCTTCCTTCCTTCCTTCCTTCCTTCCTTCCTTCCTTCCTTCCTTCCTTCTTTCTTTCTTTCTCTCTCTCTTTCTTTCTTTTTAGACCGAGTCTCACTCTGTTACCCAGGCTGTAGTGCAACCTCTCTTCGCTGCAAACTCTGCCTCCCAAGTTCAAGCAATTCTCCTCCCTCAGCCTGCTGAGTAGCTGGGATTACAGGAATGTGCCACCACGCCCAGCTAATTTTTTTTTTTTTTTTTGTATTTTTAGTAGAGATGGAGTTCTACCATGTTGGCCAAGATGGTTTTCTGACCTCAGGTAATCCTCCTGCCTCAGCCTCCCAAAGTGCTGGGATTGCAGATGTGAGCCACCTCATCTGGCCTAATTTGGTTTTTAAAAATGACCAAAAATTGGACAGGTGTGGTGGTTTATGCCTGTAATTCCAGCACTTTGGGAGGTCGAGGTGGGCAGATCACAAGGTCAGGAGTTCAAGACTACCCTGAGCAACATGGTGAAACCCTGGCTCTACGAAAAATATAAAAAAAATTAGCCAGGTCTGGTGTCAGGTGTCTGTAATCCCAGCTACTCTGGAGGCTGAGGCAGAAGAATCACTTCAACCCGGGAGGCAGAGGTTGCAGTGAGCCAAGATCACATGACTGCCCTCCAGCCTAGGCGACAGAGTGAGACTCTGTCTCAAAAAAAAAAAGCCAAAAGTCCTTTGGACTTATATGTTGTCAAATAGCTATGTTTTCTGAAATTTTACATCTGCTTTTAAAATTTTAATCTTTGTTGGGATAAGGCTTCTTCCAGCATTCCCCTAACCTCCATTTCCGTTTGGCCCCTATCAATCTGGTTAGCTAAGACTTCCAGTAATGCAGAGCGTTAGAATTAGTGTTGAAATATCAACAAAGAGACATTCAAGTCAGGTTGAGGAACTTTCCAGTGAGGAAGGTGCATGAGTTTTATAATCTCTTGGGCTAATTTTATTTTCCTTCCTTCTGGATTCTAGGCAGGTGAAGCCACCATATAAAAATTGGTCCTAGGCCAGGCGCAGTGGCTCATGCCTGTAATCCCAGCACTTTAATCACCTGAGGTCAGGAGTTCGTGACCAGCCTGACCAATATGCTGAAACCCTGTCTCTACTGAAAATACAAAATTTAGCTGGGCGTGGTGGCGGGCGCCTGTGGTCCTAGCTACTTGGGAGGCTGAGACAGAAAAATTACTTGAACCCGGGAGGCGGAGGTTGCAGTGAGCCAAGACCGTACCACTGCACTCCAGCCTGGGTGACAGAGTGAGCTTCTGTCAAAAATAATAATAATCAGTCCTAGGCCAGGCACAGTGGCTCATACCTGTAATCCCAGCACTCTTGGAGGCGAGGCTGGCAGATCACTTGAGGTTAAGACCAGCCTAACCAACATGATGAAACCCCATCTCTACTAAAAAATGCAAAAATTAGCCAGGTGTGGTGGCAGGTGCCTGTGGTTCCAACTACTCAGAGAGCTGAGGCACGAGAATTGCTCGGACCCAGGAGGCGGACGTTGCAGTGAGCCAAGATTTCGCACTCCAGCCTGAGTGACAGAGCTCAGTCTCAAAGGAAAAAAAATATTGGTCCTCAGCAAACTAGAGACTTGCTATGCTTATTTCCTGACTAGGTAGCAGACAGTTCTAAAGCATCTTCCAGTTTTTCTGATTCCAAATAACCCTGGCATAATTTAAAAATGCAGTGCCACTGCATATTAATATGAATGAGTTAAACCAGATTGAATCCTGTTTGTTAAAGTATTCAATGGAAAAAACAGAAAATGTATTGATTTGTCTTAAACTCCTTATTGTCATTATTTAATACAGTGTTTAATAGACACATACATGAAATAGACATTAATTAATATTTATAAGGTCTTTGTATAGGAAAGCATGTCTTTTCTAGATTTAATGGAGTAGAGAGCTGCCTAGGCTCTTAAATCCAAAAATATAAGCAGTTCCTATTTTTACTCATGCAACATGATCTAGGGCTCAAGTGCATGTGTTACCTGACCTTGGCTAAAATAACTGGAAACTAATTCTCTTTATGGGCATGGATTATCCCTGTAGAGGATTGCCAGGAATGAAACTGGGTTCTTCCCACATTTTTGTTGGTGCAAGGGTCAGCATGTGAATATGGACTCAGGAAGGGCTTTCCGTCACACATTTACCAAACGTATGGCTGAGACACGGTGGCCATTTACAGTGCAGGCTGTGAGATCAGAGCATCTGAAAACTAGGTCAGTGAGAGAGGATTATGGCTTGCTGTCTCCCACCCACTGGGCTCTTCATGCACGGCTCAGCTGCTACGGATGGGTCCCATCGCCTCTGATGTAGCTGCTGACCCGGTCTGCAGAGGATTACTGATGGTATCACAGCTGGGATGCCTCTGGACAAATATCTTTTTTTTTTTTGAGACAGAGTTTCACTCTTGTTGCCCAGGCTGGAACACAATGGCTTGATCTCAGCTCACTGCAACCTCCACCTCCCGGGTACAAGCAATTCTCCTGCCCCAGCCTCTTGAGTAGCTGGGATTATACTCATGTGCCACCACACCTGGCTGATTTTGCATTTTTATTATTTATTTATTTATTAATTATTATTATTATTATTTTGAGATGGAGTCTTGCTCTTTCTCCAGGCTGGAGTGCAGTGGCATGATCTTGGCTCACTGAAACCTCTGTCTCCCAGATTCAAGCAATTCTCCTGCCTCAGCCTCCTGAGTAGCTGGGACTACAGGTGTAAACCACCACGCCCAGCTAATTTTTTTGTATTTTAGTAGAGGTGGGGTTTCACCATGGCCAGGATGGTCTCGATATTCTGACTTCATGATCCTCCTGCCTTGGCCTCCCAAAGTGCTGGGATTACAGGTGTGAGCCACTGTGCCTGGACTATTATTTATTTATTTTATTATTATTTTTTTGAGATGGAATTTCACTCTGTTGACCAGGCTGGAGTGCAGTGGCACCATCTCAGCTCACTGCAACCTCTGTCTCCCAGGTGCAAGCGATTCTCCTGCCTCAGCCTCCTGAGTTGCTGGGACTACAGGCACACACCACCACACCCAGCTAATTTTTGTATTTTTAGTAGAGACGGGATTTCATCATGTTGGTCAGGCTGGTCTGAAACTCTTGACCTCAAGTGATCCACCCGCCTCGGCCTCTCAAAGTGCTGGGAATACAGACATGAGCCACTGAGCCTGGCCTATCATTGTTTAAGTTATGAAATTATTTACTTTTTTATAGATGAGGTCTTGCTCTGTTGCTTGCGCTGGAGTGCAGTGGCTATTCACAGGTACAATAAAAGTCCGCTGCAGCCTAGAGCTGTTGGGCTCAAGAGATCCGCCCACCTCAGCCTCCTAGGTAGCTGGGACTACAGGAACATCCCACCTTGCCCAGCATAAATTATATATATTTTTGAAATAGGTAGTAAAGTATAAAAACTAACATGATACCCACCCACATATGCTGTATTAAACACTATTAAATAATGACAATAGACCAGGCAAGGTGGCTCATGCCTGTAATTCCAGCACTTTGAGGGGCTGAGGCAGGTGGATTCCTTGAGATTAGGAGTTCAAGAAGAGCCTGGCCAACAAGCAAAGCCCTGTCTGTACTAAAATTACAAAAATTAGTCAGGTGTGGTGGTGCGTGCCTGTAATCCCAGCTACATCAGGAAGCTGAGGCATGAGAATTGCTTGAACCCAGGAGGCAGAGATTGCAGTGAGCCGAGATCACATTACTACACTCCAGCCTGAGCATCAGAGCAAGACTCTGTTCAAAAAAAACAAAACAAAAAAGACAATAACAGTAAGTCCAGGCGGAGTAGTTCACACCTATAATTCCAGCAGGAGAATTGCCAAGGCAGTCGGATCATGAGGTCAGGAGTTCAAGACTAGTCTGGCCAACACGGTGAAACCCGTCTCTACTAAAAACACAAAAATTAGCTGGGTGTGGTGGTGGGCACCTATAACCCCATCTACTTGGGAGGCTGACACAGGAGAACCGCTTGAACCCAGGAGGCAGAGGTTGCAGCAAGCTGAGATCATGCCACTGCACTCCAGCCTGGGTCAGAGGGGGAGACTATGTCTCTAAATCAATCAATCAATCAATCAATCAATCAACAATAGACATTTCCAAAGAACAAGAAGAAAACAGAAGGCAAAAAATCATCAGTGGCAGAGATAGCACCACTGAACTCCAGCCTAGGTGACAGAGCAAGACTCCATCTCAAAAAATAGTAATAGGCCAGGTGTGGTCACTCACACCTGTAATTTCATCACTTTGGGAGGCCGAGGGGAGTGGATCACGAGATCAGGAGTTTGAGACCAGCCTGGTCAATATGGCGAAATCCCATCTGTACTAAAAATACAAAAAATTAGCTGGGCATGGTGGCATGCACCTATAGTCCCAGCTACTCCGGAGGCTGAGGCAGGAGAATCGCTTGAACCTGGGAGGCAGAGGTTGCAGTGAGCAGAGATCACACCACTACGTTCCAGCCTGGGTGACAGAGCGAGACTCCGTCTAAAAAAACCCCCACAAATAATAATCATAATAATAATGAAATGACAATAAGGAGGTCAAGAAAATCAATAAATTATCTGGATTTCCCCCCCAACTCATTTCCATCTTCCTGTTACTTTGTTTTCAAGAAATACAATCTCACAGATACAGTCCCCGATTCTCATGTCTGCTCCCTTTTTGTTTGTTTGTTTTGCTTTCCTCTCCTTCTCTCCTGGGTTAATCCTATCCTGAATTTGGTGATTGTCATTGTCATCCATGTTTTCATACTTGACTGTACATAAATTTAGTCCTAAACACTATAGTGCTCATATGCATGCTTCAGGCTTTATGTATAAATGCCACTGTCCTGCACATATTATCTTGCACCTTTTTTTTTTTGAGACAGGGCCTCACTCTGTTACCCAGGCAAGAGTATAGTGTCAGGCTGGGTGTGGTGGCTCATGCCTGTAATCCAAGCACTTTGGAGGCCAAGATGGGCAGATCACCTGAGGTTGGGAGTTCAAGACCAACCTGACCAACATAGTGAAACCCATCTTTTAAAAAAAGAGTATAGTGTCACAATCTCTGCTCACTGCAACCTCCATCTTCCCAAAGTTAAAGTGATCCTCCTGCCTCAGCCTCCTGAGTAGCTGAGACCACAGGCACGCCACCACACCCAGCTAATTTTTGTTGTTGTATTTTCTGTAGAGAGAGGGTTTCACCCTGTTGCCCAGGCTGGGCTCCTAAACTCCTGCCCTCAAGTGATTCTATTGCCTCAGCCTCCCAAAGTGCTGGGATTATAGGAGTGAGCCACTGCGTCCAGCCAGGTTCTACATTTTTTTAACCATATAGTTAAGTAATCATTTCAGTACTACTTATGATTTATAATTTCCATTTACCCAAGTTAATTTGTCATGCCAATGTAGGCATATATTATGATCCTATACCCATGCGGTCTGTTTCTGAACTTTATTCTGTTCCTTTTTATTTTGTTTTGCTTTTTAGAGACAAGGCCTGGCTCTGTTGCCAGGCTGGAGTGCAGTGGTGTGATCATCGCTCACTGTAGCCTCAAACTCCTGGGCTCAAGCAATTCTTCCACCTCAGCCTCCTGAGTAGCCAGGCCGTTCCATTTTTATATTTCTATATTCTTGTGTCAATACAATAGCATGCTAATCAGCACAATGTTACTGAGAATCTTCATACCTTATGGGCAAGTCCCCACACCTCATTCTTCAAAATTGCCTCGGGTGGCTTTGTTATATGAATTTTTTTTTTTGAGACGGAGTCTTGCTCTGGAGACAGGCTGAAGTGCAGTGGTGAAATCTCGGCTCGCTGCAACCTCTGCCTCCTGGGTTCAAGTGATTCTTCCACCTCAGCCTCCCAAGTAGCTGGGACCACAGGCGTGTGCCACCACGCCCGGCTAATTTTTGTATTTTTAGGGAGGGAGGCAGGGAGGGGGAGGAAGAGAGGGAGGGAGAAAGGAAAGGAAAGGAAGAAGGAAGGAAGGAAGGAAGGGAGGGAGAGAAAGAAAGAAAAAGAGAGAAAGAAAGAAAAAGAGAGAAAGAAACTAAAGAGACAAATCACTGCAGTCTCTGTTTCTTCACTAAATCTTGATTTTTTTTTTTTTTTGAGACAGAGCCTCATTCTGTTGCCAGGCTGGAGTGCAATGGCTCGATCTCGGCTCACTGCAACTTCTGCCTCCCGGTTTTTTTAAAGTGATTCTTTTGCCTTAGCCTCCCGAGTAGCTGGGACTACAGGCATGCACCACCACGCCCAGCTAATTTTTGTATATTTAGTAGAGACAGTGTTTCACCATTTTGGCCAGGATGGTGTCGATCTCTTGACCTCGTGATCTACCCACTTCAACCTCCCAAAGTGCTGGGATTACAGGCGTGAGCCACTGCACCCGGTCTGAATTTTTTTTTTTAAAAAGACATGGAATATATTTGTCATATACATTTTACCATTACCTTGTCAAATTCCATAGAAAATGCATAATGTTGAAATTTTGATTAGAATTAAATTGTTTATAGATTAACTTGCTAAGAACTGACATCTTTATTTTTTTTCTTGTCCCAGAATAAATAATACCTCTCCATTTATTCAGGCCTTCTTTAGTGTGTTTCAGTACGTTGCATACCTTTTTCCCATATAAGTCTTTCTCATTTATTCTTATACATATATATATATTTTTGCAATTGAATCTTGCTCTTTTGCCCAGGCTGGAGTTTGGTGACACGATCTTGGCTCATTGCAGCCTCTGCTTCCCAGGTTCAAGCGATTCTCCTGCCTCAGCCTCCTGAGTAACTGGGATTATAGGCAATGCACAACCACATCTGGCTAACTTTTTGCATTTTTTTTGAGACAGAGTCTCACTCTGTCACCAGGTGCCAGGCTGGAGTGCAGTGGCACGATCTCGACTCACTGCAACCTTCCAGGCTCAATCGATCCTTCCAACTCAGCCTCATGAGCAGCTAGGACTACAGGCACATACCACCATGCCTGGCCAATTTTTTTTTCTTTGTTATTTTTTGTAGAGATAGGGTCTCATTATGTTGCCCAGGCTTGTCTCAAACTCCTAGGCTCAAGTGATCTGCTTTCTCCACTTCCCAAAGTACTGGGATTATAGGTGTGGGCCACAGCACCTGGCCAGGAAGACTTTTTTTTTTTTTTTTTTTTTGAGACGTAGTTTCACTCTCGTTACCCAGGCGCGATCTTGGCTCACCACAACCTCCACCTCCTGGGTTCAGGCAATTCTCCTGCCTCAGCCTTCTGAGTAGCTGGGATTACAGGCACGCGCCACCATGCCCAGATACTTTTTATATTTTTAGCAGAGACGGTGTTTCACCTTGTTGACCAAGATGGTCTCGATCTCTTGACCTCATGATCCACCAGCCTCGGACTCCCAAAGTGCTGGGATTACAGGCGTGAGCCACTGCACCCAGCCCAGGAAGACTTGATTTTTAAAAAAGATGCCATTAAAAATAGCAATAAAGGCCAGGCTCGGTGGCTCACACCTGTAGTCTCAGCACTTTGGGAGACTGAGGCTGATGGATCACTTGAGTCCGGGAGTTTAATACCAGCCTGGGCTACATAGTGAAACCCAATCTCTACAAACAAATAGAAAAATTAGCCATCTAATTGTGCCTACAGTCCCAGCTACTCAGGAGGCTGAGGTGGAAGGATGGATTGAACCAGGGGCAGAGGTTGAGTCTATGGTGAGCTGTGATCACACCACTGCACTCTAGCCTGGGTGACAGAGTGAGACCCTGTCTAAAATAATAACAATAACAATAATAATAATAATAATAATAAAGTCTTTCTATTAGAAAGGAATAGTTTGGGTCAGACACGGTGGCTCATACCTGTAAACCCAGCACTTTGGGAAGCTAAGGAGGGTATATCATGAGGTCAAGAGATCGAGACTGTCTTCGCCAACATGGTGAAACTCTGTCTCTACTAAAAATACAAAAGTTAGCTGGGCATGATTGTGCACGCCTGTAATCCCAGCTACTCAGGAGGCTAAGGCAGGAGAATCACTTGAATTTAGGAGGTGAAGGTAGCAGTGAGCCAAAATTGCGCCACTGCACTAAAGCCTGGCAACAGAGCAAGACTCCCTCTCAAAAAAAAAAAAGGAACACTTTGTATTTTTGTATATTGATTTTGTATCCAGAAACCTGAGAGTGATTGTGATAGGAGCGTGGCAGTGCGTCACCTTACTAGATTTTCTGATGTTATGTCCTTGCATTCCAGAGAACTGTCCTACCAGGTCGTGACTAAATTTAATTTTCTAGTAATTTATTTACTATTTTAAAGAGATGCTTTTGTACAGAATTTGTAATCTGAGAAACTGGCTGAGCAGAGTGACTCCATCTGTCAGAGAGGCAAAAAAGGCTTATGTGGAGTGGGCGGATTGGCCTTGGATCCTAGAGCAGCCTTCTCTGCCTTTATTGACCCTGCTCTGTGCCCTTTGGTTGGCTTCTTCTCCTGCCGATAACCCTCTTCACCGTATTTCATTTTTATTTTATTTTTCACTGAGACAGAGTCTCACTCTGTCTCCCAGGCTGGAGTGCAGTGGTGCAATCTCAGCCTCCTGCAACCTCTGCCTCTCAGGTTCAAGTGATTCTCCTGCCTCAGGCTCCCAAGTAGCTGGGATTGCAGGTATGCCCACCACGCCCGGCTAATTTTTGTATTTTTTAGTACAGACAGGGTTTTGCCATGTTGGTCAGGCTGGTCTCGAACTCCTGACCTCAAGTGATCTGCCCACCTCAGCCTCCCAATGTGTTGGGATTACAGGTGTGAGACACCGTGCCAGATTCTTGGCTACATTTTAGGTTCTTTTTAGATTGTGCTCCACTGAGAGCTCAAGCAATACAGTCATGCAGGTTTTTGTAACTCTCCATGGTGCTCATCACAGTCCTTACGCAACCAGGTCCACCTAGGATGAAGTGGTGTCTACTGTTGAATTGATGAGCTCCTGTTTATTAACCTACTGGAGTTTCATTTTTCTCTTAGCCTCAGGAAGCTCAGAGCTGAGTTCTGTGCTCAGTGGTAACGTATTTCCTTGACTCTGATTTTAAAAAATATTTTTCTGGCCGGGCCCTGTGGCTCATCCCAGCACTTTGGGATTACCT
Organism: Callithrix jacchus; assembly: GCF_049354715.1. Taxonomy (NCBI): domain Eukaryota; kingdom Metazoa; phylum Chordata; class Mammalia; order Primates; family Cebidae; genus Callithrix; species Callithrix jacchus. The sequence continues at coordinate 48,084,142 of NC_133508.1, forward strand.
GACGACAGGAGTTCAAAAACCAGCCTGACCAACACCGTGAAACTCCTCCTCTACTGCAAAAATTAGCCAGGCGTGGTGGCCCGTGCCTGTCATCCCAGCTACTCAGGAGGCAGAGCAGGAGAATCACTTGAACCTGGTTGCAGAGGTTGCAGTGAGCCGAGAGCATGCCATTGCACTACCACCTGGCCACAGAGTGAAACTCCTTCTCAAAAAAAAAAAAAAAAAAAAAAAAATTCTTTCTAGGCATGCCTCTTATTCAAACAGCTTTAAAAAAATAGTCTGTTATTACTTGTTTCTTTTATTATCATGAATTTTACGCCTATTTTAATGCCATACAATTTCACTGCTGTATCCTTTAGTGTAAACTATGTCAAATCCTTTTGCCGGTAGGTGGAGTTTAAATTCTAAATAAAATGAGAAGAGATCAATAAAAGCGAAGAATCTGAGGACTTGAGTGGTGGTGGAGATTTTCCAGAATTACTAGTGTAGAAAATTAATTTCGATGTTTTAGTGCATATAATTGTAAATAATGTCTTTTACTCAAAATAATACTGTATTGAATTCAGGGGAAGGAATCTGATTTTACTTTCAACATCTGCTAGTAAATAAAAAACATTTCACAACCTTATAAAGTAATAGTGCCAGCCTGGGCCTGATAATTACATATGTTATCACTGAAGACGATATTGTATTACGTACTGAACTGAACTGAACTGTTTATGAACAGTGAGATTTTTATTTTGAGCTGAACCTAAATCTGATTTTAAAGAAATCACTGTCGCGTTTTTGTGTCCTCCGGGTTTCTGATTTCCACTATGCGTCCTTCAAGGGCATCTCCCAGAAGGGGGCTGGGCTCATTAACTCAGAGACGCTGCAAAGCGTTTGTTCCTCTCTTCACGGCCCTTCCGCGGTCTCCCAAGGAGACAAGTGGAATGCCCACCAAGTCATGCTTTTCCATTACTCATTCCGCCTTCTCTCCTGAGGTGGCGCGTGGGAGGTGTTGCGCTCGGGTTCGGTAAGAATAGGCCCGGCAGCTTCCCGCGGGATGCGCTTATCCCTTCGCGGGGTTCCGCTCCCACCGCGCCGCGTTCGGCCGGTTCCGCCCGCGAGATGTTTTCCAGACAGACAATGACTCCACTCGCGACGCCTCCCATGTTGATCCCAGCTCCTCCGCGAGCATCTGGACTCCTGGGCCCCGCCTCACTCTACTCTGTCAATCTTTTGTCTCCGGACGAGGAGAATTATCGGGGTGGGCTAGGCACGGCTGATGCCGACGAACGCCCTTGGGGGTCACCCGGGAGGGAACTCTGGCTCCGGCTTTGGCCAACCCCGCACCCCCACACCGCGCCGGCACCGGGGCCTCCAGGGGGCGCTCGCATGCCCACACCTCGCCGGACCCCCGTGGCCACCAGGGGGCGCTCGGGCGTCCCTGCAGCCCCCGGCAGCCGCCCCGCTCCCGGCTCCCCCTGCGATTGGCCCGCTTCCCCGAGCTCTGCTCTGTGATTGGCTGCAGTCTCCGTCCGTCGCGGGCGCCGGGGCGGGCCGAGGTGACGCGCCGAGGCCCAGCTCGGGGCGGTGTCCCGCGCCGGCGACTGCAGGCGGAGTTTCGCGAGGACCTACGCGGGGCAGTCTGACGGCAGCCCTCCTGGGAGGCGCCCGCGCGCGTCGGAGCCGCTCCCAGTCCTCCGCAGCCGTAACCGCCGGCCGTCGCCGCGCCCCGGCCTCCAGCCCTCGCGCACTCCCGCCCGCCGCCCACCTCCCACCTCTATGCGGAGCCGGGCTGCTGCGTGATGGCGCTACGGAGCGGCGCCCTGCGGCTCGCGGTGGCCGCTGCTCGCGCTGAGGTGCGTCGGTGCCCGGCCCCCAGCGCCCCCGCGCGCCTCGGCTCCTGTTGACCCGGTCTGCCCGTCGGTCCGCACCGCGGCTGAGGTGAGGCGGCAGGGCGGGAGGGGGTTGGCGCCGCGGTAGCCGGACCGGGGAGGGGGCCGTTCACGCGGCGGGGAGCGGCCGGGCCGGGGGCCGGGGGCCGGGCGGGGTCTGAGGGGAGGAAGCGCGGGGCGGGGGCCGGGTGCAGGAGCCTCGCCCTCGGGGGTGGGAACCCCTCTCTCGGCCAGCTGCGAGTCCCGGGCTGGCGTCCAGCGTCCAGCTGGGGCCCCCGCAGTGTCCCGCACCGGCCCTCCGTTTCGCCCGCGCTGCCAGGCCCCGGCTGTGCCCAGCGCCCTCTAGACCCGCCGTTGCCCGGCGGTTTTCTGGGCTCCACGCACGTTGCAGCACTGGGGGACGGCCCCGTTCCATTTGAAGCCATCGTTTTTTTTTCTTCTCCCTTTTCCCCCTTTATGGTGGGCATCGGGCTTCGGCTGGGAATGTGGGTGGTTATGCCCTTTTGCCAGATGGAGATAGGAAGGGCCATCGCTTGGCACTGGGGGAGCCGAGGGCTCGAGGCCTGGAAAGGGGGGTGAGATGGAAAGGGAGGGGGCTTGTTGGATGCTGGCCAGGTGTGAGGAAGGCTGGTGTGGTCTCGGCGTTCAGCACTGGGATTACTCAGGCAGCCATATTGGGAGGATGATCTGACAAATCCTTTAGGAGCCAAGTCCAGTTGCTGGAAGGCACCGAGTGACAGCCCTGGCAGCTTTCAGGGTGACTGGCCAGACCAGAAGCCAAGTTGTGGGGGTTGGGAGGCTGCTTAAGCAAGCTAGTCATTGTTCAGGCAACACAAAACATTCCTGGCCCTAACGCCAGAATGGAGCTTCCAGATCATTTTTTTGTTTTCCTTGATTGCTAAATGAGCTTCCAAGGTAAACTGCCGTCAAGATTCCATTCTTGTTGGGGTGAAATTCCGTGTTTTATATTCATCATCTGCGTCCATTGCGGGGGCTGTGGAAGGTCCGATGATGCTTTACAGGTGCAAACCGCGATCTGAGGATTGCTAAGGCCACTGTATCAGTATGGAGGCCTCTAGTAGCCATACAGCATTGGATGGATAGATTTTCAGAGTTGCTCAACTTGCAGAGAAGAAGTAAACCAGAATACTCTGATAGTGGGTGAGGCTTGCGGCTGCATTTCTGAGGACTCAGGCTGTCATCTTTGTGGAATCTCGAGGTAGCTGAAATTAGATTGTCAACAGATCCCTTGCTCATATCTCTTACTGCTTTGGGCAGCTGTTCTGCCACCACTGAACATTCCACTTTGTGTCGTGATGTGCCTGTCTGAGCCTGATAGAAGTGCGCTGATGAGATTTGAATAACTCTTCAGAGGTGATAGCATGGTGGTTATTTTATTTGAAGGCTGGCATTTTGTCTCCTTAGTTTAGTCAAACCAAATCTGGTTCTTGTCTTCCTCTAAGAAGTGAGGTGGTGCTTTCTGATTACGTCGGCATGGTTGTTGGGTTATGGAGCAAGTGGAGTTGTGAATGTGTTGTTTGAGGATGGAAGGTGAGAATTGCAGTTAGGTTGGTGTAAAGCAGGTCTGGAGATGATCAGTAACTGGGTTCAGCATGAGTCTGTAGATCTGTCCTTTCCTACATCCTAGATGTAGGATGTGGAGAGATGGCATGCCTGCTTTCTTCTTTGTGACCTTTGCTTTCATTCAAATTCAATTTCTTAATAAATAAAATCTCATAATTTTTTTTTTCCTTTGCAGGGGCCTATGGAAAATTCTCATAACTTCTTAGGTCGAACTATTTAAAAAATTTTGGGCTGGGTGCGGTGGCTCATGCCTTGTAATCCCAACACTTTGGGAGGCTGAGGCAGGATGATCTTTTGAGCTCAGGAGTTGGAGACCACCCTGGGCAACACAGTGGGGCTCTGTCTCTACAAAAATAAATAAATAAATAGCTGGGCATGGTGGCTCATGCCTGCTGTAGTCCCAGCTGTTTGGGAGGCTGAGGTGGCAGGATTGCTTGTGGCCAGCCTGGGCAACAGCAAGACTCTGGCTCAGACAAAAACACACAAACAAACCATAACCCCCTCCCCCCTGCCATATATATATATATATGTTTTATATAAATTAAAAACATTGGATAGGTTTTGCTAAGCATAGTCTTAACACACTATATTTTTGTCATTTTTGTCATCAAGCTTTCCTTTTAAAACTTGTTGAATCAACTGTAGCTTCAACAGATACTAGTGTTTTTTGCATTACACTAATATAAGATACAGAATGTCTGTTTTGAAATTCCATGCCCTAAGTTAGAAATACTTGTAAGTTTTTAATTTTTAGAGTTACTTTAGTATAAAGATCTGAACATTTTTGATTAAAAATAATTTCAGTGTTTGGTAAATAAAAATCAGACCTGATTGTGAATCTGAGACAGAGGCTAGATTTTGACTGTGTGCTGCTCTGCTCTGATGAATGTTTTTCCAAAATTTATCCAATTAAGTACAGCTTTTAAGGCTTAGAACAGACTGTTTCCTTTTCAAGACCAGATATGAATGCACTTTTACTTTTTTCTCTCTTTCTTCTTTGCCATTTTGATTTTGTTCAGGGAATAAATGTCCAAGAAAGTCTGCCAACTGAGTCTTTCTTAAGGCCAAAGCTTTCTAGGCCATTTTCCCACTGTGGTCTTGTCTTGGGTACAAAGTAAAGGACAATGGGCCCCTGCCTTCCTGTTTGTAATCCCCTTCCCGGGCTGCTAATCATAGTAGATCTTTTCCAGGAGGAAGCATATCCTTTTGTCTTGTAAACTAACATGATATAATTTCATAATGCTCTGAAGTTAAAGATGTTTTATATCTATTTCATGTATTTCTCTTTGAAAGATGGCCTTATTTGAACAGATACTGGTGAATTTCTGGATTCCATGAAAGAGAATGAATAAATATGCATACTTCTTGAACTTTTTTTGTGCAGCTTATCAGGATAGAAGAGAAATTAAACAGATGTGACTGTGGTAGGAAAAACCTGCAAAAGGTGCCTTGGGCTGGACACAGTGGCTCACATCTGTAATCCCAGTGCTTTGGGAGGCTCAGGCAGGAGGATCACTTCACATCAAGAGTTTAAGACAAGCTTGGGCAACATAGCAGGACTCCCATCTCTACAAAAAAACAAAACAAAACTGGGTACGGGGGTGTGTCTGTAGTCCTAGAGCCTCAGGAGGCCAAGTTGGGAGGATTGCTTGAGTTTGAGATTAGAGTGAGCTATGATAGTGCCATGGCACTCCACTCTGGGCTCAGACCTTGCCTGTTAAAAATAGAAAGATGCCTTGGACTTCTCAGACTTGAACTGTTTGGTTAGTGCCCACTGATTCATTGATGTGTCCTTTTACTATAGGCATTATCTGTTAACTGAGGGTGCATGTAGAGAGTTATTGACCCTCTAGGAACTCATGCTTTACCATTTGTTTCTCTCTTATTTTGAGATGAAGTCTTGCTCTGTTGCCCAGGCTGGAGTGCATCAGCTCACTGCAACCTCCACCTCTGGGATTCAAGTGATTCTCCTGCCTCAGCTTCCCAAGTAGCTGGGACTACAGGCACCCACCAGAATGCCCAGCTAATTTTTGTATTTTTAGTAGAGATGGGGTTTCACCATGTTGGCCAGGCTGGTCTCAAATTCCTAACCTCGTGATCTATCCGCCTTGCCCTCCCAAAGTGCTGGGGTTACAGGCATGAGCCACCACACGCTGCCTACCATTTCTATATAGATATGGTGAGATAAAGTTAACTCCAACTCATTTTCATTTTAGTACAATTTAGTGTTCTAATGTGGTTTCCGTGATTTCCAGTCAGAGCATTTTCAAAACTCCTTGTAATGTTGTATATACGTAATACTGTACTACTAATACTCAATTGGTACCTTTACGATGGTCTTGTGTTTTTTTTGTATATGTTTTAAGTCACAAGATTGTAAATATTTGATGAATTTTAAAATATTTTTTATATTTAATACTACATTGTTAACACCAAAGCATATCATTCAGCCGTACTCTCCTCTACCATTGCCCTTTTTGTTCCCCTTGAGACAGGGTCTTACTCTTTGCCCAGGCTGGAGTGCAGTGGTACAGTCATGGCTCACTGCAATCTTGTGTCTCAGTCTCGCAAGTAGCTGGGACTACAGGCATGCACTATCGTGCCCAGCTAATTTTTAAATGTTTGTAGAGATGGCGGTCTCACTATATTGCCCAGCCTGGGCAATGTAGTGAACTCCTGACCTCAAGTGATCCTCCCAACTCAGCCTTCCAAAGTGTTGGGATTATAGGCATGAGCCACTGTGCCCAGTCCCATTGCTCTTTTTGATTACTGTATTGTTGGCTTAGTTTTCTCTTTCATCTAGATTTTTGACATCATCTTGGCAGATATCAATGACTGTATGAATAAACAATAACAGAAACAACAATAGTGATAAAATAGCTTACTCATATTGAGCACTTTCTGTGTGTCAGGTTCTTTTCTAAGCACTTTACATATCTTAACTAATTTAATCTTAATAGCATCCATATAGAATAGATACTGTTATTATTACCATTTTACAAATGAAACTAAAATAGGCCACGTGACTTCTCCAAGACCATTGGCACTAGTAAGAAACCACTACGCTGAGCTTCCTTTGTAACTACCCTTAACCTTAAAATTCTTGAATTCAACTCAAGCAAACATTGGCTTCATTGTGTTTCAGTTGTTTATCCTTTAACTTGTCATCACTTTAAGGTCTCAAATTCACCTTTAGTTCTTTTTTTTTTTGAGATGGAGTTTCGTTCTTGTTACCCAGGCTGGAGTGCAATGGCGCGATCTCGGCTCACTGCAACCTCCACCTCCTGGGTTCAAGCAATTCTCCTGCCTCAGCCACCCAAGTAGCTGGGACTACAGGCGCACGCCACCATGCCCAGCTAATTTTTGTATTTTTTTTTTAGTAGAGACGGGATTTCACCATGTTGACCAGGATGGTCTCGATCTCTTGACCTTGTGATCCACCCACCTCGGCCTCCCAAAGTGCTGGGATTATAGGCATTAGCCACTGCGCCTGGCCTAGTTCTTAAACTGTGATAATTTATAGCTTTCACTTTCATGATCACTGTATGCCTCTTCTCCTTTAAGTCTCCTAATCCATCAGCCTCTTCTAGATTTTACTTTTCCTTCCTTTTATACTATGACCTCTGGGTTGCGTTGCTTGCAGGTTTTATTCTTATTATTCTTCAGGACTCACTATGTAGAAGCCAGCCTCACATCATCCTTACCATCTAGACCTGCCATTCTTACTCTGTGTCATGGGGAAACCTACATAGTGCTGGGGATTAGTGCCACAGTTAATGTGTTATCTGAGGTCACCCTTAAATCTGTCTTTGTTCTCTGCGGGATCAGTTCTGCTTAGTTCTCTCCCCATTTCTCCACAGTTGCTATTATAATATCTGGACCCTTTGACTCAAACATCTCACTGCCCCATGCTTGGCAGAATATCTTACCTGCCACCTTATAGGAAAAAAGGGCATGAACTCTCTGAGCTTTCCCTTCTTCTACTTACCGACTTCTCTGCCTTCCTTGCATTCTTTCTTCCAGTGTGAGAAAGAGGATACGCTCTGGGCCTGTGTTAGGGATGGCACTGCTCTAATCTCTAGGGACTTGCCATATCGGTTACTCTTCTTTTCCCTGCAGTGCTTCCCCACTGTTCTTTTTTTTGTTTTGTTTTGTTTTTATTGAGATGGAATTTCGCTCTTGTTGCCCAGGCTGGAGTGCAATGGCGCGATCTCAGCTCAGCGCGATCTCGGCTCATGGCCTCCTCTGCCTCCTGGTTTCAAGCGATTCTCCTGCCTCAGCCTCCTGAGTGGCTGGGATTACAGGCATATGCCATCACACCTGGTTAATTTTTTGTATTTTTAGTAGAGATGGAGTTTTTCCATGTTGGTCAGGCTGTTCTTGAACTCCTAGCCTCAGGTGATCTGTCCGCCTTGGCCTCCCAAAGTGCTGGGATTACAGGTGTGAGCCACTGCGCTGACCTTTTTTTTTTTGAGATAGTCTTGCTCTGTCACCAGACTGGAGGGCAGTGGCCTGATCTCGGCTCATCGCAGCCTCCGCCTCCTGGATTTAAGCAATTCTCCTGCCTCAGCCTCCTGAGTAGCTGGGATTACAAATATGTGCAACCACACCTGGCTAATTTTTGTATTTTTTAGTAGAGATATGGTTTCACTATATTGGCCAGGCTGGTCTTGAACTCCTGACCTCAGGTGATCCACCCACCTTGGCTTTCTGAAGTTCTGAGATTACAGACGTGAGCCATTGTGCCCAGCCTTGCCTACTGTTCTTGAACATACCAGGCACAGTTCTACCACAGGTCCCTTGCTCTTACTCTTTTTCTTTTCTTTTGAGACAGAGTCTTGCTGTGTCTCACAGGCTGGAGTGCAGAGGCGCAATCTTGGCTCACTGCAATCTCTGCCTCCTAGGTTCAAGCAATTCTACTGCCTCAGCCTTCTGAGCAGGTGGGATTACAGGTGCCTGCCACCACGCCAAGCTAATTTTTATATTTTTAGTAGAGACAGGGTTTCACCATGTTGACCAGGCTGGTCTTGAATTCTTGACCTCAGGTGATCCATCTGCCTCAGCCTCCCAGAGTGCTGAGATTATTGGTGTGAGCCATGGTACCTGGCCACTCTTACTCTTTCTTCTGCCTGGAATACTATTCCCTGAAATCTGCTTGGCTAACTGCTTCACCTCTTTCAAGTCTTTCCTTAAGTCTCAGCACATCAGCAGGCCCACCCTGACCTCATTTACATACCTGTACAGCACTCCTTCCCACCATACTCTTGATCCCCCTGACTTTGCTGTACTCCTCCCACCCTATCATGCTGATTACATTCTCTGTTCTCTACAGCTGATTTATTATTTTTATTGTCCTCCCTCTCTCTACTAGAATATAAGTTCCTCCACGGCAAGGAGGTTTATCTTTTTTGTTCACTGACTTTTCCCGCCAGGAACTACCTGTTTCATTGTAGGCACCCAGTAAATAAAGTGTAAATAAAGCCCAAGCTTGAACTTCCCAGCCACCCGAAACATGAGCCAAAGGAGCCTTTTTTTTTGAGACGGAGTTTTGCTCTTGTTACCCAGGCTGGAGTGCAATGGCACGATCTCGGCTCACTGCAACCTCCGTCTCCTGGGTTCAAGCAATTCTCTTGCCTCAGCCTCCCGAGTAGCTGGGACTAGAGGCACGCACCACCATGCCCTGCTAATTTTTTGTATTTTTAGTAGAGACGGGGTTTCACCTTGTTGACCAGGATGGTCTCAATCTCTTGACCTCATGATCCATCCACCTCAGCCTCCCAAAGTGCTGGGATTTCAGGCTTGAGCCACTGCGCCCGGCAAATTGTGCAATTTTCATTCTGGTAAACGAAAGCCTAATAGTTTGTCAAGAGAAACTTATTTTCCCTAGTATTAAATTCTAAAGATGTTCTAAGAGAAAGTTGGTTTAAACATCCCGATACAAAGAGATACACACTAGGACTGGGCACAGTGGCTCACATCTGTAATCCCAGCAGTTTAGAAGGCTGAGGCGAGAGGATTGTTTGCGCCCAATAGTTTGAGATCAGCCTTGGCAGTGAAGCAAGACCTCCTCTCTGTTAAAAATAAAATTAGTTAGGTGTGGTGGCATGTGCCTGTAGTTCCAGCAACTCCAGAGGCTGAGCCAGGAGGATTGCTTGAGCCTGGAAGATTGAGGCTGCAGCGAACTGTGATTGTTTCACTGTACTTCAGCCTGGGCAACAGAGTGAGACTGTCTCAATAGATAGATAGATTAGATAGATAGATAGATAGATAGATAGATAGATAGATGGATGGGTACTAAATGTTTTCAACAGATTGTTTAAGTTAAAGGAAGAAATGTTCTTCAGATACCTTTAAAAAATAAAAAAAAACAAATAAACAGGGTAGTGATGCATGAGTGTAGCCCAGCTACTCCTGAGGCTGAGGTGAAAGGATTGCTTGAGCCAAGGTGTTTGAGGCTGCCATGAGCTTCCATCACACCACTGCACTCCATCCTGGGGGGTGAAAAAGTGAGAACCCTTTTTTTCTTTTTGAGATGGAGTTTCACTCTTGTCACCCAAGCTGTAGCACAGTGGCGCCATCTTGGCTCATTGTAACCTCCGCCTCCCAGGTTCAAGTGATTCTCCTGCCTCAGCCTTCTGAGTAGCTGGGATTACAGGCGCCTGCCACCAAGCCCAGCTAAATTTTGTATTTTTAGTAGAGATGGGGTTATACCATGTTGGCCAGGAGGTCTAGGACTCCTGACCTCAGGTGATCCACCCACCTCGGCCTCCCAAAGTGCTGGGATTACAGGCGGGAGCCACTGCGCCCGGCCTGCTTTTCTAATACATGATTCATTTTGAACTTCCACAGTATGGCCCACGGTTAACTTTTATCCATAGAGTCAAAAATCAAGAATAGAGACTACGTGCACATGTGCACGCACACACACACACACCCCAATTCTTAAGTTTTTGGGGGCCGTTTTATCAGCACCCATTGTCAGCAGCACAATGTTTGGTCCTAAAATCTGCTTGGTCTTCATGAAAAGTATTGCACTGAGAGATGCAAAAATGTGATATAAGAAGCACTTTTTCATAGAATCTCAAAAGGTGATCTCTAGCTACAAACATTTATTTTGCAGTATCCATTCGTTCTTTAAAATTTATGCTTTAAAATGTAATTCAGGGGAAAAGATTATCTTTTGAATAGCTACTTGTTATAAATTTTGTATAACAAACTGTGCTAATATTGAATTTATGTAGACAGAGTCTCGCTCTGTTGCCCAGGTCGGAGTGCAGTGACGCAATCTTGGCTTACTGCAACCTCTGCCTCCCGGGTTCAAGCCATTCTAATACCTCAGCCTTCCAAGTAACTGGGACTACAGACGGGTGCCACCACGCCTGGCTAATTCTAATATGGAATTTAAAAGACCAGATTTCTGTTTAATTCTAAAAAAAAGTACTGAATAAAAATATCAGTATATGAGAGGTAAGTGAACTGCTGACTGCAACATAGGGGCAGAATGAAATAAATGGAAAAGTGAGGAATCAGTAGAGCAGTGTTAGGGAGCAGAGCAAAAAGAGGGTATGCCTTTTTATTAAGGAATGAATTCATGCTTCTTGCTCCATGGTCTCATTTGACCTTGTCCTTGAAAGACGTGGACTTGGAATAGGTTGAGAAGGGAGACTGGGCTTCTAGGAATCCATGTGTATAGTATAGGAAGGTAGTGGCTAGTGGAGAAGAAGGCTTAGAGTTGGGCAAGGAAAGCTGAGAGTGGGGAAGTAGGTTGGATTGTGGAGGCCCTTGAACTTTTAGGTTATGCTCTGAGGCTGTGGCAGCCAAGTGAAGGGTTTTGTTGTTGTTGTTGTTTTTATTTGACCAAGTCTCCCTCTGTTGCCAGGCTGGAATGCAGTGGCATGATTTTGGCTCACTGCAACCTCTGCCTCCTGGGTTTGAGCAATTCTCCGCCTCAGCCTCTCTTGAGTAGTTGGGATTATAGGCGCCCGCCGCAATGCCTGGATAATTTTCGTATTTTTAGTAGAGATGAGGTTTCACCGTCTTGGCCAGGCTGGTCTTGAACTCCTGAGCTCGTGATCTACCCATCTTGGCCTCCCAAAGTGCTGGGATTACAGGCCTGAGCCACTGTGCCCCGCCATTTAAGTGAAGGTTTTTTAAGGAGAAGAAATGACATGAACTGATCATTTTTTAAGGAATATATTCCTGACTGTTTTCTATAGAAAAGGGATGTTAGAAACACAAACCAACCAAAAAACTAGTATTATTTCATTCTTGTTTCTCACTTTGCTAAAAGATCAGTTTGAGTCTTTTCCTTAGAATACCAAAGTGCCTTTGAGGGCAAGTGGGAATTCCACAAGGTCAAAATTAAGCAATTGGACAAAAATTGAGAAAAATTCAAATGAATTAGACCTAAATGTATTATTGTCTCTTTAATATTAGCCAATGCTTCTGGAATTTTTGCTCCATTCCGCTTTCCTAATGCTTCTAATTGTATGTCATAAGGAAAACTGGTCAGAGGAACAGTTTAGAACTCAGGCTGTGTAAGTGATTTAGAGTATGTATGGTTACCCTTCCTGCCTGCCTTTCTGCTCTGGCTTTCAAAACTTGGAAGATGTATTTTTTTGTTAATTATTAAGAAGTGTTGTTTTCCTTTAACTTCTTAAAAATATGGCTGAGGCAGGAGAATTGCTTGAACCCAGGAGGCAGAGGTTGCGGTGAGCCGAGATCACGCCATTGCACTCCAGCCTGGGTAACAAGAGCGAAATTCTGTCTCAAAAAAAAAAAAATACTCTGTAGGCCAGGCGCAGTGGCTCACGCCTATAATATGACACTTTGGGGAGCTGAGGCAGATCACAAGGTCAGGAGATCGAGACCATCTTGGCTAACACGGTGAAACCCCATCTCTACTAAAAATACAAAAAATTAGCTGGGAGTGGTGGCATGCACCTGTAATCACAGCTGCTCAGGAGGCTTAAGCAGGAGAATTGCTTGAACCCAGGAGGCGATGGTTGCAGTGAGCCGAGATTGCACCACTGCACTCCAGCTTGAGTGCCAGAGCAAGACTCGGTGTCAAAAAAAACAAAAAAACAAAAAAAAAACTTCGTAAAATTATTGTTTCTTGCTGGATTTTAAACTTGATTTCAGACTTACATAAGTAATTCTTTAAAGGAGCAGAGAGTTTTGAAGCTGTAAGTCTTTGATGGGTGTCTGTTATAAAAGAGATACTGTTTATAGTAGTAGAGAAGTAAGAGAATAACTTTCTGTAGTTGACGTGACTGTAGCTTCCAATGACTGGATAAAATTTTCACTAAATTGTGAAGATGGTTGCAAGTTTTACCATGGGACAGTTAAATCAGAAAAAATATTTAGGTTTGGTTGTTTTGGGGAAGTAATTAAAAAATATATATATATATGGATAGATAGATAGATAGATATCTCTCTATATATGTATTTTTTAATTACTTTCCCAAACACACACGCACACATATATATACATATATATGTAGATATCTAGATATCTATATATAGAGAGATAAGTGAGATATCTATATCGATCAATATAGATGTATCTATAGAGATATCGACCCATATCTCACTTTTAAAGAGGATAGATATTATTAGGACACCACCATGTCCAGCTAATTTTTGTATTTTTTTGTAGAGATAGGGTTTCGCATATTGCCTGGGCTGGTCTTGAGCTCCTGGGTTCAAGCCGTCTGCCTGCCTTGACCTCCCAAAGTGCCAGAATTATTAGCACGTGTGAGCCAGAGTGTAGTGTGGTCATGGTTTTTTTTTTTTTTTTTTTTTTTGAGACGGAGTTTTTTTCTGTTGCCCAGGCTGAAGTGCAGTGGGGTGATCTTGGCTCACTACGACCTCTGCCTCCTGCAATCAGGTGATTCTCCTGCCTCAGCCTCCCGAGTAGCTGGTATTACAGACCTGTGCCACCACGCCCGGCTAATTTTTTGTACTTTTAGTAGAGACAGGGTTTCACTGTGTTAGCCAGGATGGTCTCAATCTCCTGACCTCGTGATCTGCCCGCCTCGGCCTCCCAAAGTGCTGGGATTACAGGCGTGAGTCACTGCACCCAGCCTGTTTTGTGTGTGTGTGTGTTTTTTTTAAGAGATGGTCTTGGTTCTGTTGTCCAAGCTGGAGTACAGTGATGGAATCATAGCTAATTGCAGCCTTGGACTCCTGGGCTCAAGTGATCCTTCCACCTCAGCCTCTTGAGTACTTGGGATTGCAGGTACATGCCACCACACCCAGCTAATTTAAACAAAATTTTTTTTGGTAGAGACAATGTCTTAATATGTTGCCCAGGCTGGTCTTGAACTTCTGGCCTTAAGTGATTCTTTCACCTCAGCCTCCCAAAGTGTTGGGATTATAGGCATGAGGCGCCATGCCTGGCCTCAATTTATGTTATTTATTTAATGCTATTTAAATGTTAGTCTGTTGACATACAGTAAATAGGAATTCAACCCAAAAAATTAACTATTGTATTCAAGACCCATCCTGTGTTGTAGGGCAGCTGTCCCCATCCTTTTTGGCCCCTGGGATTGGTTTTGTGGAATACAGTTTTTCTGCAGATGGGGCTTGGGAGATGGTCTCAGGATCAGACTCCACCTCAGATCATCAGGCATTAGTTAGGTTCTCATAAGGAGCATGCAACCTAGATCCCTCACATGCACAGTTCACTGTAAGGTTTGCACTTCTCTAAGAGTCTGATGCCGCCACTGATCTCACAGGAGAAGGAGCTCAGGCAGTAATGCTCACTTGCTCACTGCTCACCTCACCTGCTGTGTGGCTCAGTTTTTAACAGGCCACAGATCTGTACCATTCTGTGGCCCAGGAGTTGGGGACCCCTCTTGCAGGGGATTAGAAACTTGACGAAGGCCTGGTGTTTTCGGATGTACGTGTAGTCCCAGCCACTCAAGGCTGAGGCTGCAGTGATCTGAGATGGTTCCACTGCACTCTAGTCTGGGTAGACAGGGTGAGTGAGGCCTTGTCTCAAACAAACAAAAAATTAGCCGGGCATGTGGTGCATGCCTGTAGCTCCAGCTATTCGGGAAACTGAGGCAGGAGAATTGCTTGAGCCTGGGAGTTTGAGGCTGCAGTGAGCCAAGATTCCCTTGACAGAGCAAGACTCTGAAAAAATAACAAAAAAAGTAATTTATTCTGCCTTGGGGGAGGTCAATGATTTGAAGAGTGTTAAATGGAAAAGCAATTGTATTTGGTTTGGGGGATGGGGAGAATCCATGAAGACTTTAGACAGGTAGCAAGTGAGAAGGTCCTGGAAGAATAAATTGGAATTTGGAAAGAACAAGACGAAGGACATAGCGAGGGAAGGGAACACTGGAGCAAAAACACAGGGGCAGAAAAACTTGGCATGCATTCTGGAAGCCCTCTGGTGGGTGGTTGTAAAAGAATGTGGCTGGAAGGCAGTGTTCATGTGAACTTGTACAAAAATAGGTGGTTTACGTTGCAGAACACTTTGAATGCCATTGTGGGGAGTTCAGTCATTGCTTGATAGACAGAAGGGGAACTCTGAGGATTTTGAAGTGGACAATGATAAAAATAGATCTGAACTTTAGGAAGGTGAATCTTGGCAATATTGTGTGGTACAGATAGGGCACATGAAAAGAGATAATTCGACTAGTTGGATAACTGTGGTAAAGATAATAAAAAAATATTTTTTAAAAAGAAAATGGGGAGGGCTGGGCGCGGTGACTCGCGCCTGCAATCCCAGCACTTTGGGAGGCCGAGGTGGGTGGATCATGAGTTCAAGAGATCGAGAGCACCCTGGTCAACATGGTGAAACCTTGTCTCTACTAAAAATACAAAAAATTAGCTGGGCATGGTGGCGCGTGCTTGTAGTCCCAGCTACTCAGGAGGCTGAGGCAGGAGAATTGCCTGAACCCAGGAGGCGGAGGTTGCAGTGAGCCAAGATCGCGCCATTGCACTCCAGCCTGGGTAACAAGAGCGAAACTCCGTCTCAAAAAAATAAATAAATAAATAAATAAATAATAAAAAGAAAATGGGGATATTGTATAGTATGGATAGGGTGAGAGGAAGAGAGAGAAAGCTGGTTAAGAAAACCTTGGATGATAAGTATTGAAAGCTTAAAAGGTAATTGTGGTGGTAGAAATGGAGAGATTTTATAGATTTCAGACCTGTAATTTAGTAACTGATTAGATGGATAGACAAAGCAAGCTGTTAGCCTGTGTGGGAACCACAGAATGGTGAGAATATTAAAAAGAAATAGAAAGGAAGTGAGAGGGCTGGTGTTTGGGGGAGAAATGTTTTGGCTTTAGTTGTATGAGATCGAATGAAATGCTGGAAGGATATAGCTAGGTAGAGGAGTCAAGTAGTCTATAGAAAAATGTATGTGTGGGGACATGAGGTATTAGAGATGTTAATGTTTTGGTTCATAGTTAAAAATACATAGTACTTTATATCTAAAGCCCACCAAGGAGGTTTCACCCTTTCTTGTCTTGTTTATAGCATTGAACACTTTGGTACGTCCTAGGTAGAACACAAAAGAAAGTTTTGTTTTTTAAAATTTTAATATCTACAGTACTCAACAACTATCAACATTTTGGCAATCTTGTTCTGTCATCCCCTAACAAATTCCTTAATATCATCTAATACCCAGCCTATCTTCAGACTACCCTGATTATCTAAAAAATTTATTTTTAGGCCAGGCATGGTGATTCCCTCCTGTAATGCCAACACTCGGAGGCTGAGTGGCAGATTGCAGGAGTGCAGGAGTTCAAGACCAGCCTGGGCAACATAGTGAAATCCTGCCCCTACTAAAAATATAAAAATACAAAAAATTAGCCAGGCAGGTGTGGTGGTGTGTGCCTGTAATCCCAGCTACTGGTGGAGGTGGGCGAATCACCTGAACCCAGAAGGTTGGGCTGCAGTAAGCTGAGATCACACCAGTGTGCTCCCCAGCCTGGGCAACCAGAGTGAGAACCTGTCTCTAAAAAAAAAAAGTATTTTACACTTTTTCTTGATTGAAAACTCATTATACTTGCTTGATAAATAATGCAAGTCTTTTTTATAACACTCTCTCCCCAATTATGCTATTTGAAGAAACTGGCTAATTTGTTTTGTAGATTGTTTCATATTCTACATTTGCCTTATTACCTCTTTGATGTCTTCGATGTGTCATCTGAGTTGCTTCTTTCCTTCCTTTATGTCTTCTAAACTGGTAGTCACATCTGAACCTTGGTTTTATTCAGTGCTTGGCTTTTAAAAACATTTTTATTTTAAGGGGAGTGGGGCAAGAATACTTACTAAGCTGTATATTTCTTTTGTTTGAGACGACCCTGGCCAACGTGGTGAAACCCCATCTCTACTAAAAACACAAAAATTAGCCAGGTGTGGCGTTGTACGCCTGTAATCCCAGCTACTTGAGAGGCTGAGGCAGGAGAATTGCTTGAACCTTGGAGATTGAGGCTTCAATGAGCCGAGATCGTGCCACTGCACTCCAACCTGGGTGATGAGCGGAACTCTGTCTCAAAAAAAAAAAGGGTTGGGAAAAAGTAACATTCTAATTCTTTCATTTCTTCTACATTTATTAGCTAGAATTTTTCGTGAAGGACTTAACCCTCATCCAGGCGTGGTGATTTACACCTGTAATCCTAGGACTTTGAGGAGCAGAGGCAGGTGGATCACCTGAGGTCAGGAGTTTGAGACCAGTCTGGCCAACATGGTGAAACCCCATCTCTACTAAAAATATAGAAATTAGCTGGGCGTGGTGGTGGGCGCCTGTAACCTCAGCTACTTGGGAAGCTGAGGCAGGAGAGTCACTTGAACCCAGGAGGTGGAGATTGCATCGAGCCAAGATCACGCCACTGCACTCCAGCCTGGGTGACAGAGCAAGACTTTGTCTCAAAAAAAAAAAAAAAAAAAAAAAAACTTATTCTCATTGACTATTTGGTTATACTAGAATATTTTATACAGGCTATACAGACTAGATGTATACTTAATTCTGTTTTATTTGCTGTTTTCAGAATAATGATTTTTTTCTCTCTATAACCAATCATCTATTAATGAAGTTTTAAAAAAAAAAGTATCATAAACTTGTGAATTTATAGATTAGATTTTTAAAAATCAATTTGCAGTTTTTTTTGTTTTTGTTTTTTAACATATTAGGAACAAGAGAACATTCTTGTAATTGAAAGTGACATTGAAAAAGTCATGCTTTGGAGGGGTGATCTTGCCATGGGGTTAAGCAGTGGTTCTTAGCTGGATGTTTGTAACTTAATCTTTGAAAATTAAATCACACCAACAAATCCACAACTGGGGCCTGTCTGAAAACTGTTGAATACCAGACTAGGGGAGTCTAGACTCTTTTGTTTTTCAAAAGACCCTCCTGTCATTCTATTTTGTACAACCTTGTTTAAGAACTATTGGATCAAAGACTAAAAGCTCAAAGAACATTCCAGCTACTGCAAATAACCTAGGTAATAGTAAGAACATGGATTAAGGTAATGTCAGTTGGAATGAGAGGAAGGGAGGGATAGAATAAAGCAATTTCATATCTTAAAATTTCTGTATGGTATTTTATGAATAATGTTGGTAATAATACAAGGTTTCAAAGAGTAGGGACAAAGATGACTCCAGGATTTATGGTATTGGGGCCTGGGAGAATGCTATTGATAGACAAGGGAAGATTGGCAGAGATTCCTAGTTTAGGGGAGAAGATAATGGGTTTTCGGACATGAGGAGAGTTGAGATGATGGCTGTATTTCAAAGGGAATTCTGGGAGGTTGCAGTGTGTTTTATGTCTTGCTCTTCCTGAATGCTTCATTCACTCTCTTGGCTTATTACTAAACTAATGGATATAAGTCATGCTACATTGCTTGGGAAGGTTAATAATGCTAAGGTTTCATTTGATACATGTGATCACAAAAATATTTGATATTTAAAGAACGATCAGTTTATTTTATTTATTTTTATTTTTTGAGACAGAGTCTCACTCTGTTGCCAGGGGCCAGGTTGGATTTCCCCTCACTGCAACCTCCGCCTCCTGGGTTCAAGCAATTCTCCTGCCTCAGCCTCCCTGGTAGCTGGGACTACAGGCCCGTACCACCATGCCCAGCTAATTTTTGTATTTTAGTGGAGATGGAGTTTCACTATGTTGGCCAGGATGGTCTTGATCTCTTGACCTCGTGATCCACCTGCCTCGGCCTCCCAAAGTCCCGGAATTACAGGCGTGAGCCACCGTACCCGGTGAACGATCAGTTTAATGTAAAATGGTAAACAGACTAGAAAGAACATTGTAGGAAATAGAAAAAGATTAATATTAAAAATGTAAATATTTGAAACAAAAACAAAAAAGTCAGTAAACTAGGCAAAGGATTTCAACAGATCATTCTCACAACTGGGAAATACATTTCATTAATTCATTTCTTCAACATTTACTGAGCTCTTACATCAGGTATTGTTTGTTCTAAATGCTAGCAAACAAGACATGAGATCTCTGAGCTTTCTGGTAGTAGAGTGAGAGACAGACAGTGTGAGAGTTGGGCAATGGGCATGCTCCAAAAACCAAGAATTTCAAATAGCAGTGATGCTGTTAAGAAAATAAGGGGCCAGAAGTGGTGGCTCACACCTGTAATCCCAGCACTTTTGGAGGCTGAGGCAGGCATTTGAGAACAGACCAGGCAACATAACAAGATCTTGTCTCTACAAATAAAATGAAGTATTTAGTTGGGTGTGTTGGTGTGTGCTTGTAGTCACAGCTATTTGGGAGGCTGAGGTGGGAGGATTGCTTGATCCTAGGAGTTCAAGATTGCAGTGAGCCATGATTGTGCCACTGTACTCCAGCCTGGACAGTAGGGCATTGAGGTGGAGAGTGGCTTTGGTTTTTATTTTGTTTTTTCTTTTCTTGGGAACACATTGATTACAGTGTTGTGTAGTTGGAGGTTAGCATTCCTAATTATCTGGAAAAAATATTGGTCAGATTTAAGTTCTGTTGTGGGTTCCTGATAATTGTATTTGTAAATACTTTTCTTTTTTAGATATTTCTTTTGTTTGGTTATTCTTGAAAAAGTTTTTTTATTGCATAGAGTTTCTCCTGACAAGAAAAATTGGTTGTTTCTTGTTTTTTTTTTTTTTTGAGACAGAGTCTCACTCTATCACCAAGGCTGGATTGCAGTGGCATGACCTCAGCTCACTACAAACTCTGCCTTCTGGGTTCAAATGATTCTCCACCTCAGCCTCCCGAGTAGCTGATATTATGGGCAAGGTGGCACATGCCAGTAGTCCCAGCTACTCGGGAGGCTGAGGTAGGAGAATCACCTGGCGCTACTGCACTCCAGCCTCAGTGACAGAGTGAGACTCTGTCTCAAAAAAAAAAAAAAGTTACTTATTTGGATTCTTGTTACACAGTAGTGTTGACTTTGTTCTATGGGGAGGGAAACTATTCCTCTAAAAAATGTTCACATTTTTCCTATTATTTCATTCAGTAGTGGAATGTAATGGATTTGACTCTGCCATGAGTCAGTGACATATCTGAGGGATCTTTGAAGTTAAAGGAAATCACTAAATAGTTAAAGGAATTGACTAGAAAGTTTCTTTGTCTTTTGCTATATAATTACACAATATATACATCATGTAACCAAATGTTTGAAACTATAAATCGTGTATAGAGAGTTCAGTGCACTTTTTTTTTAGATAGCATCTTGCTCTGTTGACCAGGTGGAGTGCAGTGGTGGTATCTCTGCTCATTGCAGCCTCCGCTTTTCAGGTTTAAGCAATTCTCCTGCCTCAGCCTCCTGAGTAGCTGGGATCACAGGCTTGCACCACCATGCCTGGCTAATTTTTGTTTGTATTTTTAGTAGAGATGAGGTTTTACCATCTTGGCCAGGCTGGTGAACTCCTGACCTCAAGAGTCTCGAACTCCTGACCTCAAGTGATCTACCCAGCTCGGCTTTCCAAAGTGCTGGGATTATAGGCATGAGCCACTGTGCCTGGCCCAATGCAATTCTTTAAAGAAAAGTGGTAAGTGGTTTACAGATGGAAAGTTACCTGTTTAAGGAACTTCTTTAGCAAATAAGCATTTTGTGTTTTTCATATATTTTTGAAGATCTATCCAGAAACGCGCACGCGCGCACACACACACACACACAGAGAGAGAGAGAGAGAGAGAGAGAGAGAGAGAGAGAGCGACCTGTTACTTTGTAGTTATGTTTTTATTAATAAGTAGGGACTTTTTAGGTATAAGAAAGAGATAGTAGAAAAGGAAAACAACTTTTAGTCTTTAATTTTCTATTTAATAATCTACTGTTAGCAACATAAGATTTGTAGGTGGGGCTAGGCACAGTGGTGTGTGCCTGTAGTCTGAGCTACTTGGGAGACTGAGGCAGGGGGATCACTTGAACCCAGGAGTTCAAGACCAGCCTGGGCAACATAACAGGACACTGTCTCTAAAAAAGATTTGCATGGGAGAAAAGGGAAGAATAAATGGAAACAAAATAGAACTATAAATTGAAACAGAAATAGAACTAAGATAGAGTTCTTATACTTAAATTAGCACATGCTTGCTATAATTCTGACTACCTTGTATGGAATTTTTTTCTTTTTAAAGTAAACTTGGATATAACTTCAAAAGAAGATTTGATTCTTTATTTCTGGACTGCATACATATAACAAGGCCATTAAAATGTCCGGAGCCTCAGTGAAGGTGGCTGTCCGGGTAAGGCCCTTCAATTCTCGAGAGACCAGCAAGGAATCCAAATGCATCATTCAGATGCAAGGCAACTCGACCAGTGAGTACATATTGTTTTCTCTCAGCTGTGTATCTTATTTTCCTTTCCTCTTTACCCTGTCTTCTTGCTTTGTTCAGAATAGATGAACATTTCTATGTTAACACTTTGAATTTTACTATTCCAAATGATCCATTGAATGTTTTCCCCTCCGTGATATTTATTGTAGGATATTTAAATATGGACTATTTAGTTTACTCTGTACAGTTGAGAAATCCTGAATAACTCAACTAACTTAGCAAGTGTTTATGCTTATTAAGTTGAAATCTTAATAAAGTTGTGAACAGTGCTTTTTGCTAAGTCCTAATGTGAAATATATCTATTGAGGCTGCAAGATTCATTGTTTTTCTTTTCAGATTTTAAATAATACCTGAGTTTGCCAAGATGATCTTAGAACTTCTCAGTATTTTTTTGATTTGAACAATGGATTTAATATATAGTAAACTTATACATTATTATTAAAATTATCAGTAATTACTTCAGAGTTTCTCTATAGAATTGCTTAGATGAAAAATGACTTAGGCTGTTTTCTTTTATACCTCTACTACCAAATTACTTGATATGGACCTATAGGAAAATTATTGATTAGAATAGAGGTAGGCTCTGCTGTCTTTAAATCTGTAATTTTGTGATACAACAGAATCATCACCCTTTCAGGCACAAGTTACTGCTGAAGTACACATTCTAATCTCATTAGCTTGTGCTCCATTTGCCAATATTCTGTGTAGAGGAGTCTACTGGTGGAAATGTTTGTTCCACAAAAATCTAGCTAGATATTGCAGCCCACATTTCAGGTAGTTCACATACAACTTTGAACATTCCATTGCTTATATGCTTCTCTGAACTTGACAGGGCTTGCAACAATCTTTTTTTTTTTTTTTTTCAGGGTTAATTTACTTTATTTTTGTTGTATAAAAACCCTATGTTGTAGCCACAGCTGGAGCCTGGGTCCTCTGCACAGAGACTTTGGTGTGGGTCTTGACAAGATGGTCAGTGATTTCCTGATAGGGAGACTTGGTGAATACAGTCTCCTTCCAGAGGTTGGGGATCAGGTAGCTGTAGATCTTAGAGATGGCATCAAAGGTGGCCTTGGCGAAGTTGCCCAAGATGGCAGTGCAGCCCCTGGCTGAGGTGTACCAGTCATCTATACCAGCCATCATGAGCAGCTTCTTGAGCACAGGTGCTGAGATGATGCCAGTGCCCCTGGGTGTGGGGATGAGGTGCACCAGCACAGAGGCACACTAGCACAGAGCTGCAGCGGCCTGTCACCTTGCAAGGGATGGTGTGGGGCTACATGGTCCCCCAGTAGCCTCTGTGCATGGGGACCATGGAGAGCTTGGCCAGGATGATGGCCCCGTGATGGCAGTGGCCACCTCCTTGGAGCATTTAACATTCAGACCGACATGGCCATTGTAGTCCCCAGTGGCAACAAATGCCTTGAACCTGGCATGCTGGCTGGCACAGGTCTGCTTCTGCCCTGGCATAATCTTCAAAACCTCATCCTTGAGAGAGGCCCCAGGAAAAAGTCAGTGATCTCAGATTCCTTGATGGGCAGGGAGAAGAGGTATATCTCCAGGGACTTGATCTTCATGTCCTTGATTTGGCCCAGCTTGGTGACAGGCATCTATTCCTTATCCTCGGCCTTGCCTCTGCAAGCTCTGTGGCCCTGGCTCTGTCTGTGGCCACAACTCTAGCTCTGGATGTCACTGCTGAAGCATCCTCGGAAGCCACCGCGTTTCGCATCTCAGTGCTGCCCTCTCCCGCAACACTGGTGTCATCCACCATTTGGTGTTTTCTTGGAGAGGTGCAACAATCCTTTCTTTCTTTTTTTCTTTTTTGAGACAAAGTCTCATTCTTTCATCAGGCATGATCTTGGCTCACTGCAACCTCTGCCTCCTGGATTCAAGCAATTCTCCTGCCTCAGCCTCCTGAGTAGCTGGGATTACAGGCAGGCACCACCATGCCCAGCTAATTTTCATATTTTTAGTAGAGATGGGGTTTCACCATGTTGGCCAGAATGGTCACTATCTCCTGACCTTGTGATCTGCTCACCTTGGCCTCCCAAAGTGCTGGGATTACAGGCATGAGCCACCATGCTTGGCTGCAACAATCTTTCTGTTTTTTAAAAAAAAACATCTGAAGGCTGAGTGTGGTGGCTCATGCCAGTAATCCCTGCACTTTGGGAGGCCAGGGCAGGAGGATCACTTGAGTCCAGGAGTTGAGGCTGCCGTGAGTTGTGTTCATGTCACTGCACTCCAGCCAGGACAACAGAGCCAAGACCCTGTCTCAAAAAAAAGGTTGTTTTTTTTTTTTTTTGAGATTTCATATATATAAAAAAAAAAAAACCTAAAAGTAGGTTAAACAGCTGTACCATTGTATTTCACTCTTCTATGTCAATAGTGCCAACAGTTCTGTGAATTATGTCCTATGAAAAATTGTCAAAGAAAAAGAGATGGAAAAGTCAATGTTGAATTGTATACTTCAAGTCAGTGAACTTTATGATATATAAATTGTATCTCAGTAAAGTTTTTTTTTCTTTTTTTCCTTTTCTGAGACAGAGTCTCACTCTGTTGCCCAGGCTGGAGTGCGTGGCATGATACTCAGGTCACTGCAACCTCCACCTCCCAGATTCGAGTGATTCTCCTGCCTCAGCCTCACAAGTAGCTGGGGTTGCAGGTCCCCACCACCACACCTGGCTAATTTTTGTATTTTTAGTAGAGACGGGGTTTTATTATGTTAGCCAGGCTGGTCTCAAACTCCTGACCTCAGGTCTTGGGCTCCTAAAGTGCTGGGATTACAGGCATGAGTGACTGTACCCAGCAAAAGCTGGTTTTAAGAAGTCGTTATTGGGCTGGGCGCGGTGGCTCACGCCTGTAATCCCAGCACTTTGGGAGGCCGAGGCGGGTGGATCACGAGGTCAAGAGATTGAGACCATCCGGGTCAACATGGTGAAACCACATCTCTACTAAAAATACAAAACATTAGCTGGGCACGGTGGTGCGTGCCTATAATCCCAGCTACTCAGGAGGCTGAGGCAGGAGAATTGCTTGAATCCAGGAGGCAGAGGTTGCAGTGAGCCAAGATCATGCCATTGTACTCCAGCCTGGGTAACAAGAGCGAAACTCTGTCTCAAAAAAAAAAAAAAAGAAGTCATTATTGATCATTTGCTCATTAAAGTTTGAGTTGGACTCATAATTGAACTAGACAGCATATTAGATAAATGTTTTTGTTCTTAAATGTCATTTTTAAAAAACTATTTCATTTTTCTTCATTTGAATGATTAAGTTTTATATAGTATATAACTAAACCTTATTATTGAGCCTGCCATTTCTCTCTGTGAAAAACGTATTTAATTATCATAACTTAGTTTGGAGGCATTTTGGCTGTTGGTATTGGCTCTGAATATGCTGGTATGTGTCACAAGTTCCTTTGAAAGGTGGACTTTAGGAAATCTTGGATCAAGAGCAAGAACCAATTCCAAAAAATACTATTAAGTAGGTTGGGCGTGGTGGCTCACGCCTGTAGTCTCAGCACTTTGGAAGGCTGAGGTGGGCGGATCACTTGAAGTGTGGAGTTCGAGTTCAGCTTAGGCAACATGGTGAAACCCTGTCTATAGTAAAAAATACAAAAAATAGGCTGGGCATGGTGGTTCATGCCTGTAATCCCAGCACTTTGGGAGGCTGAGGCAGGTGGAGCACCTGAGGTCGGGAGTTTGAGACCAGACTGGCCAACATGGTGAAACCTCATCTCTACTGAAAATACAAAGATTAGCTGGATGTGATAGCAGGCGCCTGTAATTACAACTACTTGGGAAGCTGAGGCAGGAAGATCGCTTGAACCTGGGACCTAGAGGTTACAGGTGAGCTGAGATCCTGCCATTGCACTTCAGCCTGGGCAACAGAGCGAGACTCTGTCTCAAAAAAAAAAAAAAAAAAAAAAATTAGCCAGGTGTTGTGGCCCTTGCCTGTAATCCCAGCTGCTGAGGAGGCTGAGGTAGGAGAATTGCTGGAACCCAGGAGGCAGAGGTTGCAGTGAACTGATACCATGCCACTGTACTGCAGCCTGGAGACAGATTGAGACTGTATCAAAAAAAAAAAAAAGAACTATTAAATACTTCTCTTTGTGATAATGTTTCACATACAGAACATCTTGTTTATCCAGGAGAAACCTCTGTTGTCATGGGGATATATTCTCATTAATGATTGGGGTTCTGTTGCTACTTTCTTTATAGGGTTGGAAATTTTACTAAAAACGTTTAAGTAGAAATTGAGTATTAATTTCTCAAAAATATGAGGCCATATTTTTGCTGGTTCCAGTGGCTCACGCCTGTAGTCCCAGCACTTTGGAAGGCTGAGGCGGGTGGATCACCTGAGGTCAGGAGTTAGAGACCAGCCTGACCAACATGGTGAACCACGCCCCCCCAACACTACTTACAAAAATTAGCCAGGTGTGGTTGCAGGTGCCTGTAATCCCACCTACTTGGGAAGCTGAGGCAGGAGAATGGTTTAACCCAGGAGGTAGAGATTGTAAGTGAGCCATGCACTACAGCCTGGCAACAGAGTGAGACTCCCTCTCAAAAAAAAAAAAAAAAAAGATTTCTAGTTGCACACCTTTTGAGACTAGGGCCATACAGTTTTAGAGTTTGTGGGAATATAAGTTCTGTTCACCCATTTTTGCTTATATACCACAAAAATCTATCCAGAATTATTGAAAATATTGATACATCTTTTGATAAAATATTTAAAAAGAGGCCAGGCTTGGTGGCTCATGCCTGTAATCCAAGCACTTTGAAGGCCAAGGTGGGTGGATCACCTGAGGTCGGGAGTTCAAGACCAGCCTGACCAACGTGGTGAAGCCCCGTCTATTAAAAAAAAAAAAAAAATTAAAAAAAAGATTAAAAAATAAAAATAAAATAAAAGAGAGCTTGCTTTTATTAAAAGTAATTAACAGTTTGGTTAGAATAGGCTTTATTATATTACACTATACTGTAAAAGCCACTCTGTGGATCACACTAAGCACAATGCTGAATGCCTGGTGGCTTCTTCGCCATACTCTGTCCAAAATCTCTCTAGAGAATAGGCTGAGGGCTTTGCTCTGCCTGGACTGTCCTTTAAGTTTGCTGTAATGTTAGGCTGTAGGGATCACACAGTTATACCATGGGACCCTGCCCTTAAGCAATTTTTTTTTTTTGAGACAGTCTCCCTTTGTCATCTAGATTGGAGTGCAGTGCCATGATCTCAGCTCACTGCAACCTCTGTCTCCTGGGTTCAAGTGATTCTCTTGCCTCAGCCTCTCAGGTAGCTGGGATAACAGGCACCTACCTGTCAACATGCCTGGCAAAGTTTTATACTTTTCGTACAGATGGAGTTTCACCATGTTGCCCAGGCTATTCTCCCACTCCTGAGCTCAAGCAATCCGTGGCCTCCCAAAGTGCTGGGATTATAGGCATGAGCTGCCTCGCCCAGCTAAAATAACTTCAGTACAGGATCAAAATGGTAATTGCAATAACAAAGGATTAGTATTTTATTTTTTGAAACAGGATCTCACTCTTATCACCCAGGCTGGAGTGCAGTGGCACCGTGTCGGCTCACTGCAACTTCTGCCTCCTGGGCTCAAGCGATCCTCCCACCTCAGCCTCCTGAGTAGTTGGGACCACAGGTGTGCAGGACTACGCCCGACATGTTTTTGTATTTTTAGTAGAGATGGGGGTCTCACCATGTTGCCCAGGCTGTTCTCCCACTCCTGAGCTCAAGCAATCCTTGGCCCCCCAAAGTGCTGAGATTATAGGTATGAGCCTCTGCACCCTGCCAAAAAAAAAGAAAAAAAAAAAAGACTATTAGCCAGGCATGGTGGCACATGCCTGTAATCCCTGCACTTTGGGAAGCCAAGGTGGTTGGATCACCTGAGGTCAGGAGTTTGAGAGCAGCCTGGCCAACATGATGAAACCCCATCTCTACTAAAAGTACAAAAAATTAGCTGGCTGTGGTGAAATGTTTCTGTAATCCCAGGTACTCAGGAGGCTGAGGCAGGAGAATTGCTTGAACCCAGAAAGTGAAGGTTGTAGTGAGCGGAGATCACACCACTGCACTCCAGCCTGGGCAAAAGAGCAAAACTCCATCTCAAAAAAAAAAAAAGTATAAATGTGACTTTGGTAAAGAGCAAAGATAAGGATTTATTGATGATATGCCATTTAAGCTGGATCTTGAGGAGTGAGTAAGGTATATTTGGGGAAAATTTCAGAATTGTAGTTTATTAGAGCTTATTAGTGGCAGTGTTAGGAGTAGATAATGGCACTCCTTACCCTCAGCTGAGTATAACACATTGTTTCCCTGCATGTACAATATCTGCAGGAGAAATTTGTGACTTTTAAATCAGCGTTAGTCTACTGAAACAAAAATCCTTAGGAGGTTAATTGGTCTTGCAAAAATCGAGGTTAGTTTTCTATCAAAATACTTTGTCATGGCTCAGAATTGCAGTCAGTTTGGTTCCTTTGAAAGGTGTCCGTTCTTGGAAAGCAACTAATCAGATGAGAACTATCATATTTATTGTATGAGAAACTTTTTCCTGTAGAATTTTGGCATTTTCTGTTTTCTACTTCTGTTTTCTGTTTCTGTTTTCAGCCTTCTATGGCAATTTCTTGGTAATTTGACTAATATGTATGCCAAATAATCTTTAAGTGAGAGATTTTTTAAGAGAGGCATTTGTGTGAAAGATGCTATGTTTAGAAAGTGTTATTGGCTTTTTATTTAAACACCATTGGGCTTAGATTGGAAGAGGGCATGCATTTTGAACATAGTCTTGTTGGAAACGAATATGCTGTACACATGTGTTAGCTACATTAAAAAGCCTGCTTTGCTGGCAAGCTGGCTTGGACTGCTGCTCACAAGGATGATAACTGATTGCAGATGGAGTGCACTAGAATGTTTCTGCCATAAACTCTTTTATGAAAAAGTAGAAGAGTATGAATAGTACTTTAGGGAATGTGCTAAATTTGAAAACCGAGAAGTAGCTATTTTATTTAAGCACTTTCTGGTCTTGGAGGAAATATTTTCCATGGCACAAATAAATGTTACTGCCTTGACATTTTGGAGTCCCAAGCGCATACAAATGGCTCTCTTCAATAATATCCCATTACATGCCAAGGTTCTCCCACTTTAGAAGCATTTCTTAATGTCTAATTACTTAGTAAAAAGGGAAATGAGCCAGAGTTAATGATCTAATCGCTCACATTTATGGTTAGGTTATTTGTGTAAATCCGGAGACATTAAACCTGTATAAATGCACTACAAAACAGGAGGTAGATGAAATTGGTTTTCAATTATAATATGAGGGTATACTCCGTCAAGTGACTGAACTGTGATATTTTGCTTTATTTTTACCCATAGATTGTCTCTTGCCCTTTGGTGAATCTCATTCATATATTTATCAACCTTCCTTTGCCAGGATTTTTTTTCCCCCGGTGCCCAATCTTGGTTGGGATAGAAGTAGCCCTGATTTTTTTTTTCTGTTTATTGCTCACATTATATGTACTATAAGGCTTTTTCATTCACACATACATTTCTAAACCAGATGCTACGCAGCACAACTGATACAAACAATGATTTCATGTCCACTATTGAAAATTTGGGCTGGGTGCAGTGGGTCAAGCCTGTAATCCCAGCTGAGACAGGGAGTTCAGGACCAGCCTGGCCAAGATGGTAAAACCCCATCTCTACTAAAAATACGAAAAATACTAGCTGGGCATGGTGGCATGCACCTGTAATCCCAGCTACTTGGGAGGCTGAAGCAGGAGAATCACTTGAACCCAGGCGGCAGAGGTTGAAGTGAGCCCAGATCGCACCACTGCATTCCAGCCTGGGGGACAGAGCAAGATTTCATCTTTAAAAAAAAAAAAAAAAGAAAGAAAATTTAGGGCTGGGTACAGTGACTCAATGCCTAGAATCCCAGCACTTTGGAAGGCTGAGGCAGCAGGATTGCTTGAGTCCAGGAGTTTGAGACCAGTCTGGGCAACATGGTGAAACCCTGTCTCTACAAAAAATACAAAAAAGTTAGCTGGTGCACACCTATAGTCCCAGCTACTAGGGAGGCTGAAGTGGGAGGATCACTTGAGCCCTGGAGGTCAAGGCTGCAATGAGCCATGATTGTGCCACTGTGCTCTAGCCTGGGCAATAGAGTGAGACACTGTTTCATGAAAAAAAGAAAGAAAATTTGGCGTGGAAGAAGGGCAAAATGGAGATTTGGAAAGGAAGAGTTTAGAAAGTAACGCATTTAGGCTTGGCACGGTGGCTCATGCCTGTAATCCCAACACTTTGGGAGGCCAAGGCAGGCAGATCACCTCAGGTCAGGATTTCGAGACCAGCCTGGGCAACACGGTGAAACCACATCTGTACTAAAAATACAAAACTTAACTGGGTGTGGTGGTGGGCATCTGTAATGCTGGCTACTAGGGAGGCTAAGGGAGGAGAATCCCATGAATCTGGGAGGCATAGATTGCAGTGAACTGAGATTATGCCATTGCACTCCATCCTGGGCGAGAAGAGCAAAACTCTCCAAAAAAAAGAAAAAAAAGTGAGTAATGCATTTAGGCCAGGTGTGGTAACTCATGCTGGTAATCTTGGCACTTTGGGAGGCTGAGATGGGCAGATTGCTTGAGCACAGGAGTACAAGACCAGCCTGGGCAACATGGCAAAACCCTGTCTCTACCAAAAACAAAAAAATTAGCTGGGCATGGTGGCACGTGCCTGTGGTTGCAGCTACTTGGGAGGCTGAGGTAGGAAGATTTATTGAGCCTGGGAGGTGAAGGTTGCAGTGCACCAGGCTTGTGTCAATGCACTCCAGCCTGAGTGAGACAGACCCATTAAAAAAAAAAAAAACAGAAGAAAGTAATGCATTTAAATTTGTATAATTTTTCTAGTATAAATTACTATAACCACATGAAAATAAATGTAAATGCATATAAATTATGAATACTGTGAATAATAAGGAAGTGGGAAAGAAAAGTCGTCTCTATTCTTATCTTCTTAACCGCAGTGTACTGCTACGTTTTGATGGATCTTTTTGGTACTTTTTTTCTTTCAGGTTTTTTAAAAATTTTTATCTTTTATGAGAAGGGTCTCACTCTGTCACCCATGCTGGAGTGCAGTGGAGCGATCTTGGCTTTACCCTCCCTGGCTCAAGCAGTGCTCCTACCTCAGCCTCTTCAGTAGCTGGGAACATAGTCATGTGCCACCACAACTGGCTAATTTTTGTATTTTTTGTAGAGAGTGTTTCTGCAAAAAACCATGTTGCCCAAACTCTTGGGCTCAAGTGATCTACTGGTCTTTCAGTTTTGATGAATACTGACAGAAGCAAAATTATTTCTAACATCGCCACTGAGAGAGAACGATCATTATCATCTGGATCTATATTCCTCTGATCTTTTCCTTTTACTTTACACATGTCAAGATTTTTTTTTTTTCTTTTTTTGAGACAGAGTCTCATTCTTTCTCCAGGCTGGAGTACAGTGGCGAGATCTCTGCTCACTGCAGCCTTCACCTCCCAGGTTCAAATGATTCTTCTGCCTCAGCCTCCCAAGGAACTGGGAATACAGGCATGCACCACCACACTCGGCTAATTTTTTGTATTTTTAGTAAAGACAAGGTTTCTCCATGTTGGTTAGGCTGCTCTCGAACTCCCGACCTCAGGTGATCTGCCCGCCTCAGCCTCCCAAAGTACTGGGATTACAGGCATCAGCCACCACGTCTGGCCTGTACATATTAAGGTTTTTATGTAATTGGGTTATACATACTGTTTTTTAGTTTGCTTTTTCTATCTATTTTTTTTTCTGCTGCTGAACAGATTATTTTCTAATATTTTAATGTTGCTATTTTTCTATACAACTTTTGAAATTTTGTAATATGGGTATATCACAATTAACTAGTTTTGTTGGTTTTTCAAAAGTATAATTATATGTTTTAATATTCAGGACAAATGTTGAAGCACAAGTGTGTTCCTAGATATTGAAATTTACATATATTTGAGATGGAGTCTTGCTCTGTTGTCCACCCTGGAGTTCAGTGGTGCAATCTTGGCTCACTACAACCTCTACCTCCCAGGTTCAAGCAATTCTCCTGCCTTAGCCTCCCAAGTAGCTGGGATTACAGTTGTGTGCCACCATGCATGGTTAATTTTGTATGTTTAGTAGAGACGGGGTTTCACCCTGTTGGCCAGTCTGGTCTCGAACTCCTAACCTCAAGTAATCTGCCTGCCTTGGCTTCCCAAAGTGCTGGTATTATAGCAGTGAGCCACCATGCCTGGCCTGAACCATTTTTAAATTCCATAGTGATCTAGAACTGCCTCTCAAATAAGCATTCAGAGAGCAAAAAGGGGATTGCATAGAGTTGGATGGCTAGAAGATGTTATGGAAATTACCTTAAATATGATATAACCATTACTTTTAATAATGTGAAAAATCAATATAAAGATGGATTGATTGGATTTGATTTAATAAGGGATAATTATGGATAAAAAAATTATTATTACTTTTTTTTTTTTTTTTGTAGAGATGGGGTCTCACTTTGTTGCCCAAACTGGTCTTGAATTCCTGGCCCCAAGTAGTCATCCTACCCTGGCCTCCTAAAATGCTATAGGTGTGAACCACTGCACCTGGCCCTCATTTCCTAAATATTCCTCAGGACTTGATTTCAGTAGCTGCTTAATATTCTATTCTATTTATGAACCATATTTCATTTATATTCATCCTCTGTTATCAGACACTTGAGCCTTAGGTTCTTCACTTATTGAGTGGAAATGTTGCTAATGCCTTCCCAGCCTGCTATCTCAGGGTTGTGAGGATCAAATGAAATAATACATACTATATAGTATACTATTTGAAAAATTATGTAAGTTGTTTTTGTGGTTGGTTTTTTTTGTGTGTGTCTGTGAGACAAGGTCTTGCCCTGTTACACAGACTGAAGGCAATGGGACAGTCATGGCTCACTGTAGTCTCAACCTCCTGGGGCCAAGTGATTTGCCCACCTTCCTCCCCTAGTAGCTGGGACTACAGGTTTGTGCCACCACACCTGGCTAATTTTTAATTTATTCATAGAGATGGGATCTCACTATATTGCCCAGGCTGGGTAGGCTAGTTTTGAACTCCTGGGCTTAAGGGATCCTCCTGCCTTAGCCTCCCAAAGTGCTAGGATTACATGCATGAGCCACCTTGCCAAGCCTTTGGTTAGCTTTAGTGCCTAAATTTTCTGTGGGAATATATGTTTAAAGGCAGGAATAATTGAACCTATCCCTAAGTTGGAGGGAGTTTTTGCTGTTGTGTATTTGGATTTCTTTTTTTACTTTTTTTTTTGAGGTGGAGTTTCGCTCTTTTTACCCAGGCTGGAGTGCAATGGCGTGATCTCGGCTCACCGCAACCTCCGCCTCCCGGGTTCAAGCAATTCTCTTGCCTCAGCCTCCCGAGTAGCTGGGACCACAGGTGTGCGCCACCATGCCCAGCTAATTTTTGTATTTTTAGTAGAGATGGGGTTTCACCGTGTTGACCAGGATGGTCTCAATCTCTTGACCTTGTGATCCACCCACCTCGGCCTCCTAAAGTGTTTGGATTATAGGCGTGAGCCACCACGCCTGGCCTACTTTTAATTTTTTTTGAGACGGAGTCTTGCTCTGTCGCCCAGGCTGGAGTCCAGTGGTGCAATCTCAGCTCACTGCAACCTCTGCCTCCTGGGTTCAAGCAATTCTCCTGCCTCAGCCTCCTGAGTACCTGCTAACATGCCTGGCTAATTTTTGTAGTTTTTGGTAGAGGTGGGGTTTCACCATGTTGGTCAGGCTGGTCTTGAACTTCTGACCTCAGGTGATCTACCCGCCTTGGCCTCCCAAAGTGCTGGTATTACAGGCATGAGGCACCATGCCCGCCCTGAAGTTTCTTTTTATTACATGATTTGATTTAAGCTTCTTTATCTGAATAAATACTTTTCACATCAAGATGTCTAAGAGAGACACTGGATAAAGTCATCTTGGTGGAAATGACCTCTTTCTTTGCTGCTTTTCATGTTGTTGTTGTCTTTGAGATTGTCTTAGTTAAAATCCAAAGTATATTTCGTGCCACCTTTATATGTGCATTTGTTGGTTTCTCATAGGAGAAAGCAACCATGCCCAATTTTTTTTAATGCCTTTTTTGCAACTCTCTAGAAGTGTTTTAGAGTTTGTTTTTGAAAGTCTAGCCAATATCGTGGTGCTGATTGCTTTTGGTAGTTGCCTAGTGAAGTGTGAAGTGCTATAATGGCAGCTAGCAAAATCTGGAATGCAGTTCACAAGACCGTGAAAGGAATGCTACTTCTGGTTCTATGTTAGACAAAGCAGGCATTCATAGTTCAGTTTTCGGTAGTACCTGTTTATCGAGGAATATTGTATAGGTGAAAGCTGTTTTTAATTGTGTTTGTTGTTTAGGGATAAATGCCTTGAACATACATATAGATGATAAGAATAAGAAATAGGCAGTTAGGTTTTTGATAGCACCTATAGGAAAATAGGTTTTTGTTATTCTGCAAGCCTAGGTGTCAAAGCCACCATGCTTTCAGAGAGATTTTACTCTCATCTTAGATTGAGATAAATAATCAAAACAGTGTGATAACTATTAGGAAAGCACTGAGGAAGGGAATCTAAATACAGTCATGCATTGAAAAATGTGTCGGTAGGCGATTTTGTTGTTGTGCGAATAGCAGATTGTACTTACACAAACGTACAGGGCGGAGCCTACTCCATACCTAGACACTGTGGTATAGTCTATTGCTCCTAGGTTACAAACCTGAATAACATGTTACTGTACTGAATACTGTAAGGAATTGTAACACAGTGGTGGTGAGTAGAGTATTTGTGTATCTAAACATATCCAACCATAGAAAGGGTACAAATATGATAGTAAAATTGTGATATTATTAATGTAATCTTATGGGACCACTCATATGTGGACTTTGATGTATGCAGCCCGCTGATGGACAGTTCATTATGTGGTGCATGACTTGTAACTGAGAGGGATGGCAGGGAAAGGTAGATCATGTCTGAGAAGCCCTTTTGGTTTTGGCTTACCAGAAAACTGCAGTGAAGAACACAATGAAGAAATGATTTAACTACGCTTGCTCTTTCCCCACCACATTGTTCTGGTCTGAGACTGAAGAGTTCCTTTAACTGTGAATAAACTTGAGGAGGCAAAATGGGTAAAGGGAAAAACAAAAACCTTTACTTTTAAAATTGCCTTTTAGGCCAGGCGTGGTGGTGGTTTATGCCTGTAATCCCAGCACTTTGGGAGGCTGAGGAGGGCAGATCACTTAAGGTCAGGAGTTTGAGACCAGACTGGGCAACATAATGAAACCCATCTCTACTAAAAATACAAAAAAATTACCTGGGCCTGGTGGCACATGTCTGTAATCCTAGCTACTTGGGAGGCTGAGGTGAGAGGAATGCTTGAACCTTGGAGGCCAAGGTTGCAGGGAGCCAAGCTCGTGCCACTCTACTCCAGCCTGCGTCACAGAGCAAGACTCCGTCTCAAAAAACAGTTGCCTAAGCTGGGCACAATGGCTCATGCCTGTAATCCCAGCACTTTGGGAGGCCAAGGCAGGTGGATCCCCTGAGGTAAGGAGTTCAAGAACAGGTTGGCCAACATGGTGAAACCCCATCTCTGCTAAAATACCAAAAAAAAAAAATGTGCATTTTAGTGGGGATAAATATACCGTAATTAGTAATTAACAACAACAAACACTTAAGTTGTGCCAAGCACAATTAGGCAGATTTTATCTTACTGAATCCTTACAATAATTCTGTGGCAGGTACTCTTTCCCTATTTCACAGATGAAGGAATTGAGACAGAGTTGTTGGCTGTCTTACCTGGGCTCAAATATCTATGAATTGAGGGAAGTAGAAAATGCACTTGGGCCGTCTGTCTCCAGAACTCTTACTGTTGGAGAGCATATCACCTCTGAAAATACTAAGTTTTACTATTCTGTGCAGTAATGCTGAATGTCTATGCTTAATTTGAGTTTAACTGTTAGATTACAATTTGTTTTGAACCCTGTCTCTACTAAAAATACAGAAAAGGTAGCCAGGTATGGTGGTGGGTGCCTGCTACTTGGGAGGCTAAGGCAGATAATCGCTTGAACCTGGGAGGTGGAGGTTGCAGTGAGCTGAAATTGCACCACTGCACTCCAGCCTGAGCGACAGAGCGATACTTCATCTCAAAATAAATAAATTAATTAATTAAAATTAAAAATTAAAATAAAATTTATTTTGATTTATTTTCTTGATGGAGGGAGATCATGAGGAAAAAGCTCAGGGGAAGGGGCAGATAATTATCAGTTTACATGTCTTTGGGCATCTTAGGTTGAGTGAGATCTAGGACTTCTAAATCATCTCTCTTTAAAATCATTCAAAATTTGCTTAGGAAGAAAATTTGCAGAATTGTTGAGAGTTTATTCAACGTGTACTCTAAGTAGCATGTTTTTATATCAGTGTGATCACACTGTGACACTGAAGGTTGTAATTTGTTCTTCTATTTTGCTATTATATATTTAATTTTTAATACTCTGGGATTGAGTAAACAGTGAACATATATAGTACATTTATGCCTGTTTTATAAAAATTAGGAATCTAAATTTGTTGTTGTAAACGATTAAGGAACTTTATGATTGTAGATCTTTTGCCCAAATCTTCTTTATGGCACTAGGTTTTACTATATTTCCTATATTGTGAGGAGGGGAGGGAGTTGCCTATGGGTTTTGGTTTTATGGTTTTAAAATATGAGCAGTGTATAAAATATTTTTATTGTGTGCCATTTTTCTTAATTGTTGCAGGAGGCTTTTAGAGCAGAAGATTGTGCTGGATTTTTAACAAGCCCTGAACTTGCTTGGTTGCTAAAGTTAATATAACGTCACAGTGTTGCCACACAGATACGTTAATTATAGTTGCAGGCAGTATCTTTAGTAGTTTGCCTACAACAGTATAATTACTACATAGAGACTGAGATATTAGATAAATTTATTCTGGAGAATTAAAAGGGGTTTAAATACTAATCTTGTTTTGACTGCCTTGTTTTCTAGAGCTCAGTAATTAAAGTGTTATTTCTGCATCTTTATGCTAAAGTAGCAAAGTTGGGAATAAGGCAGGAAAAGGGTAAAATTGAAGATGGTCATTTGTGGTTCCTCAGTAAACTAAGACCTTTGAAACATGTTGTGATAGTCATTTTGAAGGCATTTACGTTTATCTTGGATAAAAGTCTTCAAATCAGGCTTTATGGAAATTATAGTGTCCTGCCCTTCTCCAACTCTCCTAAGGTAATTAGTGTTGGCTACATCATTAGGAATAAAAACCTTGAAGACAAAAGGGAAAAGGTGTGAAAGTTGTATGGAGAGGATAAAGGAACAATCAGTCGTCTTTCCTTTGGACTTGGGCAAAGATAGATTTAGGTCTTAGATGCTAAGGCTGCCTTTCCGATTTATGAAGGAGGATATATGGAAGCGGCAAGGTCCAGAGGTGAGAGTGAGCAGAGCAAGTTATTAGGGAAATCAGGAGATAGCCTGAACTCAATCCTTTAGGGAGTCCTATAAGTGGTTATGATGATAATCATTCTAATAATAGTAGGGGACGTAGTGTGACCGCCTACTTCAGACATTTCATTTTCTAAACTTTTAGTGCCCCATACTCTTCTCATTGCCTTCTTTCCTCCCAGGTTGATTATTCTTTACCTCCTTAGGTTAAAAGTCCACCAGGATTTTGTCTTCAGATCTCTCTCTCTGGAGAAGAGAGACCCCCCTCCGCCCTCATGTGATTTCTTCTAGTTCCGGGGGCTTAAATGTCATTGAGATGATGATAACTCCCAGATTCACTTCTCTAGCCTGGACCTTCCTGTCGAAGTCTAGACTTCTCTACCCAGCTTCCAACTGAACTCTACTTGAAGGCCAAGGAAGCATCTCAAACTCAAAATGTCCTAAACAGAACTGTTGTTTTTTTCCCCTTCCTGACCACCCAAAGCGACTCTTCCTTCATTCTTACCAATTCTTTTAGTTGCCCAGACCAAAAATATTGGAGTCATTCTTAACCTTTTTCTCATAGGCCACATAAAATCAATCAGTAAGACTTGCCGTATTTGCCTTCACAATATATCCTGAATCAGTTACCTTTTGCCATTTCTACTCTAGTCCAGATCAGTACTGCAATAGCCTCCTGCCTCTCTGCTTTTGCCCTTATTCCCATGCAGTATTCAGTCATATTTTAGAAATACAAATCAGGGCTGGGCATGGTGGCTCACACCTGTAATCCCAGCAGTTTGGGAGGCAGGCAGATCGTGAGATCAAGAGTTCAAGACCAGCCTGGACAACATGGTGAAACCCCGTTTCTACTGAAAATAAAAACATTAGCCGAGAATGGTGGCATGTGCTTGTAGTCCCAGGTACTTGGGAGGTGAGGCAGGAGGACTGCTTGAACATGGGAGGCAGAGATTGCAGTGAACCGAGATTGTGCCACTGCACTCCAGCTTGCTGGGTGACAGAGTGAGACTCCATCCCCCCCCCAAAAAAAAAAAAAAGAAATATAAATCAGATCATGTCATCCCCCTGCTTAAAACTCTTCACTTGTTTTCTATCACTTTTAATTAGTTTTAATTTAAATTTTTTTTTTTGGAGACAGAGTTTTGCTCTGTCACCCAGGCTGGAGTGCAAGTGATGTGATCTCGACTGTCTTGTAGGCTCTGCCTCCCAGGTTCAAGTGATTCTTGTGCCTCAGCCTCCTGAGTAGCTGGGACTACAGGCACGTGCTACCAGACCCAGCTAATTTTGGATTTTTGGTAGAGGCAGGGTTTTGCCATGTTGGCCGGGCTGGTATCTGAGCTCAGATCAGCCCAGAGTCCACCTAGGCCTCCCGAAGTGCTGGGATTATAGGTGTGAACTACTGTGCCCAGTCCTTACCACTTTTAGAATAAAACTAAAAATTCTCATTTTGACCACACAGCCTCACAGAGTTTGGTCTCTGACTGACTATCTCATTTCACATTTCATCATCCTTTGCCCACCTGGCTACACTGCTGGTCTTGCTGTTCCTTAAACTTCATTCAGGTTACTTACTGCTCAATAATCTGAATGAAAATGGCAGCTTGCTTGCTTTTATCTAAAATAGCCACTTCTACCACTTACTCTGTCATCTTTTATCTCTTAACCTGGCTCTATTTTTCCTTTCAACATTATGCTATTTCTATTAGTTAATTATCTGATGCCTTCATTAGAATGTAAGCTCCATGAGAGCAGGGACTTGTTTTCACTAGGTCTAGTCTATAGGTCTGGGCCATGATAGACATACAAGTATTTGTTAAAGAAAACAATTTTTTTTTTTTTTTTTTTTGGAGACGGAGTTTCGCTCTTTTTACCCAGTTGCTGGAGTGCAGTGGCGCGATCTAGGCTCACTGCAGCCTCCGTCTCCTGGGTTCAAGCAATTCTCCTGCCTCAGTCTCCTGAGTAGCTGGGACTACAGGCATGCGCCACCATGCCCAGCTAATTTTTGTCTTTTTAGTAGCGACGGGGTTTCACCATGTTGACCAGGATGGTCTCGATCTCTGGACCTTGTGATCCACCTGTCTCAGCCTCCCAAAGTGCTAGGATTATAGGTGTGAGCCACTGCGCCTGGCCAAGAAAACAATATTTTGAATATTTACTTTATGCTAGGCCTTGAGCCAAAACATGAGAATTAATGACAGTTCTGTATAGTTAGGCACTATCATTATTATTATTATTATGATGCCCATTTTACAGATAAGAAAATTCAAAATTAAGGCTTACAGAGTTTATTACATGCTTATAAATGGACCTAGGGTAACATTAGATACTTAGAGTAGGATCACATTAAAGCCTCTAAAGCAGTGGTCCCCAACCTTTTTGGCACCAGGAACTGGTTTCGTGGAAGACAATTTTTCCATAGATGGGGGTGGGGACAGATGGTTTTGGGATGAAACCATTCCATTTCAGATTATCAGGCATTAGTTAGATTCTCAGAAGGAGCAGGCATCCTAGATCCCTCACATGTGCAGCACACAATAGAATTTGTGCTGGTATGAGAATCTGATGCCACCACTGGTCTGACAGCTCGCTTGCCTGCTGCTCACCTCCTGCTTTGTGGCCTGGTTCCTTAATAGGCCATGGACAGTACCTGTCTGTGATGCAGGGGTGTGGACCCCTGCTCTATGGTATTCTACTTCATGGGTAAAATTTTTTTTTTTTTAAGACAGAGTCTCACCCTGTTGCACAGGCTGGAGTGCAGTGGCGCAATCTTGGCTCACTGCAACCTCTGCCTCCCAGGTTCAAGAGATTCTCCTGCCTCAGCCTCCCAAGTAGCTGGGATTACAGGTATCTGCCACCATGCCCAACTAATTTTTCTGTTTTTAATAGAGATGGGGTTTCACCATGTTGGCCAGGCTGGTCTCAACTCCTGACCTCGTGATCTGCCCACCTCGGCCTTCCAAAGTGCTGGGATTACAGGCATGAGCCACTGTGCCTGGCCCTTCATATGTAAAATCTGTTAAAATGTTTTCTAGAAATATTTTTTAGGTTAGCTTACCTTTTTCTTTCTTTCTTGCTTGCTTTTTTTTGAGACAGGGTCTGGTTATGTTGCTCAGGCTGGTTGGAGTGTGGTGGTGCTCTAGTGGCTCACTTGTAGCTTCAGCCTCTTGGGCGCAAGTGATCCTTCTTCCATAGCTTCCTGAATAACTGGGACTACAGGTGCATGCTACCATGCTTGGCTAATTTTTTGTGTTTTTAGTATAGATAAGATCTCACTATGTTGCCCAGGCTGGCCTCAAACTCCTAGGCTCAAGTGATCCTCCTAACTCAGCCTCCCAAAGCTCTGGGATTACAAGTGTGAGCCACTATGTTCAGCTGACATAATGCTTTTGATGTAGGAATGGACTCATCTCTCTTGCTGCCCCTGCAACACCAGATACTGGGACTCATGGATTTCTTATGCAAAATGTAGCTGTTATGGGAGTCTTTAGGTTATACAAATGGAAAGCAAAGTTCCCAGATGTTCTACAGTGGTTGACGTGTTCTGTCATCTGGTCTCTGCACTTCAACTCATGCCTTCTTATTTTGGTTTAATGATTAAATGGAATATTACTATAATTACCGAATATCAAGAGTTTAAAACAAGGTAAAATACCTATTTAAGAAAAATTAACATATGTGTAAGTGTTTTGCTCATTTAATTCTGTAAATTAGGTATTACCTCAATTTTAGAAGACACAAAAGTGCAGTAATACCCAAGGTCACAAAACATCTAAAGTTTTGTTTTTTTTTTTCTCTTTTAGACGAAGTCTTGCTCTGTTGCCCAGGCTGGGGTGCAGTGGCGCGATATCTTGGGTCACTGCAACCTCTGCC
This sequence comes from Callithrix jacchus, assembly GCF_049354715.1. Lineage (NCBI taxonomy): Eukaryota > Metazoa > Chordata > Mammalia > Primates > Cebidae > Callithrix > Callithrix jacchus. Next base: position 48,124,774 of record NC_133508.1, read on the forward strand.
TTTGGGGTTCAAGCGATTCTCTTGCCTCAGCCTCCCAAGTAGTTGGGACTACAGGCATACACCACTACACCCAGCTAATTTTCGCAAATACAGTATTTTTAAATTGTTCTTTCATGTGTTTAGAATATTGGGCCAGGCATGGTAGCTCATGCCTGTAATTCAAGTACTTTGGGATGCTTAGGAAGGAGGATTGCTTGAGCCAGGAGTTTGACACCAGCGTGGGCAACCTGGCAAAGCCCTGAGTCTCTTCAAAAAAATTTAAATATTGGCTTGGCATGGTAGCCCACACCTGTAGGCCTAGCTACTTGGGAGGCTGAGGAGCGAGGATCACTTGAGCCCAGGAATTCTAGGCTGCAGTTAGCCATGATTAAGCCACTGCACTTCAGCCTGGGTGACAGACCAAGACACTGTCTGGGGAAAAAAAATTGATTTGTTTTTGATAGAGGCAGTTATTTATTCATTTTGTAATGGAGTCTGGGTCTTGTTGCCCAGACTGGAGTGCAATGGTGCAATCTTGGTTCACTGCAAACTCTGCCTCCCAGGTTCAGACGATTCTCCTGCCTCAGCCTCCCAATTAGCTGGGATTACAGGCGTGCACCACCACGCCTGGCCAGTTTTTGTAATTTTAGTGGAAACAGGGTTTCTCCACGTTGGTCAGGTTGGCCTCGAACTCTCTATCTCAGGTGATTGGCCTGCCTCAGACTCCCAAAGTCCTGGTATTACAGGCGTGAGCCACTGAACCCGGCCAGAAGCAATTATTTTAAAAGCAGCTTGGGGTGGGTGCAGTGGCACGCACCTGTAATCCTAGCATTTTGGGAGGCTAAGACAGATGGATCACCTGATGTCAGGAGTTCAAGATCAGCCTGGCCAACATGGTGAAACCTCATCTTACTAAAATACAAAAATTCTGGGCACAGTGGCTCACACCTGTAATCCCAGCACTTCAGGAGGCCGAGGTGGGCGAATCACGAGGTCAGGAGTTCAAGACCAGCCTGACCAATATCTCTACTAAAAATTAGCCAGATGTGGTGGTGAGCATCTGTAGTACCAGCTACTCAGGCTGCTGAGGCAGGAGAATTGCTTGAACCCAGGAGGCAGAGGTTGCAGTGAGCTGAAATTGCACCACTGCACTCCAGCCTGGGAAGGTGAGTGGGACTCTGTCTCAAAATAATAATAATAATAATAATAAGAATAATTATTATTATTAACTGAGCATGATGGCAGGTGCTTATAATCCCAGCTACTGAGGAAGCTGAGACAGGAGAATTGCTTGAACCTGCGAGGCGGTGGGTGCACTTAGCTGAGATCACACCACTGCACTCCAGCCTGGGAAGGTGAGTGAGACTCTGTCTAAAAAAAAAAATAAAAATAAAAGCAGCTTGGTTTTGAAGATGTAAGTTAGGAAAATCTATTAGTTTCAGAAGCTTCGAAGGTCTGGGAGAAAGGAATATTGACAAAGAAGAAAAGGATTTTGTGTGAATTGAGGAAGTTAACTCATTAGTGTAGTTTTTGTTTATTTCTTTGTTTCTTTTTTTACTGAGGAAAAGAGAACAAAGGTATAAGATTGGAGTAGTCTTTCAGTCATTCTTTGTAGAATTGGTAGCTAAAAGGCTGAGTGAAATATGACTTAAAAGCTTTATTGGCCAGGCACAGTGGCTGACCCCTGTAATCCCAGCACTTTGGGATGCCAAGGCAGGTGGATCACCTTAAGTCAGGAGTTAAAGACTGGCCTGACCAACATGGTGAAACTCTGTCTCTACTAAAAATACAAAATTAGCTGGGTGTGGTGGCATTTGCCTGTAATCCTAGATACTTGGGGGCTGAGGCAGGACAATCACTTGAACCCAGGAGGTAGAGACTGCAGTGAGCTGACGTCCCACCATTGCACTCCAGCCTGGGCAACAAGAGCAAAACTCCCATCTCACACGCACAAAAAAGCTTTATCATTTATTTTGTGGCCCTGTCTTATGGTTCAGAGGGCCACTTTCTAAAAGTTTTTTGAAAGCAAATTTTCTAGAGGCTTGAAGTGTTCATTATCACCATGTTTTTGAGGGTGAGAATTACCTCAGAGGGCATGCCTTGTCTCATTATTGTTCTTATTGCTGAGCTACTGAAACCTAGAATCTGACTAACACAGTATGACACTCATTTCCGTTTTCTTGGTAGAATTTGTGTGGTCATTCATGTTTTAGGAACTACAATCCTCTTAGTTCCTATTTATTTATTTATTGAGATGGAGTCTGGCTCTGTTGCCAGGCTGGAGTGCAGTGGCGCCATCTCACCTCACTGCAAGTTCCAGCTCCCTGGTTCAAGCAATTTTTCTGCTACAGCCTCCCGAGTAGCTGGGATTACAGGTGCCCACCACCACACCCAGCTAATTTTTGTATTTTTAGTAGAGATGGGGTTTCACAATGTTGGCCAGTGTGGTCTCGAGCTCCTGACCTTGTGGTCTGCCCACCTCGGCCTCCCACAGTGGTAGGATTACAGGTGTGAGCCACCATGCCCGGCCCTCAGTTCCCACTTGGTTCACTGCAGCTTGGACCTCCCTGGGCTCAGGTGATCTTACTGCCTAAGCCCCCTCAGTAGCTGGGAGTACACGAACACACCACCATGTCTGGCTAACTTTTGTATTTTTGGAGAGATGGGATTTCACCATGTTGCCCCGCTGGTCTCAAATTCCTGGACTCAAGTGATCTCCTGCCTGAGCCTCCCAAAGTGCTGGGATTGTAAGTATGAGTCGCCATTGCCTGGCCATAAAGAGAGTTTTTTATTTTTATTTTTTTTTGAAACAGAGTTTTGCTGTTGTTGCCCAGGCTGAAGTGCAGTGATGCAGACTTGGCTCACTGTAACCTCCACCTCCTGGGTTCAAGCGATTCTTTTGTCTCAGCCTCCCGAGTAGCTGGAAATATAGGTGTGCACCATCACGCCTGGCTAATTTTTTATATTTTTAGCAGAGATGGGGTTTCACCATGTTGGCCAGGCTGGTCTCCAACTCCTGACCTCAGGTGATCCGCCCACCTTGGCTGGCCTCCCAAAGTGCTGGGATTACAGGCGTGAGCCACTGCTCCCTGCCCATAAAGAGAGTTTTAAACAATGCGTATAGTATGATTTTAGTGGGGTGGCCACTTACACGTACATGTGCACATGTATCAATGAAAATGCCTTCCTACCTTTAGCCTTGGCAATGCTGCATTTAGGGAATAAGCATTTAAATGATGGTGTCTTGGCTAACAGTGTGAACTCTGGAGCCAACCTCTCCAAAATTATATCCTGAATCTGGCACTAGCTAGGTCTGGAGCCATTAATAAGTTATTTAACCTCTCTTGATGGTGTCTTTATCTGTAAAATGGGGGTAATGAAACATCTGCCTTATTGAGTGGTTGGGAGCATAAAATAGGTTAGTAGTTCTGGTGTGGTGGCTCATACCTGTAATCCCAGCACTTTGAGAAGCTGAGGCATGAGTATGGCTTGAGCCCAGGAGTTTGAGACCAGCCTGGGCAACACAGTGAGATCCCATCGCTACAAAAAATAAAAACAATTAGTTGGGTGTGATGGTATGAAGCTATGGTCCTATCTACACAGGAGGCTGAGGTGGGAGGATCACTTGAGCCCAGGAGGTTGAGTCTGTACGGAATTGTGATCGTATCACTGTACTCCAGTCTGGGCCACAGAGTGAGATCCTGTCTCAGGGGGGAGAAAAAGGGGTTAGTAGATAGAAAGTACTTATGGCTCAGAGTAAGTGTTCTGTGCACGTTGGCTGTTTTTTAAATCTTGTATTTAATACCTCTTTGGTTAGAAGTACACTGCTTTGCTTGGATTACCATTTGTATGTAGAGAGGTGTTCTTTCTAGAACCATGTCTCCTTGTCACATGATTATGTACAGTGTGAGCTTTATTAATACTCTGTCAGCATTTGAGGTTGGAACATAAGTGCATGGTTATACCCAGTGGAATCCAGCAAGAGAGAGAATCCTAAGAACCATAGCAACTGTTGCTATTTGTGTACTGAGTAGCAGCTGTCCGAGACAGATTTATTTTTTAATCCTGATCTCACTGATAGCCTAAGATACGGCCTTGCCTCAAAAGTGTGGATTGGTTGAGATGTCCAGTCTTTGAGGAGATTTCATGACCGCATGCCATAAAGATTCATGTGAAATTTGAGGAGCTAAAGCTTTGTGTGTATGAGTGAGGGAGAAAGATTAAGTTTTAGCATTCATAGTCAGTCCCTGAAGTATAATGTGGCTAGATTAATGACATGAGAAATCACTCTTAACATGGGCAGTGAGACTTCGTGCATTTCAGTCAAAAAAATAATTTTGCTGTAATATGGTTCATTTCCAAATTTTGGCTGCAAACTAACCTAGAGAGGATAAAAAACAGAATATTTACTGAGTGTCTACTTTAGGCCAGGGTCTGTTCTGAATACTGATAGCATGGTTAATTACATTCTAAAATAACTTAGTCTGTGATTCCACTGTATACTACATTACGTACATACACATACATACACGTTTACATACTTGTCAACCGTAGATTTTAGAAATAATAGAGTTGATCCTGAGGGGAGGCAACTCCTGTAAAATTTTAAAAAACTAGAAAAAAGAAGGAACATTTGTTATGAGTGCTTCATTAGCAAATGCTTTTCTGAAGTAGCAAGTAAGATCTTTAAAAAGAGCTTCTTTCAAACAGTGGTTGGATTCATTCAATAATTTTCTGATTTTCACTTTTTTTTTTCTTGAGATGAAGTCTCACTCTGTTGCCCAGGCTAGCTGCAAATTCTGCCTCCTGGGTTCAAATGATTCTCTTGCCTCAGCCTCCAGAGTAGCTGGGATTACAGGCACGTACCACTACGCCTGGCTGACTTTTCTATTTTTAGTACAGATGGGGTTTAATCATGTTCACTAGGCTGGTCTCAAACTCCTGACCTCGAGTCATCCACCTGCCTTGATATCCCAAAGTGCTGGGTTTACAGGTGTGAGCCACTGCACCCAGCTCCATTTCCGATGTGTTCCAATATTTCTGTGCTTAACAGGTGCCTTGCAGTACTAGTGTGGGCCAGGTGTGGGGGCTCATGCCTATGATCCCAGCCAGCACTTTGGGAGGATGAGACGGGTGGATCACCTGAGGTCAGGTGTTCGAGACCAGCCTGGCCAACATGGGAAACCCTGTCTCTACCAAAAATACAAAAATTATCTGGGCATGGTGGTGGGGTGCCTGTAATCCCAGCTACTCAGGAGACTGAGGCAGGAGAATTTCTTAAGCCTGGGAGGTGGAGGTTGCAGAGAGATGAGATCATGCCACTGCACTCCAGCCTGGGGAATAGAGTGAGACTCTGTCTCCAAAAAGAATAGAAATAGTAATGTGGTTCATTTCCAAATTTTGACTGCTAACTTAACTAGGGAGAATAGAGGTTGTCACAGAATATTTACTGAGCATCTACTTTATATCAGGATCAGTTCCGAATACTGGTAACACACAGTTAATACTGTTGGTCTGGTTTTTTAAGTTCCATGTATAAATTACCTCTTAAAACTGTGATTATTTTTTCGTCCCCTCCCCTCCCCTTCTCCCTTTTTGAGACAGGATCTCAAAATAGGCTGGACTGCAGTTGACCGATAATAGCTAACTACAACCTCAAACTTCCAGACTCAAGCAATCCTCCCACCTCAGCTTCCTAAGTAGCTAGGACTGCAGGCGTGTACTGCCATGCCAGATAGTTTTTTTGCATTTTTTGGTAGAGACGGGGGTTCACCATGTTGCCCAGGGTGATCTTGAACTCCTGACCTCAAGTGATCTGCCTGCCTCAGACTCCCAAAGTGCTGAGATTACAGGCATGAACCACTGAGCCCAGCCTGTTGATTTTTAGTTGCCCTATTCAGATTTAGTGGTATGAATTTACTGATTGCGGTGTTTTGAACACACAGAATAACATGTTTAACTAAAGAACTTGTAATTGAGTGACTTATAAAATGAAACATTTTTTATCTTCTAGGTATTATTAACCCAAAGAATCCAAAGGAAGCTCCAAAATCCTTCAGCTTCGACTATTCCTACTGGTCTCATACCTCAGTGAGTACCCTCATTCCACAGCACTGCCAGCTCCTGCCTCCTTTCCTCTTTCCTTGACAATTTGTCTTTTCTCTTAGCTGAGCATGTCCAAGTTTTGTTTTTTAAGTGTTGTCTAGCATAAGTTTATTTTTTGATATAGTAAAGTAGCATTTTCATTCTTAGAAAGTATTTTGGTCGATGGAAAGTTTATGCACACATATATATGTAAATATATATACGTATAGAACATATTTTAGCTTACACCAAATTTATGCTGAACCTACACTAAATTTATACTGATTTAGACATCCCTTGAGGATTTATTTATCAGTATCTTAGGATCCTCATTACCAACATTATTGTCCATTGATCTTAGGAAATGCCAAATTATTATTATTATTGTTATTTATTTATTTTTTTCGAGACCCAGTCTCGCTCTATCACCCAGGCTGGAGTGCAGTGGAGCAATCTTGGCTCACTGCAACCTCTGCTTTCTGGGTTTAAGGAAGCTGGGACTACAGGCACCCAGCTAATTTTTCTATTTTTAGTAGAGACGGGGTTTCATCATATTGGCCAGGCTGATCTCGAATTCCTGACCTCTCCACCTGCTTCAGCCTCCCAACATGCTGAGATTATAGGCATGAGTGACTGTGCCTGGCCAATTGCTTTTTTAATTGTAGTAAGGCAGTGTGAGTTTTGAACATTTTGAAAGATGAAACCCTGTCTCTATTAAAAATACAAAAAAAAAAAAAAATTAGCAGCTAGGTGCAGTGGTTCATGCCTGTAATTTAGCGCTTTGGGAGGCTGAGGCGGGCAGATCACCTTAGGTCAGGAGTTTGAGACCAGCCTGGCTAACATGGTAAAACCCCATCTCTACTAAAAATACAAAAATTAGCCAGGCATGGTGGTGGGCACCTGTCATCGCAGCTACTCAGGAAGCTGAGACAGGAAAATTGCTTGAACCCCAGAGGCGGAGGCTGCAGTGAGTCAAGATTGTGCCAGTGCATGCCAGCCTGGGTAACAAAGAGTGAAACTCTGCCTCAAAAAAAAAGAAAAGAAAAGAAAATTAACTGGGCGTGGTGGCAGGTGCCCATAATCCCAGCTACTTGGGAGGCTGAGGCAGGAGAATAGCTTGAACCCGGGAGGTGGAGGTTGCAGTGAGCCAAGGTTACACCACTGTACTCCAGCCTGGGTGACAAAGCAAGATTCTGTCTCAAAAATGAATGAATGAATGAAAGAGGCTGCAGATCTACACGGGAAGCAAAAGATTACCAATGTCTAGGACAATGGAGAGTAGGGCCCTTTCTGGTACGCTTACTCAGTGTGGAACCCCAAATGTTGCTTCTTGTTAGGGTAGCGATTGTTCCTGGAGTTTACTTCTGCATGATTCATCTCTTTATTAGGTGTTTTTTGTTTTGTTTTTTCCTGCCTTTTTTATTTTTATTTTTTGACTGAGTCTTGCTTTGTTGCCCAGGGTGGAGTGCAGTGGCACAATCTCGGCTCACTGCATCTCTGCCTCTCCGATTCAAGCGATTCTCCTGCTGTAGCCTCCTGAGTAGCTGGGATTACAGTCGTGTGTCACCACGCCTGGCTAGTTTTTTTGTATTTTTAGTAAAGATGAGGTTTCGCCATGTTGGCCAGGCTCATCTCGAACTCCTGCCCTCAAGTGATCTATCTGTCTCAGCCTCCCAACGTGATGGGATTACAGGCATGAGCCACCATGCCCAGCCCTGGGGAATAGATGTTTTTAACTATTGACAAAGCCTAATTGTCAAGGGAAGGGACTGAGAGGAGAATGGAAACACTCTTCCTTGAAAGCAGTGTTTATTGAGAAATAGTTCTACTAGCTGGAGTGAGTTCAAAGAAGTATTTTATATGTGAACTTGATCCTTGGTCTTTTATTCTCATATTCCACTTAAGAAAATCTTGGCTCTGTGAATGAAAGAGTGATACTTTTAAAGTTATAGAAAATGAAATGAAATTATGCCAGATAATTTTATGTAGATATTTTTAAGTATGGCTGACCTGGATGACTGTACTAGTGCTTATGTTTGTGAGTGTGTGTGTGTGTGTGTGTGCGCATGTGTATGTATTTAATGAGAAAAGTAAATTTGTGGAGAGGGAGCTTAAAAATGTGAAGTGAATTTTAGGTGACTGTTCTGATTCCAGACACTTGTTTATTATGGAAGCTATCAACTAAGTATAGGAAGAAATATGAATAAATGGTCATTTTTTTTTTCCTTTTACTCTTTACAGCCTGAAGATCCCTGCTTTGCATCTCAAAACCGTGTGTACAATGACATTGGAAAGGAAATGCTCTTACATGCCTTTGAGGGATATAATGTTTGTATTTTTGCCTATGGGCAGACTGGTGCTGGAAAATCTTATACAATGATGGGTAAACAAGAAGAAAGCCAGGCTGGCATCATTCCACAGGTAAAAAACAAAACAAAACAGCAATCTGCTCATTAGTGCTGTTAGTCTTTAATTGCTTTAACAGTTATTTTTATTTGGTGAACATTTATGCAGGAATTATTTTATGTCAGGCACAAAGGTCAATAACCCATTCTTTTCCCTGAGAGGAGCTTACAGTTGAATGGGAAAGACTGACACGTACACGTCTGTTGTTAAAGGTGGGAAAGTCAGTGTTTTGTAATGATTTTGCCATATATCCAAGGCCATATTATTGTATTGTTTGAAAAGTGGTACCAGCTTGTTAAGGCTCAGTTCTAAGTCCTGGGGACACCTGGTGAATATTGTTGATCTGATTTTTTTCCAAATTCTATGTATAGATCACCTCTGAAAAATGTGATTATTTTCGGGTTTTTTTTGATAGCTTATTTGGAGATATCTTCATTTTATTTTTCTAATTTAATACTGTTACTTTAGATATCAAACACTTTGAGATTCTCTTTCTTTTTTTAGAGCAGTTAGTATTATTGTATTTGATCTTTTATTGTTTGGGAATGAAGAAGAGTTCTGACGTAGATATTTATTTTTATTTTCATTATTTGTTTCACTTAGGATTTAATGGTGAAAGACATAAGTGTTTATAAATAACTTCATTATTTACTTGTTTATTTGAGACAGGGTCTCACTCTGGTACCCAGGCTGGAGTGCAGTGGTGTGATCATGGCTCACTGAGGCCTTGACCTCTGAGGCTCAAGTGATCCTCCTGCCTCAGCCTCCAGAGTAGCTGGGACTATAGTCATGTGCCACCATACCTAGCTAATTTAAAAAATATTTTTATAGAGACAGTCTTACTACATTTCCCAGGCTGGTCTCAAACTCCTGGGCTCAAGTAATCTTGCCACCCTGACTGCCCAAAGTACTGGGATTATAGGCATGAGCCACCGTCTGGGACCTAAAAACTTAAAAAAAGAAAAAAAGATTAAATGAGAAGATTGCATTTAAAAATTTCCTTTTACAGTCACACATCTCTTAAGGATGGGGATACATTTTAAGAAATGCATCATTAGTCATTAGGTGCTTTTGTTGTACAAACATCATAGAGTGTATTTACACACACCCTGGAAGGTATAAACTACTCCACACCTAGACTGTATTGTATAGCCTGTTGCTCTGAGGCTACAAACCTGTATAGCATGTTACTGTACTAAATACTATAAGCAGTTGTAATAGAATGGTATTTTTGTACCTCTACATATCTAAACAGAAAAATACAGTAACAATATGATAAAAAAAAAAAAAGATTTAAAATGGCACACCTGTGTAAGGCTCTTACCATGGAGTTGCAGGACTGGAAGTTGCTCTGGGTGAGCCAATGAGTGAGTGGTGAGTGAATGTGAAGGCCTAGGACATTGCAAGACATTATTGTAGACTTTATAAATGCTGCACTCTTAGGCTACACTAAATTTGCTTTTAAAAACAGTTTCCTTTCATTAATAAATTAACCTTAGTTAAATTACTATAACTTTTTTACTGGATAAGCTTTTTTTTTTTTTTTGAGACAGAGTTTTGCTCTTGTTACCCAGGCTGGAGTGCAATGGTGTGATCTCGGCTCACCACGACCTCCGCCTCCTGGGATCAGGCAATTCTCCTGCCTCAGCCTCCTGAGTAGCTGGGACTACAGGCACGCGCCACCACGCACAGCTAATTTTTTGTATTTTTAGTAGAGACGGGGTTTCACCATGTTGACCAGGATGGTCTCAATCTCTTGACTTTGTGATCCACCCGCCTCAGCCTCCCAAAGTGCTGGGACTACAGGCTTGAGCCACTGCGCCCGGCCTATAAGCTTTTAAATTGTTTAAACTTTGTGATCCTTTTATGATAAATCTTAGTTTAAAACACAAACCGGCCCAGCACAGTGGCTCATGCTGGCAATCCCAGCACTTCGGGAGGCTGAAGCGGGGTGAATCACCTGAGGTCAGGAGTTCGAGACTAGCCTGACTAACATGGTGAAACCCTATCTCTACTAAAAATACGAAAAATTAGCCGGGCATGGTGGCATATGCCTGTAATCCCAACTTATTTGGGAGGCTGAGGCAGGATAATCAGTTGAACCTGGGAGATGGAGGTTGCAGTGAGCAGTGCCATTAACTTCAGCCTGGGCAAAACGAGTGAAACTCTGTCTCAAAAAAACAAAAATAAAACACAAACACATTGTACAGCTCTACAAAGTATTTTCTTTCTTGATATCCTTAGTCTATAAGCTTTTTTGTATTTTTAAATTTTATTCTTTTTTCCTCGAGACAGAGTCTCGATCTCTTGACTTCATGATCCACCCGCCTCGGCCTCCCAAGTGCTGGGATTACAGGCATGAGCCACTGCGCCTGGCTAAATTTTTAAAAAAATTTTAGGCCATGCATGGTGGCTCAGCCTGTAATCTCAGCACTTTGGGAGGCCGAGGTGTGCAGATCAAGAGGTCAAGAGATGGAGACCATCCTGGCCAACATGGTGAAACCCCGTCTCTACAAAAAATACAAAAATTAGCTGGGCGTGGTGGCACACACCTGTCGTCCCAGCTACTCTGGAGGGTGAGGCAGGGGAATAGCTTGAACCTGGGAGGCGGAGGTTGCATTGAGCTGAGTTTGCGCCACTGCACTCCAGCCTTGGTGACAGAGCGAGAATCTGGCTCTAAATAAAAATAAATAAATAAATATTTTTTCTTTAAAACTAAGACATGTATTTATTTTTTTCGAGATGGAGTCTTGATCTGTCACCCAGGCTGGAGTGCAGTGGCATGATCTCGGCTCACTGCAACCTCTACCTCCTGAGTTCAAGCGATTCTCCTGTCTCAGCCTCCCAAGTAGCTGGGACTACAGGCACGTGCCACTGTGTGCAGGGGTTTCACCATGTTGGCCAGGATGGTCTTGATCTCTTGATCTCTTGATCTGCCCGCCTCGGCCTCCCAAAGTGCTGGGATTACAGCTATGAACCACTGCACCCAGCCTAAGACACAGGTTTATTAGTCTAGGCCTACACAGGATCAGGATCATCAAGATATCATTTGGTGATAGGAATTTTTCAGCTTCCTTATAATCTTATGGGGACCACTATCATATATGCAGTCCATTGTTGACTGAAACATGGTTATGCAGCATATGACTGACTTTATTCAAAGTATTAATCATATCTTGGTGTTTATGACATATATTTTGAGACAGAATGAGAAAGGACGTCTGGCTAATTGAGCATGTGTGGATAACATAGTACTCCATTCATTTGTGCTATTCATGCCTCTCTCATTCTGCTTCCCTAGTTATGTGAAGAACTGTTTGAAAAAATTAATGACAACTGTAATGAAGAAATGTCTTACTCTGTAGAGGTGAGTGCAGCCATGAGTTGACACCAGAGGCCCTTGTTTTACATTCCCTCAAGCATGACTTTTAAATGGCTCCAAATTATGACTGTGGTACAGGTCACTTAACCATTTCTTCAGTTTTGTTCTTTTAGGCTATTTGTGGGTTTTGGGTATAATGAATCATGTCATAATTTAATCTTTTTTTGCTGGGGGGGCGGGCATTGGGGGACAGGGTCTCACTTGGTTGCTCAGGCCCTGGAGTACAGTGGCATGATTATAGCTCACTGCAGCCTTGACTTTCTGGGCCTGAGTGATCCTACCTCTTCAGCCTCTTATAGCTGGGACTATGGTGTGTGCCACCACCACCCATGGATAATTGATTTTTTTTGTAGAGACAGAGTTTCCCTATGTTGCCCAGGTTGGTTTTGAATTCTTGGGCTCAAGCAGTCTTCCCTCCTCTACCTCTGAACGTACTGGGATTACAGTGTGAGCCACTGAACCCAACCACAGTTACGTCTTTGTTCATAAGTGTATGCATTTATTTTCAGTTATTATCTTTTGTATGTTTCTTGGTGTTTAAATAATACATTTGAATTGCCAATTGCCTTTTTAGAAATTAAGACTGTGTAACAGTTTTCACTCACACCAGGAGGGTGCAAGCACCATTGTGCCCTTCCCAACATTTAGTATTTTCAATTTTTTAATCTTTGGTAATTTGATAATGTAAGTATTCTCTTATTTAAATTTGAATTTCTTTGATTATTAGTGTGATTGAACATCTTGTAAATTATGTGTTGCCTTTACATTTTGGGTTTGCGGTGTTTTTCTGATTTATTTGTGGGAACTCTCCTCCTTTAATTTTTTTTTTTATTTTTTTTTTTCTTTTTTTTTTTTGAGACAGAGTTTCGCTGTTGTTACCCAGGCTGGAGTGCAATGGCACGATCTCGGCTCACCGTAACCTCCGCCTTCTGGGTTCAAGCAATTCTCCTGCCTCAGCCTCCTGAGTAGCTGGGACTATAGGCGTGCGCCACCATGCCCAGCTAATTTTTGTATTTTTAGTAGAGACGGGGTTTCACCTTGTTGATCACAATGGTCTCGATCTCTTGACCTTGTGATCCACCCGCCTTGGCCTCCCAAAGTGCTGGGATTATAGGCGTGAGCCACCGCGCCCGGCCTTTAATTTTTTTCTTTAAAAAAGTGATGATACATAGGTTTCCAACTCCTAGGTAGTGGCTTTCTAATTTTTTTTGTGTGTGTGAGACAGAGTCTTGCTCTGTTGCCAGGTGCCAGGCTGGGGTGCGGTGGCGAAATCTTGGCTCACTGCAGTCTCTGCATCCTGGGTTCAAGCAATTCTTCTGCCTCAGCTTCCAGAGTAGCTGGGACTATAGGCGCACGCCACCATGCCCAGCTAATTTTTGTATTTTTTTTTAGTAGAGACAGGGTTTCACCATGTTGGTCAGGATGGTCTCAATCTCTTGACCTCATGATCTGCCCACCTTGGCTTCCCAAAGTGCTGGGATTACAGGCGTGAGCCACCGTGCCCTGCCTAATATTGTTAATAATGGTTTTTGATAGGCATAGGTTTTAAATATATTTAATCAAATCTCCCCCACTTCCCGCTTTTTTAATTGCTTACAAAAACTTGGAAAGTAATTATCCATTCTGTGTTTACCCTGGCTCTTTCATGAAGTCTATAGAATTACTTCATACATATTTGTTTATTTGATAAGCATTCCCTCTGTTTTGTATGTGCTTTAAGAAGCTGTTTTGAGGCTGGGCATGGTGGCTTAAGCTATAATCCCAGCACTTTGGAAGGCAAGTGAATCATTTGAGGCCAGGAGTTTGAGACCAAACTGGCCAACATGGCAAAACCCCATCTCTACTAAAGGTACAAAAAATTAGCTGGATGTGGGGGTGCATACCTGTAATCCCAGCTACTCGGGAGGCTGAGGCATGAGCAATTTCTTGAACCCAGGAGGCAGAGGTTGCAGTGAGCTGAGATCATGCTACTGCACGCCAGCCTGGGTGACAGAGCAAGAGTGTCTCAATAAAAAAAAAACTGCTGCTGTTTCTCTCTTTTTCCATCTCTCTCTAACCACTCCCCACACCCTTTTTTGGTATTTACTTTCATAACAACTGAAATATTAAAGTGTTCTGTTACCTTGAGTCTGTTTTGAAAAAAATAGCTGCCTTTTAAGCAATCTTGAGTTTGTTTGTTTTTTTTTTTTTTGGTATACGTTGTGATTCTCTGTAGGCTTACAGCATTTCATTCCTAGTTAACTTACTTAATTGCTTTAGGTTTTTTTTCTTTACCTTTAAGATGTTGCATAAATGTATAAATTGTAAGGAATTCTGCCTTGTGAACTGTCATACACCAAAAAGAGAATGTGCTGCTCTAAGCATATTTTGTGTTACAGTAAATTTTCTGAATAGCTTGTTTCATAGTTATTCTTTTTTGAATCAGGTGAATTTTTGAGCTTACAGGTAATAAAAGAAGATGCCCTTTTCTTTCATATTAGTCAGAGTTCCCAGGCTTACTTGGAGTGGAGCATAGATTCCTAGTTGACACTGGTTTTTTGCCACATTCGTGGGACCTCTCTACCTGCCTCTTCTACTTCCTTCCCTGTTTACTTTGCTCCACCCATACTGGCTTTTTTGCTGTTTCAAGAACATACCAGAAACATTCCTGCTTCAAGGCCTCTACATTGACTTTTCCTCCTGCCTCTAATGTTCTTTGCTTGGATGTCATTTTGACTAAGTTTTTCACGTTCAAGTCTCCTTAAATCTCACTCTCTCAATGAGACTTACCTTGACCACTTTATTTAATACTGTACCTGGCCCTTTACCCCACATTCTGAGCTCTCTTGCCCAGTTCTAATTTCTTTTTTCTATTTTCAGCATATTTTAACATGCTTTCTCAGTTACCTATTTTTTATGTTTGTTGTCGATCATCAGTGTCCCTTGCTAGAAGCATAAGCTCACTGGGACAGGGTCCTTTGTCTGTTTCATTTAGTGATGTGTACCAGTTGCCTAGATTAGTGCCTGTAAGAGAAGGGTGCTCAGTGAGTTGAATCTGCCAGATGGCATCTGGAGTGGTTAGTGCATAAGTAAAAAAAAATGATGATGGCCACATGTACCCCAGAACTTAAAGCATAATAAAAAAAAATTTTTTTTTAAACCAAAGAAATGATGATGCCTTTGGATGGACTCACATATCAGAGAATAAGGAATGGAGCACATGAACTTTTACCCAGATTCTTTGGGTTCTCTTTGTCTCACATTTGTGTGAAAAGGGATGAGTGTTCCAAAAGATCTAATATATTCTTCCGGGGATTCAGGATTATATGTACAAATTTAAGTACATAGCAATGATTGAAGAGTCATCTCACTTTCTAGGATGACTTGCTGTCAGAAGAATATTTGTTGTTCTGTTATTTTACTCTCAGATTAATTGCTTTATCTTTCAGGGTTGCTTTTTTTTTTGAGACAGAATCTTGTTCTGTTGCCCAGGCTGGAGTGTAGTGGCTCGGTCTCAGCTCAATGCAACCTCCACTTCCCAGGTTCAATTGATTCTCCTGCCACAGGCTCCCAAGTAGCTGGAGTTATAGGTGCCTGCCACCATGCCTGGCTAATTTTTTGTAGTTTTAGTAGAGATGGGGTTTCACCATGTTGGCCAGGCTGGTCTCCAACTCCTGACCTTGTGATCTACCTGCCTCGGCCTCCCAAATTGCTGGGATTACAGGCATGAGCCACCACGCCCGGCCTTTTTTTTTTTTTTTTTTTTTTTTTGACAAGGTCTTGCTCTGTTGCCCATACTGGAGTACAGTGGTGGAAACAGGGCTCACTACAGCCTTGACCTCCTGGGCTCAGTGATCTTCCTGCCTCAGCCTCCTGAATAATCTGGACCACAGGCATGTGCCATAATGCATGGCTCCCAAAATACTGGGCTTACAGGCATGAGCAACTGCATCTGGCCAAGTTCTCAATTTTTTTTTTTAAAGACAGTCTCACTCTACCGCCAGGCGCCAGGTTGGAGTGCAGTGGCACGATCTTGCCTCACTGCAACCTCTGCCTCCTGGGTTCAAGCAATTCTCCTGTCTCAGCCTCCCGAGTAGCTGGGTCTACAGGTTCGTGCCACCACACCCAGCTAATTTTTGTATTTTAGTAGAGACAGGGTTTCACCATGTTGGTCAGGATGGTCTCGATCTCTTGACCTTGTGGTCTGCCTGCGTCGGCCACCCAAAGTGCTGGGATTATAGACGTGAGTCACCACGCCCGGCCCAAGTTCTCAATTTTTTAAAACTGATTTTATTATTTTATCTTATTTATTTATTTATTTTTAGAGACAGGGTCTCTCACTGTCACCCAGGCTGGAGTGCAGTGGTGTGATCTTGGCTTACTGCATCTCTGACCTTCTGGGCTCAAGTGATCACTTTGGACCACTGGCACACACCACCACATCTGGCTAAGTTTTTGTATTTTTGGTAGAGATGGGGTTTTACTATGTTACCCAGGTTGATCTGGAACTCCTGAGCTCAGGCAATCTGCCCACCTTAGCCTCCCAAAGTGCTGGGATTCTGGGCATGAGCCACTGCACCCAACCTTTAACTGATTTTAAAATACAAAATAAGGCTGGGTGCGGTGGTTCATGCCTAGAATCCCTGTACTTCAGGAGGCCAAGATGAGAGGATTGCTTGAGCCCAGGAGTTCAAGACCAGCCTGGGCAACATGGTGAGACCCTGTCTCTACAAAAAAAAAAAAAAAAATTAAAAATAGCTAGGTGTGGTGGCATGTGCCTGTAGTCCCAGTTACTCCAGAGGATGAGGCAGGATTGCTTAAGCCCAGGAAGGCAAGGCTGCCATGAGCTGCATTTGAGCCACTGCACCCCAGCCTAGGTGACAGTTTAAGATTCAGTCTCAAAAAATATATAAAAATAAAAAGAAAATACAGTATACAAATACAGTGAGAGAGTGAATGAAAGAAAATGGCAATTGAAATGGGATTAAGGTTCCATTCCAGATACTCTGAAAAGTGTCTATAGATACTTAAAGTTTAAAAATGCAGGAGCTGTAGTGTGTGCTTAAATAACTCCATGATAGAGAAGGATCTGTTTCCTGGGTAACATCTTAATGTGCCCTGTTGTGGTGAATTTATCCCAGTTCAGAGCCTTGTTTGCTTAGAAGTCTGATTTTGTAGAGACATCAAGAAAAGGACTATCCTTCAAAGTTAAGACTCTTTGAATAAAGTTCATTTGACTTATGTGATAACCAACTTGTTGGTTTGTTACTTTCCCATGAGAAATAACTATTACTAAGGCCAGAATGTTTGCAACACTAATATATTATCTTTCTGTGGACAGACCTCTGTTGGAACCCTGTTGGTTGTTTGGTGTGCGTGGAATTAGAGGGAGAGAAGTTGCTTAGATACATGTTAAGAAATGATAGCCTAATGCATTCATCATCATGATGGGAATTGTCCTGCCAGTGGGACAAGAATTTATGAAGTATATTGTCTGAGGCTTCTTTCTCCCCCACAGATCTAGGATAGGTCCACCAGCTTTCATGCTGATCTACCCTTATCCCTTCTGGTCGATACATTGTCCAAGTTAGTAACAGTGTGGTCAGTCTTTTTTTTTTTTTTTCCCCCCTGAGATGGAGTCTCACCCCGTCACCCAGGCTGGAGTGCAATGGCATGATCTCAGCTCACTGCAACCTCTACCTCCCAGGTTCAAGCACTTCTCCTGCCTCAGCCTGCCGAGTAGCTGGGATTACAGGCATGTGCCATGGTGCACGCCACCACGCCCGGCTAATTCTTTTGTATCTTTAGTAGAGACAGGGTTTCACCATGCTGGCCAGGCTGGTCTCAAAGTCCTGACCTTGTGATCCATCCATCTCAGCCTCCCAAAGTGCTGGGATTACGGGAGTGAGGTACTGCACCCGGCCGGTCAGGCTTAGTTAGCCTCACCCTTCTGTTTTGTCTTCTCAGCTCTATAGTATTGATATTGTTACTTGGTTTTAATTCTAATAGAGGTCTTATTTCTAAGCTCTTAGAGTATCAGTGCAAATCCTAGTTATTGACAACAGTATACATTTTAAAAAACATATTGATAACTGATAAATTGCTGCTTAAATATTTTTTAGCAGTCACTACATTCCAGAGATAACCTGTTCACCTCTTCCTTACCAGGAAAGTCTGAAGGCTGGTTCTCACTTAGGCAGTGTGATTATCTGTACATATTGTTAATAGAATAAAAGGGCCTAAAGTTACGGCATTTCACTTTGTAAAGGTTGCAGATCTCTAATCTTAGAGTTTTTAATAAAAGTTAATTTTTTTTTTCTGTGTGTGATTACTTTTCCTTTCTTTTCCTTTCCTCTCCTTCCCTCCCCTCTCCCCTTTCTTCTTTCTTCTTTCTTCTTTTTGACAGTATCATTCTGTTGCCCAGGCTGAAGTGCAGTGGCAGGATTTCGGCTCACTGCAGCCTCCACCTCCTAGTTTCAGGAGATTCTCCTGCCTCAGCCTCCCGAGTAGCTGAGACTACAGGCATGTGCCACTACACCTGGCTCCTTGTTGTATTTTTAATATAGACGGGGTTTCATCATGTTGGCCAGGCTAGTCTGGAACTTGTAGTTCTAGTGATCTCAAGTGATTCGCGCCCCCATTGGCCTCCCAGAGTGCTGGGATTACAAGCATGAGCCATTGCACCTGGCCTCTGTATGTGATTTCTTTTTCTGTCTTCTAATTCACTTTACTAATTTGTTCATAGGTGAGCTACATGGAAATTTACTGTGAAAGAGTACGAGATTTGCTGAATCCAAAAAACAAGGGTAATTTGCGTGTGCGTGAACACCCACTTCTTGGGCCCTATGTGGAGGATCTGTCCAAGTTGGCAGTTACTTCATACACAGACATTGCTGACCTCATGGATGCTGGGAACAAAGCCAGGTATGATAGGAAATAGAGTCAGGACTGAGGTCTTTTGCATGTTTTGAGGCCCTTTGTTCCCAGTTAAGGGTTTGAGGCCACATTTATACCTATGAAAGTTGCTTGAATTGTGGAGTCCTCTGATCCTTTGACTGTGCTGTAACTATGAGGGCTTCAGCATGTCAAGTATCTTCTCATCTAAACAGTGCATTGCTGAAACATTTTAGAGCTCTGGTTAAGTTTTACTCTTAGGTTTTGATCAAGTCATGGTAAAATGTTAGTTATGTATATATGTGGCTATGGTGGTAATTGATTCTGGAATAAATGAACAGTAATAAAGAATAAAAATTAAATGCTTCATTGGTTTCTAAAGGGATAGCTGGAGTATGAAAAATGATTCTGATGGGGTGCCTTTGGAATTGGAGAGTAACTAAATGGGCTCACAAATAAGGCAGTATTGAGAGCAATTATGCAAGTGACAATCTTGCAATCTGTGAATAAGTTTAAGACTATTGCTTGTGATTGTAATGCCTATAATGTGGAGCCTGCTGTCCATTTCAGCTCTCATCTAAGAATTCCATTGTCACGTGGTCACCTTTATGTTTATTTAGGACAGTGGCAGCTACGAACATGAATGAAACAAGTAGCCGTTCCCACGCTGTATTTACGATTGTTTTCACCCAGAAGAAACATGATAATGAGACTAACCTTTCCACTGAGAAGGTAGGAGAACTTCAGTCTCTAGGTTTGAGTTGTGAAGGATGGAGATTTTGAGAAGTCCCTTTTGTTGCCCTCTGCTTTTTGTGAAAGGTTGGGTGTTGGGGGGTGCTCTTTAACTTAATGGAGGGTGTTTTATAGCCGCTGCTTATCATTTTTCTTTCACCTTATACGAGTTTTCTGTATAGGTTCTTAAATGAAGATGCAAGATAGAGAATATAGTTAAGAAAAAAGCAGTCCAGGACTTTGGGTCTCAAAAACTACTAAATACAAGACAGTTAAGCAGTCTCACAGGAGAAAATTGTTTCTTTTCCTCTTGAGTGGAATCTTTTTATTATTACCTTATTAGCTGCCTTTGGTATGCGTATTCTTTTTTTTTTTTTATTTTTTGAGCTATGTTATAGTGGGATTAAATGTTTAAGCAAGTGATATATTTTATTCCTGGAAAATAACTCCACAGCAGTTTTGATGTTCTTCAAATACCTTTGCTTATTGATTTTTCATTTTCTATAGTGGTTAAATGTCACAGACTTTACACTTAGATTGCTTGCATTGAATTCTGATTCTGGGCAAACTACTTAACTTCTTTGTTTCTCAGTTTCCCCATCCATAACAGCCTGATAGGATTGTTAAAAGGATTAAATATTAATATAGGTTAAGTGCATATAATAATGTCTTTCACAGAGTAGCCACTCAATAATGTTAATTTTATTATTATTGTTTTTTTGAGATGGAGTCTCACTCTGTAGCCCAGGCTAGAGGGCAGTGGCGCGACCTCACCTAATTGCAACCTCTGCCTCCCTAGCCCGGTTCAAGCAATTCTCCTGCCTCAGCCTCCCGAGTAGTTGGGATTACAGGCACACGCCACCATGCTCAGCCAATTTTTCTATTTTTAATAGAGACGGGTTTTATCATGTTGGCCAGGCTGGTCTTGAACTCCTGACCTCATGATCCACCCACCTCGGCCTCCCAAAGTGCTAGGATTACAGGCATGAGCCTCCACACCCAGACTGTTATTATTGTTAATAACAGAAAATTGGGGCCAGGCGCGGTGGCTCACGCCTATAATCCCAGCACTTTGGGAGGCTGAGGCGGGTGGATCACAAGGTCAAGAGATCGAGACCATCCTGGTCAACAAGGTGAAACCCCATCTCTACTAAAAATACAAAAATTAGCTGGGCATGGTGATGCGCGCCTGTAGTCCCAGCTACTCGGGAGGCTGAGGCAGGAGAATTGCTTGAACCCAGGAGGCGGAGGTTGTGGTGAGCCGAGATCGTGCCATTGCACTCCAGTCTGGGTAACAACAGTGAAACTCCATTTCATAAAAAAGAAAAACATTGATGTCAAATACTACTTTGTCTGTATTCCTAAGAAGGATGCAACTGGATTTTTAAATTTGAAGTTAGGTTTATTGTGTTGGTAATTATACAAGATCCTTTGCCTTATAAAATGAGTACTTTAGATACCACTGTCACTAATTACTAGATCACCTTTTATTTGGTGACTTATTTCTAGCTGAAAATGATTCTTAAAAATATACTTCTCCTGGGCACAGTGGCTCACATCTGTAATCCCAGCACTTTGGGAAGCTGAGGCAGGTAGATCACCTGAGATCAGGAGTTCAAGACCAGTCTGGCCAAAATGGTGAAACCCTGTCTCACACAAATACAAAAAATTAGCTGGATGTGGTGCTGTGCACCTGTAATCCCAGGTATTCTGGAGGCTGAGGCAGGAGAATTGCTTAAACCCGGGAGGTGGAGGTTGCAGTGAGCTGAGGTTGCACCATTGCACTTTAGCCTGGGCAAAAAGAGCAAAACTTCATCTGAAAAAAGAAAAGTCCAGGCACAGTGGCTCATGCCTGTAATCCTAGCAGTTTGGGAGGCTGAGGCGGGTGGATCACGAGGTCAGGAGATAGAAACCATCCTGGCTAACATGGTGAAACACTGTCTCTAATAAAAATACAAAAAATTAGCTGGATGTGGTGGCATGCATCTGTAGTCCTAGATCCTCGGGAGGCTGAGGCAGGAGAATCACTTGAACCCAGGAGGCAGAGGTTGCAGTGAACCGAGATTGCATCACTACACTCCAGCCTGGGCGACAGTTTATTTGTTAGTATTTATCTGAATGGCAGCAAAGAACATTGCATATGGAAGTATGTTTTGCCCTTCTCTCATGATGTGGAATCTACAAAATTAATGTTAATCACATAATCATAGCTTTCCTGATAATCCCTTTTGGATACTTTTATCTAACCATTCCTGAAGCTTTATTTTTTTATTACAACTTTATTGAGGTATTATTGAAGTATACAGCAAAGTGCACATATGTAAAGCATAAAATTCAGTCAGTTTTGACATATTTGTATGCCTGTGAAACCAGTGCCACAATTGAGAAAATATATATATATTTTTTTATAGAGACTGGGTTTTGCCATGTTGGACAGGCTGGTTTCGAACTCCTGACCTCAAATGATCCACCTACTTCAGCCTCCCAAAGTGCTGGGATTATAGGCATGAGCCACCATCCCTGGCCGAGAATTTTTATTATTCTCAAAAGTTGCTTCATACTTCTTCTCTGTCTTTCTCTATCCCTTCTTCTATTGCAATCCCTAGGCAATTCTGGGCCTGCCTTTTGTCACTATATATTAGTTTACATTTTCTAGAATTTTATATAAATGGAATCATAGAGTACGTACTGATTTTTTGATCAGGCCATTTACTTACTTAGCATAGTGATTCTGAGATTTATTTATGCCCTTGTGTTTATCAGTAGTTCCTTTTCATTGCTGATGAGTATTGCACTGTACAGATACACCACAGTTTATTATTTCAGCTGTTGATGGGCTTTTAAACTGTTTGCAGTTTTTGATGAAGCTGCTATGAACATTTGTCTACAAGTCTTTGTGTGAACATTTGTTTTTGTTCTCTTGGTAAATACTTAGGAGTAGGATGATTGAGTCTTATTATAGCTTCTTAAGGAATGTCAAATTATTTTCCGAAATGATTGTGCAATTTTATATTCCCACCAACAATAGGTAAGAGTTCCAGTTGCTTAAAGCTTCATTTTTAGTATGCCATTTAATGAGTTGATGAGTTTTATATATTTTTATAACATACTCTAGTAAAATATGTCATGTTTATCCTAAAGATACTTTTCTTGAACTGCGATAATTGCTATGAATTTTGTGCATGCTCTTTTTGTTTTTAATTAAAAATTTTTTTTGTAGAGACCCAAGATTCTCCAATGTTGCCAGGCTGGGGTACAGTAGACAGCTTTGAACTCGTGGGCTCAAAGAAGCTTCCCAAGTAGCTGGGACTCCAGCCGTGCGCCACTGCACCTTCTGTGCATGCTGTTTAAGCTGACTCTGATATATGTTGTCTTCATCTTTTTGTGTCATATTTAAGAGCTCTAATACTTTAACTTTTCTCTATACCATAA
Source organism: Callithrix jacchus (assembly GCF_049354715.1). Lineage (NCBI taxonomy): Eukaryota > Metazoa > Chordata > Mammalia > Primates > Cebidae > Callithrix > Callithrix jacchus. Next base: position 48,147,662 of record NC_133508.1, read on the forward strand.
TCCTTTAAAAAGCATTCTGCCTCTAAATGTTTTCTACTTCTATCTTCCTTATTTTTGAATTGCCCCCATGTTATTTTTCTTTATCAGGTCAGTAAAATCAGCTTGGTGGATCTAGCAGGAAGTGAACGAGCTGATTCAACTGGTGCCAAAGGAACTCGATTAAAGGTATTTATTTTAGCAAATAAATGGCCTGATCAATAAATGTTCTGTACCATGTATCAGCAAAGTGTGGCTAGTGGGCCAAATTCAGCCCACTAGCTATTTTTGTAAGTAAAATGTTATTGAAACACAGCTACATACATTTGTTTATGTATTGTCTATGGCTGCTTTTGCACTACAATGGCAGTGTTGTAACAGAGACCATATGGCTCCAAAAACCTAAAATAATTTGTGTCTGTCCTTTTATGGAAAAATTTTGCAGACTCTTGATCTGTAATTTCAATAGAAGGATGAGTTATCGAACTAAATAGTTAGGGAGAATGTCATAGAGTGAGAGTTGAATTGCATTTTGAGGAACAGGCAGCGTTTGGCTAGATGGAATTAAGAGATGGCCGTGGGAAAAGGATATACAAGATTCAGATGTGAGAAGAACAGAAATTTCATGTCGATGAGTTGAGGGAAGAAGGCTGCACACATCTGTAAGCTTTTGGAGCACAAACATCTCGAGGATACTTTAGGACTGTGAGTTAGGCTTGTGGTCTCAGCATGTTATTATCAAGTGGAGAAGAGGACAGATAGAGGACTAAATGTCGTTTTTAGAACTTGTAGTAATAAAGAGATATGCTAGCATAGGGCAAGTCATATTTTATGTTCTGTATTATATGGCAGTAGTAGAAATTCTTCATCATAATTCTTTCATTTTTGGTATTTATTTTAGGAAGGAGCAAATATTAATAAGTCTCTTACAACTTTGGGCAAAGTTATTTCAGCCTTGGCCGAGGTGGTAAGTTCTATACTTCATTGTAAAGGGAGTTGTGTCTATTCAGCAAATATACTTGATAATATTTTATTATTGTCTATGAAGGCTGTCCTTCTGTGGCCCTTTTATGTGATCTTGCCTTTCTCCTTTAGAGCTTTTCAGATAAGATACTAGGTATAACACAGTTTGACTTTGTACTGAAAGTAAAAGAGATTAAGGAGAACAAAAGTAAATATAGATCTATAAAAACTAGAGCCAACACTTAATGTTTGTCTCATTTTTTGAGCCTTATTTTAATTATGTCTCTCACAAAAATCAAGTATATTTATTGTCTCTTCTTTTCCTATGCAGTCTTTTCTGAGTAGGATGCAGTATCTTTTGGAGTATTTTGAACAGTTTGGCTTTGGTGAATGTAGTTGATTTGAGGGCCAGTAGTGTTTTTCCCCCAGTTGTTTTATTCTTTCCTATATTTTAACAATAGAACACTAAAGCCAAAACATTTTTTTAAATTAGGGCCTTAATTATCTACATTACTTAAATTAGTCACTGTGTGTTCTAGTTCAGTTTAATACCTCATTTTAATTGCTAAGAAGAATGAAATGCTTTCTTGCTTGCCTTGGAGAAATTATAATCTCTGTTATAAAATTTAAACAAATTATAATTTCTACGTGGAGGCTTATCCTGTGTTCTTGTTTTCTCTTTTAAATGCTTTCACCTGTAGGATAACTGCACTAGCAAGGTATGGTGGGGATTGGTAGAGATAAACTAACTGTAGAATTGACTTTTATGTTTTAAATCCTCATCAGGATGTATGGAAGCATAAGTAGGAATGGAGCCTTCAAAAATCTTTTCATCATTTGTTTTCTGGCCCTGAAATTTAGAGTGGCTGTTTAGGGTGACCACAAATCATGAGATTTCACACCAAAATTAATTTATAGAACATGATCTTCTTTAGAGAAGGAATTAAGAATAAATAAACAAGGCGGGGCACGGTGCTCATGCCTGTAATACCAGCACTTTGGGAGGCTGAGACAGGTGGATAATTTGAGATCAAAGTTTGAGAACAGCCTGGCCAACATGGTGAAACCCCATCTCTACTAAAAATACAAAAATTAGCTGGGCGTGGTGGCATGTGACCAGAGTGTCCCAGCTACTCAGGATTTTGTTTTGTTTTGTTGAGACAGAGTCTCGTTCTGTCACCCAGGCTGGAGTACAGTGGTGTAATCTCACCTCACTGCATACTCTGCCTCCCAGATTCAAGTGATTCTTCCTCAGCCTCCCAAGTAGCTGGGGCTACAGGTGCGCAGGACTACATGCGTGAGCCACCGCATCCAGCCTACTCAGGGGTTTTAAACTGAGATATTAGGCCTCAGGGATTGCATAGTGGAATGAAAGTCTGTTCCACTAATCTGAATGACCGAAAGGCTTAATTCTCCCTTGAGGTCTGTGCAATCTAAAATTGAACCTGCTATTGGAAATGAGTTTCTGATTGGTGGATTATGTGTCTGTGGGTGGGATGAGATGATGTGGATATATTTTATAAGAAATGGAATTAAAATGTTTCTTGCCTACTCCTTTTCCTCCTCAAAAAAATAAAGAAACAGAGGCCAGCCACTTAGTACTCTTTTTCTGAATAGAAAATGTGCTTGTGCAAGTAGTAGGATCATCCTTAGTTTACCACTGGATTATACCAAGACTGCAGGACTGGATTATCAAACTGGTGATTTGAGGCCCTGGTTTTCCCCTTAGTAGCTTCTCCTTTTTTTTTTTTTTTTTTCTTTGAAACTGAGTCTCTTGCTGTTGCCGAGGCTGGGGTATAGTAGCACAATCTCAGATCACAGCAACCTCTACTTCCCAGGTTCAAGCGATTCTCCTGCCTCAGCCACCCAAGTAGCTGAGATTACAGGTGTCTGCCACCACCCCCAGCTAATTTTTTGTATTTTTAGTAGAGACAGGGTTTCATCATGTTGGCCAGGCTGGTCTCGAACTCCTGACCTCAGTGATCTGCCCACCTCAGCCTCTCAAAGTGTTGGGATTACAGGTGAGAGCCACTGCACCCGGCCTCCCCTTAGCAGCTTCTTAAAGTGTCGCAACATGGTAGTCAGCCAGCAGATATTTGAATAGCTGTTAACCTGTAAAGCATTTGCATTAATTTTTACTTTTAGAGAATATAATATTTTTTCATTTTAGCACTGCCTTTTTGTTGGTGCTTTTTGCTTTATCCTGTGGTGGTAATAAGAAGGATCATGAAGAAAGCTGTATAAGTAGACTTAATAGAACATTCGTCTTGAAACTTACAGATTTCTAAATTTGCAAATCATATCACTTTCTTAGACCTTTTTACTTTTAGTCTTTGCTTCAGTAATTGGATTATTTTTGGCATAACTTCCTTTCAAAGACCAAACGAGTATTATTTTACATGAGTTAGTAGATTTGCAACAACCCACCCAATGACATTGTGATTGGCCAAGTAAATTCACTAACTAGATGATTTGATCCTACTCATTAAACCTGGAATGTACAGGATTCGTATGTGTCCCTCTGCAAAAATAAAAATGGAGGACTGGGTATTAGATGATGTTAGGGAATTATTATTTATTTTGGTAAGATGTGATAATGGTACCTTCACGGTAAGAAAAAGAAAACCATATGGACAGGATATTAGGCAATAGTATTGTGTTGATGTTAAATTTTTAAAATTTGGTCATTGTTTTCTGTGTAAGAGAATGTTCTTATATGATGAAGTGTTTAGGGATAAATGGAGATGAGGTCTGCAACTGACTTCAAAATGGCTCAGGAAAATTAAAAAGTTGCAAAAAAGTGTTTGGGAGATAATTGAAAGATGATTGGCAGATTATTGATAATAGTTGAAGCTGTGTGTTGGGTATGGTAGCTCATTATATTGTTCTCTCAACTGTTTGTGTAAGTTACACATTTTTCAAAATAAAATGTAAAATGAAAACATTACCTTATTGCATGAGTTTTTGGTATTGTGAAGAATTGAAACTGTGAAGGATAAACTTCCACAGTGATGGAGTTGTACTGTAATTTGATTTACTTAGGAATTTTAGACTGATTGTGCCTTCTTGGGATTTTTTTTCCCTAACAAACAATGCTAAGACCATTCCTTTCTCTTTATAATAGAGTAAAAAGAAGAAGAAAACGGATTTTATTCCCTACAGGGATTCTGTACTTACTTGGCTCCTTCGAGAAAACCTAGGTATGTTGACCGCTATTGAAAAGTAGTTATCTTTTTAACTTTGATTCTCTTTTGTGGTTAATTGTCCTGTGTTTTGGAGACAAATAATGTCTAGATATTCATGTTACTACTTGAGTGTTCCTTGCCTGCTTTTGTTTTTACTCCTAATTTCTGTTGGGTGGATTCCTTGCTTTTAAGCCAGGGTATACTCCCATATCTCATTTACTTCAGGGAATGAACTGTGCAGTAGTTGTCTTCCCAACTCCCCATACCTGCTTCAAATGACTGCTCAGTCTTCAAAGTTATTTCAAAACTCCATGCCCCTCTGAGGTGCACAAAATCAGGCATTGCAAACCCTTATTTCTCTTCATTGCTGATGTTTTCAAGACCTTCAAGTCACTGTTATTCATTCACTTCTACTTTTTTTTGAGATGGAGTCTTACTCTGTTGCCCAGGCTGGAGTGTGGTGGTACAATCTCGGCTCACTGCAACCTCTGTCTCCTGGGTTCAAGCAGTTCTCCTGCCTCAGTCTCCCAAGTAGCTGGGATTACAGGCACACCACCGTGCCTGGCTAACTTTTTTTGTACTTTCAATAGAGACAGAGTTTCGCCATGTTGGCCAGGCTGGTCTTGAACTCCTGACCTCAGGTGATCCACCCACCTCGGCCCCGCAAAGTGCTAGGATTACAGGCATGAACAACCATGCCTGGCCACAGTTCTCCTACTTACTAGGAGGAGGGAGTGGTCAGCTGTGTGAAATGTTGCTAATAGAAGAGGCTGAAAATGGATTGCTGGGGTTATCCCCATTGCTAGTGACTTTCAAATTGCTAAGGGCAGTTTTGGTGGAATAGCTGAGATCTTGATTGGAGTGGGTGTAAGACAGAGTGGGAGGAAGGAACTAGACCCAGTAGATTCAGACATCAAAATTTGAATATAAGTATCTGGCATGGGGACATTTAAGAAATTTGACATTAGGCCAGGTGTGGTGGCTCACCCCTGTAATTCCAGCACTTTCAGAGGCTGAGGTGGGCAGATCACCTGAGGTCAAGAGTTCAAGAGCAACCTGGCCAACATGGCAAAACCCCATCTCTACTGAGAATACAAAAATTAGCAGGGTGTGGTGGTGGACGCCTAGAAAGAAAGAGAGAGAGAGAGAGAGAGAGATTGAGAGAGAGAGAGAGAGAGATAGATAGATATGGGGGGATAGAGGGATTTGACATTACATTAAATCTTAGGATCTGAGATTGTACCATGAGATTTGGCATATTCAGTAAAAATTTTCTGTTAAAATGAATGTGATTTGAGATACTCATGCTTAATCTTTTTAGGTGGCAATTCTCGTACTGCAATGGTTGCTGCTCTGAGCCCTGCAGATATCAACTACGATGAGACTTTGAGCACTCTGAGGTACTTTCTTTTGATCTCAGTAGTAACATACACCACATTGCCATCAGAAATCATTTTGTGATACTGTGGATGTTGTTATGCGGTCTGGGTAGTTATTTATGTAAATAATGGTCCTTTACTCTCATAACAGGGAAAGCTTAGGGTAAAAGTGATTTGCATTATAATAGAATTTACCTCTTTATGGTTTTCAGTTTCATTGGGAAAGGTATGAACTTTTTATTTATTTTTTAATCCCCCATGAATATCTAGATAAGGCAGGAACTTTTTCATAGGAAATATTTTTAAATTGCTCAAGTGGGATTTTTGGATATCTTTTATATAATAGTGACATTTTCTTATAATATTCATTTCTATAAAAAGAAATGGTCTCCCTTCTCGTGGTGTTTGTCATAGAAATGCTGAGGTCGTCTGGGCACAATAGCTCAGTCCTGTAATCCCACCACTTTGGGAGGCCAAGGTGGGTGGATCACTTGAGGTCAGGAGTTTGAGAACAGCCTGGCCAACATGGTGAAACCCTGTCTCTACTAAAAATACAAAAATTAGCCAGTCGTGGTGGTGTGTGTCTGTAATCCCAGCTACTCAGGAGGCTGAGGCAGGAGAATTGCTTGAGCCCAGGAGGTGGAGGTTGCAATGAGCCAAGATTGCACCACCGCACTCCAGCCTGGAGACAGAGCGAGACTCCATCTCAAATAAAATGAAAGAAAAAAAAAAGAAATACTGAAGTCATAATAAGTAATAAAATTATAGGAGTATGTGGCAGTGTTAAAAATAACCAACATAGCCAGGTGCAGTGGTGTACACCTGTAGTCCCAGCTACTTGGAAAGCTGAGACAGGAGGATCACTTGAGCACAGCCTAGGCAACATAGTGAGACTCTGTCTCTTAAAAAAAAGAAAAAAACCAATTAACAGAATGTTCATGACAAGTTTTTTTTTGTTTGTTAGTTTTGGTTTTTGAGATGGAGTTTTGGTGTGTGGCCCATGCTAGAGTGCAGTGGCAAGATTATAGCTCACTGCAGCCTCAGACACCTGGGCTCATGTGATCCTCCTACTTCAGTCTCCCAAGTAGCTAAAACTACAGGCTCATGCCGCTAGGCCTGGCTAATTTTTAAAAATTTCTTGTAGAGATGGGGGGGTCCTGTTACATTACTCAGGCTGGTTTCAAATTCCTGGCTTCAAGTGATCCTCCCCACTTGGCCTCCTAAAGTATTGGTATTACAGGTGTGAGCTACCTTGTGAGGACTATTTTTTACATATGAATAAGTTTCATCATTTTAGTCTGGAACTTTCTGCCCTTCTTCCAGGAAAGGCACTTGATATAATGGAATGAACAGTAAGTACATAGTCTCATAAATTGAGTTTAAGTCCTCTCGCTGTTATTCATTTTCATTGTGATCTTGGGCAGATCACTTAAATTCATCTGAAGCTTTTTCTTCATCTTTAATAGGTACCATAAAGCTTTATACAAATGTATTCTTATCAAGACTCAAAAAATGTAAACACTCAGGATGTTTGATTTAGAAATTATTGTATGTTACTTATGAGAAGTAGAACGTATGAGAAATGACAAGAATGAACTTTTTTGATCTAGATATGCGGATCGTGCAAAACAAATTAAATGTAATGCTGTTATCAATGAGGACCCCAATGCCAAACTAGTTCGTGAATTAAAGGAGGAGGTGACACGGTTGAAGGACCTTCTTCGTGCTCAGGGCCTGGGAGATATTATTGATAGTAAGTGAATTAAGGATCATTACAAAATCTAATCCTTTCTTCTTCAAGGTTCTTACATTTAAAATAAACTTCAATTTAAGGAACACTATGAAGCTAAACGGTAGTGAAAATGTTTTTGTTTTTCTTTTTCCTTAAAAAGCCCAATGGAAGTGATCTCTAGATTCCTTTATGTAGTGGGTACGTGGCTATCCATTTGAACTCATGAAATTAGTTTTAAAATCATGAATATGTTACTAGTATTTTTGTTAGAATTCTTTTTTAGATCAGCAGTGAAGTTTATTTAGAATGTTAACCCTGTCACTGAGCAATTAATCACTTCATAGAAACGTTATTTGAAATTTTTGGTTTTGTTTCATGGGTTACTCTGGATTAGTATAGTGGCAGTAATATAAGAAATGCACATTGAGGCCTACCTTCAGATAAGATTCCCCTTTGAATGGCCCCCTCCTCCTATAAAATCATGGAGTACCCCCTGCTGCCTATGAACTTATGAAGGGGAAAACTTCAATTCTTATGAAGTTCAAAAACTACCCTTCCAGAGAATATTGTTTTATGATGTTGTATTAAAATTCATCTTAAAAATTCTCCGTGATGTGCCTGTACAATGGCTTATTCAGAAGTTCTCTTAAGTGAGTAAAGTGGATTATTTATATAGGAATAGAATATGGTAGAATATGGGTTGGTTTAGTAAAGCATTTTTTTTTTTTAGTGTAAAATTAGTATTATATTCCTTGAAGTTCTAATAAGATTTTCAAGGCCTCTTATAGTTTAGTCTTACTGATTAGAGCCTCCGTTTAGATGAATACCATTTGTGAAAATGATAGCATCTTCTGAGTATTAACTTTTTCATCTCCCCAAATGCCAAAAAGTGCTCTGTTCGCTCTCTGTGTCACTGCTGAACCTGAACTTTGACCCTTCTCATATTTTCCCTCCTGCTTACCTTCAGTTGATCCATTGATCGATGATTACTCTGGAAGTGGAAGCAAATGTGTGTATTTCACATATTGGTTATTCCAGTACTCTGACTTGCTAATCTGCGTCTGCTGGATCAGCCTTAAAATCAGCTTTGCATGCCAGCAATCCTTACAGGGAAATCCCAGACAGAGCATCGTGTAGAATCAGAAATGATTCTATTTTTGCCCTTCTTCATTTAGCAAACTAATCTTTGCTGAATTTTAGTTTGTGGCTTGAGTGAAGTTGAAAGGCTTAAGAATCTCTTGCTGCTTCTACTCTTCCGTTTTTCCCATTGTGATTAAATTAAATCCAAAATTTAGATGATGATAGCAAACTGATACTTACTGATTGTTCATAATATACCAGGCCCTATTCTAGGCACCTTGAATATATTATCTCTCTTATTTCTGTTAATGACTCTGAAAACATTTCATTATGTTTATTTTACCGATAATCATTTTCAGTCAACAAAAAATCTCTGTGATTGAAGAGCTCTGTAAATGTTGGGCTAACACTCATGGGTGCTTGTGCTAAGTTGCTTTTCTCCGTATCTTGGGCTTTGGATGGTTAGATAAACATTTTTTCCTCTTTTTTTTTTGAGATGGTCTCTGTCACCCATACTGGAGTGTTATGGCATTATCGTGGCTCACTGCAGCCTGGAACTCTTGGGCTCAAGTGATCTTTTTACCCAGCCTCCTCAGTATCTGAGACTATAGTTGTGTGCTGCCACACCTGGCTAATTTTTTATTTTATTTATTTATTTATTTTTTGAGACGGAGTTTCACTGTTGTTACCCGGGCTGGAGTGCAATGGCACGATCTCGGCTCACCACAACGTCCGCCTCCTGGGTTCAAGCAATTCTCCTGCCTCAGCCTCCCGAGTAGCTGGGACTACAGGTGTGCGTGACCATACCTAGCTAATTTTTGTATTTTTTTAGTAGAGACAGGGTTTTACCACATTGGCCAGGATGGTCTCAATCTCTTGACCTCGTGATCCGTCCACCTCGGCCTCCCAAAGTGCTGGGATTACAGGCATGAGCCACTGCACCCAGCCTATTTTTTAATTTTTAATTTGTAGAGATGAGGAGTCTCACCGTTTCCCAGATAGAACTCCTGGCCTGGAACTTCTGGCCTCAAATAGTCCTCCTGCTTTGGCTTACCAAAGTGCCAAGATTACAGATATGAACCACCACAACCAGCCTTTCCTCTTTTCATAAGTCACAAATTAAAATAACTTAGGTATCTAAAATGGGTGCTTGAGTTGAGAACATTTTTAAAGAATCACATGAACTTCAGTATTCTCTCCATATATATCATAAGTTGGTGAGGAAATTATTTCTTACCCTTTTAAGGTAATTAATCAAGAAATTGTTATCTTAGAAGAAAAAATTTTGATTTTGGGGTTAATTTTTAGATTCATACTGAGTTATTTCTACAGTAAGGTATGTATTGAGGCCTAGCAGACATTGAGAAAATACATAGGAGAAACCAAATATAGCCCTGGTTGTTATGAGGTTAGGGCTTGAAGGCACTATAATATCCTGATACAGAAGTGACTCTTGGACTGCAGCAGCTCTGTCTGAGATTTCCAAAGCTCAACGATACTGGTGTGGAAAAGGTGCCTTCTTGGTTTTGCTTTTGTGCTCAAGGTGTTGCTGCTGCCAAGCTTGTTGCCTACCGCTCTTAGCAGCTGTAGCGTTTCCTGAAAGATCATGCATGACTAAGTTTTAATTCTATATTGGTAAGAAAAGCAGCCCTGACTACTTCTCAATTTCCATTTTGATCCATTTCTCTTAATTCCTTTTAGGGCTTGCATGTGACCATTGGACCTAAACTCTGTCCATCCTGGTCTTTTCCCCCTGGTGCCTAATTTTTTGCTCTAATCCCTATTCCCCTTTTAAAAGATGCTGCTTTGCTTGTTTTCCTATGTTCTGTATTTGCAGATGGTGGTTTTCAAACTGTCTTGAGGCAACCACTGGCTTTCACGGAGTTAAAAAATTGACTTTAATTAAATAGTAGAGATGAGTAGGCCCAGAGAGAATTAATAGTATTTTTTCCAACTATGTGTATTGACTCATCTCCTTTAAGGAAAACTTACTTAGTTTTGATATGAATTTTAATTTCTCAAATTTAAAAATGAGCTAATTTTAAAGTTGGATTGCACCAATACTTATGGTTTACCTTTGGTGTCTTTTTGCGAAGGATGACTAATGAAAGAAAGTACAAATGGCAAATTAGTGAATTTTGTTGTTTGTGGCTTAATTTTTTTCTTTTACCAGTACTGAGTTTAAAAGCAAAATTAACAGTTCTGTTAGAGACTTAGTAAATAGAAGTATGTTTCTAAAACTTGCTTTTTATACTAGGAAACAGGCTTACCGGTGACCCGTGGTTGTACTGTTCGGCTAATTAAGTGCCTTACTTAAATTAGCAAAAAAAATCAGCCTTAGTTTTTGCTTGCTCTGATAGAAGAATGGAAACTACACTAAAACTCATTAATCTGCTAATTGTTCTCTATTGAGACAATCAGTTAGTGCTGAGTTTTTTTTTTTATCGCAAGTCCTGAGTTTTTAACCACGACTCAAAAAAATTCCTCTCACTTCTACAATTACCTCTTTTTAAATTTAAGACATATTTAAAAATCCTTTTAGCATGTTGAAATATTACCATACAAGGCAGGGCATGGTGGCTCATGCCTGTAATCCCAGCACTTTGGGAGGCCGAGGTGGGCGGATCACCTGCGGTCAGGAGTTAGAGACCAGCCTGGCCAACATGGAGAGACCCTATCTCTTTTAAAATAAATAAATAAATAAATAGAAATGTTGCCATACAAAGCATACTACTAAATGCACACATTTTTAACAGTAACATTTTCTTGGAAATTTTTGCTTAATTACGTAAAACACTGAGCAGACCAATATGGATTATTATTGATAGATAAATGATCATTGTTTTCCCTTACTGTTACAAACTACTGGAAAAGTGTAAATCTGAAGACATCGTAAACTTGGAACACTAGAGAGACTAAATGGAAGGTAGTTTGGCTTTTTTAGGGAGAGTGCCGAAGCAGTATCCTTGAGGCTCTAGTTTATCCCCCTACAAGATACGGTGTTAACCTACATTGGAATCTTTTTTGTTTGTAAATGCAGAAATGATTCTGAGCCTCTAGGATACCAGTATTCAAGACAGACATGTTTTAGAACTGCCATCTAGAACAGTTGTAACCTGTGTTTGTATCATAGTGTGTGTTTGTCTTGGCGCTTTAATGCTGTCCTTTCTTACAATGATATTCCTTCCTGTCTTTTTTTCTTCCTCTGCTTCTTTCCCTTTTCTCTACTTTTTCTGCCTTCTGTTCTATCTCCCAGATCTGAAAGATTTTCAGAACAATAAGCATAGGTACTTGCTAGCCTCTGAGAATCAACGCCCTGGCCATTTTTCCACAGCATCCATGGGGTCCCTCACTTCATCCCCATCTTCCTGCTCACTCAGTAGTCAGGTGGGCTTGACGTCTGTGACCAGTATTCAAGAAAGGATCATGTCTACACCTGGAGGAGAGGAAGCTATTGAACGTCTAAAGGTAAGTAATAGTTCAGACTGAATACAAGGTATTCTATATAGTAGTTCCACAAAGAACTAGGAGTAAAAATCACTAAGATTTCGATTGAGCATGTGGAGAACTCTGACTCTTAGAGGTGTTCTGAAGATTGAATTTTCTACTTTCTAAGTTAATTTGTTTTCACTAGAGTGCTTGAGTCTGACATGGCCAGGCAGAGATGGGAGATGGTAGAGGTACATGGGTAGTACATAGGCTGGCCATGCAGAGTAACCAATTAATAGATGTGAACATTAATTCTGGGGTAGTTTATCAAGTCACAGTGAAATTGTTTTGTTAGAAATTTATTTGGAAACATTTGGTTTCATTTGAAAATGGAATTCTGTATAGAGCCATGCTTCTGTTAATAAAGTTTGAACATTTGAGTAGCTGTTCCAGGTTTATTCAGATACATATTAAATTATATCATCTAGAAATTCACAGAAAACCTTGATACCTTATGATTACTGTACAGAAAGGTTATCTCCTATGCTGGTACTCATGGGGTCACAGGGCCATAGTACTGCATGTATGTAGATTACTGGCCTATGGCTCCCAGCTTTGCTGTTGGAGGTTTTTTACAACCTGTTGCTGGCTCTGTCAGATTCAATCTTGTCTCTCTGTATGAATATGAAAGTCAAGAGCAGCAGAGTCTTTTAACTTGTAGCTGCTTCTCTTCCTCCTCAATTAATTCAGTGCACAGATAGTTGTCACTTGCAGTGCTGAAAGCTGTTTGGGAACCCTACTACCCATCAGATGACTGTGACATGCGACATCATCATTTGCTTTGAAGCAAATATTTTTTCTTCCCCTGCTTGTCACCTCCAGGAAGTTAGTTTGATCCATACCTTTTTGCCATTGTGTTCAAGAGTGCTAGGGTAGGGGACAAAGGGAGGACAAGGAACACTTTTTAAGAGTCTGGGAAGTTGCAGTCATGCTGCTAGCCAGCGGTCCTCCTCACATTCACTCAATATTCCCCTTGAATGCCACTCATGCAAGGATGATTGAGAACAGTGACACATTGACACATTTAACAGGTAAAAGGCTTGCTGAAAAACTCGACAGTAAAGGTGAATTAAGCTTGGTAACTGAAAATGTCAGATGCTTTCATTTTAATTTTCATATGAGGCTGAAAAAGATTTGATATGAAGAAAGAGGTTCTGCTTTTTCTTTCTTAGTCAGCCTACCTTTTCCCTTGACATTTTACTTACTTCAAAAGTACATTGTGGGTCGGGCATGATGGCTCACACCTGTAGACCCAGTACTTTGGGAGGCTGAGGCAGGGGGATCATTTTAGTCCTAGAGTGCTGCAGTGAGCTATGATTACACTGCTGCACTCTAGCCTCAGTGACAGAGTGAGACTATCTAAAAGAAAAAAATGCTTTAGAAACAAAAATAAGGTTGGGTGTGGTAGCTCATGCCTGTAATCCGAGCACTTTGGGAGGCCAAGGTGGGTGGATCATCTGAGGTCAAGAGTTAGAGACCAACCCCGTTTCTACTAAAAATACAAAAATTAAGCCAGGTGCAGTGGTTTAGGCCTGTAATCCCACACTTTGGGAGCGGAGGCGGAAAGATCACTTGAGTTCAGGAGTTCGAGATCAGCCTGGCCAACATCTCTTTTGTTGGTTTAGTGAAACCCCATCTCTACTAAAAATACGAAAATTAGCCGGGCATGTTGGCACATACCTGTAGTCCCAGCTACTTCGAGGCTGAGGCACAAGAATTGCTTGAACCTGGGAGGCGGAGCTTGCAAGATGTGGAGATGGTGCCATTGCGCTCCGGCCTGGGTGGCAGAGTGAGACTCTATCTCAAAAAATAAATAAATAAAAATGAAAAAATTAGCCAAGCCTGGTGGCATGCACCTATAGTACCAGCCACTCAAGAGGTTGAAGTAGGAGAATTGCTTGAACCCGTGAGGCAGAGGTTACAGTGAGCTGAGATCACACCACTGCACCCCAGCCAGAGCGAGACTCCATCTCAAAAAAAAAAAAAAAAAAAAAAAAAAAAAAAAAAAAAGAGAGAAAAGAAACAAAAATAATTTTCTTGTTTCTTCCTTCGGAACACGTAAGTGGAAAGTGAGTGAAGTTCTGTAATACCTGGCAAAGGGAGAGGGAGTGAGAAATCTTTCCATTAAATGTTACAGGCTGCAGGGTAATTTTTACTGTTGGTAAAATTGACTCTGAAATTTTACTAAAGACCTTAGTGAAGAGGAGTGGTAAGGCTACATTCACACATTTTCTCACAGTATGTGTCAGTGACCATGTTGCTTTGCTAGGTTCTTTTCAGAGCCGGAGTGAGAAATAGGGAGCTCCATGGGAATAAGAAGTAAAACTCTCACTCACTAAGTCCTTAATATAAAATGTTCTTTTTCTTTCGGGATTTTAAATCTATTTGCTTATTAAAGCTTTAGTGCATACATATGAGACTACCCTTCCCTTGACATTCGTCTTGCTCTAAAGGAGAAATCAAGGACATTCTTCTTGATGTAAAGGAGACATTTCTACCTAACTGCCAAGTGAGACCAATTGAAAATAATGTCACATGTTAGGAGTCAAGACATTAACCAGACTCGTTAAGAATCAGGTTATCCAGTTCTTCCAAATTATTTCTAGGGAATGAGACTGTCATTATTCAGGGAACTGTTCCTTCAACTTCACTATGTCCCACTAAAGCAAAACAAAACTATATTACTTCAATCAGAAAACAAATGTCTGTTTTAATTCTTCCTTATACCAAAATAAACTAACTCTTCTATTTTCCTTCTAGAAAGAAAACAGCTTTCTTAGGGTTTTGTATTGTCTTGAGTTTTCAATGCAGCGTTGTAGTTCACTGAAGCGTAAGCGCCTTAGTTCTGCTCTTATTTTGTGAATGGTGAGAATTCCTTTTGGGCTGACCTGCATTTTAATGCTGCAGGCAGATAGCATCTTTCATTCACAGCACCAGGGGCAATGGTTATACAATAGAAATGCTTGAGAATATCTAGGAACTGGGTTCCTAAGGCATGGTGCTACAGGAAAAAAATATTATAATGAAAAACAGCAACAGAGGACATTAATTCATTTCCTAACATTTTATTTCCCTTTGTTTCTTTTTCACTTTAAAAAAGGTCAGTTGATTGGATACTTTTTTCATACACGATGTTGCTGTGGCTTTGTTCACTAAATAGCCTTTTTCCATATGTTAGGTACTTATGTCACACCATTGTAAAAACCTTTTTTTTTTTCTTTTGAGTCGGAGTCTTGCTCAGTCACCCAGGCTGGAGTGCAGTGTAGTGGCGGGATCCCCACTCCCTGCAACCTCCGACTCTCGGGTTCAAGTGAGTCTTATGTATCAGCCTCCCAGGTAGCTGGGATTACAGCTGTGTACCACTACACCTGGCTAATTTTTGTATTTTTAGTAGAGACTGGGTTTCGCCATGTTGGCCAGGCTGATCTTGAACTCCTGACCACAGGTGATCCCACCCCCCTCAGCCTCCCAAAGTGCTGGGATTACAGGCTGAGCCAGCACACCCAGCCCATTATAAATATCTTAATCTCTCCACAAACCTCTCTGGCTTCTGTCATAGAGAGACAAGTGATGTGTAATTGCCTCAGTTTGATGTTGCAACTCAAACTGAAATTTGAGTTGAAATTTATCCTTTATTTGGCTTCCTTTCTAATAAAGTTTTATTTTTGAAATGGAATCTGGCTCTGTTGCCCAGGCTGGAGTGCAGTGGCGTGATTTCGGCTCACTGCAACCTGTGCCTCCTACCACGCCTGGCTAATTTTTATATTTTTAGTAGAGACAGGGTTTCGCCATGTTGGTCAGGCTAGTCTTGAACTTCTGACCTCAGGTGCCTTGGCATCCCAAAGTGCTGGGATTACAGATGTGAACCACAGCACCCAGTCTTCCTGTCTAAGAAGGCTTTAAACATGCAGCTGTAGCCACAGCTCTGGTGTTTATTAGCCTGGCATCACAGTCAGTACTGTGAGTGCCATTGCTTAGGCTTAGCCTATAAATACCCACAAATATCCATTACAGAAGCAGGCAAGGGCAGATGCTGTGCTAAGCAGCCCAAGGGCCACACTTGGAACGCACTTAAGAAGCATGCTGTGTTCAGTACAGTAAAACCTTGGCAATTCAATGGCTTCAGCAAATGTTCTGTGTAGTAAGTGTTTTTCATAGAAATATTTCTGGCTTGTCCTGGTGATTTCTCTGCTATCTTAACGGAATCATCAAGAAGAGATTAAATTGTTTAGCTGTATGAACATAGTTTATTAACCAGTGCTATACAAATAGCTAGAGATGCAGACAAACATGATGTGAGACTAGAGTGAATGACACCTGAGCCCAGCATTCTTAAGAGCTAAACAAGAGTTCCTGGTATCCTTCTGTTTTTTGGAATTTTTTTTCCAAGAAAGGGAGGAGGATTAAAGGTTTATCTCCTCAAACCCTTGTTTCTGAACCATGAACCCACATTTCTAGTTTATTTTACATTAGGCTCCTAGAGTGGGATATGGGAAACCCTGGATACCAGCATGCCTGCCTGCCAGCAGAATGAGTTGATGCTCCTGAGACTGAATGCTGTCTTGCATTTGGCTTCCCTATTTTATTTATACTAAGTTTATAAGTATAAACTTATAAGTATTTTATTTATACTAAGTTTATAAGTATAAACTTTATAAGTATTTTATTTATACTAAGTTACTCAGGCTGGAACAGAATATCCTTCACTTATTCTTAATTTAGGGTGAGCTGCTTCATATAATATTTACTTGAAAGCCTATTGATCCTGCTTTACTAGAAGAAAGAACAGTGAGTCAGCAAATAGCTCTAGACCTGGCTCAGTGAGTGGTGTGGCCTCACTTAGCTTCTCTGGTCTGCTTTTTTCTTTTGAGATAGAGTCTTGCCCTGTCACCCAGGCTGGAATGCTGTGGCGCCATCTTGGCAACCTCCGCCTCCCAGGTTCAAGTGATTCTCCTGCCTCAGCCTCCCAAGTAGCTGGGACTACAGGCATGTGCCAGTGAGCCTGGCTCATTTTTATATTTTTAGTAGAGATGGGTTTTGCCATGTTAGCCAGCTGGTCTTGAACTCCTGTCTCTGGTCCAGTTTTATCTCTAGAATGGTTCCAGAATAAATTATTTAACAGGCTTTTTCAGCCCTGAAGTTGTGCTAATGTGACTCACAGTTATTTTCTCTAAGTTTTCCTCCAAGTTTTTAAAAATAGCTTTCTAGCAACCTAAAAATTACAGCTGGAAACTGAAATAAAAATAAAAGTTGTACCTTACTCATTACATTTCTTTTCTACAAAGATACCATATTCTGATTTACCCTTCAGGTGGTAAGGAAATTAGATAAGTCATATTAGAGTTGGCTGCAAAATGCTAAGAGGATTCCTAGACAGTAATTTTGCTTTCTTAGAGTGAGTTCTACAGTTGCCCCAAAATAGGATGGCTTTCATATGGCCAGATAATCCTCTACTCTGAAATAATCTTTTTCTGAAGGTAGTCAACTAGGAGGGGATATTTTAAAAATATCCCATATGTCAGTTTGTATTCCATAACCAACAATGATTTGTGGGCCACACTATAATAAGTACTAGTCAGAATACTTTGGTTAGATTGGATGCATTCCATTGTCCTGTTTGTTGAAGATTTTCACTTTGAGAAGATTGAATAGATTTCTACCTAGCTACCATTAATAGGCCTTAAACTTATGTAGGTTATGTCATTAGTAAGGAAAAAAACAGTCATATGCAAAAGCATTTTTTTTTTTAAAGAGGGGCTCACTCTCGCTCAGGCTGGAGTGTAGTGGTGCAGTCATAGCTCACTTATGCAGAAGCATTTAGCACCACTCTTAGTGGTTGTTCAATAACATTTGTGGTGCTTTATAGATAAACTATTGAAAACTTGGTCCTTGGCCTTTTCACTCATTGCGGAATTGTGTGGATTTGTCTTGCTTGCTGGCCCTCTAGAATGACACTGGTTCTCCACTTGTGGAGCAGCACATGCACTGCATGGTAATCATTTCTGCTGAGGACTGTGTAGGATGCCATTCAGGTAGCTGTGTGAGCCTTTCAGCTGTGTGTGTTCTGAAAGCTAATGAGAGCCATTTTAGGTGGTTTTTGTCACCCTCCCACCCCCAACTGCAGACTTGTTCTAGCTTCTCGCACTTTGTAACTCTTTTCTGAAAAACTACCTTCTACATGGCTGCCTTGATGTAAACCTTACTGATGCCCAGGTTCCTTCTTTTATCTGTTTTGTTCTTTGCCTAGCTTTGCTGGTTATTGTTGTTCCTCATCTTTCTTTTCTTTTTTATTTTTTTTTTAATTTTATATTATGCTCTCCTATTTGTTTCAACATACTCATATACTACTTTGCTTTTGTAGCTGCTACCTTGAGTCTTTACTCTTGCCTTTTTAATGAGTTCCTTTGCCTTTGGTATGTTTTTTATTTTGAGGTAACATCCAATCATATAATATTCTGGAAGTCCAAGAGATCCAGAAAGTCAAACACCAGACAACTTAGGGTTTATTGTATTACTCACAGTTCCTTTCTGTGTAGATATTTTGAGATCCGAGAGGCTTCTTTAGTGACCTGTTATATGAGTCATACATTGAACTCTTTGATGAACTATAGCATTTTCCTTGTTAGTCACTACTAGCATCATTACAGTCATTTCATTATCATCATCTGACTTTCTGAATTCGTCTCTATGACTAGCATTTTCACCTGCTTATCCCCGTTTTTGGTATTCCTTTTCCTTTTATTCTTTGACAAGTTAATTCCTACTTGTCCTTCATTTCTCTGTCTGGGCCTCACCTTGGTTCACCCATGTTATAGAGACCTATGAATACTCTAATTCCAGCTCTTGGTACACTGTTCTCTCTTTTTTTTTTTGAGACAGAGTCTTGCTCTGTTACCTAGGCTGTAGCACAGTGGCGCAATCTCGGCTCACTGCATCCTCTGCCTCCCAGGTTCAAGCGATTCTTCTGCCTCAGCCTCCTGAGTAGCTAGGACTACAGGTGCCCACCATCATGGCCGGCTAATTTTGTGTATTTTTAATAGATACAGGGTTTCACCATATTGGCCAGGCTGGTCTCGAACTCCTGACCCTGGGATCTACCCCCCTCAGCCTCCCAAAGTGCTGGGATTACAGGCGTGAGCTACCATGCCCAGCCAGTACACTGTTCTCTTATCTCCTACTGTAGCCATTCTCAATCCTCAGACACTACTTTAGCAATTATTCCTAGAAAACTCCAGGTACTTTCCTACTCCACATGCTCATATGGCAGCTTCTGCCCTTCTCTGATCTCTGCTTATGTGTCACTGAGTCAGTGAGGCCTGTCCTGACAATCTCACTTCACATTGCTTACTCACCTACCCTTCCCTGTCCGTTCTTTCCCTTTGTTGCTTTACTTTTCTCCAGAGTACTTGCCACTATCTGACATTCTGTATAGTTACTGATTAAAATGGATTATCATGGCTGGGCATGGTAGCTCACGCCTATAATCCCAGCACTTTGGGAGGTCCAGGTGGGTGGATCACCTGAAATCAGGAGTTCAAGGCCAGCCTAACCAATAATGGTGAAGCCCCCGTCTTTACTAAAAAGACAAAAACTTGCTTGTCATAGTGGCGTGCACATGCAGTCCCAGCTACTCAGGAGGCTGAGCAGGAGAATTGCTTGAACCCGGGAGGTGGAAGTTGCAATGAGCCAAGATCGCGCCACTGCCCTCCAGACTGGGCAACAGAATGAGACTCCGTCTCAAATAAAATATAAAATAAAATAAATCAGTCTACTTACTACGATGTAAATCTTATGAAGTAAGAGATTTTGTTCTCTGCCATATTCATAGGTGCCTTGAACAAGGCTTGATATGTAATGGGGTTATAATTATTGAATGAATAAATCTTCAATTACTTTTCTCTCTCACCAGTGTATAGTAACCTCCCTGAGAGCAGGAAACATGTTTTGGTTCTTATTTTATTTATTTCTTACTACTTTTTAAATTTTACTTTATATCCAGGATACATGTGCAGAATGTACAGGTTTGTTACAAAGGTATATATGTGCCATGGTGGTTTGATGCACTTATCAACTCATCATTTAGGTTTTAAGCCCCGTATGCATTAGGTTCTTATATTTATGTAAGTGTAAACAATTAGCAAGTGATTGGTAAATTGTCACTTCAGTGGCTGTGTGCCTTCAGATGAGATTTATTAATAAACCTTTGTTTTTACTGTTGGGTTGTGTTCAGGAGGTTATCGTGTTATGGCAAAATTGTAGTGAAACAAAAGCAATAAATACCTTTGGGTACTTTATTGTTTTATAGAAGTGATTGTTAGAAAAAGTGTCTTACATTTTGGAATGTTAATATTATCCTTCCTTCTCTAACACACACATACATACAGACTCACTATTAAGTTGTTTATTTGGGTTTTTTTTGAGACAGAGTCTTGCTCTGTCACCCAGGCTGGAGTGTAGTGGCGTGATCTTGGCTCACTGCAACCTCTGCCTCCTGGTTCAAGGAATTCTTCTGCTGCAGCTTCCCAAGTAGCTGGGACTACAGGCGCCTGCCAACACGCCCGGCTAATATTTTTTGTAGTTTTTATAGAGACGGGTTTTCACTGTGTTGGCCAGGCTGATCTCGAACTCCTGACCTCGTGATCCGCCCACTTCAGCCTCCTAAAGTGTTGGGATTACAGGCATGAGCCACCATGCCCGGCCTATTAAGTTATTTTTATTAAAACTTTGAGGATTTATATGTTTGGGGTTGATTTAGTTTTAGGTTTTTCTTTATGATTCTTATCTTACATACTAATAAAAATCTCATCACATTTAATTTGCCCTCAAAGGGCATAATTTGCTTCTTGCTTTTCTAGCATGGTATGTTAAATTATAAGACTCTATGCCCTTTTAACTGTGCACTTCCTTCCTTAGGAATCAGAGAAGATCATTGCTGAGTTGAATGAAACCTGGGAAGAGAAGCTTCGTAAAACAGAGGCCATCAGAATGGAGAGGTCAGGAGGGTGGTTAAAATCTGGAAATGTTTCTAAGTTTTCTAGGGAATATGGATTACTTTATAGTAAGAAAAGATAAAATAGAAATTAAAATCAAAGAATCTTCGCTTCTAAAACACAAAACAAAACAAAAAACATGGTCAGGGATTTATGGCCAGTTGAATTTATGCTTGTAATATGTAATATGACTCCAGGGAGTCACGTGTATAATAGTTACCATATTACATGTTGCTAGGGAGCCATAAAAAATGGAACATACTGGCCAGACATAGTGGCTCGTACCTGTAATCCAAGCACTTTGAGAGGTCAGTGTGGGAGGAATGCTTGAGGCCAAGAGTTCAAGACCAGCCTGCGCATTATAGTGGGACCCTGTCTCTACAAAATATTTAGAAAATTAGGCCAGTTGCTGTAATCCCAGCACTTTGGGAGACCGAGGTGGGCGGATCATCTGAGGCCAGGAGTTCAAGACCAGCCTGGCCAACACTGGTAAAAACCCCTCTCTACTAAAAATACAAAACTTAGCTGAGCGTGGTGGCAGGCACCTTTAATCTTAGCTACTCAGGAGGCTGAGGCTGGAGAATCACTTGAACTCGGGAGGCGGAGATTGCAGTGAGCTGAGATTGCACCACTGCTCTCAAGAATGGGTGACAGAACAAGACTGTTTCAAAAAAAAAAAAAAAATAGTAACTCAGAGTGATGGTGGGTGCCTGTAATCCCATCTACTCATGAGGCTGAGGCAGGAGAATTGCTTGGACCCAGGAAGCAGAGGTTACAGTGAGCCGAGATCATGGCATTGTACTAGCCTGGGCGACAGAGTGAAAGTCCATCTCAAAAAAACAAAAACCAAAAATGTTAAAAAATAAGCTGGGTGTGGTAGCTTATGCCTGTAGTTCCAGCTGCTTGGGAGGCTGAGGCAGGAGGATTGCTTCAGCCCTGAAAGTCAAGGCTGTAGTGAGCTGTGAACTCACCACTGCACTTTAACCTGGTTGACAGAGTAAGACCTTGTCTTAATAATAAAAGGAAATAGGAGCATATTGAGGAATAGAGTAGGTTTCTTTTGATAAAGGCAGACATCCAAATAGCTATTCTGATTATTGTCTTTCAAAGGTGCCTTCTCTATCTAGAACTTCTTTGGTAAAGAGGTGAAGGAGTTTGGGTTGAAAACTTTATTATTATTATTATTTTTGAGATGGAGTCTCACTCTGTTGCCCAGGCTAGAATGCAAGGGCACAATCTTGGCTCACTGCAACCTCCACCACCCAGGCTCAAGTGATTCTCCTGCCCCAGCCTCCTGAGTATTACAGGTGCCTGGAATTACCGGCGCCTGCCACCACACCCAGCTAATTTTTGTATTCTTAGTAGAGATGGGGTTTCACTATGTTGGCCAAGCTGGTCTCTTGCACCTGACCTCAAGTGAGCCACCACACCCAGCCTGGCTGCAAACTTTAAGAATCCCTATTCTGTCCTAACATCTATCACTTCTCTACCCTGAAGGTGAGCATAACCCACCTTCTTTTTCTATTAGAATAGACTACATTTGAAAAAGCCAGTTTCTGTTTTTCTTGTTCATGAAGGTGAGGCAGAAGTTACTAATAATGTAGTGATATAGTAAATGTAACAAACAGGATTTTTTTACTTATTACAGCAATTTTAAGCTAAATTATTGAAACAGTTGGGCAAGGGAACATAACATTTGAGAAAATCACATTTATAGACTATACTCCACATATCAAAGTTACTTTCTGATTGCTTTCTTAGAAATGTTTCTTCAGGTGGAATTTATAACTTAAGGAATAGCCTCTTCTTTTTTTATATATATTAATATACATATTACTTATGAATTATTGGCTGTCTCCAAAGTTGGTTGAGACAAAGTTCTTATTTGAGTGATATAACTAACAAAGCAAGATTTAATTTATTTTGAATGTGATGTTGCTTTTAGAAATAACTTCTCATTCGGGAGCCGCGGTGGCTCTGGCCAGTTGTCCTGGCGCTTGAGGAGGCGAGGCTATGAGTTCGAGGCCAACCTGAGCAACATAACAAGCTCTCATTGATTAACAAAAAGAAAAAAAGAAATAACTTCTCATTAGTGATGCGAGAAGCACATTATTTTATGTTTGCATTATTGACTTTAAATATGGCCAGTTGTCTTTGGTTTTTGTTGAAAATTGTTTTTATTTTGTTGAAAATAAAGGCTGGGGCATGCTTTATTTTCCAATCCTTATTAGACTGATTTAATTGACATTTTTGTGTTGGTATTCTGATATACCTGTTTTTTTCCTAGAGAGGCTTTGTTGGCTGAGATGGGAGTTGCCATTCGGGAAGATGGAGGAACCTTAGGGGTTTTCTCACCTAAAAAGGTAGGAAACAATGTTATGAAACCTAATCAGACAGAGACACTTTTTGTTTGTCTTTGTTACTGGGGCACTTCATATCTTTCAGTACTTACTCCCTTCCCCCTTTTATGATCTCGATGATACTTGGCTTAATTTCAGATATTTCTGATTTCATCTTAGAGTATGGTCTTGTAGTACAAAGGCAACCTATTTCTAAAATGCCTATCATGTTTACGATTTACAAAAGAAAAAACCCAAGACAGTATATCTGTAACTTTTGGCCATGATTGAATATGTTTAGTCCTTTATTTTAAGTGACCCCAGATTGGCTATTGGAGACTTAAACATCTTGATGCATAGGTTCTGATGATGGCCTCTCTAAGTTAGTATACAAGGGGTGGTGAGTTTTGAATTGGTACTTTTATGTGATATGAAATATTCCTGTGGTTTTTGCTACAATTCTTCTGGTTAAATTTTTCTGTCCTGGTCACATAACTTTTTTTTTTTTTTCAAATTCTAATGTGTTATTTTTAACAGAAAAGATTGATGTAAAGACATTTGCATATTGTAGAATAGAACAATAAGTATTTTATATGTTTATATTATGAAAGATTAGTGTTTTTCACAGTTTTAGTAGTTTTTTTTTTTCCAGTAAGACATATATTTATTCAGATGTGTTACTTATGATTGTATAGATTTTTGCAGTTACAGTTTTGGTGGGGTTTTTTGTGTTTTTGTGAGACGGAGTTTCTCTCTGTCACCCAGGCTGGGGTACGGTGGTGTAATCTCAGCTCATTGTAACCTCCACCTCCCAGATTCAAGGGATTCTTCTGCCTCAGCCTCCCAAGTAGTTGGGACTACAGATGCATGCCACCACACCCAGCTAATTTTTGTATTTTTAATAGAGACGGGGTCTCACCATGTTGGCCAGGGTGGTCTTGATCTCTTGACCTCATGATCTGCCCTCCTTGGTCTCCCAAAGTGCTGGAATTACAGGCGTGAGCCACCATGCCCAGCCGGAAAATTTTTACTGTAACCACTTGTGAAAATATGGCATTTAACATGAATCATAAATAACTTGAACAAGTGTTGAGATCTAAACTGTGTGGAATTCCAAAGTGAGATCTCTATTTCCAAAGCTTTTTCTGTAATTTTACCCCTTTCTACACTTCTTCGTGAAAGAAAGGGATATACCTTGACCACATCCAAACTAAGTCTTAGCACTTCTTTCTGAGATTCCATTTTTCAAATCATGATGTACTTTAAAGAACGCTACCCACAAAGGGATTTGACGTTCTCAAATTAGTCAAGTTCTTTAACTACAAGGCAGATGCTAGTTGAGAAGTTGTGGAGGTTTTTTCAAATTTCTCTTTAACCATCTTTTATAGTCCCTTTTCTTACCTGCCTTATCTGACTCTTTTTTCATTCTTCCACACTTGCTGGCACTCTCTTGAGTAGATTTTGGCCCCAAGACCATGTGACTTATTTTTGAATTCCAGTGGGGTATTTTCACCAAAGAAGATTGGTTTTTTTAAAAAAAGAATTTAGAAATATTAGAGTTAAATGAAGAGGATTGTTAGAGGATGTTCATATTATCGAATGTCAGTAATTTTAATTTTTTCTTTAAGGTAAAGACTAATAAACTAAAGGCAATAACTGGGACCACAGAAGAACTGATAAAAATTATACTGGAAAGTGGCAAGGGGTGTATGAGGACATTCTAATAAAAGTAAATGAAGAATTAAATATTTCTTACCCAGGCATTTACAAAAATTATACCATTCAGCTAAATGGCCTGTCCTAATTTTTTCCTTGTGTTTCCACTTTATCAAAAATTGGGTCTTGTTTGTTTTATCCCAGAACTCATGTTTTAAAATAGAATGCCAGGTGAAGTGGTTCACACCTGTAATGCCAACACTTTGGGAGTCCGAGGAGGGTGGATCACTTGAGTTCAGAAGTTCGAGACCAGCCTAGCCAACATGATGAACCCCTGTCTCCACTAAAAATACAAAAATTAGCCAGGTGTAGTGGTGGGCACCTGTAATCCCAGCTGCTTGGGTGGCTGAGATAGGAGAATCGCTTAAACCTGGGAGGTGGAGGTTGCAGTGACCCAAGATCATGCCTCTGCACTCCAGCCTGGGTGACAGAGTGAAACTCTGTCTCAAATCAATTAATTAATTAAATTTAATATAATAGAATGCATTGGTTCAGTTTGGGGAGACCTGAAGAGAGTATTTTCTCTTTATTGTGGAACCAACCACAACTAGAGATAAAAAGAAATCCCTCTCTAAGCTCTGTGGAGAGTTGAAGGAGCCTGGCCTCCTGTAGGCCCCTGTTGTTACCACAGCTCTCTGATGGTGCCCTGCTCCAAATTGATCATCTGTACCTTTTTCAGACCCCACATCTTGTTAACCTCAATGAAGACCCGCTAATGTCTGAGTGCCTGCTTTATTACATCAAAGATGGAATTACAAGGTACATTTCTTTCTTGTTTTGGTCACTTCATGTTTTTTTCACCTCTTAGATAATTCAGTAAGTAAAAAGGTGTTGAAAATTTTAATGTAATGATTTGCTGTTTTTTGTCTGAAATAGTTACAAACTATCCTGTCTTTCCAACTAATGTGTTTTTGCCAATGGAACCATTTAACATGTAGTTTTTCTCTGAAGACCCTAAATAAATTTTTTTCCTCTAACAACTTACATACATTATTTAGGGATTTTATTTCACACATGTCTTCTTATAATGCTGTATGAGTTACACTGGTGTATCAGTGTTCCTTGTTTCTTATTCTGATATAGAGAAGTTGATCATATATGAGGATAGAATTTGTAGTTGAAAGCTTCTGATGCAAAAAGGCAATACCTTTTTTGTACGTACCAAAGGGAGAACCTCTTTCTTTGGGAGAAAGAGGTTCATTGTTTGTAGTGCTTTCTGTGTCTGAATTTCCCTGGGAAACACTTTCTCTTGTGTTCAGGGTTGGCCAGGCAGATGCTGAGCGGCGCCAGGACATAGTGCTGAGCGGGGCTCACATTAAAGAAGAGCATTGTATCTTCCGGAGTGAGAGAAGCAACAGCGGTGAAGGTGAGCATCCTAGCTGGAGCTTCAGCAACAACTTTTTCATTTCATATTATGAGAACTCCTTAAGACTTTGTGTTCTCTATCAGTAGTACTTTCTTACACAACCTAATTCTGAAAAATGGAGAGAACTGGACTGCTTGTGAATGCAGAGATGGACAGGGCTACTTTACATGAAAATAGCTTGGACAAAAGAAGCCCTTTTGTTACTGCCAAGAACTGAGCAGGATATAGGCAATTAGGCTTGGTCTTGAATGTTAATTATTTAATAGAAAAGTAAGAAAATAACAAATATCCTGGGCAATAGGAGATTTGAAAGAGATTAAGTCTTAACACAGTAGAATTTATTTTTTATCTAAAAGGGAAGAAAAAGTCTTGATTTTTGCCTGGGTTATTAACAAAACAGCAATAATCTAATGATATTTTTGTGTTATATAATTCACTCATTCCTTTATCAAAATACTGGCTTCTTGGCTGGGCGTGGTGGCTCGTGCCTGTAATCCTAGCACTTTGGGAGACTGAGGCGGGCAGATCACAAGGTCAGATGTTCGAGACCAGCCTGGGCAACATGGTGAAACCCCATCTCTACTAAAAATACAAAAATATTAGCTGGTTATGGTGGTGAGCTACTCAGGCAGCTGAGGCAGGAGAATTGCTTTCTCCCAGTAGAACCCGGGAGGCTGAGGTTGCAGTGAGCCGAGATTGCACCACTGCACTCCAGCCTGGGTGACAGAGTGAGACTCCATCTCAAAAAAAAAAAAAAAAAAAAAAAAAGGCTTTTCAATCTTAAGTTTCTGGTTATTACCTGTGTCTCATCCTTAATGATTTCTGACGGTTTTGAGTTTTATTGACTGAACTGTCAGAGATCACCAGAACTAGTATTTTCTGTTATCTTAGGTTTATCACATAGAGTTAAATGATAGCCTCTTCTACTGGGACTAGTTCTAGTACCCCAAAATGAACTACTGTCTAGACACTTCAGCCACTTGATTGCAGGGATTTATTCCGCTTACCACAAATCCTGTTAAGCAACTGCTTTCCATTGTTTGATTCCAGTGGTTTGTGATGATAACATTAGTTTGTGTTCCTCTTAGTTATCGTGACCCTAGAACCCTGTGAACGCTCAGAAACCTACGTAAATGGCAAGAGGGTGTCCCAGCCTGTTCAGCTGCGCTCAGGTGAGACTGGGAGAGGTTTGCCGTCTTCAGCAATGTGCACATGGCTTATGTGACAACTCTAATTTTTGGCTGTTTAAAGGCTGAAGTAATAGCATTAGGATTTTTGTTCATATAAAAACAACGGCTTTGAAAGCTATCTTCACATTAGGGAGGGTGAGTTTATTAAATAAATAGTATATATTTTAAAAATTATTTCTTAACCTTATTTTTATATTTTGGAAACCCTACTTTTCTGTTTCCAGGAAACCGTATCATCATGGGTAAAAACCATGTTTTCCGTTTTAACCACCCGGAACAAGCACGAGCTGAACGAGAGAAGACTCCTTCTGCTGAGACCCCTTCTGAGCCTGTGGACTGGACATTTGCCCAGAGAGAGCTTCTGGAAAAACAAGGAATTGATATGAAACAAGAGATGGAGAAAAGGTAATGCACAATTCTGCAGCCCACGTGACTATCTCTTCTTTTAAACACTTAATATTAATAGCATTCTTCAAATAATAGCTCAGTGACTTCACAGTTTATTCTTTTTGCCCTTTTTTTTTTTTTAAACTTCTAGGCTACAGGAAATGGAGATCTTATACAAAAAGGAGAAGGAAGAAGCAGATCTTCTTTTGGAGCAGCAGAGACTGGTAGGAGTCCTGAATCCGCTAAACTGTTGGGAAAAGGGCAGCTTGTTCCCATGCTTTCCTTGTTCCACAGAGTAGCACTCACCCAAATGATACCATGCACTGTTCTTTCATTTCCTTAATGGAGAATGAACTTAAATTTCCTGGTAGCCTTAGCCTGAAAAATAGTCCATAGAGGTACTCTTTTGGGCTTTTTATGACTTAAAGTCAAATCTTTACTTCTGTTACAACCAAATACTTTTAAAGGAAATAGAGCTTTTCTGGTAGCCTTTACCTCGATAGTGGTTTTGGAATTTGCATCAGTGGTGGTTCTTTTAATGATAATTACTCTGAATATTGAATTTGGTGGGAGTTTGCCTTGGTTTTGTTTCTGATCACTTGATAGTACTAATTCTCTGCTCTTGGGCTGACTTTGGGATTGTTCTTACTAAGGCTGGGCAGATTTTTTTTTTAAGTTAAACTGTGTCTAAACGTGTTGCTGCACAGTTGCATGTGTTACTCCTTTCCTGTTCCCCTGCATGGAATCTGAATTCTCAACCAGGTTCTCAGTGGCATGTGTGGTAGCGGTCAGAGCAGAGGCTGCATACCCAGCACAGGCAGGACAGAAGGCTTGCTTCCTTTGAGGGAGGAGGGAGGGAGGATTTGGGTGAGCAGCTGGAAAGTCTGTTTAAGGTCCCAGCTATTGATGTAATACTAATGGCTTCAGCATTTTATAATGGTAATGGATTTCCCAGATTTGATAGAAACTGAATCTCATGAATTAATAAATTGATCCATTAGTTAGATTTTTTTTTAAAGCCAACCAGTTTTGGTTAACAAAGCTGTGGTTATAAGACCATCTCAGCATTCATTTGATATGTAAGAATAAAATATAACTAACCTTTGGATACTGTGGATGCAGTTTAGGAAGTTCTCATTTTTTAAGATTCATTCATATCTTTTATATATAAGGCTTCTTTCCTTAGTATAAAATACAGCATGTAACTTGCAGTCTGATAGTCATGATCTGTGTTTTGGAGAAGAAGGGACTAGTGCTACGTGGGCCAAAAAGCGAAGGACTTGAGCAGACGCAACCTTTTCCAGCGCACCTCATTCTCAGACGTGGGCTTGGATTAAACCAGTTTGTTATCTCGCAAATTCTAGTAAAACCCTAAAAAGAATGGATTGTAAGAATAAATCAAGTGTTGGGGCAAGATAATAGTGTTACCAATAGAGGCGCTTTAGGAGGCCTTTTTAGAATTAAGTTTTTAATGAAAACGGAAAGTACTAGCTACAATGTGATTAGTGGCTTAAAAGGTTTGTGACACACAGAGAAGTCTTTTATCTTAATAATGTAGTAAATTCTAATAACATGCCTCTGATGGTCTGTGAGAGATCAAACAAGGACAGGTGTAATTAAGCTCTATTATTAATGATAATGCCTTGTATTTGTATAGTGCTTTATAATTTACAGAGAGCATTAACATCCTTCAATTTATTTGATCCTCAAAACAACCCTCTTTGGTAGGTGTATGTATAAGTAAAATATGTAATATTACCTCCCGTTTATAGTTGAGGAAACCAAAACTTGGCCAGGTGCGGTGGCCCACGCCTGTAATCCCAGCACTTTGGGAGGCCAAGGTGAGTGGATCACCTGAGGTCAGGTGTTAGAGACTAGCCTGGTGAACATGGTGAAACCCCATCTCTATCCCAGCTACTCAGCAGGCTGAGGCAGGAGAATCGCTTGAACCAGAGGTGGAGGTTACAGTGAGCCGATACTGTGCCATTGCACTCCAGTCTGGGCAACAAGAGCATAACTCTGTCTCAAAAAAAAAAAATTTAGAAACTGATTGAGTAGGTCTGGGTTGGGACCTGAGCATGCATTTCCAACAAGCTTCTAGGTGATGCCAATGATCCTGGACCTGGGACCTCACTTAGAGTAACTAGGCACGGCAGAATAAGGATGCCTGGTGCTGTCCATAACCAAGAGTTGGTGATCATTCTGTGCCCTAAAATAAAGATGGCCATGAAATAAAGAGAAAGTGAATGTCTGAGACATATTTAGTTTCTAGGTGACATACATAGCCTGCAGATAATCAGATTCTGGTTGTTATTTGCTCTTTGTATGTGAAAGGAAGCCAGGATTTCTAGGGCAGCTCCTTAAAGCAAGGAAGTTGCTTTCCTCTCAAAAGTCTGTCTGTTCCTCTTCTATTTTTTGACTTAAGGGAGGACCTGATTTCTAACACTTTAACCCGAAGAACATCTATTAGTAGTAATACTGAATGGAAAATGTATTTTTATTATCCTGTATTGGTCAGTTCACAGATATGTTTGTAATGCACCCTGTGAATAAACGTTGAGAGACTACAAAGCGATTATTACTCAGCAAATATTTATTTAATATTTACCATATATAATCATTTTTTGCATACTGTCAGCATTAAACAATGGAATTCAGGCTCATGAGTTTTCTGATAGTTCCCAGATGCATCACATTATTACAGTGCTGAGCATTCCCTTCCAGTTATTGCTCTGTGATATGCCTGGTCCTATCTGTGCTTGCTGTTTACATACTGTTTTGGGATCTTCCCTCTTATTTGCATAAGTTCCTTGCAGAGTCTCTTTAGGATACCTACTTTGCATTTGGCATTTAATGAAAGCCGAAGGATCATTTTGTGACATGTGAATTGACTAGACCTCAGTAGCTTTCCAACTTCTTAATGAATGAATCTAAATATTATAAAAATTTGGCCAGGCACAGTGGCTCACGCCTGTAATCCTAGCACTTTGGGAGGCCAGGGTGGAAAGATCACTTGAGGTCAGGAGTTGGAGACGAGCCTGGCCAACATGGTGAAACCTCATCTCTACTAAAAATATAAAAATTAGTCAGGCATCATGGTGGGTGCTTATAATCTCAGCTACTTGGGAGGCTGAGGCAGGAGAATTGCTTGAACCTGGGAGGGGGAGTTTGCAGTGAGCCAAGATCAAGCCCTTGCACTACAGCCTGCGTAATAAAGCGAGACTCTGTGTCAAAAAAAAAATATAAAATAAATAAATAAACATTATAAAACATTCTTTTTTTGACATGAAGATAGGATTTATATCACATAAACTTTGCATATAGTTTTTAGTATCACTATCAGTATGTGACAGGGTGACATGTTTGAACTATAAAGAGGACATATTCTACAGAGTCAAAATGGCAGTATTTTATAAAGAAAGAAAACGATGGCTGCTTGATTTAACTTGAGTTCTTTTGGATTTATGTAGACTCATATATATTTTAGAATTTAAAGATAAATTTTGTCTCTCAAGCAAGATATTAAAACAATGCTCAGAATACTTGTCATTTCCTGAATTAGGTAATATTCATTTCACTCTTAAGCAATTTGGAGAGGAAAAGAAAAATAGCCAGAAAAAAGATGATAGTTGTTAGTCATGTGGGAAGAATCAAAGAGAATTTATTTATGTTCTGTAAAACTCAGTTTATACATATTTGCAAAAAATCCTCTTTAGGAGTCAAACTTTTTCCTCTAATATTTATTAATGTCATCTTTATCACTTAAAATTAACCATTCTCATTTTTAAAACTAAAAATGAAAAATCAATGTAGAGTCTATAAATTTAGCTTTACTGCTTTTTCAACTTTTTTCTTTTAAACATCCTGTTACAGCAAGCTTTTTTTCTCTATTCTTTTTTTTTTTTAATCAAGAAATGCTGAGTGTATGATAGAATACAGCAAGCTTTACTGCTTTTTGTTGCTAAGTTATCAAATAGGTGAGAGTTATAATGGGAGTAGTACTCATTTGTAGGTTAATAGAACTATATAAATCAGTGGCAACAGTTTGAAATTCAGAGGCCAAATTATTATGATTATTGTTGAAAGTTACTTTTTGGTTCCTTAGAAAGTGGCGGCTATACAGGCAAACCTTTAGTTTAGCCAGGTGTGGTGATGTGTGCCTATAGTCCCAGCAAAGGCAGGAGGATCACTTGAGTGCAGGTATTTGAGACCAGTTTGGGTCCCTGTCTCAAAAAACAAGCAAACAAAAACAACAACAAACTTTGGTCTAGAAGGCAAGGTACTATTTGTCAGTTGCAATTCCTTTAAAAAGCAAACAAACCCCTCTAGAAATATTTTTGTAACCACAGTGATTAAAAAGAGACTGTTAAGTGATGATATATTATCATTTACTAGACTATCTTGAACTACTCATCTATGAGTTGAGTTTTGTTTTGTTTTTTTAAGTGAAAGCAAGTTTATTAAAGTAAAGAAATAGGCTGGGTGTGGTGGCTCATGCCTGTAATCCCACACTTTGGGAGGCTGAGGCAGTTGGATCACCTGAGGTCAGTCACCTCAGCCAGACCAACATGGTGAAACCCTGCCTCTATTAAAAATACAAAAATTAACTGGATGTGGTGGCAGGTGCCTGTAATCCCAACTACTTGGGAGGCTGAGGCAAGAAAATCTCTTGAACCCAGGAGGCAGTGGTTGTAGTGAGCTGAGATTGCACCACTGCATTCCAGCCTGGGCAACAGAGCAAGATTCTGCCTTTTAACAACAACAAAAAAAAGCAAAGGAATAAAAAATCGTTACCCCATAGGCAGAGCAGCCGAGTATTTTCTTTTCCCAGCAATTTTTATCTCTCGAATAGAACTTCTTTCTAATCCCACTTATTATTTGGAATCTAAATTCAACATTGCTTTCACAGAGATTCATGTTGTCAAGATTTGCCTGTATTAGTTAAGAACTATACAAACAGCCCTTGAAATTACATTGTTGTGAAGTCAGGCTGCTGATTTAGGGCTAAGTAAGGTTTTTTGAAAAAGAGGGAAGGGTGCAAAGACAGCTGGAAAGACGGTTAAAGATCCCAAAGATACCTTTTAAAGTGGATCAATTTTATGTGACTAGAGTATAATCTTTGTGTTTTATGTGTTTATTAGAAGAGTTGTCACTTAAAGTGATATTCTTCAAATAGCTAAAAATATCCTAGGTTTTCTAGATAGAAAACATCTCTAAGTTGTACTTACTAAAATATGACTTGGGGAATTTTAAATTATATTTGGGAAGTATATTTGCCCAGCTTAATTTTTGTTCTGGTAATTTATTTCTCAAAATTTTGGAGGTGAGATATTTATTGATTTGTATGTGTGAAAAATAGAACACACCCACTATGAGGATCTTTTTTAAAAAAAAAAGGCTTCCTTGTTATCTGGATAACAAACTTTAATTGTACTATTGAAATGGATACATTTAACATGACAAAAAAGTAGCAAATCCTCTGCTCATGGAAAGATGAATTTCAAACCCTTTTGTCTTATAGAAAAATACCATTTGGTTGATTAAGAACTTACATGGTCTGCTCATACAGATTTTTAGCATTTTTAACATCATCCCTGTTTGATTGCTTCTTTTTCTACATTCTCATCTTCTAACTTTTTTCTAGGGCTGCTCTTTTTAGTAAAGCTAAACAAAACTTGGCGTCCTACAGCCTTACTAACCTTTGTTAATCCGCCTGCTCGTCACATCTTTCTATGGCATCTGTGCTCACTCATGGGGGAAAGAGATTCTGGAAGAAGCAACAGCAATAACCAAGGCAAATGTGGGGGAAGTGTCTGCATGGGTTGTTAGCATGATGTGTGGGGCCTAGGTTTTACTTCATTTTCTTTAGATAGTGGGGTTGTTAAGTCACGCCATTTGAATAATTTTGTGTGACCATAGGGTGAGAGACTCATCCCTGTTGTCAATCCTTCTAAGAAATTTGGTGGCAAATTTTATCACTTAAGCAGAAATTTGGATTAGGGACACCAAATAAACAAATCTTTGTATTAATAGAAATGTACATAGGTGTATATCTTAATAGATTTCCACATTGAGGGTTTTTTGTTTTGTTTTGTTTTTTAGTCTTTTTGGTTATATTTTTAAATTTGGTTAAGGCTTTTTTGCTTGCTTTTTTTAAAATTTAATTTTCCTTTTTTACATTTTAATTTTGGTTATTTTGGGGCCATTTTTTGATTTTGTTTTTTCAAAGGACGCGGATTCTGATAGCGGGGACGATTCTGACAAGAGGTCGTGTGAAGAGAGCTGGAAACTGATTACTTCTCTGAGAGAAAAGCTACCTCCCAGCAAGTTGCAAACCATTGTTAAAAAATGTGGCCTCCCCAGCAGTGGGAAGAAACGAGAACCAATTAAAATGTATCAGATACCCCAAAGAAGGCGCTTGAGTAAAGATTCCAAGTGGGTCACGATCTCAGATCTTAAAATTCAGGCTGTCAAAGAGATTTGCTATGAGGTTGCTCTCAATGACTTCAGGCACAGTCGACAGGAGATTGAAGCCCTGGCCATTGTCAAGATGAAGGAGCTTTGTGCCATGTATGGCAAGAAAGACCCCAATGAGCGGGACTCCTGGAGGGCAGTGGCCAGGGATGTCTGGGATACTGTCGGTGTTGGGGATGAGAAGATCGAAGACGTCATGGCCACTGGGAAAGGCGGCACTGATGTAGATGACCTCAAGGTTCATATAGACAAACTGGAAGATATTTTGCAAGAAGTCAAAAAGCAAAATAACATGAAAGATGAGGAGATAAAAGTCTTAAGAAATAAAATGCTCAAAATGGAGAAAGTCTTGCCACTGATTGGATCTCAGGAACAGAAAAGCCCAGGAAGCCTCAAAGCCAAGGAGCCTGTTGGTGCTGATATTAGTAGCACCTCTGACAATAATGTAAGTAAAGGAGACAGCGGAGAACTTGCAAAAGAAGAACGTGTTTCCCA
Organism: Callithrix jacchus; assembly: GCF_049354715.1. Taxonomy (NCBI): domain Eukaryota; kingdom Metazoa; phylum Chordata; class Mammalia; order Primates; family Cebidae; genus Callithrix; species Callithrix jacchus. The sequence continues at coordinate 48,182,423 of NC_133508.1, forward strand.
GCTGATGAATGGGGATCCAGCTTTTAGACGTGGACGTCTGCGCTGGATGAGGCAAGAGCAAATTCGGTTTAAGAACTTGCAACAGCAGGAGATAACGAAGCAGCTTCGTCGACAGAATGTACCTCATAGGTTCATCCCTCCTGAGAACCGGAAGCCCCGCTTCCCCTTTAAGAGCAACCCTAAACACAGAAACTCTTGGAGTCCTGGGACACATATCATCATAACAGAAGATGAGGTTATAGAGCTTAGAATTCCAAAAGATGATGAAGCAAGGAAAGGGAATAAAGAAGAAAGTCAAGAAAAAGGGTGTAAAGGAGCTTTTAAGGATCCCCAGTTACCATGGGGCTCTCAAGGAATGAGAAGTCAGGATCATATCCAAGTTAGCAAGCAGCATGTTAATAATCAGCAACAGTCACCTCAACTACGTTGGAGAAGCAATTCTCTCAATAATGGCCAGCCGAAAAGTACGCGCTGCCAGGCATCTGCCTCCGTGGAGTCATTAAACTCCCACAGTGGCCACTCCACTGCTGATGTGCAGACTTTCCAGGCAAAGCGCCATATTCATCAACATCGTCAGTCTTACTGTAATTATAACACTGGAGGTCAGTTAGAGGGCAGTGCATCCACTTCCTATCAGAAGCCGACTGACAAACCCAGCCACTGTAGCCAGTTTATGACGCCTCCGCGGATGAGGAGACAGTTTTCAGCACCCAATCTCAAAGCTGGTCGAGAAACCACAGTATAAATCAGTTACTGGACAAACTTGAAATCATGGTGGAAGAATCAGACCGTATTAGCTTATGATTTGATTTGGTTCTACCTTTGACCTTGAGTTCTTATTATTTACATTATAAATATTAACTGGTTTTATATTGTTAAGGCAAAACACTGGTAAAAGTTTCAACACCTCCCTTTTGCTTGTATACCATAAATGGGCAGTTGCTGAAATTTTGGATAAAGAATCAAGAACTACTTTTTCTGAAACGTTCCTCCTTTTTTGGTGCCTAGAAAACTAATAAGTCTGTCTTACACAGACTTGTCCCATCTTAGTATAAGTTTGTTATGTTTTTATAATGCCTATAAATTAACCTGACATCCAGAAAGACCTGCCTCTTAGTTTATGCCTTCAAAAGGAGAATTTGATAAGCAGAATTAAATGTCCGTTATTTTCCATAAATGTTAGAAATTGGTTTAAAAATAACATGCAACTCTATGGACACAGCTTTGGATTTCTCATTCATGTCTGTTCCCTTATTTAAATACAATTAGAATCTTCATAAGCCAAAACTAAAGGTCTTCAAACGTATCTTCAAACATTATACATAGCTTTTCATCTTCCACGGAACTTCCACATCTTCTTTTATTCTGTACTTTACAAAAAAACTCGTATAATAGTTTTTTTCTTTTCAGTGTATCAGAATATGTATGAAATATGTCATACCAGAATCTGTAAATTGGCACTGTCTGGGATTCTGTCTGTGGTTTGTGTTTTGAAGTTCAGTGTGTCATTTGACACATATGCACACAAAGTGAATTATTCACCAAAATCATGCCAACAGAAATACCAACAAAAAACTTGCATAAGTGCTTTCAGCAGTGTATATAAGTTTTGTAAGGAGGATATTTGGCCTGAGAGGGAAGAGTTAGGACATGAGGACAAAGCTACAGCATATTGCTCTGTGGTGCTGCTTTTTTCCAATAGTTGATGAAATAGTGAAATAAAAGTTAACTTTGGTTGGGTTTGGAATAAAGGAGATGATATGTGATAAACTATTCTTTGATTAGCAGTAGTAATGCTTGTAGACCCTCAAACAAGAAGGCGAAGTCCTGATGAACATTTATTGTATCAATACCTCATTTTATTTGGTTGTGATCTCAGTTTGCCTCACTGGAAAATCCACTATGAAAGATGGGTTTTAATGGAAAGAAAAGAATCATCTTCTACATCGTTCCTTATCTCTTGAGTTGTCAAAAACATTTCTAAGAGGCAGTCTGAAGAGCCAGAGATGTCTGAAATTGCCTGACTTCATGTTATGGAAGATTCCTAAGATGAAATCATCTAGCAAACACTTGTCTTCCAAATGATGTGAAAACTACAACCAAGATAGCAGTTAGCATTCAAGGAAGCCTTAAAAATTGTGATTATGTTTTTTTTTTCCTTTGCATGCGGGCACTATGCTTTATTAGAACACATTATTTTTAATCATAGTATTTTTTCTTTGCCTCTAAGAAAATACTTAATGCACAGAAAGTTGCTTCCAGTTAACATTTTTTTTCCCTTAAAAAGAGAAGCTTTGAGAGGTATTTTTGCTTTCATAGCTAGAACAGTTGAAATCTTCAACTGAGGTTTTATGGCAGATTAGACATGGGTAAATGTCTGTAATGGGTTGACTTACCGAGATGACAATCTCCTGTGCCATTTGGTTTGAATGTACTTGATGGGCTACTTCAAATCAGTCACTTCAATGCGTCTTGTGTAAACCCAGTTGACCTTTCTCATTCCTCTTTAGACATAAATGTGCTATTTCTTTCTAGACACAATTTATTTTCTAAGATTAAAAACAGTCATTGCTAGGTGTGGTGGCACTCACCTACAGCCCCCAGCTACTCAGGAGGCTGAAGTAGGAGGATCACTAGATCCCAGGAGTTCTGGGCTGGGCTTGGTGCGCTATGCCAGTTGGGTGTCTGCACCAAGTTTGGCATCAATATGGGGATCTCCCTGAAGCAGGAAACCACAAGGTTGCCTAAGGAGGGGTGAATGTAGCCCAGGTCAGAAATGGAACAGGCCAAAACTCCCAGGCTGATCAGTAATGGGATCCTGCCTGTGAATAAACAGTGCACTGCAGCCTGGGAGACAGAGTGAGAACCTGTGTGTGTGTGTTTTTTTTTTAAGAGAATATTTATTATATTATTTGGGTTTCAACTCTGTAGCAAAAATGGGCTCTCATTTCCCTAACTTGAGATAACGTAGAGTAGGTCCATATATTTTCATTCTTACAGTGGTCTTTTAATCTTGTTATGGACAGATACCCTTGTTTCCCACTAAACCATAGGAGTGAGTGATTTACTCTCCACTGGTGATTAGGTAACACTGTAGAGTCTTGGGCATGGTGGCTCACACCTGTAAACCCAGCACTTTGGGAGGTCGAGGTGGATGGATCACAAGGTCAGGAGTTCAAGACCAGCCTGCAATATGGTGAAACCCAGTCTCTACTAAAAATACCAAAAAACTAGCCAGTCGTGGTGATGTGTGCCTGTAGTCCAGCTACTCAGGAGGCTGAGGCAAAAGAATTGCTTGAACCCAGGAGGCAGAGGTTGCATTGAACTGAGATTGTGCCACGATTCTCTAGCCTGGGCAATAAAGGGAGACTCTGTTTCCCTTTATTGGGAAAGAAAAAAAAAAAAACACTACAGAATGAAGAGTTATATAATATTTTCATTTACAACTGTGGATTGTGGTAAGGACTGTGTCCACAGTGATATTCCAAAGGATTGGGTTTATAATTTGTGCTTCATCTACTAATCCCAGGTATCCTCTTGTTGCTGAAATGTTGTTTAGATAGCTAAAGGATCCGTTAATTTCATAGATGACCAGGAAGAAATTAACCAAGGTTTTATGGACTGCTCTCTATGCCCCATGATGCATTTCTGAGCAAATGCTTATCCTAGAGAATAACTTTGTATGAATAAAATTGCTTAATTGAATCTTTTACTAAGTAACTAGTACCATCCTTTTGTGAACTCTTGGTATGGCATTTATTACTTTGTTTTTTTGTGTGTGTTGTTGTTGTTGTTTTGTGACAGTCTTGCTCTGTCACGCAGGCTGGATTACGGTGGCGTCATCTTGGCTGACTGCAACCTCTGCCTCCTGGGTTCAAGCAATTATCCTGTCTCAACCTCCTGAGTACCTGGGATTACAGGCGCATGCTACCATGCCTGGCTAGCTTTTGTATTTTTAGTACAGATGGGGTTTCACCATGTTGGCTGATGTGAGCCACCGTGCCCGGCCTGTTTGTTTAATGTGATTTCTCTCTAAGCTTAAATACCACAAGACCAAAGAGAAATGGTCATAATTAAACCATTGTTGTTGAGGTAGCCCTAGCTATTATTATAGCAAAGTGGGGAAAAAAGTGTTTATGCTATTGAAGTTATGTGATGGTCTGACAGTGGTAATATAGAAGAGTCCTAATTAATTGGTATAGTTTCATAAACCAGAATGGTATTACTTGGAGAGTTAAAGACATTCTCTTTAATAAATCCAAACCAAAGGGCATTTTATTTATTCCTGCTTCTAATTCCTTCTAGCCCAGTGAATTATTTCTCTTTTCATTAGTAATGTGGGGAATGGGAATTGTTTATTACATTGAAGTGACTTGAAGTGACCTTTTGTGCTTTAGGTACAGGTTGATGCTGAAAAACAAAACAAAACACTGAATTTGTCATACTTATGTCTGCATTAAAGGCTGTTTTACTACAGGAAGTTACATAGACTTCCTGAAGTTAGCTGCTGTGTCCCAGTGCCTTATTGGTCCATTGTAGACTCGCCTTAATGATTTGTACAAATGACTGGGCGGAGGGGATGCTGCCTGTGTCCTGGTGTACCTTAACAAAGGAGGCTTCTTAGGTGCAGTGCAAAACAAGCATTTGTTCTGTACTGTTAGAGCCAAAATTGTGAAAAGTGACACTCGTAATTGTCCAGTTTGTGTCATCTTTTTCAGATTTTAATATCTGTTCTAGATATTCTTAGCTTGAACCACTTTTGATTGTGAAATGTGTTAGTCGTTGTCCCATTATTACTGTAAAATGAAGTTTTGAATCTTCTTGTTAATGAACTGTGGATTTCCCCCTCAATTTCTTAAACAACAAAAAATGCTTGAAGATTGTCTTTGAGTGTAAGATCTGCCTTTTAAGAAAGGGAGTGTTAGTTTGTAATGTTAAAAAATAAAGACCTCATTCAATAAAGTCGAAGTCATCTTTTAAGAGTGTGATTTCTCTCTATGTGGGAAGAGGGAAAAGGAAAGCAAGGTAATGCTAACTAAACCTAGTTTTTGACTTCTGTTTATTGCTTTTCCATCTGAAGATGATTATAAATCAAATATTTAAAAAAATATGTCTACGTGAACTTGATTAGTTTTAAAGCTTTTGCTTTAGCTACACTTTTCTGTTTAACAAAATTCTACCTTAAACGGGATCTTTCAGCCCTATTTTATGCCACATTTCACTTACATAAACTATTTTCTCACAAAAGATGAATAAGGATATCACTTTCTGATTTGAGTTTACTCTAACCATGTTCTCAGTTTTTTCTTTACATAGTCTTGATTTGAATTCTTTTAAATGAAATGATTTATTTCCCTCTATATAGGTAGACACTAAATGTCTAAAAAGTTTTGAGTGACTCTGCAGCTTTTATTTCTCCTTTAACCGTTTTTTTTCACCCAGAGTATCAGTGGTACACTAGAGAGGAAGCAGAACAAAGAATATTTTTCTGGAGTGGACCAGTAGTCTCAATGAAAATTTGGACCTGGCATTATTTTTTAATACTTAAAAACAACATAATCATGTATCATAGGGTAGAATACAAAATCCACATGAGTTTTTAAATATGAAATCTGGAATTGGTCTGCTTCTGGCCTCATACCATTTCCCTTCAGGTACTTTGTATTCCTCTGCTACTGGAGAAACTGATGGAAAAGTTGCAATGTCCCTACCATTTACAGGGTGACACAGAAGATTAGTGTGATATGTACAGTGACTGTGACCACACAGTGCTGCTGGTGGTGAGGAGCAAAGTGTTGTTGAAGACTGGAGTATCATCTTGGGTGTGGATATTTTCCTTCCAGCTATTGCTTGCTAATTATAATCTGCCATTAGGAGCCAAGCATCTAATGTCTAAAACAGCCTAACAGGAAAACTCTGAATGGTGATACTGATTTTACCTTAAATATCACCTCCTCAGAGGTGCCCTACTTGTGCCACCATCATCTTTCATTGAGAGTACTGAAGTACCGTAACTTGTCTCTTTGCTTTTATTCTTGACTCCTATAATCCATTGTCCACATAGCAACCAACATCATCTTTTAAAAATATAAATCATGTCTTGTCAGTAGTCTCAGGTGCTTTGCATTGCATGAAAGATTCTGAGTCTTACTGTAGTCTCCAAGGCTTTACATGTTTTGGCTGCTTGGCCCCCACTCTTAACGCTTTCACTCTCACACTGCACTCTGGCTTTTCGTTCCTTGTACATGCCAAGTTTCTTCCCACCTCTGGACTCTTGCACTTCTCAAGCCTGGAGCCCATTTCTATCATGCTTCCCTCCCCTTCCAGACCTGAGCTCCTGAGCTCTTTCTGCCCAGCCCACCACACGTTGACTCACTGTTTTAATAATGATAGCCTGTAATTATCTTTTCTTTGTACTTGTTTGGTTCTTCCATGAGAACATAAACTCACCTAGAATAAATGCCATATCTGTCTTGTTCATTTTGCCAGTCATATAAATCTATTACCTGGAAGAGTGGTTCTCAAACGGTAATGTCCATTAAAATTTTGGGGGTCTTATGAGAACTCAGACTATTGGGCCTACCTCCAGAATTTCTGATGCACTAGGTCTGGGGCAAGACCTGATAAATTTGCATATCTGATAAATTCCCAGGTGATACTGATGCTGCTTGTCCAGTAACCACCTTTGATAACCAGTGATCTGGAATGAGGGCTTGATAAGCGTTTTCTGTAAAAGGCTAGATAGTAAATATTTTAGGGTTTGTGGACCACGTGGTCTTTTCTGTGAAACTGTTCCAACTCTATTATAGTAGGAAAGCAGCCATAGACAATATGGAAGTGAACAAGGGTGGCCGTGTTCCAGTCAAACTGTTTACAAAAACAGGCAGTTGACTGGATCTAGCCCGAAGGCCATAGTTTGCTGACCCCTGATCTAGAAGATAGCTACTTCTGATAAATATTCATCTAAAAGATCAGTATATGACTGTGTATGTGATCTAGAAGACAGATACATGCCAGATGCTGGGATAAGTGGTAAGTGACAAATACGTGGTCCTGGCCTCATGAAATTCTCAGAGTTAAGGAGGAAGACAGCTGTAGTAACCACACCAGTAGTGACTCAGTACATTGTGATGAGTGCCATGATGAAAAAATACAAGGTGCTCTGAAAGGTTTTAAGGTAGCCTCTCATTGCTCTTAGCTGACAATGTTTTTGTTTCACTAAGGAAAAAAGAAGCAATTAGAAGAAATTTCTTCTAGACCAAGCAATCAGAAGAAATTTCCTTCTAGACAAAGGGATTTTGTCTAGTTTTGCCTGCATGATCCATCCATACCTATACTGAGCTTTCTTTCCTGTTAGTGGATGAACTGCCCTTGATCCTCTCCCAGCCCAGTTCTTGTTCCCTGCATTCCATATCCTCTCAAGAACTTGTTGTACATTTACCCTCTTCTCTTTTGCATCATCAGTTTCTTTCCTTCTGGATTATTCCTGCCAGCATACAAACATGTCACCAGTTGCAAAAGGTTTTTTTTTTTGAAATGGAGTCTCACTCTGTCACGCAGGCTAGAGTGCAGTGGCACAATCTCAGCTCACTGCAACATCTGCCTCCCAGGATCAGTGATTCTCCTGCCTCCCAAGTAGCTGGGACTACAGGTGCATGCCACTATGCCCAGCTGATTTTTGTATTTTTAGTAGAGATAGGGTCTCACCATGTTGGCCAGGCTGATCTCGAACTCCTAACCTCAGGTGATCCACCTGTCTCAGCCTCTCAAAGTATTGATTACAGACGTGAGCCACTTCTGGCCCCATTTTTTCTTTTCATTATTACCTGTCCTCATTCCTGCTGGAACTCTTCTAGTCAGACTCTTGTTCCCCCCCTCACCACCAGAGCCGCTCTTATCAGGGTCCTCAAAGCTCTTCTTAATGACAGACTGAATACATTTTCTCAGTCCTTGTCTTACTGAATCTCTGGCATTTGACACTGTTGCCTACTCTTTACTTCATGGGATACTTCGCTTGGCGCCTTCTTTTCCTCCAGCCTTTCTAGCTGCTCCTTTATGGTTTCCGGCCACGGAACTTGGCTATTTCTATATCTTTGTCTGTTCCCCCTTCCATTTTTATACTGATGTTGAAGATAATGATAACTTATATATTGAACATGTATGACATGTATTAATACACATCAACCTTTGACATGTATTGACTCATCGAGTCCTCACAATACCCCTCTTCTGTGAGGTAGGTGTTACTTACTCCCTTTTTACATACTTCTCCAGAGTCACACAGCTATTCAGTAGGGGAGCCAGAGCCAGTCCCAGGGAGTCATTCTGTCTGCAGACCTCTGCCCTGCCTCACCTTCTGCTGACTCTCAGGTGTCCTCTCTCCAGCCTGGGCCCCTGCCCTGAGCTCTAGATGCTGATATACAACTACTGCCTGACATCCAGATCACTGGCAGGCGCCTTACATTTAAACCATCTGAACTGGAAAGTTAGCTCAGCTGAAGTTATCTTTAGTTTTTCTTTTTCTTCACGTCTCATGATCAGATCATCAGTAGGTCCTGTTTGCTCTCCCTGTAAAACATATCCTAACTCCATCTCTTTTCACCACCTTTGCTGCTAATACCCTAGTCAAAGCCACCACTATCTACCTTGGACACTGCTGTGACAGCCTCATGACTGTTCTTCTTGTTTCCACAGTTCCTCTGAAGTCCCACAGAGAATAATGTTTTTAAAACATATCCCAGCTCTAAACCACACAGTGGTTTCCATTAGAATAATATCCCCAGACCTTACCATGGTCTATAAGGCTCTCCTCACCCCATTTGCTACCTGACTACATCTGCTGCATCTCCTACCCTTCTCCCCACTCTCCCATTCCATCCACACAAGTTTTCTTGCTTTTCTTGAGATATGTGGTGCTCCTTTCCATTTCAAGACCTTGGTACTTGTTGTTATTACTTTGAATAGAAAACCCCCCACCAAAGACCTCTGCATGCTTGCTTAACCCTTCCCAGACTGCTTGGTTTAAAAGTCTGTCTCCGTTTCTTCTCCCTGGTAGCCTCTAACCTTACCTTTATCTTTCTCCATACCAGTACTCTCCACTAAAATCACAGTGTACGTTTTGTTTACTGTTTATCATCTCTGTCTCCCTTGTCAGTGGGACCCTTGTCTTATTGACCACTAGCATCTGGCACATAGTAGGAGCACAAAAGGTATTTGCTGAGTGGATGGCTGGATAATGGTTTAAAAGCATGGTCTGCATTGCCTGGGCTCAAGTCCCATTCTCAGCACTTGCTTAATCTCTTTCTTTCTCTTTAACATGAGGCTAACTATAGTACCATCTTTATTTTGGTGTTATGTTATTGTTGTTGTTTTTATTGAGACAGAGTCTCGCTCTGTCACCTATGCTGGAATGCAATGGCATGATCTCGACTCAGTGCAACCTCTGCCACCCAGGTTCAACCAATTCTCATGCTTCAGCCTCCCAAGTAGCTGGGACTGCAGGCACATGCCACCATGCCCAGCTAATTTGTTTGTATTTTTAGTAGAGACAGGTCTTGCCATGTTGGCCAGGCTGGTCTCGAACTTCTGACCTCAGGTGATCTGCCCACCTCAGCCTCCCAAAGGGCTGGGATTACAGGCATGAGCCACCGCGCCTGGCTTAGTACCATCTTTATAAGGTTATTGGGAAGATTGTAATAATTCATGTTTAACATTAACACTTCCAGATACAAAATAAGCTTAAAAACCAGGGTAGGTGGGTAGGAGAGAACATTCCAGAAGAGGGAACAGCCAGTGCTGTGCCTTTATAAATATGGGGCATATTTTGAACTAGTTAGGATTTCGTATAAACATAAATACCTACTGGAAAATATATTATCATCATCATCATTATTATTTTGAGACGGAGTTTCACTCTTGTTGCCCAGGCTGGAGTGCAGTATCATGATCTCGGCTCACTGCAACCTTTGCCCTTTGAATTCAAGCAATTCTCCTGCCTCAGCCTCCCGAGTAGCTGGGATTATAGGCATGCGCCACCATGCCCAGCTAATTCTGTATTATTAGTAGAGATGGGGTTTTACCAGTCGACCAGGCTGGTCTTGAACTCCTGACCTCAGGGGATCTACCCCGCCTCGGCCTCCCAAAGTGCTGGGATTACAGACATGAGCTACTGCTCCCAGCCAAAATACATTATGTGCCTTCCATAATTAGTTTTTATCAGGAAATGAATAGAACAATAGTATATGAATCTCATTAGCCATTTGTTGTGGGAAATGCCCTTTTTAAAAGTTCATAAGTAGCCTGTTTTGGGGAGAGGGCCAATTCAATAGATGATCTTGATATTTTGACTACCAATTGTGGTCAAAATGTAGTTAAAGTTTTTTGTTTGTTTGTTTTTTGCCTGTTGCTGTTGTTTTTGAGATGGGATCTCACTCATTGTAACCTCTTCTTCTTGGCTCATGTGATCCTCCTACCTTAGCCTCCAAGTAACTGGAACTACATATGCCCTCCACTATGCCCTGCTAATTTTTGTGTTTTTAGTAGAGGCAGGGTCTCACCATGTTGCCCAGACTGGTCTCAAACTCCTGTGCTCAAGTGATCCACTTGCCTCAGCCTCCCAAAGTGCTAGGATTACAGGCATGTACCACCACACTGGGCCCAGTTAAAGTTTTTAGATTTATAGGGCTATGGGAAATTTTTCATATTTGTTTTGGTTACTAAAGCACAGCCAGAGCTGTTGGGGAAGGTCATTCGCATAACTGTCAAAGTCGGAGGATTTTATGTTCATTGATAGTTTGACCAACCTGTCAACTTACTCTTGAAGAAATCCTCAAGATAAAGTATTAACATTTTTTTCTACCTGATGATTTTTAGATAAACCAGCAGTCTTTCTCTTTTTGCTAAAATAATTCCACGTAATATATAATTTTTTCCCCTACTCCTCAACTTTTTATTTTGAGATATTTTAAACAGAGAAGCTGAAAAAAATACTGGAATGAACTTTTGTATGCTTACACTAATAAATATTTTTCCTGAATCATAAGAAAATTATAGATACTATGACAGTTTCTTTCCATGCTTTTCTCCTAAAATCAAGAATTTTTTTTTTTTTTTTTTGAGACAGAGTCTTGCTTTGTCACCCAGGCTGGAGTGCAATGGCACGATCTTGGCTCACTGCAACTTCCACCTCCTGGGTTCAAGCGATTCTCCTGCCTCAGCTTCCCAAGTAGCTGGGACTACAGGCACCTGCCATCATGTCCAGCTAATTTTGTGTTTTTGTAGAGATGGAGTTTCACCATGTTGGCCAGGCTGGACTTGAACTCCTGACCTCAGGTGATCCACCATGCCCAGCCATGAATATTTTCTTAATACCACTGTGCCATCCAAGAAATTTAATTCTGATTTAATATTGATTCAATATTATGTCATATACAGTCCATTTTCAAATTCCCTAATTATTTCAAAAATATAAATGTTGGGAAAGGGAATTTTTTAATCCAAGATCCAGTCAAGGTTTATATATTTCATTTGTTTTTTTTTTTTTTTTTTTTTTTTTTTGAGACGGAGTGTCACTGTTGTTACCCAGACTGGAGTGCAGTGGCACGATCTCGGCTCACTGCAACCTCCGCCTTCTGGGTTCAAGCAATTCTTCTTCCTCAGCCTCCCAAGTAGCTGGGACTACAGGCACGCACCACCATGCCCAGCTAATTTTTTGTATTTTTAGTAGAGACGGGGTTTCACCTTGTTGACCAGGATGGTCTCGATCTCTTGACCTTGTGATCCACCCGTCTCGGCCTCCGAAAGTGCTGGGATTATAGGCGTGAGCCACCGCGCCCAGCCTGGTTATAATTTTTAAAATTTTTAATTCTTCTGGTATTTTTGAAGTGTCCATGCCATATTCTAACTTGTCTGATTGTTTCCTCAATATTAGATTCAGGTTAAACTTTTTTGTTAAGAATGCTATAAAGGGACGGGGTGCAGTGGCTCACATCTGTTAATCCCAGCACTTTGGGAGGCTGAGATGGGTGGATCACCTGAAGTCAGGAGTTCAAGACCAGCTTGGCCAACATGATGAAACCCCCTCCCTATTAAAAAATACAATTTTTTTTTTTTTTTTTAAAGACCGAGTCTCACCCTGTTACCCAGGCTGGAGTGCAATGGCATGATCTCGCCTCGTTGCAACCTCTGCCTCCTGGGTTCAGATGATTCTCCTGCCTCAGCCTCCTGAGTAGCTGGGATTACAGACACCCGTCACCATGCCCAGCTAATTTTTGTAATTTTTTTAGTAGAGAGGGGATTTCACCATGTTGGCCAGGCTGGTCTCAAACTCCCAAACTCAGGCGATCCACCCGCCTCGGCCTCCCAAAGTGCTGGGATTACAGGCATGAGCTACTGCACCTGACCTAAAAATGAAAAATTTAACTGCGTGTGGTGGTGCATACCTATAGTCCCAGCTACTCGGGAGGCTTAGGCAGGAGAATTGCTTGAACCCAGGAGGCAGAGGTTGCAGTGAGCTAAGACTGTGTCAGAGCAAAATTCCATCTCAAAAAAGAATGCTATAAAGGTGCTATGCATGGTGGCTCCCTCTTATAGTCCCAGTTACTTGGGAGGCTGAGACGGGAGGATCACTTGAGTCTGAGAGGTCAAGGTTATAGTGAGCTGTGATTGTACCATTGCACTCCAGCCTGGGTGACAGAAGGAGACCCTGTCTCTAAGAAAAAAGAAAAAGATTGCTATTATGGTGATGGTGTATTTCCCATTGCATCACATCAGTAGACATAAAATGTCAATTTCTCCTATTATTGATAATGTTAAAATTTTGTAAATTTGGTTAATGTGATGTTTCCCAGCTCTCTCCATTGTAAATATATAATTTCCCTTCTTATTAATAGATATCTGGGCATGGACTTTGGATCATATTCATATTGTTTTCCATGCTGTTACTCAATTATTTTAGCTTTTTGTTGTTTGTTGTTTTTGAGATGGGGGTCTTTTGCTCTGTGGCCCAGGCTAGAGTACAGTGTCACAATTACAGCTCACTGCAGCCTCCACCTCCTGGGCTCAAGTGATCCTCCTACCTTAGCCTTTTGAGTAGCTGGGACTACAGGTGTGTGCCACCATGCTTGGCTAATTTTTGTATAATTTTTGCAGACATGGAGTTTGGCCATGTTGCCCAGGCCAGTCTGGAACTCCTGGGATCAAGCAGTTCACCTGCCTCAGCCTCCCAGAGTGCAATGATTATAGGCATTGAGTCACTGTGCTTGGCCTATTTTAGCATTTATTAATGATCCTTGCTTGATTCAGTTATTACATCTGGGGTTGCAATATGGTGATTTTCCAGTTGTCATTTTTCTGCATTTATTAGCTACCTTTTTTTTGTTTTTGTTTTTCAGATGGGATCTTGCTATGTTACCCAGGCTGGAGTAGCTATTCACAGGCCTGATCATGAGGCATGGCAGCTCACACCTATAATTCCAGTACTTTGGGAGGCCAGTAACTGCCTCAGCCTCAGCCTCCTAAGTAGCTGAAATTAAAGGTGCATGCCTATGCCTGGTAATTAGCTAGCTTTTTAAAAAATTTTATTTAAAGAAAAGAGCTTCCCCTTTTTCTCTCCTTCTTTCAGTATCACCAAGAAGTCATGAATTCTTTGTATATTCAGTGTATTATGTTATTTTACTGTTGATTTATTAGCCAGTGGGATCCTGTGTCCTTTTGAGATAGCCCCAGTAGTGTTTGAGTTCTTCTGTCCTTTCTGACACAAAATGTTTCAGACTCACCTTGTACTTTCCTTGCTTCAAGGAAGCAGCTAATTTTTTCAAGGAGCCCTGGTTCCTTTTAGTGGCAATGGTATTTGGAAACCAAGATCTAATTGCTAAGTATACTTAAAAAATAACCTTTAAGAAAAAAACATTGCTTGAGGCTGGGAGCAGTGGCTCACACCTATAATCCCAGCACTTTGGGAGGGTGAGGCAGGTGGATCATGAGGTCAAGAGTTTCAGACCAGCCTGGCCAAATTAGTGAAACCCCTTCTCTACTAAAAATACAAAAAAATTAGCCGGTTGTGGTGGCGCACCCCTGTAGTTCCAGCTACTCAGGTGGCTGAGGCAGGAGAATTGCTTGAACCTGGGAAGCATGAGGTTGCGATGAGCTGAGGTTGCACCACTGCACTCCATCCTGCCCAGCCTAGTCAACAGAGGAAGACTCCATCTTAAAAAAAAAAAAAAGCATTGTCTGACATTTTGATAGTGTATTACCATGTAAGAGGGCTTTCACATGTTTTTAAAACGGTTCACCTATTGGTCCTTCCTCTAGTAATGCACGGTAGGCAGGTCGAATGCTACAATCTTCATTTAAAGATGAAGAAAGTGAGGTTTAGAGAGGATTTAACGTTCTCAGAATTCTAAGGCTAGTAGAACAGTTTGCAGGACCCAAACCCAAGCCTTTTACTTGTTTAATTTTTTTCTTCATTTTTTCTTTTTTTTTTTCATAATAGGTAGTCTCCTAAAAAGTGTGTTTAGATATCTAGTAATGCTATGTAGTTGGCTCTTGATCTTGGTCACTGCTAGCCCATCTCGAGAGAACACTTCCTTTGTGAAACTAACTGACAAATGACCAGAACCATAGAGGATTTTTGCATCCTTCTGAGCATTACTTTGGGAGCTTCTTTTGTAATGGAGCTTACTAAAGGGCTTTCAGCACTGCTTTGTGATGCATGGAATGTTTGATGTGGGACTTGGAGAGCTCTGTTTGGAAGCAGTGTATGGTCATACTTACACCCTTTGTCTCATGACAGACTGTAATTGGGTCACTGCTAGGGAACCAAAAGAAGAAGAAGGAAACCTTGGCAGTAAATCCTAAAATGTTATGCTTATGCTATAATTTAGTATTTCACTGTTTGAAGGTCTCTTTCTTAATCCTGCTTGTTTTATTTTCACTAAAATTCGAGTTTTGCAAATTAATAACCTAAGGAAACTTTTTAGACATTTGTCCCCTAATCTCTCCCCACTCACCATGAGATTTTAATACCTCAGATATACTACATATCTGTACACTGTATATATTTGTGCTTTATATATTAAAAGAGCTAAGATGTTTTTCATCCTCTGAGAACCATTTTTTGGCCTCTTTGGGAGTGATATTTCCTTTATTCAGAAATACATGAAGTAGATGGTAAAATGAAGGATAAATTTTATTTGTATTATAATAATTCATCTTTTTTTTTTGAGACGGAATCTCTGTCTCCAGGCTGGAGTGCAGTGGCATGATCTCAGCTCACTACAACCTCTGCCTCCCTGGTTCAAGTGATTTTCCTGCCTCATCCTCCCAAGTAGCTGGGATTACAGGCGCGCGTCACCACACCCAGCTGCTTTTTGTATTTTTAGTAGAGATGGGGGTTTCACAGTGTTGGCCTGGCAGGTCTGGAACTCCTGACCTGAGGTGATCTGCCCACCTCAGCCTCCCAAAGTGCTGGATTACAGGTGTGAGCCACACCTGGCCAATAATCCATCTTATAATTGAGTATTGAAAATAAAGTGTCTTACTTGAATAACTAAATACAGTCTATAAATTATTTCAGTTCTAATAGCACTATGAGATTTTGGTTACCTGAAGGCTAAACTCATCCTACTGATCAAAGATAGTAATTTTTCACCGATAGGAAGCACCAAAGTCTACAATCTTAATTTCTTTTTCCTTCCAAAGAGTTAGGTAATTGAGATTTTTGGTGATACTGATGAATTTAATCATTTTCAATGTTACTTTTCTCTGGAACTTATTGATGTGTAAGATATTACTTGAATATAACAAATTTAAGATATATATACATATACATATATATATATATACACATAGAAATTTCGCCTAAAAATTCCCCCTTTCTCCTACCACTACCCCAGATAAAGAATGGAGTCTTTGAGGGAGTAGAAACATATACTGTAGTGAGTTTTTTATCTTTTTAGCATTTATCCATTACCCACCATCTTGTGTGCTTTGTGAGTTTTTTTCTAAACCTTTCTCTGTATGTCTTTTTATTATTGTTTTCTGCCTTTGTCTCTTTTCTTTGTCCTTTGCTTGCTGTACTTACCCCAATATTCCTTCCATCTCTTTTTCTGCCCTCTTATTTCTTCTCTCTCCTACTTGTTGTCTCCTTTCTTTTCATTCAGGACTATGAGAGTAAATTGCAGGCCTTGCAGAAGCAGGTTGAAACCCGATCCCTAGCCGCAGAAACAACTGAAGAGGAGGAAGAGGAGGAAGAAGGTGAAATCTAGAGACAGAAACTTTCCTTTGTATATCTTTTTGGAGCTATATTATCAAATTAGTCATTTATGCATAATCAAAGCTGGATTCCTCATAGTGGGCCCTATCATTTATTGAAATTTTACTGAGCCCGTTTATTGATGATTTAATAGATGTGCAGTATTGAGAATCCAGGCTGTATTTTATGAGGTGGGGATGGGGGTAATAGTGTTCTTAGACCTTCACAAGGTTTCTGAACACATCTTCATATAAATGTCTTAGAAAGTTGCAGGGCACAGTGGCTCACACCTGTAATCCAGCACTTTGGGCGGCCAAGGTGGGGGCATCACTTGAGGTCAGGAGTTCAAGACCAGCCTGGCCAACATGGTGAAACCCCATCTCTACTAAAAATTCAAAAATTAGCCAGGCATGGTGGTGCATGCCTATAATTCCAGCTTCTTGGGAGACTGAGGCAGGAAAATTGCTAAAACCTGGGAGGTAGAGGTTGCAGAGATCACACCATTGTACTCCAGCCTGGGCAGCAAGATCGAAATTAGCCAGTCATGGTGGTGTGCACCTGTAGTCCTAGCTACTTGGGAAGCTGAGGCAGGAGAATCACTTGAACCAGGGAGGCAGACATTGCAGTGAGCCACGATTGTGCCGCTGCACTCCAGCCTGGGCAACAAAGTGAGACTCTGTCTCAAAAAAAGAAAGTTTACATGTACTGCCTCATATTGCTGTAGATGTGATGTTTTTATATATAAATTACAAATAAATAATAGAGCTTAATCTTTGTTAAGACAGTCTGTTCAATTTGCTGGCTAATGTCAGATTTCCAAGTGAGGACTTTGGAATGTGTCAGTGTACTTTGAAGCCATTTCTGGCAAATTTCTAATCATATTGCTTAGTCACGTTTGCCTATGTTAGGTTTTCCAGCCTTTCTTAGCTGGGTTAGGGCTTTTCATTGTTACTTATTGCCTTATAATGCAGTATGAACACTTACCACACTTCATTTTCCACCCGACCTCTTGGCAGTCTCAAAGCTTCAAACTAACTTTGAAGAAACTCTTAATTCATGTATCAAATTTCTTATTTATTTATTCATTTTTGAGGCAGAGTTTTGCTCTTGTCACCCAGGCTAGAGTGCAAAGGCGCAGTCTTGGCTTATTGCATCCTCCACCTCCTGGTCCAAGCGATTCTCTTGCCTCAGCCTCCTGAGCAGTTGGGATTACAGGCATGCGCCTCTGCACCTGGCTAATTTTGTGTTTTTAGTAGAGACAGGGTTTCACAATGTTGGTCAGGCTGTTCTCAAACCTGCCATGGCCTCCCAAAGTGTTGGGATAACAGGCGTGAGCCACTGAACCCAGCTAATTTCTTATTTGTAAATAAGTGAAATGGTACCTTTTTTCTCTCTGTAGTAGAACAAAAAAAGAGAAATATATGAAGTCATACAGTATATCAGGGGTCAGAGGTCAGGAGTTTGTCTTTCTTTTTTTGAGACAGAGTCTCACTTTGTCACCCAGCCTTGAGTGCAGTGGTGCAATCTTGGCTCACTGCAGCCTCTGCCTCCCAGGTTCAAGCAATTCTCATGTCTCAGCCTCCTGAGTAACTGGGACTACAGGCACACGCCATCACGCCTGACTGATTTGTGTATTTTTAGTAGAGATGAAGTTTCACCATGTTGGCCAGGCTGGCCTCAAACCCCTGACCTCAGGTTATCTGCCCATCTCCGCCTCCCAAAGTGTTGGGATTATAGATGTGAGCCACTGTGCCTAGCCAGGAGTTGTTTTTTTTGTTTTTTGTTTTTTTTAAGAAAGAGTTTTGTTGTTGTTGCCCAGGCTGGAGTGCAATAGTGTTATCTCGGCTCACTGCAACCTCTGCCTCCTGGGTTCAAGTGATTCTCCTGCCTCAGCCTCCCAAGTAGCTGGGATTACAGGCATACACCACCACACACAGCTGATTTTGTATTTTTAGTAGAGATGGGGTTTCTCCTTGTGGTCAGGCTGGTCTTGAATTCCTGACCTCAGGTGATCCACCTGCCTTGGCCTCTCAAAAAGTGCTGGGATTACAGGTGTGAGCCACCGCACCCAGCCCAGGAGTATTTTTTTTTATTGTTGCCATATGTTATAATAATAATAATCTTTTTTTTACTCCAAGAATATTATGAAGTTGTCAAGAAAGAATAATATCTTTTTTTTTTTTAAGAAAAATGTATTTCTTTGATGTACTATTTTAAATAAATTCAAAAGTAGGATTTTTTTTTTGGTTTTTGGTTTTTGTTTTGTTTTTCGTTTTTTTTTAGTAAAGACGGGGTTTTTCCATGTTGGTCAGGCTGGTCTCAAACTCCTGACCTCAGGTGATCTGCCCACCTCAGCCTCTTAAAGTGCTAGGATTACAGGTGTGAGCCACTGTGCCCGGCCAAAAGTAGGATTTTTAAAGGTTTTCTGAAATGTATATATTGCTTTCCTAATATCAAAAGAATTTAGTAAGCTTTACTAAAAAGAAGAGAAAACAAAAACAGCTGAATTCAGAGAAATTAGAAAACACCATCTTGGTAAAAGAGATAGGCTAGAAGAGAGATGTAATTTTTATGTAATTGTAAGATTGCTATTAAATATGCATCATTCATTCTTTCAGTTTCTTGGACACAGCATGAATTTGAGTTGGCTCAATGGGCCTTCCGGAAATGGAAGTCTCACCAGTTTACTTCATTACGGGACTTACTCTGGGGCAATGCCGTGTACCTAAAGGAGGCCAATGCCATCAGTGTGGAACTGAAAAAGAAGGTATGGAGCAGGAGAACACAGGAGATCTGGAGGCAAAGCTGAGCCTGCTGTGGGTGCATCTGGGCCCTCACCTTGAACTAACCTTTCCTTTGGGGGAACTCGGCTGCTTTGTGCTATAAAACAGCTTTATATATGTCTTTATTTAATATATGTGCCTGGAATATAATAGGTACTAATTAAATTTTTATTAAATAAAATTTAAAAAAAACCAGATGTTTTCTAGCTTATTTTGCAAGTAAGGAGACTGTATTCCTAACAAGAACCGGAGAAACATAGTAGTAGAAAAATGCTTCTCTTGGGTTTCTGAATAATTTTAATTTTCTTCTGCTTTTCTGCCGTTAAGTTTGCACCTCTAAGTTTGGTATGCCCCTTTGCCACTGATCTGCTCCTCCTCTAGGGTCTGAGAGGCACTGTTGTGTAGTGGACAAGCACGTGCACTCTGGACCCAGATAGTCCAAGTTCCAGCCCCAGCTCCACGAGTGGTGTTGACCCCAGAGGCCCTGTGCCTCCATTCCCCATCTACATAATGGTATTGGCAACAATATCTGGCACCAAGGGATTTTGTGAGGAATGAAAATGGGGCATAAAGCACTTAAAATAGTGCCTGGCATGGTAAAAGGCAATAAATGTTACTCATTTTTGTAAGTATTAACAAAACTTCACACCAAACCATAGATTCCGTCTTCTGTATGCCCCAATGTTTATCAGTTTCTTCACTGCTAAGATTACAGTGGAAGACCATATTGTGTAGTAGGTAAGAGCACAGACTGCCTGACTTTGGGGAAATTAATTTCTTCTCATAGAACTAAATTATAGTTCTAGGGAATAAGATCTTCATTCATACTCTCGGCAACTTTTCTCATTTTATAATTATTTATTAACCACTCCTCTCCACAAGTAGATTAAAGGAAGTAACTGTCATTTTTTCTTACTGCTATGCATAGCATTTAATATTAAGTAATAATTTGTTTAATAATAATTTCTTGGTGAAAATATAGGTGGTAGTGAGAAATAAATGACGCGATGTTGTGAAGCACTTACCTTATAATAAACACTTTTTTTTGAGACAGGACCTGGCTGTCGCCCAGGCTAGAGTGTAGTGGCATAATTATGGCTCACTGCAGCCTCCACATCCTGGGCTTAGTTTGTAGAGACAGGGTGTCACTGTGTTTCCTACACTGGTTCCACATTCCTGGGCTAAGCTTCCAAAGTGCTGGGATTATAGATGTGAACTTTGATGTCCCACCTAAAAAACGCTTTTAAGAGCAGTAGTTGTAACTCTCTGAATTTAAAATGGGAAACCTTGCTGTGTTTCCATCCTCTCTCATTAGTAAGGGATTAGATGTGCATTTTGTGGTCCACCTTTTGATCTCTGGTGTAAGTTCTATAAAAGGCTTCATTCAGTCAATCAAAATATATTTATCAAAATTTTAGCCCGGGTGTGGTTTCCACCTGTGATCTGAGCCCTTTGGGAGGCCAAGGCTGGTGGATCTCGAACTCAGGAGTTCTAGACCAGCCTGCGCAACATGGTGAAATCCCATCTCTACAAAAAATACCAAAAATTAGCTGGGCTGGTAATATATGCCTGTAGTCCCAGGTACACAGGAGGCTGAGGTGGGAAGATCACATGAGCCTAGGACTGGAGGCTACAGTGATCTGTGATTACACCACTGCACCCAGCCTGACAGAGTGACAGAGTACAACCCTGTCCCTCTTGTGGCTCCCCTCAAAAAGATCTTAGTTTGAAGTTAGGGTTATTCCCCATGACTGCTAACAGGTGGCCTTATTTTTCAGTTAGTCACAAGATATTTATTGAGCACATACAACACATTCAACCTCTTTTGCATTGGGCATGATTGTATTGTCTCATCTCTGAAGCTTGCTTGATGAAAACCATTTGTCAATGGTTTATTCTTTCCTTTCAGGTGCAGTTTCAGTTTGTTCTGCTGACTGACACACTGTACTCCCCTTTGCCTCCTGAATTACTTCCCACTGAGATGGAAAAAACTTATGAGGACAGGCCTTTCCCTCGCACAGTGGTAGCAGTAGAAGTCCAGGATTTGAAGAATGGAGCAACACACTATTGGTCTTTGGAGAAACTCAAGTATGAAAACATTCATAAAGGCTGATTGTTTTATTTAGGGAGAAACAATGACTTGCTTAAGTAGGCTCCCTCAAACTCTCCTCTCTGAGGACACCGTTGCTTACTTCCTTGTACTTTCTTTTCATTTGTTTTTCTTTTTTCACCCAAATCTTATCTTGAAACTTCCTTGAACTTTGTAAGTGCTGTTGCTGGCCAATGATATTACCATCCGTTTTCTTTTAAGTGAATGAATTGTACTCCTCATACACCTCTGACATTTGTAGATATTTTAATTTACCCTCCGTAGACCCTCTTTTAAATTTTAAATATTCCAATTTCATGATATTTCCATTTCAGATCTGGAACTTACTCATCTTTTCTATCCTGGACCTCAGGATGATCAATACTAAATATGGAAGTTATAGCTTCTTTTACATTTAAGATGAGATATTTCCCCGTCTCAGTGTATTTAAGATGCCATGTACAGTTGACTTACAGTATTCCCCTTTGTGACTTTTCACTCAGTAGAGGATAGGTGGCCATTCTTGACTTTTGAGGGCTTATCTCTAGACTCACACACTTGGGATACTAAGTGTTGGTTTCTATACTTTTGGCCTTCATTCTTTTCAAATAACATTAAAGAGTGGGAGTAACTTTTTTTTTATTTTGAAGAAAATCTTGCATGGAGGATCCTTCCAAAGTTTAGTGTAGTCTCATTATATTAACCCAATGTGCTTTGTGTGTGCTAAATAGGCAGAGGCTGGATTTGATGCGAGAGATGTATGATAGGGCAGGGGAGATGGCCTCCAGTGCCCAAGATGAAAGCGAGACCACTGTGACTGGCAGCGATCCCTTCTATGATCGGTTCCACTGGTTCAAACTTGTGGGAAGGTATGTGATGATTTTGTTGATGTCTTCTTTTAAAAATAATGAATAGTTTTATTTTAAGTGTTTAAAACCTGAGCAGATACTATAAAAAGTTAAGAGGAAAAAAAAGAGGGTAAGAAGGCATCTGTAATCTTAAATACTTATAACCACTGTGTCATTTGGTATATTTCCTGTCATATACTCAGTGGGGATATTTGTTTTGAGTCTCAAACTTTCAGTCAAAGTGTTTGAGTCTTCCCTGACTTTAAACTTACAAAATGTTCTGCAACTGATAAAGATAAATTTAAAAGGAAAAGAAAACTTGTACACAGTTTAAATTCATAGTACGGCTTATCAGACACACTCTCTTCATGATTTAATTTGTTCTTCCTTTTTTTTAAAAAAAAAAAGTAATTCATCTCACTTTAGTCATTGCAAGGGTGAATTCATTGTACTTTGGTAGTCTCCTTCAGCCTCATTTTTTATACATTATTTTCAGCACTTAATGAAAGCACATAGTGCCTCTGTGAGTCCATGTTGAGTGAAGTTCTTAAAAGGTTTCGAATTTTCAAAGCAGGGAAATTTAAGTTTTGAGCTTATGATTTCAGAATTTGAATTGCTTTTCAACTGCAAAAAACCCTGTAATAGTTTTTAAAGAGGCTGGGTAAAAAGGAGTTGCTGAAGTCATAGGATGTTGTGGAAATGAAGTAAATCTTTTCCACTTTACTCTGATAGCAAAATAGTTTTTCAAAGAGATGAATTGGCCAAACGCATCTTAACCTTAGCACAGCACGTGCTGCTTTGTCATATACCATTTCATTCATTTTGTTTTCTGCTCCAAGATGATGTCAGAATTTCAGTAAAGATTGAAAGCCTTCTTATTTCACTTTGATGTTGAGTGGGTTCTTTGAGGCCTAGATGCTGATCTTTTATGGGAACTGGAGAATGTAAACGTGTTATAACACCATATTTACCTAGGATGGTCTACTCATATGTTTGCTTTGCCTTTTTCATTCTAAGGATCAGTCCTTACATAACTTTTTCAAACTGCCCTTGTTCCCTTTCACCTGACCCAAATGATTTATGCTTATTTTATCGTTTTGCTTTTCCATTTGCTTTTATTGTGTTGATTCCCCAGTGGATTCTGTCCTGTTGGCACCTATTGCTTCCTGTTTAACCAACTATTCCTCTCTCCCTGGCTGTGTTAATTGGCGTCTTACCTGGTGTCTAGCTCCCCCATTTTCCACGGCTGTGTGAATGAGCGCCTTGCCGACCGCACACCCTCCCCCACTTTTTCCACGGCCGATTCCGACATCACTGAGCTGGCTGACGAGCAGCAAGATGAGATGGAGGATTTTGATGATGAGGCATTCGTGGATGACGCCGGCTCTGACGCAGGGACGGAGGAGGGATCAGATCTCTTCAGTGATGGGCATGACCCGTTTTACGACCGATCCCCTTGGTTCATTTTAGTGGGAAGGTTGGTGAGGTTATTGTGAGAAAGGCAAAAAGGGACCAGCTCTTACTCTGAAGGCCTCCCTGCCTGTGCAATTTTGGGTAACCTTGCATTAGCCAATTAAACTCATGAATGCTCTTTTCCAAGTTCTCCAATACTTCAAGCTCTTTATCAATGCTGACCTGGCTGAGAGAGTTCTCAGGCATTGTTGGTGAGGTTCTCAGTCTACTCAGCAAATTATGCAGCAATATATGAAGACTGCATGGAACACACCTTGTCTTAAATTGCCCAGTAATTTTGTTCTGAAAAAAGGAACCCCAGGGGCCGGGCGCGGTGGCTCACGCCTGTAATCCCAGCACTTTGGGAGGCCGAGGTGGGTGGATCACGAGGTCAAGAGATTGAGACCATCCTGGTCAACATGGTGAAACCCCATCTCAACTAAAAATACAAAAAATTAGCTGGGCATGGTGGTGCATGCCTGTAATCCCAGCTACTCAGGAGGCTGAGGCAGGAGAATTGCCTGAACCCAGGAGGCGGAGGTTGCGGTGAGCCAAGATCCCACCATTGCACTCCAGCCTGGGTAACAAGAGCGAAACTCCGTCTCAAAAAAAAAACAAAGAAAGGAACCCCAAAGGAGAAAGTCAAACGTAAGAGTCAAACATAGTGGGTTCAGTGAATGGTATTATGTATGGTCTAGCTGTTTCCTTTTTAAAGGAATTTGATTGAAAAGCATACAGAGATAACATAAGAGAGGGAGCAGAGCAAGGCCAAGGTTTGGCTGAAGAATCTGTGATACTGCAGGAATCAGAGGACAAAAGTAGATTCAGGAGTAGAGTTAAATTTATATTTTGCTTAGTCTACTGAGTCCTAAAAAGAATCAGGAAAGTCAAGCTTCTCCTTTACCTAAAATGAATGCCTTTCTCTGGCCAGTTTCACTGAGCTTATCTGTAGATAAGCATGTGCTAAAATTTTGACCTATAGGGTTTATAATAACAAAGCTCAGAAAATCATCTATTGACCCATCAACGATGAATATTGGCCAGGCATGGTGGCTCATGCCTGTAATCCTAGCACTTTGGGAGGTTTAGGCGGGTGGATCACCTGAGGTCAGGAGTTCAAGACCAGCCTGACCCATGAAACCTGTCTCTACTAAAAATACAAAAATTAGGCCGGGTATGGTGGCTCACGCCTGCAATCCCAGCAGTTTGGGAGGCTAAGATGGGTGGATTACCTGAGGTCAGGAGTTTGAGACCACCAGCCTGCCCAACATGGCGAAGCCCTGTTTACTAAAAATAATAAAAGAATTAGGCAGACTTGGTGGTAGGTACCTGTAGTCCCAGCTACTTAGGAGGCTGAGACAGGCGAATTGCTTGAATCCAGGAGTTGGAGGTTACAGTGAGCCGAGATCACGCCATTGCACTTCAGCCTGGGCGACAAAGTGAGACTCCATCTCAAAAAAAAAAAAAAAGGAATATTTATTTGGTGCTATATGAAACTACTTTGTGTTAAGACTAGTTCACCAAACTGAGACATTGTCTCTGGCTCTCAGTTTGTGCATCTGTCAGTGATGCAGAGCTCTGTATGCACATGTTCATAATACTGGTGTCTTTGTCCATATCCAGTGTTCATGCTCTGGTAATTGTAATTACAAATTCAACAGTAGAGCACGCATTGGATTAACCAAACCGTATGTCCAGGTTTAAAAGTATTAAATTTAACTTTAATGGTACATTAGAACCACATATTGTTGAATCCTTTATAAATAAGGGAATTATGTCAGTGTTAAATCGATAAGTACCAGTTATCTAAAAATTAAAGGATAGCAAGTCTCCTGACCTAGTAGAGACATAAGTTTTAAAACTTATCTCACCAGGTGCAGTGGCTCACATCTGTAATCTCAGCAAGTCTGGAGGATGAGGCCAGGAGTTTGAGACCAGAGTGGGCAACGTAGTAAGACCCTGTCTCTTTAAAAATTTAAAAAATAGGCTGGGTGCAGTGGCTCATGTCGTAATCCCAGCACTTTGGGAGGCTGAGGTGGGCGGATCTCGTGGTCAGGAAATCAAGATCATCCTGGATAACACAGTCAAACCCTGTGTCTACTAAAAATATAAAAAATTAGTTGGGCATGGTGGCACATACCTGTAATTCCAGCTACTTTGGAAGCTAAGGCGGGAGGATAACTTGAGCCCAAGAGTTTGATGCTACAGTGAGCAGTGATTGCACCACTGCACTTCAGCCTGTGGACAGAGCAAGACCCCAACTCTACCAAAAAATATAAAATGAAACAATTTATAGGCCGAGCACAGTGGCTCATGCCTGTAATCCCAGCACTTTGGGAGGCTGAGGCGAGTAGATCACAAGGTCAGGAGATTGAGACCATCTGGCTAATATGGTGAAACCCTGTCTCTACTAAAATGCCAAAAATTAGCTGGGCGTGGTGGCAGGCACCTGTAATCCCAGCTACTTGGGAGGCTGAGGTAGGGAGAATCACTTGAACCCAGAAGGTGAAAGTTGCAGTGAGCTGAGGTCACGCCATTGCACTCCAGCCTGGGCAACAGAGTGAGACTGCGTCTCCAAAAAAAAAAAAAAAAAAAAAAAAAGAATTTATAATATGGTATTGCTCACATGGTCAGAACCTCATAATTGATTTAGAAGATGATCACTGTTATGGAAAGGAGGAAAATAAAAACTTCTTTGATAGAAATGAAAGTCTAAAGTATAACTGTAGGTCATAATATTAGACAGTCTCTGGGTTTTCCAGTGGTGAAGGAGCATTTGGAATTCAGTTTTTCCATGAATAAACATAAAGGGATTATGTGGCCATGAATATTGTTTTCTACTAGTGTATCGCCATGAATAGATACTTAGAATTTCACAGAAGCTGATTTTTATGAAAATAGGGAAAGGTGTATACAGACAGTGGGACAGTATTGCTTGCTTTATTTGATGGCTGCCTGTATGCTTCAGCACATTTTTATCTTATTCTAAGGGAGTTAGAAGTTAGAACCCAGTTTCTGGCCATAAACTTTTTTCCCAGTGCCAGTTACACAGCTTCTAAAACTGTTTATTTGTGTTCTTTACCACTGCAGTGAAGAGTAGGCAGCTTCATTTTATGTAACATGGTGAGGAGAAGCCTGACTTAATTGTCAGGAGAAGCCTTGGGTTTTAGACCATCTCTGTCACTAGGACAAGCAACTTAAACTGAAGCCTTCTGGACTCTGAAGTGTAAAGCTAATGACAGGTAGAAATAAAGAGCCTTAAAGACCTTTTTCAACTTTCATATTCTGTCATCTGCCCTAGTAAAAAAGATTATCCTGGATAAGACTTCTAAGAAACATTTGTATTTTCAGGAAGTTGTATGGAAACTCAAGACAATCCCACTTAATGTGGACATTAACTGACTTAAGATACATGTATTCTTTTCTCTCTAGTTTTATTTCTTTTAATCATATTAGATGTAAGTATAGGTATACAATCAATCTATTTTGATTTCCACTTAAAATATTTATGGAGCTATGGCTCAGGAATTGACTTTTCCATTTGTTTAGGTTCCCAGGTTCTAACCTTGCAAGAAAGGACTGGGGGAGAAAGTGAAATCAGTAAAAAAGCAATTAGTAAAGTGAAGGATAATAACAATCAGTAAAGTGAAGAATAGCTTTTCATTTTTGCCCTTGACTACATTTCTCATCTACAAACAAAGTCTATAATAATGCAATATCACCCAGTTGTGTAGTGGTCATTGTATGTGTAAGGGAAGTAACTACTTTCCTGTTTTTGTGATTCACAATATTGGAGTTCCCCTATTGGCATATAATTGCAAATATAATTCACTTGTAAAATTTTTAGTTTCCGGCCAGGCTTGGTGGCTCACGCCTGTAATCCCAGCACTTTGGGAGGCCCAGGTGGGCAGAGATCACGAGGTCAAGAGTTTGAGACCAGCCTGGCCAATATAGTGAAACCCCATCTGTACCAAGAATACAAACATTAGCTGGGCATGGGGGCACATGCCTGTAATACCAGCTGCTCAGGAGGCCAAGGCAGGAGAATCGCTTGAACCCTCGAGGCGTAGGTTGCAGTGAGCCAAGATTGAGCCACTACACTTGAGCCTGGGCAATAGAGCAAGACTCCATCTTGTGGGGCAGAGGAGTTTATTTTCTTGTGAAATTTCATTAGTAAGTTTATTTTTTAGCCATGACTGCCTCTAGTAAACATTCTGGTAAACATTCTACCTCTGGTAACATTCTTTATATTACAAGTGAAAAGAGCTTGTCCCTTTAGCTATTCTCTTACGGCATGCTGGGATGTTATGAACCATCCGTCGTAATTTGGTATGAAATGTAAAATATTTAAGCTAGTCTTCTGGGTTAAAAGAGAGAAAAGATGATTATTCTGTGACCTCTCTGTACCTTAACTGGCACTCTTCCTGTAAGTAGCACCATAATTTGACTGATTTTTCTTATCTTTATGTTGACCATTTGTTTCCCTTTTTGATGTAACTTCGTAGAACTTTCTGCTAACATATCCTTTACATATCTCCCTCTCTCATTCCTGTTCTCCTTCAGTCTGCTAGGTCAAAGTATAAGGATTCTCAAAAACACAGAATAATTATGAAAATTCTATTTAAAAAGTTTCAGAATATAATTTTTATATAGCATTGATTTGGAGCTAAGGACTATATTCTGGTAACATAACAAGGAGCTGTCTAGTGAGTGTGTGATTATATAGTCATGGAGGTAAGGTCCCTGCCATAGAATTAAAGAATTCTCTAAAAAGGGAAATCTATAATAATGCCTTCAGTGTTCCCACACTTGGACTAGCCATTGCCATTGGCAGAAAGGCAATCTCATATTTAGTGTGTGTGTAAACAGTACTTTTGTGGAATGTGTGCATTAATATGATGAACTTTCTTTTTTTGAAAAAAAGGGGGGCTGTTGTTTTGGAATAGCTGGGGTTTTTTTTGTTGTTGTTTTTGAGTTGGGGTCTTGCTCTGTCACCCAGGCTGGAGTTCAGTGGTGCGATCTCAGCTCACTACAACCTCTGCCTCTTGGGTTCAAGCAGTTCTCTGACTCAGCCTCCCAAGTAGCTGAGATTACAGGCACCCACCACCACACCCAATTAATTTTTGTATTTTTAGTAGAGATGGGGTTTCACCATCTTGGCCAGGCTGGTTTTGAACTCCTGAACTTGTGGTCCACTCGCCTCGGCCTCCCAAAATGCTGGGATTACAGATGTGAGCCACCGTGCCTGGCCCAAATAACTATTTTTAAGATAACAAATTAGATGTAGTTAGGAATCTAAATGTGTTCTATATAGTTAATATCCATTATGAGATGGCTCTGAAAAATTAGCCTAGTTTAAGTTAGATGGCCTTACTTTTCTGCTTCTGGTATGTCTTTAAGTAGAAGTGGAAGATTTTCCATTTTTCTGGAAACAGAACAGAACAGAAAAATGATTTGCCTTTTATATTTCAGTAGAAGTGGAAGATTTTGTTCACTTACCAAATATTTATAGAATGGTCCACCCTCTGCAAACAGTGGTGAGCAAAGCCAGACATGGTTCCTGCCCTCACAGATTTATAGTTTGATGGGTGACACAGACATAAATTAAATAATTGCACAAATAAACAAATGTAAATTATAGCAATGATGAAATAGTTGTGTGTGTTGCCAGAGATCACATAACGTTGGGAGACATGTTATGAGAAAGTGGTATTTAAAATAAGACCTGAAGATGTGAAGAAACCAAAGGCATGAGGCCGGGCGCGGTGGCTCCTGCCTGTAATCCAAGCACATTGGAAGGCTGAGGTGGGAAGATCACCTGAGGTCGGGAGTTCAAGACTAGCCTGGCCAACATAGTGAAACCCCATCTCTACTAAGAATGCAAAAAATTAGCCAGGCGTGGTGGTGGGCGCCTGTAATTCAAGCTAATCGGGAGGCCAAGGCAGGAGAATCACTTGAACCTGGGAGCTGGAGGTTGCCATGAACCTGAAATAGTGCCGTTGCACTCCGGCCTGGCAAAAAGAGTAAAACTCCATCTCAAAAAAATTAAAAAGACATGAGGTGGGCAGCAAGTGCAGAGAAGACTCTAGGCAGTGGACATGTGCGACGGCTCTTTAATGGCCCAGGCCTTGAAATGGGCAAGTCTAGCTGGGGTGCTCGTAATAGAGGAGGGTGATCTGTATATGTTGTTGACTTTGAAAGTGAAATTATCCATTTGATTCCTTATGTCAAACTCTTAGTCTTTTAAATTCTGTTGCAGTAGTAGTTGTTTGACGGTCTTGTTTATAATCCTTTTTAGAAGACTTTTGATTCTTATATATTTTTTATACCAGAGCTTCAACTCTCTGTTTCTTAGCATTTATCACTCTCCTGCTTTGGAGCAGACTGAAAGGAAAATAGGCATTATTTCATCTGATTTAATGTTCATTTGCAGTTATTTTTGTTACATTTTTCATTCATATTTCATTTATGTTCTGAAGTCATATTAACATTTGTTTTTCTGTGATGTATTAGTCTGTTTTCATAATTTTCATTACTTCAAGTTGAAATCCCAAATACCTACTTCATCCTCCTCCTCTCTTTGTTTTTAAATAGATTTCAGAGCAGGAAAAGCATCAGATAAGCATGTGTGTCACTTGGTTTGGTTGGATTTATTGATGCAAGTGTCTGTCTTTGTCTTTTGTCTTACGTTCAAAGATCAGCATATACCAAGTGGAAAGACAGGAATAATAATGGGAACTAGATTCTATTTGCCTTTCTCATTGGAATAAACACTCTTAAGCTTTGTGGCCACCAGTTTTTATCAGTTTTTTTACAAAAGTAAGAGCTACAAAATAATGAAAGAAGAAAATACAAATGTGATAGGACTTTGCTAGTTTGCTTGAAATTAAAGTGTTAAAGCTATAATTTACCTTTTACTTATGCATTTCTGAATTAGGTTTTGAACTCTAGGAGCAAAAGCAAACCCTTTAGAAGCATCAGCTGTCATCTTCTCCTTTAACATTTATGTTGATGCCCATTCAGAGTCTCCTCTAGGCTTAGAACTCAAAAATTTCTGGCTGCACAGCCTCTCTGCTTGTATGTGGCTGCTGACCTCACCTTGTTAGTTACCCTGCCTAATTTAAAATAGTCCTTTTTAAATTATTTATTTATTTTTTTTTTTTGAGACAGTCTCACCCTGTCACCCAGGCTGGAAAACAGTGTGCAATTTTGGCTCACCACAACCTCCGCCTCCCCAATTCTTCTGCCTCAGCCTCCCAAGTAGCTGGGACAACAGGTGCATGCCACCATGCCTGGCTAATTTATATATTTTTAGTAGAGACAGTGTTTCGCCACATTGGCCAAGCTGGTCTCGAACTCCTGACCTCAGGTGATCTGCCTTCCTCAGCCTCCCAAAAAGCTGGGATTACAGGCGTGAGCCACCACACCCGGCCAATAATAGTCTTTGCAATGGAGTCTTGCTCTGTAGCCCAGGCTGGAGTGCACTGGTGTGATCTCAGCTCACTGCAACCTCCGCCTCCCGGGTCCTGGTTCAAGCAATTCTCCTACCTCAGCCTCCCAGGTAACTGGGATTATAGGCACAAGCCACCATGCCCAGCTAATTTTTGTATTTTTTAGTAGAGATGGGGTTTCACCATGTTGGCCAGTCTGGTCTTGAACTCCTGACCTCGTGATCTGCCCGCCTTGGCCTCCCAAAGTGCTGGGATTACAGGCATGAGCCACCACGCCCATCCAATAGTCATTTCTTAAAAATAACAATAAAGACCCATAATGCTGTGATAAGGAATTTATTTTAGAGTTATTAACTGTATTTTAGCCCATTACCCTTTCCTTTTTTGTCTCCTGGTTTCTATTTTACCTATTGGGAAAAATGAAACAAAACCTTTTTATAGTTTCTTAAATTAAAAGGTTAAGCTCTTTAATAGGCTCCTCCTCAAACCTGTCCCTAGCTGCGTTCATGGAGCAGTATCTTGAAAGTCTGCTTCCAGTTGTTACTCTTCTCCCTATAGTAGTTAAGTTTTAGAGAGTGATTTGGTGTGTGTTGGTCTTCGTCAGCAGCTCTGCCAAGTATTTTCATTTGTTCATTCATTATCTGTGCTGAAAAGGCAGCTGGAGGCAAATCTGAGAGGACAGTACTGAGAAGAGGTCTTAAGACAATGCCAGGAGTCAGCTTACAGTTGCAGGAAGATGTTCTGAGTGAATCTGAAAGCCAGCTTCTCTCTCCATGGGATGCTCTGATATTTGTCTCCTGATTTTTGTCTCTAGGGCATTTGTTTACCTGAGCAATCTACTGTATCCAGTGCCCCTGATCCACAGGGTGGCCATTGTCAGTGAGAAGGGTGAAGTGCGGGGATTTCTGCGTGTGGCTGTACAGGCCATCGCAGGTAGGTGACCCTCTTCTGAAATGAGAGCTGTGAGTTCTTTGTCTAGAGACAAAGCAAGCAAACTCCGGGTGGGTCATGCTTATATTACACATACAAACTGTGAGGATCTTGTCTTCTTTGGAGAGAGCCTTTATTGCTCCTTTATAGCAGTTGTTCCCAAGTGTCATAAATAGATCCTGCTTAGTCCATACCACTGCTATTTTGGAATAATGAGGTAAAGAGATTTCCTTTAGCATGTTAACGATCAGCTCTTGCATTAACTATATAAAAGTCATTGGCTTTTTTTTTTGAGACAAGGTCTCACTTTGTTGCCCAGGCTGGAGTGAAATGCTGCAGTCATATCTCACTGCATCCTTCACCTCCAAGCTCAGCCATCCTCCTACCTCAGCCACCTGAATAGCTGGGACTACCAGGCACACACCACCATGCCCAGCTAATTTTTAAGTTTTTTGTAGAGTTGGGGTCTCATTATGTTGCCCATTATAGTCTCAAACTCCTGAGCTCAAGTGATCTTCCTGCCCTAGCCTCCCAAAACGCTAGGATTACAGGTGTGGGACATTGCACTCAGCCAGTGATTGGCCTTTTGTTTTGTTTTGTTTTGTTTTGGTTTGGTTTTTTGAAATGGAGTCTTGCTCTGTCGCCCAGGCTGGAATGCAGTAGCACGATCTTGGCTCACTGTACCTTCTGCCCCCTGGGTTTAAGCAATTCTCCTGCCTCCCCCTCCAGAGTAGCTGGGACTACAGACGCCTACCACCATGCCCAGCTAATTTTGTATTTTTAGTAGAGATGGGGTTTCTCCATGTTGGTCAGGCTGGTCTGAAACTCCTGACCTCAGATGATCTGCCTGCCTCAGCCTCCCAAACTTTGTGCTGGGATTACAGGTGTGAGCCAGTGCTCCCGGCCCGTTTTGATTTGTTTTGAGACTGAGTCTCACTCTATTGCCCAGGCTACAGCACAGTGATGTGATCTCGACTTACGTCAATCTCCACGTCCTGGGTTCAAGTGATTCTCATGCCTCAGCCTCCCAAATAGCTGGGATTATAGGCACCTACCACCACACTCAGCTAATTTTTGTATTTTTATTAGACATGGGGTTTCACTATGTTGGCCAGGCTGGTCTCAAACTCCTGACCTCAAATGATCAGCCCTCCTCAGCCTCCCAAAGTGTTGGGATTACAGGTGTAAGCCACCTCCTGGCGGGGCCTAAATAATGTATCTTAACTGTTTCATTAGTAACAGGATTTTTAGGCCTTTGTCTTGCTTAGTTTTTTTTCTTCAGGGTACTTATAATAGACATTTGTTTGGCTGCTGTTTTGTAATTCATGGGTCAAGCTGATATAAGCTGGGTATGGTGGCTCAAGCCTGTAGTCCCAGCTACTTGGGAGGCTGAGGCAGGATTGCTTGAGCCCAGGAATTTGAGGCCAACCTGGGCAACATAGTGAGATCCCCATCTCTTAAAAAAAAATTGAAAACAAAGATTTTAGTATTTTCCATTTTTCTATGATCCAGCCTATATTCTGAGGAAAAAATGTGGTCATTTTCTGTAATCTTTGTCTTAATTCTCAAATACCGTGCTGTTTCCAGTGACCTTTCAGCCTTTCCTCCATGGAAACCTGTGACACAATCACCAGTGTTGAGTATATAGAAGTTTCCTTCATAAGTACAATATAATATTTTCAAATACTTGTTGGGTATTATTGACTATTGCCAGCATGGAAGGAGTCAGTATTTCTACTAGGTATGGCATTTGAACAATCTGAAGAATAAAACTGATTCTTTATTGACTAGTCTTATTTGAACTGAGGGAGTTGGATAAATCTAAATGAATAGAGCGTGAAGCAGCCCATGCAGTTTTATTACTTCAGTATCATTTTCTCATGCAAAAGGATTTTATTTTATAATCCAATCAGAGCCTTTTCCCTTCCTCCCCCTGTGTAGTCTCACTCAATTCTTGCTAATTTTTTTTCTGCTTCAGCGGATGAAGAAGCTCCTGATTATGGTTCTGGAATTCGACAGTCAGGAACAGCTAAAATATCTTTTGATAATGAATACTTTAATCAGGTGAGAAACCATCAGGAAGAAGGAAAACCCTGTGGAAAGAGAAAGAAATGGAATGAATTTAGGAGGAAAACGTTCAGCATTAGAGATCAGTTCCCCTACAAAACTGAAAAATATAGGGTGTTGGTTGCTAGAGAGTAGTTGAATAAAATATGGAACCTGCCTAACAATTCTGAAGGTAAAGGTGTACAGACCCAACATTCATATTTTATTCGTTGCCTTTCCTCAGACAGCGCTCAGTTCATAAAATTTTCCAATCACTGTTTATTTGTGGAACAGATAACAGAAGTAAGGCAACTGGGGGGAAATATATATTTATACTACTTTATCATGTACCTGCTCCTGCCTTATTTTCAGAGTGACTTTTCATCTGTTGCAATGACTCGTTCTGGTCTATCCTTGGAGGAGTTGAGAATTGTGGAAGGACAGGGTCAGAGTTCTGAGGTTATCAGTCCTCCAGAAGAAATCAATCGAATGAATGACTTGGGTATGTAGAGAGTGTTTACTGTGCTTGGGGACATTTTCAACAAAGGGAAAATACCATTATCGAGGGACATAGTGGCCTTCATCAACTAGGAATGGAAAGAATGCCCAATTCCCTCCTCTGCATTATTTGAACCATCTGTGTGTTCATTTGACCCTCTTTAGATTTGAAGTCAAGCACTTTGCTGGATGGTAAGATGGTAATGGAAGGGTTTTCTGAAGAGATTGGCAACCACCTGAAACTGGGCAGTGCCTTCACTTTCCGAGTAACAGTGTTGCAGGCCAGTGGAATTCTCCCAGAGTATGCAGATATCTTCTGTCAGTTCAAGTAAGCTGCCCCTTTGCTCTGCCTCCCAGCTAGCTGCTAACCAAGGTGACATCTTTTGTGCACTGCAGAGTGCTTTATGGGTATGAGGGATTAACACTCTTGAGAAAAAGACTAACCAGTCTCTGAAGGAAAACGCTTTCATCACTCCGATGGGAGTGAGAACCGGAAACCTGTCCTGGAATGCAACAGGGTTCCCTGGCGAGAGGAGCATGCCACATGTCCTACTACAGGGGTCTGCTGTGGGTGGACCCTCTTTACCAGGAATGGAGAGTTTGATCAGATAAGCTTGTTGATGAGTCTGTCTAGTCCTCTTCATGTTGAAATGTGTTATTAATAAGTCTGAAAATAATGACTTATCTAGCCACCAATTATGCCTATTTAATACTCGGGGAAAAGGCAAATTTAAACAGTGTAAAGAAGGATAAATTCTGTGTTAACTGAAAAAAGCTAGTATGTAGAGAAGATGTGACACCTCTCATTTCTCATCTATGTAGGACTTGCTCTGTCCTGCAGCCCTCTCAGACCCAGTGCTCTGGATGCTTTCTTCTCAAGACTGCCCCAGGAAAACACGTTTTTGGGAATCTTTTTTTTTTTTTATTGTACTTTAGGTTCTGGGGTACATGTGCAGATTTTTTTTGGAATCTTAAGTTTTAATTCCTCCAAACTTCAGAATGTCTTTTCAGTACTTGGAAAGGGCCACAGTAGGAGATTGAAGTCTCACCCCTCCATACCTACAGCCCTCAGTTTGTCACTGGTGCCACCAAGAGGCTGTTTTGGGTTCTGCCATCCCTCTCCCCTCAATGTACCTTGGCCTTCCCGCAGATCCTAGTGCAGTTTACAAAGCTTTGGTAAAGGTTTTATCCCAGAAAATTGAGTTAAATGTGATCTGAATTAAATGTGATCACTATATAGTAAGCCACTAATATCATTTGCTGCAACTCATAATTGTTGAAATATTACCCAGTGAACACTGACTGTACCTATTTAATGTTTACACTCACACTCTCAAACTTAGGACAGGATAGTGTTGACCAGATTAATCTGTTTTTTGGAACTGTCACTATTCTAATCAGACAACTGATACTTTTTATGAAAAACATCTATTTGGTTAACTGATGTCTGAAGTGACAATAATAGTGAGTTGGCCTTTGTTCTAAAATCTCCTAAAAAGAGCAGCATCTCTGCCTGGTGTTAGCTCTGGAGGAAAGGGCATGTTGCTTGTATTGAAAGGAGCCTCAGGCTGGGCATGGTGGCTCACGCCTGTAATCCCAGCACTTTGGGAGGCTGAGGCTGGTGGATCACCTGAGGTCAGTTTTACCAGCCTGACCAACATGGTGAGACCTCATCTCTACTAAGAATACAAAAGTTAGCCGGGCATGGTAGTGCATGCCTGTAATCCCAGCTACTCAGGAGGCTGAAGCAGGAGAATCGCTTGAACCTGAGAGACATGGCTGAACCCAGGAGACAGAGGTTGCAGTGAGCCGAGATCATGCCATTACCCTCCAGCCTGGGCAACAACAACAACCACAAAAAAGCCTCAAAGGCTTATAGTCGCTCCTCTGGCCTGTTCTGGGAAGATATAGCTGCAGAGCACCGTGAATGTGAATGAGTTCACCTGTCGCCAGGGAACTCCAAGAGTGCTGCAGTGCCAGCAGTACAGGCATCAGGGATTTGGAGCACTTCGCAAAAGCATACTAGTGTTCTCAGACATGGCGAACTAATTTGGATGACAAGTTCATACTACTGGTCTCTCTTGGTCCCCCCATTCAAAATATTTTCTTTTTCTCCATATTTTTCTTGACAGAAGAGGTGTCCTTCTGATGGATTTTTCTATCTGGCAGTAAATCTTTGTGTTGGGTCCTCTTTAACTGTGCAGTTCTTTTTATTTCAGAATAATAATAGAGAGAGAGAGAAATAAAATCTCACTGTCTTAGAAGAACTAAATATAGCCCATTGGTTCAACAAATTTTTCCAGAGTATCTTCTATGCTTCGAGACCTGCAAGTGGGAAAACAATTGCTGTCTGGTGGGGAGAGAGGCATATAAATACATTATTACAGTGAAATTGTTGCTATTAAGGAAAAACAGGTTACTAATAAAGTGGAACACAAAACTGTCAGGGTAAGGGAAGAATTCCTGGAAGAGGTGACATTTGAATCCACAACAGTCTCTTAGGTAACTTATGCAGCCACAGGCTTTTGTACTAACCATAGAAGCTTGAGGCTGCCCAATTTTTTCTATTTAAAATGACATTGTTTTTATTTTTTAGTAAAAAGCTTTTACAAAGGAAGAGGAGTTAATTGAATTTACTTTTCACCCTCTCTAAACATTCTTGCATATACATCCATATAGCTAAGTGATGAGGGTCAGTTAATTTTTCAGTCATTTTTGAAATATAATGCTCTCTGTGTGATAGGGAAAAGGTTCTTGACATGGGAATATAAATAACTTAGTTAAAGAATTGCTTAAGTGGAATGCTTCTTTCTCTAGGATCCAAATTGGGCTCTTAAAACAGATTCTGATAAAATCATTTAATGCAGTGTTAACGAGTCTTTTTATTTTTTTTATGAAGCTTTTTGCATCGCCATGATGAAGCATTCTCCACAGAGCCCCTCAAAAACAATGGCAGAGGAAGTCCCCTGGGTTTTTATCATGTGCAGAATGTAAGTGATGTGGACATTTTTGCCAAACATGTTTTTCTGGTACCATGGCTTTCTCAGCCCAGGAAGGGTGATAAGAAGAGGTACAAGTCTCTGGCTGTGTAGGGGGAGAGTAGACAATAGAGGGCATGGCTAGAGTGTGGACAATAGAGGGTGAGGTCATCCACAGTGGTCTGAGCAGCACGCCTTCTTGTCTCAATTACAATGTGGCTAGTGAGTGGAATGTGGGTTGGTCTGCCAATAAAATCTTCCATCAGTTTGAATGCAGTGAGTTGTTTTAGTGTTTCTGTCCTAGAAAAATAAGCATGCTTAATAAGAGTTTGTTAAAGTGAATGCATTCTCCTTTTAACTCTAAGGTACTTATGTTGCTCGATTGCAAATAACATAAAAAATAGCAAATACCTTCTGTAGCTAAATTAAGATTTAGAATCTGTTTTCCTTGCAACTGATAGTATGATTAACACTTTAATGCCCTTTACAACTGTCTTCCTACGTGGAGTAAGAAAACAGACCTTCCATCTTTAACATGAAATTTCACTCAATCTCTATGCCAAAGTCATCATCCTCATCACAATAGCTAACATTCACTAAGAGTTTATTTTGTGTTAGTCACTGTTTTGAGAGTTTTTGTGTAATTTAATTTTTACTTTTATACCAATGATTAGGATAATCCCTGTGTTAGCTGAGATAACTGAAGCATAGAGCAATTAAAGTCACTCATCAGGCCAGGAACTGTGGCTCACATCTCTAATCCCAGCACTCTGGGAGGCTGAGGCAGGTGGATCACTTGAGGTCAGGAGTTTGTGACCAGCCTGGCCAATATGGTGAAACCCTGTCTGAGGCATGAGAATCGCTTGAACCCAGGAGAGGGAGGGAGGTTGCAGTGAGTCTACTCACTCCAGCCTGGGCGACAAAGGGAGACTACATCTCAAAAAAGAAAATAAATAAATAATAAAAATAAAGTTACTCATCAGTGTTACAAGAGTCAGAGTTGGGACATAAAGTCAGAGAAATGTAGCTTTAGCATTCAGGATCTTCACTACTACATGAAACTGCCTCTCATTCTCTTGCTAACCCTGTTTGCTCTAGGAGAGGAAAGGAGAACTCCAAAGATGGAACAAGCAAATACAAAATATGCTATCTTCTTTTTCATGCTCGTATAAATATAATCAAGCATGTGTCTGATAAACTTTAATCAGCTGTTGTGCACAAGGATTGTGCCTGACAACTGGGAAATGCAGATGTATCTTAGATGCTTCCAAGGAGCTTAGAATTATGATAAGGGAAATGAAATGCATATGTTAAAAACAGACGTGCAAGATGGACATGAGAAAATATTCACTAAATGCAGTGGGAGGGGAGTGGGAGGAGAAAAAAGGAAACTTTTTTTTTTTTCTTGAGATGAAATCTCACTCTGTCACCCATGTTGGAGTGCCATGGCATGATCATGGCTCACTGCAACCTCTACCTCCCAGGTTCAAGTGATTCTCCTGCCTCAGCCTCCTCAGTAGCTGGGATTACAGACCCCCACCACCATACCCAGCGAATTTTTTATATTTTTAGTAGAGATGGGGTTTCACCATGTTAGCCAGGATGGTCTCGATCTCCTGACCTCCTGATGCTTGCCTCAGCCTCCCAAAGTGCTGGGATTGCAGGCATGAGCCACCATGCCCAGCAAAACAAATTTTTTAAATTAGCCAAGCATGGTGGTGCATGCCTATAGTCCTACCTACTCAGAAGGCTGAGGCAGGAGGATTGCTTGAGCTCAGGAGGTTGAGGCTGCATGAACTTTTTTTGTGCTCCTGCATTCCAGCCTGGACTACAGAGCAAGACCTTGTCTAAAGAAAACCCCAAAAAATAGTACCAAAGTTCTGATTGAAGCAAAATGTATATTTTCTTAAAATCTTTTCCTAATTTTTCTTGGCTTTAGATCGCAGTGGAGGTCACTGAATCATTTGTGGATTATATCAAAACCAAGCCTATTGTATTTGAAGTCTTTGGGCATTATCAGCAGCACCCACTTCATCTGCAAGGACAGGAGCTTAACAGGTTTGGATCAGATGGACAAACATTTTTGATGGTATTTTGATTTTTAGTTTCTTGTTTGCTGGAAAGGAAGAAATCTTTTGAGGGATTAAGATAACTAAGTTTTCTATATATCCTGTTTACTCTTTAGAAGTTTTACTGTCATCTTTTAGCCACCTGATTGCTGACTTTAGATAGGGCAAATTGTATTTTGACCGGGTGACCTCAAATACCATCTTTTTGTAGGAAGAGACTTTGAATATAGTAGAAATTTGAGGTAATAGGAATATAACATGAAAATTGTATATAATTGTTCCTAATGCCCACAGCTTTATGAAACAGAAGCTCTAAGTACAGTCATCAAAACTGCTGAGGAAGGCAACAGCGGGGCCTTTCTGATGATGGCAGAATGTTGGTGTTGACAGAAGAATGAATGAATTTTTATATTTCATTTATTAGCTAAGACTTAGAGGGAGACATTTTTAAAATGAGATTTAGCCTGTTTCACCATCTAGGATTATCTCTATTATCTGGCATTATGCGAGTCGAAAATGCAAAAGTCTGCTTCTATAAAGGGAATTCAGACCAGCTATTGATATAAACGTCCAAGTCTTTGTAGTCTTTTTCTTTCCCTTGAAAAAACAGAGTTTCTTGATTTCTACACTGCAAATAGTCATTACAAAAAGTTTTTCTTCTTTTAAATAAATTCACATGAAGAGAAGTAGAAAGCGATGGTAGTGACCAGCAAGAGGAATAATAATTACTTTCATCTTAATGTCTATGTGCCAGTTCTGTTTACATTAATGTTGGAAAACTCCAACATGAAATCCAGAACCTCAAATCTGCAAGTGGAATGTCTTGAGATAGGCACATGGAAGTCAAAGTTTTTCTTTTTCCCCGCTTTTAGGAGCTATACAGAAAAAACTGTTTGCCCTCCATACTGTCACAGAACTTTTACATACATTCTCACTCCTAGTTGTGAAAGGCCTAAAGAGAAGGAAATTCAATTTGCAGTCCAATACAAAGAGCAGAATTTCTAAAATAAATAACTCTTTATAGTTTTGAGCTTTGTATTCCTTTCCTTGCAGTCCGCCTCAGCCGTGCCGCCGATTCTTCCCTCCGCCCATGCCACTGTCTAAGCCAGGTGAGCACTCGCTTCAGTTTCTGCATAATGATCTCTGTGTGAATACATTCTTATTCTGAATGACTTTTCAAATAGAAGTTGTGTTTGAATTTCTATTCTTCTATGTATCCACACTTATTCCTGCTCCTCTTGTATATATCTAGTAAGAACTACAATTCCTAGTTCCTGATTTAAAATAATAAGTAAGGGCCAGGCGCAGTGGCTCCCACCTGTAATCCCAGCACTTTGGGAGGCCGAGGCGGGTGGATCACCTGAGGTCAGGAGTTCAAGACCAGCTTGGCCAACCTGGTGAAATCCCGTCTCTACTAAAAATACAAAAATTAGCCAGGCATGTTGGCACACACTTGTAATCCTAGCCATTTGGAAGGCTGAGTTAGGAGAATCACTTGAACTGGGGAGGTGGAGGTTGCAGTGAGCCAAGATCACAACATTGCACTCCAGCATGGGCAACAAGAACAAAACTCTCAAAATAAAAAGTAAGAAACAGGAGGAAGCCTTGTCTACCAACTCTCTGGTCTTCTATTTGCAGATTTTGATAATCACTCTGTTTCTAAATCTTTGTGCTTTGTATGTAACTTCCCATAACTCTCAGTTGACTAGACATTTCTTTGCATAGAAAATTTATTTTGCATGTTCAATGATCTTGTTTTGATTTTTCTTTGTTCACTTTTGTCCTTTTTCCTCACTGCCCATTCGCCAACTTCCCACCCCACCCTGTGCTCACTCTCCACCCTCTGTATTCCCCATCTTCATCTGCCTTCAGACCATGAGAGAAAGATTGAGCTGATTCGGTTTCTCGTGTCTGGCTATGTGAATGTGCATGTGTTGGACATATTTTCTGAACACGCCAGCATGTTTGCATCCTCCGCTATTGCCACCTTCCAGGATGAGGCTGACCTATTGCCACCTTTTCTCTTTCTGCCAGTTCCCAGCTGCCAGAGCGAGAGGGTACCCAAACGAGATGGTTAGTAGCTGAATTAGCTCCACCTTAGATCTAGAACCAACCTCAGGCGCTTGTCCTGAATCCTGGCTCTTTGCATATGAAACACTGACATTTTGGTTTGCAACTTGAGCTGAATATACAGTCCAGCACATTTTCAAGATTGTATCACATTTTCTTCCTAGAGATTTGGGAAGCACCTTCTCTGCATGTTTCTCTTTAACATCACCATAGCAGCAGGGAGGTCTGTGCATTTGTTTGTATGGATTCTTTGCAATAGTATTTTTAATTTTGAAGATTTTACTAGTAGTTGGTTTTGTTAGAATACTTCTGGTATTGCTTTCTGACCCTTAGATGACTGCCAGGATTACTTACCCTGTTTCTTTCTCACTAGCATCACCAACTCATGTGAAACTCAGCTGGGCTGAATACTGCTGATAGGGTACACATATGAATAGTATTAAGTAATTCATAAAGCCCCTTTATATACATTATGTTAGTGGATCTTCATGATCGCTTTTCAAAATAGCAGGCTAAATATTATGATCTACAGTTTATAAATGAGGAGACGGACTCCCAGAGGTTAAACAGTTTAACTAAAGTCACATAGTATCAGTACAGTTAAGAATATGGAGTTTAAATCTGGCCGGGTGTGGTGGCTCGCACCTGTAATCCCAGCACTTTGGAAGGTTGAGTTGAACAGATTGCTTAAGCTCAGGAATTAGAGACCAGCCTGGTCAACATGGTGAAACCCCGTCTCTGCAAAAAATGTAAAAATTAGCTGGGAGCAGTGGTACACACCTTTGATCCCAACTACTCAGGAGGCTATGGTGGGAGGATGGTTTGAGCCCCGGGGCAGAGGTTGCAGTGAGCCAAGATCATGCCATAAAAAAGAAAGAATATGGAATTTAAATCTGAAGAAAATGTGTAACATAAGATCATTTACAGATCCTGTATTTATAAATTAAACCAGTGGTTCCCGACTTCATCGTCACATTGGTATCACCTGGAAAAATTTATGCCTTATGGAGGAAGAACTGTGTCTTTCCCCTAGAGATTGTGATTTAATTGATCTGGGGTATGTCCTGGACTTTAAGGTCCCCAGGTGCTCCTGTGTGCAGAGAGGTTTGGGAACCACTGGGGTGGGGGATGGGTCTTTTCTCCAGGACACCAGCTTTGATTGAGTCCCTGTGACATGTGAGACTTTCTAAGCATTGTCTCTCCCACGTTAGTTCCATGCTCTGCATGCCACACAGTGTGAGATTCAGGAATGGGAAGGTTTTGTGAGCACATTTATTCTGCACAAATGCTGTTTTCTCATTATTAGAGACAGTTTGTTGATAGAAAAAGATAACTGAGTCTTCATTTTCCTTGTTCTCTGAGTTGAGAGATAACTAATAACTTACAAAGTTGATATTGGTATTTCTCTGAGTCTTTTGCATTGAAATCTTTTCCTCTGACTCTTGCTGCCTTTCCCAAATGTGTCCTTAAAGACTGGCATTAGAGAAGCTTGTACTTTTGCTGAGTAGTCTTGGACCAGATTTTGACATATTCTAAAAACTTTTAAAAGTTCCAGCCACCAAGTTAAACACCATGAGCAAAACCAGCCTTGGCCAGAGCATGAGCAAGTATGACCTCCTGGTTTGGTTTGAGATCAGTGAACTGGAGCCTACAGGAGAGTAAGTCCAACTTAATAAATTTTTAAATAAGACAAAATGTTTCAAATTAGGAAATGTAATTTTGAGTCTTCTTGGGTTAATGAATCGTTGTCATTATCAAATTCCAGGAATGATTTTGTTTTTGTTTAAATAGAGATGCAGTCTTGTTATGTTGACCAGGTGGGTCTTGACCATTCCTGCCCTCAAGCAGTCCTCCGGCCTCGGTCTCCCAAAGTGCTGAGATTACAGGCATAAGCCACCACACCTGGCCAAATTCCGGTTTTGAATTGATTTTTGGTGGTCTTGGTATTTGAATCAGATGTTTATCAGAGAACTGACTGTTCAGCATAACAATTTTCCCTCTTGTTAGCAACAGTAAGATCGTGGAGATTGGCATCTTTTTTTTTTTTTTTTTTTGAGACAGAGTCTTGCTCTGTTGCCCAGGCTGGAGTGCAATGTCATGACCTCAGCTCACTGCAACCTCTGCCTCCCAGGTTCAAGTGATTCTCCTGTCTCAGTGTCCTGAGTAGCTAGGATTGCAGGTGTGTGCCTGTAATTTTTGTATTTTTAGTAGAGGTGGGATTTCACCATGTTGGCCAGCCTGGTCTCGAACTCCTGACCTCAGGTGATCCACTCACCACAGCCTCCCAGAGTGCTGGGATTACAGGCGTGAGCCACCACACCCAGTGGTACCTTGTTATAAGGATTTTATCGTAGTGGGTTTTAGCAGTAGTAAAGCAAATGGAACATATTGCATAGAATATGTTAAAGGCTTAACATTACTAATGTCAAGGTGGATATAGAAGGGCAGAATATTTCCCTAGACCAGGGTTTCTCAACCTCAACACTGTTTGGAGCTGGATAATTCTCTGTTGTGAGGGGCTGTCCTGTGCATTTAGAATATTTTGCAACATCCCTGGCCCTTACCCACAATATGCCAGCAGCTCCACTCTATTTGTGACAACCAAAAATGTCTTCAGACATTGCCAAATATCTTCCAGGGAGCCATCCTCAGTACCACTGTTCTGGATCAAAATGATATCATCAGCTTACTCTGTCTCCATGAGCCGAGTTAGAGTAAATGATTAATGTAATTATTGTGTATAATTGTCTCTAAAAATGCTTTTGAAAGGGTAGGGGTAAATGTTATCATAATGTTCCCCTATATGTAATTCTGAGAACCACCATCATGATCATCATCAGGAAACACTTATTAAGTTCCTGCTATGTGTAGGATACCATGTTAAGTGTGGTTCTGTCAATCTTGAATGTAGTTGTCAGTAGTGACAGTGCTTTAAGGAATTTGACTTTTCATAGACAGAC
Organism: Callithrix jacchus; assembly: GCF_049354715.1. Classification (NCBI taxonomy): domain Eukaryota; kingdom Metazoa; phylum Chordata; class Mammalia; order Primates; family Cebidae; genus Callithrix; species Callithrix jacchus. Next base: position 48,226,849 of record NC_133508.1, read on the forward strand.
CTATAATATGATTACAAATTGTATAATGAGGGAGAGGTAGTTACAGTAATTGTTTCTACTGAATTAATTGCTTTCGGAATTTTAAAAAAAACTATAGTCTGAAATTATCTGTGTTTCTTGTCTCTTGTCGATTACACTTCTGCATTATTTATCGAATACTCAATATTTAGGGGCTGGATGCCACCAAAAGATGTTACTGTCCTATGAGCACCCAGTCTCGTGAGCACTGAGACAAAGATGTGTGGAAAGGATTAGTAAATGCAGATGACTATATGATTAAATGCCAGCATGGGTGAGAAAGACATGGGATCAGAATTTAGAAAAACAAAGATCACCAGGGTCTAACCCTTGCAGTTGAAGTAGCACTTAGTTCTTTCTTTTGCATTTCTATTTTTATAGGTATATCCCAGCCGTGGTTGACCATACAGCAGGCTTGCCCTGCCAGGGGACATTTTTGCTTCATCAGGTACTAATGAGGGACCAAAATAGGCCTAGGAGGGAACAATGAAAAGAGTTTAGAATAAGAGATGGAACTCTTTATATTTCTATTTTTCATCTCTATTTCAAGGGGTGGATGGGCCATTGTCCTATTAACCTTTTTTTCTGTGTTTGTTTTTTGATATTTCTTTCTTAGACCTTGACTTATATTTATCCTCGCTTTTATATGGCTATTTAGAATAGCTATTTTGAAAAATTTTATTTCATTCAGTACTCTAATTTGTGTAGCTCTTATGTTACTTTTAATACTTTCCATTTCATGATGTTTGGAAGCTCTGTGCTTTCACGCTGGAAGTTCTTAATAGGGGTCGAGGATGAAGGTTTCAATGGACTAAAAATTTGGTTATGAATGCCTTTTTAAAGAGATAAAATTTTTTTTTAAAAAAAGAAAAAATTGATTATGAAATAGGTCCCTTTTGGTAAATCAAGGGCAGATTCAGTCAGTATTCAAAAGTACTTATGACTCAAGTGGGCATAGGGGCTAGGGATGCCATACACTGGGACATACAATCAGAGCATGATTGAATACTTACTATGCAGGGTGCTGGGATGCAGCCACGTAATCTCCTGTGACAGATTATGGTTTTATTCTTAACACCACAGAGAAAAAGAATCTTTTTAAAAAAGAGAGGAAAAAACCATATCAGAACCTGACTGTTCCTTAGTCCCTGACACATCTCCCTTTCTTTTGAATAACAGTGTGGATAGCATTTTCCCTCTTTCCATACCTCTCCTTCCTGTTTATCCCCCATGCCATGCTGTACAGCCCAGAAAACAACAGACGAAGGAAATAATAGATTGCTCCAGCTAAATTGCAACCCTGTTTCATTACCTAGGGCATTCAGCGAAGGATCACAGTGACCATTATCCATGAGAAGGGGAGTGAGCTCCATTGGAAAGACGTTCGTGAACTGGTGGTAGGTGAGTACATTTCCTGAGCCAAGGATAGAGAGATTTTTTTTTTTTTTTTTGAGACAGGGTCTTGCTCTGTCACTCAGGCTGGAGTACAATGATGAGATCATAGCTCCTGTGGCCTCAAACTCCTGGGCTCAAGTGATTCTTCTGCCTCAGGCCCCCGAATAGCTGGGACCACAGGTGTGAGCCACTGTGCCCTGTTAGAGATGTTATTCTTCCTTGTTTGCAGTACAGGGAACGTGTGGAAGACCATGTTGGAAAACACAGACTATGGAGATGTAGAGGCCTTGAGTGTGGAACTCTGTATTCCTGTTTCTCTGCTTCGTCATTAGTGATACGTTATCCAACTAACTGTTACTTTACTCAATTACCATGGTATATGGTTCTGTGGTAAAGGCTGTGAGAGGACATAAAAGAAATCTCTGCTGGCTGGGTGTGGTGGCTCATGCCTGTAATGCCAGCACTTTGGGAGGCTGAGATGGGTGGATTACTTGAGTCCAGGAGTTCAGGGCCAGCCTGGGCAAGGTAGCAAAATCCCGTCTCTACAAAAAAAAAAAAAAAAAAATACGAAGATTAGCTGGGCGTGATGGCATGCACCTATAGTCCTGGCTACTCAGGATGAAGAGGCAGGAGGATCGCTTGAGCTTGGGAGGTGGAGGTTGCAATGAGCTGAGATGGCACCACTGCATTCAAACTTGGGCAACAGAGTGGGACTGTGTCTCAAAAAAGAAAAAAATCTCTGCTAATTGTGAGCTTGCAGTTTAGTTGGGAAGACAGTATATATATGTGCAGAATGCTTTGATGAGTGAGTAACAGAATGAAGACAAGGGAAGATCTATGCTAAGAGACTTAATGATGAAAACCATCCAGAAGGACTGAATCGATTCAAGAAAAATTAGAGGGGTTTTGTTTTTTTGTTTTCCAGACATAAGCATTTTGAGTAAGAGAGTCAGGAATATGCCTAAGATGCAAATGACAAGAAACCCCATGGCCAGAGTGGAGGAATTAAGGCATATTGGGTAGATAGTGTGAACTTTAGAATGATAGTCTGAGGCAGGAGTTTGGAACTTTTGTTGCCATGGACCTCTTTTGCAGTGCTGAAGCCTCAGAATTATGTTTCCAAATGTGAAAAATAAAGTATTTAGGATTACAAAGGAAATTGATAATATTGAAATACAGTTGTTAAAACATTAAGCTCTTCTTTATTGATGCATGAAATAACAAGATTTAGCAGTTGTTCTAATTACCATAATTTCAAAGTAGTGATCAATGAAAACAATATTTTGTGTATGGGAAATATCTGCGGATTCCACTAGCGACAGAGTTACAGGTACTGCCAGTTCTTCTGTGGTTTATTGCCTTCCTTCATAATTGAAGGAGATGCCAATTTTTAGTTAAAGGTGTGTGAAAGTAAAAATGTAATCTTCTCCCCATCCAAGCTCAAGGTCCCTCTGAATTCTGTCCAGAGTGCTTGTGTCTCTGTGGACCAGATTAAGAACCTTGGGGCCAGGCACAGTGGCTCACACCTATAATCCCAGCACTTTGGGAGGCCAAGGCAGGCGGATCACTTACATTCAGGAGTTCAAGACTAGCCTGGACAATATGGCGAAACTGTGTATCTGAAAAAATAAGCTGCGTATAGTGGTGTGTGCCTATAGTCCTAGCTGCTCAGGAGGCTGAGGCTAGAGGATTGCTTAAACCTGAGAAGTCGAGGCAGCAGCAAGCCATGATCATGCCATTGCACTCCAGCAGCCTGGGTGACAGAGTGAGCCCCTGTCAAACAAAAAAAGAATCATCATCCCTGGAAGGGAGATTATGTTCTCTCTTGTCTGGGGCAACAGTGGTAGTAGTTTTCAAAATTTTTTTATAATTAATTTTTTTTTTTTTTGAGATGGAGTCTTGCTCTGTCACCCAGGCTGGAGTGCACTGGCACGATATTGGCTCACTGCAACCTCCCTTAGCCACTCGGGTTCTAGCAGTTCTCTCCCTCAGCCTCTTGAGTAGCTGGGATTACAGGCATCCACCACCATACCCAGCTAATTTTTGTACTTTTAGCAGACATGGGATTTCACCATGTTGGCTAGCCTGGTCTTGAGCTCCTGACCTGTTGATCTGTCCACCTCAGCCTCCCAAAGTGCTGGGATTACAGGTGAGAGCCACCACGCCTGGCCTTTTTTCTTTCTTTCTTTTTTTTTTTTTTTGAGACGGGGTTTTGCTCTTGTTTCCCAGGCTGGAGTACAATAGTGCGATCTTGGCTCACTGCAACCTCGGCCTCCTGGGTTCAAGCGATTCTCCTGCCTCAGCCTCCCGAGTAGCTGGGATTACAGGCATGTGCCACCACGCCTGGATAATTTTATATTTTTAATAGAGTTGGGGTTCCTCCATGTTAGTCAGGCTGGTCTCAAACTCCTGACCTCAAGTGATCCACCAGCCTCCCAAAGTGCTGGAATTACAGGGGTGAGCCCCTGTGCCCGGCCTATTTTTTTTTTTTAATTTAGTTTTTTTTTTAACTGTATTTACAAAGCACTGAATGTCATTTGACAAAAGTAATGTTTGTATGGAACACTAATACCAAAACAAAAGAGATACTTTCTGACCAGAGGAGAGGGAGGATACAGAGGCAGCAGTTACTATGGCTTCTCTGAGGAACCGTATGATTTATTTTTAGTTTGTTTTGTTAACAAACTCTGATGTAGTATTTACCATATGCCAGGTGCTTTTCTGAATGCTTCAAAAATACTAGTTTATTTAATCCTCATAACAACCATATGTGGAAGGAATTGTTATTCTCACTTGACATATGAGGGAACTGAGGCTCAGAGAGGTTGAGCCTTAAGCCCAAAGCCTCACTGGAGGCCAAGTCCTTAACCTCTATGCAATGCTGTATCCCCTAGTGTTAATTTGAAAACAGAATGTAGGATTTTGACCAAGAAAGGGTGTAGTGGCGTGTGCCTGTAGTCCCAACTACTCAGGAGGCTGAGGCTGGTGGATTGCTTAAGCCTGAGAAGTTTTGGCCAGGCACGGTGGCTTACGCCTATAATCCCAGCACTTTGGGAGGCAGAGACGGGTGGATCACAAGATCAAGAGACAGAGACCATCCTGGTCAACAAGGTGAAACCCTGTCTCTACTAAAAATACAAAAATTAGCTGGGCATGGTGGCGCATGCCTCTAGTCCCAGCTACTCGGGAGGCTGAGGCAGGAGAATTGCTTGAACCCAGGAGACGGAGGTTGTGGTGAGCCGAGATCGCGCCATTGCACTCCAGCAACTGGGTAAAAAGAGTGAAACTCCGTCTCAAAAAAAACAAAACAAAACAAAACCCTGAAAAGTTTTAAGCAATAAAGTCAGGTTGGCCAGGTGTGGCAGCTCATGCCTGTAATCCCAGCACTTTGGGAGGCCAAGGTGGGAGGATTGCTTGAGCCCAGGAGTTCAAGACCAGCCTGAGCAACATAGTGGGGCCGCGTCTCTACAAAAAAAAAAAAAAAAAAAAAAAAAAAAAAAAAGCTAGACATGGTACTGCAGGCCTAAAGTCCCAGTTACTCAGGTGACTTAGATGGGAGGATTACTAGAACTCAGAAATTCAAGGCTTTGATAAGCTGTGATTGCACCACTGCACTTCAGCCTGAGTGACAGACCAAGACCCTGTTTCAAAAAAAAGGGCAGTCAGTCAGTGGCTTAAGAAGTTGCTATTAGGTGAGAGTAGAATGGATTGGAACAGGAGAGGTATGAATAGCAGGGAGACAGATAAATGGCTATTGCAGATTCCAGATCAGAGAGGAGGTGGCCTTTGTGAGCAGGGGAGTGATACTATAAATGAAAGTTGAGATGAATATGAGAAACTCTTTGAATGAAGAATTGACGTGGTTTCATAGTTAACTTAATGTGGGAAGTAATGGAGACAGACCATGGAGGACTCTACCGGTAGCCAAGTGACCCTTCCAGCTCCTGAACTTACACATAGATTTAAACGTCTCTTTTTGGCTTAATAAATTCATGTTTTGTTTTTAAATGTGTCCATGCTCTGTTTTCTTTATCCTTTCTTTTAGGTCGTATTAGAAATAAGCCTGAGGTGGATGAAGCTGCAGTTGATGCCATTCTCTCTCTAAATATTATTTCTGCCAAGTACCTGAAGTCTTCCCACAACTCTAGCAGGTGGGACACCCAGAGGAGTGTGAAGAGTCCACCCTTGTGGAGGTTAATTGGTACACCATTAGGTTCCTTATTCATTAATGACTCCCAGTTCAGAGAAGAAAATCTATTTCTTCAGAAATCTATTTCTTCACCTGCCTGCTGTGCTCTCCAAAAAGAAAGAAAGAAAGAATTGGAGATATTTGTATGTGATCAGTTACTCTTAAAGAATGGAAGTGATCTGTCCCATGTGAAGTATGAATAGATGTAACAAGTAATACATGAAAATTGGAAATGGGCCGAGCGTGGTGGCTCACGCCTATAATCCCAGCACTTTGGGAGGCTGAGACGGGTGGATCACGAGGTCAAGAGATCGAGACCATCCTGGTCAACAAGGTGAAACACCGTCTCTACTAAAAATACAAAAATTAGCTGGGCATGGTGGCACGTGCCTGTAGTCCCAGCTACTCGGGAGGCTGAGGCAGGAGAATTGCTTGAACCCAGGAGGCGAAGGTTGTGGTGAGCCAAGATTGCGCCATTGCACTCCAGCCTGGGTAACAAGAGTGAGACTCCATCTCAAAACAAAAAGCAAACAAAAAAAAAAAATTGGAGAATGAAAACTCAATATAGTTTCCAAGGATTTAAAAGTACAAATTAATTATTGCCAAGATTAAATGTTTTCCTGTGAAATAGTTTCTGTGGAGAGAAAGCTTTCTCTTACGCCTAAGTATCATGGAAATGTGCCCGCCAAGATAAAAATGAAGCCTCTTGTGCTTAGTCTTTGCTGCTGCTAGTATAGGCTCAATTATTCTTAGTATTCGATTTTCATTTATGCACAAAAGTGATAAATAATATGAACTCTTGTGACCACAACTGGCTGCCATACATAATAGATTTTACTTTGTCTTTCATTTTAAATGTTTCACTTACAATTCTTTTTTATAGTCAGGGGATAACAGACAATTCATAAAGTACGTAGCCATTCTACTTTTCCCTTTTAAGATTAGAACTAAACCAGTTGGGGTCCTCTTACCTCACCCAGCAAAGGAGTTCTCATTGTCTCAGAGACTCCATCTCTATATCCTAGTTATATCCTAGAGACTGGGAAACAGGAGCAGCTGCCTCTTCTAATGTGGGCTGAGCACAATGCCTTGACACCACAGAACTTCACTGTGCCTCAGTCTGCTCCTGAAAAACTGGTTTACATCCATGTTGAGAGGAGGAAGGGTAAGAATAAGACAATAGGTAGGCAGACATGGAATGAAAGGTTTGGGCCAGGATTAATTTCTTTCTGTTGTTTTCTTGTATTACAGTTTACCATAGGAAAGAGGAAAATAACAAACCTCTGTTTACTGGCAGGGGCTGTGGAGAAAGAGGGAAAGAGTGAGAGGGCATGTATGTCTGGAGAGGGGGAGTGGCAGAAATAAAGAGGGGTGCTTTGACTTTCTGTGGGCAGAATCATGAACAATACTATTTCCCTGAAGTCAGCAGTAATTCTGCATAGCTTTCTGTCTTCTGCCAATAGCTATGAAAAATGTATTGTAGATTTCTCTAAGGTACTTAGTAAAATATACAGGGAAAGATGGGCTTTGGTCGAAATACTGGTTATTCTAAGTTTGCCTCCATTAGAGTAACTTTGAGAATTCCTTTAATTCATGCCCCAAAACAGGTCAGGTGCTACAAGAAATGAATTTGGTTTTGTTAGAAGCACCTTATCTTGTGAGAGTGAGTTAATCAAAAAAGGCTGAAGTCAAGAATAATAAAAAGATATACACCTTAAACATCTCTGTTCTAGGCTGGACGAGCGAGGTGGCTCATGCTTGTAATGCCAGCACTTTGGGAGGCCAAGGCGGGTGGATCACCTGAGGTCAGGAGTTCGAGACCAGCCTGGCCAACATGGTGAAACCCCATCTCTACTAAAAATACAAAATTAGCCAGACACGTGGGCGCACGCCTGTAATCCCAGCTACTCAGGAGGCTGAGGCAGGAGAATCGCTTGAACCCAGGGGGTGTAAGTTGCAGTGAGTGGAGATTGTGCCATTGACTCCAACCTGGGCAACAAGAGTGAAACTCTGTCTAAAAAAACAAAAAATTTCTGTTCTAATTTAAACTATACAAATCTACATTAATTTATTAAGCTTTTGCTGGAAGGCCATGGCCTTTCCTTTTTTTTTCAAGAGACGATGTCTCGCTATATTGCCCAGGCTGGAGTCCAGTGGCTATTTACAAGCGAGATCCCGCTACTGATCAGCACAGGAGTTTTGACCTGCTGCATTTCCGACCTGGACTGGTTTACCCTTCCTTAGGCCACCTGGTGGTCCCCCACTCCTGGGAGGTCACCATATTGATGCTGAACTTAGTGTGGACACCCGATTGGCATAGCGTGCTACAGCCCAGAACTCCTGCACTCAAGTGATCCTCCCACCTCAGCCTCCCAAGTAGCTGGGACTACAGGCACGCGCCACCATGCCTAGTGGACTTTTCTTTAATTATAAGTTCATTTACTGGAATTCTGATTGTCTCCCTTGCAAAACCACATCCATAATTCATCATCTATGACTTTAGTTTGAAGGAGCAACAATTAGAAACCTATGTTGATCCTGTGCTGTCGGAATATTAAAAAAAAAAAAGAATTAGAAACCTATGAAGAAAATCTAAGTTCAAAATCCTTTAAACTTTGTATCATTTATTAACATTTTATCATTTTCCTTTTTTACATTTATCTCACCCAACCTTAACTATTTCTAAACAACTCATCATCAGACCTTTTGAAAACATTCAACTTAGTTTTCACAGAAACAAAAATTATTTATGTTTTCTTATTTCATTGATTTGCCTAATGTTTAATGAAGTTAGACAATAATAAGTACAACAGATTTGGGACCAGATACTGCTGACATTTGATAAGCATGCAGCTTAACTCTTTGGAGTGAAGTGTCTGGACATATGAGACATCTTTGTAGTTTAGAATGTTCAAGGAGAACCAGGCAACAATCTGTATATTTTAGGGATATGTAGAACATAGGTTAATATGACCATTAAGTGGCAAAATGGAGTTTGGTTAAGAGAACTTTCGTTCTGTTTGTCTAAGGTTTAGTGTTTAAAATTGAACTTACTTCCAGTTTGGGTATATAATGTGTGTTTCTTAGAGGGCTTTTAAAATATATTGATAGTGGAACATAATTGACAAGGGACCATTATTCCTTTTCTTGCCAGCCCTACATTTATGTTAAGGAATTGACTTGGTTTTCCCTTAATTCCCCAGCAACTTCATATTATTCTCAATACCAAGTCACTACCAAAAGGGGTATTGATGGTGGTGATCTCCACTTTCCCATCTATGTCCAGCATTTTCCTTAGTTGAAAGTCTCAGGAGAGGGACCCATGTCATTGTAAGTCCTCTATCAAATTGTGTTCCATGGAATTCTCTGTTAATTGTCTGTCCACTTGAATTCACTTTGCTTATCAGCAAATTTGTCTTTTTTTAATATATTTTTTTTCTGATTCAGTCTATTTGTTTTGTTTTGTTTTGCTGCACTAACAAAAGCCTTTTCTATGTTTTTGCAGGCTCTTTCTTGATAAGGATATTCCTAGGTATTTTCAGTTTGCTTTTTTGCACATAAAGGTTCTAGTTTATCAGAATGCTTTATGTCTTATGTTGCTTTGATGGCTGTTTTAATGTTGTGGTTCCCTCCCCATGTAAACGTACTGTACCTAGGATAGAGTAGATCCTGTTCTATACCCTAAGAAGCACATAGCTTCTTCAGTGATTTTTCAGGTTTGAAATTATTTTCTCCATTTATGAAACTTGTCAGTTTTATTCTTATGTCATTTCAAATTTTCCTCTTCTACATTACAAAGTAGAATATTTCTCCCTTCATTTCATACAGAATCTCAGGTTTTGTTTCTGTTCCCCTCTTTGCTCTCTGCCAAAAGCTTGACAGGTTTATTGCTTTATAAAGTCTGTTGCAGCCTTTGCAAAATGGTTCGCTTTCTGCTCTGTTTTGTCCCGTGCAGTAATAGAGACAAATTTGGCTATTTGGATAGTTGCATCTGTAAGAAATATTTTATATATTATTTTTAACATTTATCTTTGTCCTGTCAGGACTGCTTGTTTTTTCTGTTTATTTTCTTCTTTTGGAACAGAAAAAGTCCTGGTTTGGTATTAAAGGAAGTTTGTTTGTTTGTTTGTTTTAATCTGTTTCTCATTTAGGGAAGAAAATTGAAGGAAGTGATACATAGGAATATAACCTAAAATGTTAAAAATGCATAAACATTTATATATTTGACTGATGTTACTGATGTAATGATTTTATACCTTAATCTGGACTCCATTCAGTTTACATTTCAGAGATTCTCCTAATGAACTCAAGAGGGTTCATCAGATGTGACCATAATGTAAGAAGTTGGTTTCGGTTTTGTTTTCTTGAGACGGGGTCTTGCTGTGTTGCCCAGGCTAGAGTGTAGTAGCTATACCTGCAGATGGTTTAAATATATATATATATATATATATATATATATATTATATTTGTATATTATATATATAAATACTATATTTGTATATTATATATATATTATATATATATATATGTGCGGCTGGACGCAGTGGCTCATGCCTGTAATCCCAACACTGGGAGACCAAGGTGGGCAGATCACGAGGTCAAGAGATCAAGACCATCCTGGTCAACATGGTGAAACCCGTCTCTATTAAAAATACAAAACTTAGCTGGGTGTTGTGGCACACCTGTAGTCCCAGCTGCTCGGGAGGCTAAAGCAGGAGAATCATCTGAACCCAGGAGGCAGAGGTTGCAGTGAGCTGAGATCATGCCATGGCACTCCAGCCTGGGAAACAGAGTGAGATTCTGTCTCAAAAGTAAATAAATAAATAAAATAAAGTGCAGTAGAATGATCATAGCTCACTGCAACCTTGAATTCCTAGGCTCAAGCAGTCCTCCCATGTCAGCCTCCTAAATAGCTGGGATGGCAGGCACATGCCACCATGCCCAGCTGATTTGATTTTTTTTTTTTTTTGAATGGGGTCTCGCTGTATTGCCCAAGCTGGCCTCAAACTCCTCACCTCAAGTGATCTTCCCACTTTGATCTCCCAAAGTGCTGGGATTACAGGTGTGAGCTACCATGAGTGACCAGAAGTTGGCTTTTAATTGTTCATAAATAATAAATTCAGGCCAGGTGCCATGACTCACACCTGTAATCCCACCACTTTGGGAGGTCAGGGCAGGCGGATCACGAGGTCAAGAGATGGAGACCATCCTGGCCAACATGGTGAAACCCCATCTTTACTAAAAATACAAAAATTATCTGGGTATGGTGGGGTACACCTATAGTCCCAGCTAGTCGGGAGGCTGAGGCAGGATAATCATGAACCTGGGAGGTGGAGGTTGCAGTGAGCCACGATCATGCCACTGCAGTCCAGCCTGGTGACAGAGTGAGATTTCATCTCAAATAATAATAAATTCAAAGGAATATATCCTGCAAAGTAGTCACCTTGAAACCTGTTTTTCCTCTGATGCTGCTGCTGTTCAGAACATCTTGAGAAATCCATTTGGAATTACTTTTCACCACCTTAGGAGGCATACAGGAAAATATGTCTTGGGATTCAGCCCTGTTTATAATCCTAAATTCTATTGCCAGATTGATTAAGTTGACATTTCTCCCCAGTCTTGGTTGTATTTCTTACAACCATTTCTCAAGAATTGCCACTGGCTGGGTGCAGTGGCTCACACCTATAATACTAGCACTTTGGGAGGCCAGGGTAAGAAGATTACTTGAGCCCAAGAGTTCAAGACCTGTCTGGGCAATGTAGAACTTGTCTCTACAGAAAAAAAAAATTTAGCCAGGTGTAATGGCTTGTACCTATATTCCCAGCTACTCCAGAGGCTGAGGTGGGAAGATCACTTGAGCCTAGGAGTTAGAGGCTGCAGTGAGCTGTAATTGTACCAGTGCACTCCAGTCTGAGCAACAGAGCAAGATCCTGTCTCTAAAACTTAAATTTAAAGCCAGGCGCAGTGGGTCATGCCTGTAATCCTAGCACTTTGGGAGACCGAGGTGGGTGCATCACCTGAGGTTGGGAGTTTGAGACCAGCCTGACCAACATGAAGAAACCTTGTCTCTGTTAAAAATACAAAAAAATTAGCCAGGCATGGTGATGCATGCCTGTAATCCCAGCTACTTGGGAGGCTGAGTTAGGAGAGTCGCTTGAACCCAGGAGGTGGAGGTTGTGGTCAGCTGAGATCGTGCCATTGTACTCCATCCTGGGCAATAAGAGTGAAACTGTCTCAAAAAAAAATTAAATTTAAAAAGCCAGGCACAGTGGCTCACACCTGTAATCTCAGCACTTTGGAAGGCCAAGGCGGGCAGATCACCTGCAGTAAGGAGTTCAAGACCAGCCTGGCCAACATGGTGAAAGCCCATCTCTACTAAAAATACAAAAATTAGCCGGGCTTGGTGGTGGACGCCTGTAATCCCAGCTACTTGGGAGTCTGAGGCAGGAGAATCACTTGAACTTGAGAGGCAGAGGTTGCAGTGAGCCAAGATCGTGCCACTGGGCAACAAGAGCAAGACTTCATTTCAAATAAATTAATTAATTAAATAATGTTTAAAAATAAATTGCCACCTTTGGTGGATATTCCAACAGAACTTGCTGCAGCAAGTACAAAGCAAGAAAAGGGAACTTTTTTTTTTTTGACAAAAGAAAAGAAAGAAAAACTTTTTTCCCCAATACAGGAAGACTTTAGTGGAGTGAAAATTTCCTTTTTGTTAACCAGGTTTCTGCCAGTGAAATTTCCTCTTTACATTAAGTGAAAGCTTGGTCTGAAACCAGAAATGTGAAGAGGCTTTTTTAGACAAGTTCAAAACATCTGCCTCAGTCGAAAGAATCAGCGTCATGAAACCTCAGCAGTGATCTTGGGAGATGCCACGTTATGGTTTGGAACTTAGTGAAGGCAGCAGTGATAGAAATTTCTGTCATATATCACAAAAGTCATAAATGCCCTCTAAGAAGAGGGGTTTATTTCACTTTAGCACAGATGTATCCAGCGTCTGAAATGGAACAAATAAGCCCCATCCATTCTAGGTACCTTGATAAAAACAGGGATGCAATAAAAGAGCAGATCTCAGGAGACTGAGACAGAATTGCTTGAGCCTGTGAGGCGGAGGTTGCAGTGAGCCTAAATTGCACCACTGTACACCATCCTGTACAACAAGAGTGAAACTCTGTCTCAAAAAAAAAAAAAAAAGCAGATCTCATGGTGATAGAATCACTTCTCAAGTGGCTTCTGCTGAAGTAGTGGTTATTGTCACCCAATATTAGAATATACCTCTAGAAAGGCCTTCATTGTCCATCATTTCTGTTGCTGTTTGGGTCACTTGGTAGCTTTGTCTTTGTCTTCTTAGTTGTTTTATATCTTCTGTCTTTGTAGAGAATTTTCTTGACCCACACTCACTGTCTCAAAGGCTAGACATTTGAGAGTATTAAGTACTTGAAGAAGACTTAGCTCTAGAAGCAGCCACAACATTAGATGATCAGACCTCATACGCTGGCACTTGGAAGATGCGGTGTGGTCATGGGGTTCAGTTTCAAAAATAAATTGTTCTCTCTGTTGATCGTTTCTGGAGGAAGAAACATGGGGATGTGTTAAGAGGGAGGATATGCCAGCTACTTACCATAGGAAGTCTAGAAAAGGCAGCTCTAGTGAGGTCACCATTTGAAAAGGACTAAGAAGGAATGTATTGGCCAGAAAAGAGTGTGCACAGACTCTTCTAGGTGAATCAGGTGAGCTGTGTTTTATCTGCAGAGAATGAGTGGTGTCGGGACAGACAAGGCATCTTCCCTTCTACTTATCATAGGGGTCTGAGAAGGGAAACATAGGGTAGAATCTGGAATCAATCTGTAATGCTGCTTTTAAACTAAGTGCAGTATTTCAGATTAGACTTGCTGAACTGGAAGAATTCATGTCAATTAGAGTTTATAGTGTTTTACCAGCAGAAAAAAACAGTATTAGAGCAACAACCAAAAAAAAAAACCAGATTATGGGTATCTATTACATTAAGTTTCCATTTGTTATAGAAATATAAGATTGATTTTTCTCTTTTATCGTATTCTTTTTTTTTCTTTTTATACTTTAAGTCTGGGGTACATGTGCAGAACATGCAGGTTTGTTACATAGGTATACATGTGCTGTGGCAGTTTGCTGTATCTGTCACCCCATCATCTACATTAGGTATTTCTCCTAATGCTATCCCTCCCTTACCCCCAACAAGACTGATTTTTCAAATGGCTTAAAAAAAAAAAAGGCTAACAAAAGGTATTTGGCTGGCTCTAGTGTTAAAAATGTATTCTCTTTTACTGAAACATCAGTTAAGAATAACCTTTTGGACCTGGTGCAGTGGCTTATGGCTGTAATCCCAGTACTTTGGGAGGCTGAGGCGGGCAGATCATGAGGTCAGGAGTTTGAGACTAGCCTGGCCAACGTGGTGAAACCCTCTCTTCTAAAAATACAAAAAATTAGCCAGGCATGGTGGTACACACTTATAGTCCCAGCTACTTGGGAGGCTGAGGCAGGAGAATTGCTGGAACAGCAGGCGGAGGTTGCAGTGAGCTGAGATCATGCCACTGCACTTCAGCCTGAGTGACAGAGCAACACTCCATCTCAAAAAAAAAAAAAAAAAAAACATTGCTGGGCATCGGGGCTCACGTCTATAATCCTAACACTTTGGAAGGCCAAGGTAGGCAGATCACCTGAGGTCGGGAGTTCGAGACCAGCCTGACCAACATGGAGAAAGCCTGTCTCTACTAAAAACACAAAATTAGCCAGGGGGTGCGGGGGGCAGTGGTGACACCTGTCTGTAATCCCAGCTACTCAGAAGGTTGACACAAGTGAATCACTTGTACCTGGGAGGCAGAGGTTGCAGTGAGCCAAGATTGCGCCATTGCACTCCAGCCTGGGCAACAAGAGCAAAACTCTGTCTCAAAAGAAAAAAACTTGTTCTTTTATTTCAAGTAAGGCTGTCCTAGGTGGTGGTTCACACCTATAATCTAAGCACTTTGGGAGGTCAAGGCGGGTGGATCTCTTGAGGTCAGGAGTTCAAGACCAACCTGGCCAACATGACGAAGCCCCATCTATGCTAAAAATACAAAAAATAGTTGGGTGTAGTGGTGTGCCTATAATCCCAGCTACTCGGGAGGCTGAGGCAGGAGAATGGCTTGAACCCAGGAGGCGGAGGTTGCAGTGAGCCGAGATTGCGCCACCGCACTCCAGCCTGGGTGACAGAGTGAAACTCCATCTCAAAAATAAATAAATAAAATAAGGATCTCTATACTTAAATTCTTCTACCCAGTTTCTACCATTAATCCCCTCAGGTAAATTTGTGACATTTCTGAAGCCCAGCAGCACTGGATTGATTGATGGTTAGCCCTCTTGTGATGTGAAGATTGAAGCTGACAAATTACTGAGCATTCACTTCCTGGTCTCATCATTAACCAACAAGGGAGCATACTTAGTCTTTCTTTCCTGTTTCAGTTTCTGTCCACACTCACTTATCTATTTCATCTTAATCCCTTTGGTTGACCTTACTATTTTTATGTTTGTAGGCAGAGGCAGGCTTGTCAAAACAAAATTTAAAAAAGCACAACTGGCCAGGTCCAGTGGCTCTCATACCTGTAATCCCAACGCTTTGGGAGATTGAGGTGGGCGGATTACCTGAGGTCAGGAGTTAAAGACCAGTCTGGGCAACATGCTGAAACCCTGTCTCTACTAAAAATGCAAAAATTAGTCAGGTGTGGTGTGTGCCTGTAATCCCAGATGCTTGGAAGGCTGAGGCAGGAGAATCACTTGAATCTGGGAAGCAGAGGTTGCAGTGATCCAAGATCACGCCACTGCACTCCAGCGTAGGCAACAAAGCACAATTCCGTCTCAAAAACAAAAAAGGCACAACTAAGTGTTCCTTAATCATGGGTGAGGTTGGGGGCAAGATGATGGGGATCTATCTTTTCCTCCTAAGAAATAAGAGTTCCTTTCTGTTATTAGAGTTTGATAAATTGAAAGTGTCAGTTGGTACTGATTGACAGTGGCAGTACCTGGGCTGAGGTGACTTTAGCTTCTTTTGGATGATTCCCTCTTATCTTTCTGACTTTAGGACCTTCTACCGCTTTGAGGCTGTGTGGGACAGCTCTCTACATAACTCCCTTCTTCTGAACCGAGTGACTCCCTATGGAGAAAAGATCTACATGACCTTGTCGGCCTACCTAGAGGTGAGGAGATTGGAACTTCAGTTGATGAGAACAGCCAGCCCTGAACGGTGTGCAGGTTATAGCAGGAAGTGCTCAGCAAAGATTCCACTTGTTTGTCCTCTTTCTTCCTCCACATCCTTAAGTTTTTTATTTTATTATACTTTGCTGACTCTTCTGATTGTATTAGATTCTATTCCTGGGTTCTGTTTACTCAAAAAACTACATGACTGTCATTCCAACTTCATCGTAAGTAGCTTAATCACCATTCTTTGAAGAATGTGTGATTTTTAAGAAAATTTCACCTCTTGTTTTTGTAGTTATGGACAGAGTGGCCCAGGCCCAGGAGCCAGCCTGTTTGAGTTCAAATCCCTGTGCTGCCACTTTTTTTTTTTTTTTTGAGACGGAGTTTCGCTCTTGTTACCCAGGCTGGAGTGCAATGGCGCAATCCCGGCTCATTGCACCCTCCGCCTCCTGGGTTCAGGCAATTCTCTTCCCTCAGCTTCCCGAGTAGCTGGGACCACAGGCACGCGCCACCGTGCCCAGCTAATTTTTTTTGTATTTTTAGTAGAGACGGGGTTTCACCAGGTTGACCATGATGGTCTCGATCTCCTGACCTCGTGATCCGCCCGCCTCGGCCTCCCAAAGTGCTGGGATTACAGGCTTGAGCCACCGCGCCTGGCCTGCTGCCACTTATTTCCTATATGTCCTTGGAGAAACTCTCTTTGTCTCACCTATCAAACAACGGAAACAACACTTACCTCAGATAAAAATAAATGCATCTGTAAGGAGTACTACCTACTCTTGCACATATTATCTACTAGGTGGCTGTCGAAATAATTGGTGGAGCTGAAATCCATCAGTTCCCACAACTGGGACTAGCTTTTTAAATGTTTGTGTATAGCCTCTGGTCACAGTACTTTGCCTGCCCTTCATCAGCACCTACCCTGTCTGCTTTCAGCTGGATCATTGTATCCAGCCAGCTGTCATCACCAAGGATGTATGCATGGTCTTCTACTCCCGAGATGCCAAGATCTCACCACCCCGCTCTCTGCGTAGCCTCTTTGGCAGTGGCTACTCAAAGTCACCAGACTCGTAAGTTTTTGACACAAGTTAGCTTCCAGTTTGTTTCTTCAGTACAACAGAATCATCAGTCCTTAAGTATTCTCAGCTTACTGTCTCACAGTTTACAGTTTATAAACCATTTTTGTAACTGACACCTGGAATGTACTGATTTGCATGCTGACATTTAATAAAATGTTAATGGATGGATGAATTATGAAGGAAGGAGGGAATATTATATTGTGAATATCTCAAACAATTTTACAAAGACTATCCTTTTAAATATCATCATTTCTAACATTACCATTGAAATTTGCTTCTTTTTAAGATTTGTTATGCTTTTTTTTTTTTTTTTTTTTTTTGAGATGCAGTTTTGCTCTTGTTGCCCAGTCTGGAGTGCAATGGTGTGATCTTGGCTCACCGCAACCTCCACCTCCCAGTTTAAAACGATTCTCCTGCCTAAGCCTCCCAAGTAGCTGGGATTACAGGCATGTGCCACCATGCCCAGCTAATTTTGTATTTTTAGTAGAGATGGGATTTATCTATGTTGGTCAGGCTGGTCTCAAACTCCCAACCTCAGATGATCCACCCACTTCAGCCTCCCAAAGTGCTGGCATTACAGGCATGAGCCACCATACCCAGCTTGTTATGCATATTTAAGGCATGCAAACTGTCTCAAGAATAATATAGTGAAGGCCAAGCACAGTGGCTCATGTCAGTAATCCCAGCACGTTGGGAGTCCGAGGATGGAGGATTGCTTGAGCCTAGGAGTTTGAGACCAGCCTGGGCAACATAGTGAGACCCCATCTCTACAGAAAATTAAAAAATTAGGCAGATGTGGTGGTGCATGCCTGTAGTCCCAGCTACTCAGGAGGCTGGGTGACACAGTGAGACCCTGTCTCAAAATGAATGAAGGAAGGAAGGAAAAAAAGAAAAACAGAAAGAAAGATACAGTGAGTAGCTGTGTATCGCAACCCAGCTTAAAAAATAAAATAAGTTGTTATAGCAATAGAAAATGGACTTACGACAAAAAATAAAATAAGTATTACTAATACAAAAGAAGGTATTATACCCCCAGCTAGGCGCAGTGGCTCACACCTGTAATCCCAGCACTTTGGGAGGCCAAGGCAGGTGGATCACCTGACGTCAGGAGTTTGAGACCAGCCTGGCCAACATGATGAAACCCCTTCTCTACTAAAAATAGAAAATTAGCTGGGGGTGGTGGCATGCACCTGTAAGCAGGAGGCTGAGGCAGGAGAATTGCTTGAACCCCAGAGGTAGAGGTTGCAGTGAGCCGAGATTGCATCATTGCACTCCAGTCTGGGCAAAAAGAGTGAAACTCCGTCTCAAAAAAAAAAACCTGGTCACAGTAGCTCACGCCTGTAATCCCAGCACTTGGGAGGCTGAGGTGGGTGGATCACAAGGTCAGGAGTTCAAGACCAACCTGGCCAAGATGGTGAAACCCCGTCTCTACTAAAAATATAAAAATTAGCCGGGTGTGGTGGCTCAAGCCTATAATCACAGCACTTTGGGAGGCCGAGGTGGGTAGATCACGAGGTCAAGAGATCGAGACCATCCTGGTCAACATGGTGAAACCTCGTCTCTACTAAAAATGCAAAAAATTATCTGGGCATGGTGGCGCATACCTGTAATCCCAGGTACTCAGGAGGCGGAGGTTGCAGTGAGCGGAGATCGCTCCATTGCACTCCAGCCTGGGTAACGAGTGAAACTCCGTCTCAAAAAAAAAAAAATATATATATATATATATATAAAGTAGCCGAACATAGTGGCATGTGCCTGTAATCCCAGCTACTCAGGAGGCTGAGGCAGAGAATTTGAACCTGGGAGGTGAAGGTTGCAGTGAGCCGAGATTGCATCACTGCACTCCAGACTGGGCAACAGAGTGAGACTCCGTCTTAAAAAAAAAAAAAAGGTATTGTACCTCTTACTATTCACAGCCCCCAGAAGTTGTTGATTATCATTTCATTCTAGTCATTGTTTCCCTCATATCTTCTCTCTTAAAGTAAGAAAAGATAAATTTTTAGTTCTAAATTTTGTACTTTATCATTCAGTTTTATTCACCCTATTAAAATAACAGTGTTTAAAAGATTGAGATGAGGTAGGGTGTGTGGTGGCTTATGCCTGTAATCTCAGCACTTTTTTTTTTTTTTTTTTTTTGAGACAGGGTCTCCCTCTATTGCCCAGATAGAGTTCAGTGGTACAATCTCAGTTTACTACATTCTCTACCTCGTGGTACAATCTCAGTTTACTACAATCTCTACCTCGCAGGTTCAAGTGATTCTCCTGCCTCAGCCTTCAGGGTAGCTGGGACTAAAGGCACATGCCACCGTACTTGGCTAATTTTTTTGTTTGTTTTTTTTTTTTTTTGAGACGGAGTTTCATTCTTGTTGCCCAGGCTGGAGTGCAATGATGCAATCTTGGCTAAGTGCAACCTTTGCCTCCTGGGCTCAACCGATTTCCCCTGCCTCAGCCTCTCAAATAGCTGGGATTACAGGTGCACGCCACCATGCCCAGCTAATTTTTGTATTTTTTTTTTTTTGAGATGAAGTTTCGCTCTTGTTACCCAGGCTGGAGTGCAAAGGCGCAATCTTGGCTCACCACAACCTCCACCTCCTGGGTTCAGGCAATTCTCCTGCCTCAGCATCCTGAGTAGCTGGGATTACAGGCACCTGCCATGATGCCCAGCTAATTTTTTGTATTTTTAGTAGAGACGGGGTTTCACCATGTTGACCAGGATGGTCTCTAATTCTTGACCTTGTTGATCCACCCGCCTCGGCCTCCCAAAGTGCTGGGATTACAGGAGTGAGCCACCGCGCCCAGCCAATTTTTGTATTTTTAGTAGAAACAGGTTTTCACCATGTTGGCCAAGCTGGTCTTGAACTACTGACCTCAGGTGAGCCACCTGCCTCAGCCTCCCAAAGTGCTGGGATTACAGGCATGAGCTACCACGCCCGGCTAATTTTTTGTATTTTTAGTAGAGACAGGGTTTCACTATGTTGGCCAGGCTGGTCTCAAATACCTGACCTCGTGATCCACCTGCCTCGGCCTCCCAAAGTGCTGGGATTACAGGCGTGAGCCACTGCGTTCAGCCATCTCAGCACTTTTTGATGCCAAGGTGGAAGGATCACTTGAGGCCAGGAATTCAAGACCAACCTGGGCAACATATTGAGACCCTGTCTGTACAAAATTTAAAAATTAGCTGGGAATGGTTATGTATGCCTCAAGTCCCAACTACTCAGGAAGCTGAGACAGGAGGATCACTTGAGTCCAAGAGTTTGAATCTGCAGTGAGCTGTGATTGTACCACTGCACTCCAGCCTGTGTGACACAGGGAAACCCTATCTCTAAAAAATATATAAAATTGAGATAAAAGCAGGCTTCTCTAGGAAGAGGTATAACACTTAAGTTCAAAATGGGAAAAGAGCAGTGACAAATAAGAAATGTCTATAATTGGCCAGGCATGGTGGCTCATGCCTGTAATCCCAGCACTTTGGAAGGCAGGTGGATCATAAGGTCAGGAGTTCGAGACCAGCCTCACCAACATGGTGAAACCCCATCTCTACTAAAAATACAAAAATTAGCCAGGTGTGGTGGCATGGGCCTGTAATCCCAGCTACTCAGGAAGGTGAGGCAGGAGAATTACTTGAACCCGGGACTCGGAGGTAGCAGTGAACCAAGATCATGCCACTGGACTCCAGCCTAGGCAACAGAATGAGACTACATCTGAAAAAAAAAATAAAGAAAAAAGGAAATGTCTGTAATTATATTTAAGGATGGGTTGCAGTCCCTGCAGAGAAGACACTATTTTTTTTTTTTTGGAGTTGGAGTTTCGTTGTTACCCAGGCTGGAGTGCAATGGCGTGATCTCAGCTCACCTCAACCTCCGCCTCCTGGGTTCAAGCAATTCTCCTGCCTCGGCCTCCCAAGTAGCTGGGACTACAGGTGCACACCACCATGCCCAGCTAATTTTTGTATTTTTAGTAGAGACGGGGTTTCACCATGTTGACTAGGATAGTCTTGATCTCTTGACCTCGTGATCCACCCGCCTCGGCCTCCCAAACTGCTGGGATTATAGGTGTGAGCCAGCACACCCCGCGAGAAGATACTATTTTAAGTAGCAATTCAGATTTTCCTGTTGTTGTGCTGTAAGAGATTAAGCAATTGTTGTATTTTCTTCAAATAGGAATCGAGTCACTGGCATTTATGAACTCAGCTTATGCAAAATGGCAGACACAGGTAGTCCAGGTAAGCTCTTGTGGATCGAGGATGTTATATTTATCTTTGTGTATGTTGAAAGTATACTGTATTTAGGCCAGGCACAGTGGCACACATCTGTAATCTCAGCACTTTGAGAGTCCAAGGCAGGCAGATCAAGTGAGGTCAGGAGTTGGAGACCAGCCTGGCCAACATGGTGAAACCCTATCTCTATTAAAAATACAAAAATTAGCTGGGCATGGTGGCATGTACCTGTAATATTAGCTACTTGGGAGGCCAAGGCAGGAGAATTGCTTGAACCCAGGAAGTGAAACTCTATCTTAAAAAAAAAAAAAAAAGCCTAAAACCTAAATAAAAAATAAAGTATACTATATTTAAAAACTGGAGAGTCTACCCAAGTAGGATAGATATAAAACCTTTTAGAAACCATGTGTGTTTTACAAGCCAGTTTAGTTGAACAGGGATGTGTTAGGAGTTAGCTTTTTCAGAGTTGCAATGGTGTTTGGTTTATGATGTGCATTTGTATTAAAATTGTATCAAAATATCACTAGGCTATGAGTAAAATTTGAGTTAAAAAATTTGGCCGGGCATGGTGAGCCACACCTGTAATCCCAGAACTTTGGGAGGTCAATCAAGGTGGGTGGATCATGAGGTCAGGAAATTGAGACCATCCTGGCTAAAACGATGAAACCCCGTCTCTATTAAAAATACGAAAATTAGCTGGGCACTGTGGGTCACGCCTATAATACCAGCACTTTGGGAGATTGAGGTTGGTGGATCACAAGGTCAGGAGTCCAAACCAGTCTGACCAATATGGTGAAACCCCATTTCTACTAAAAATACATAAATTAGCCGGGCATGGCACACCTGTAGTCTCAGCTACCCAGGAGGGTGACGCAGAAGAGTTGCACGAACCAGGGAGGTGGAGGTTGCAGTGCAGCCTGGACAACAGACCAAGACTCCATCTCAAAAAAAAAAAAAAAAAAAAAATTTATATGAATTTGATTTAGAAAACTTCATAACCATTTCTCTCCCCACTTTAGCCCAAAGATGACTCAGCAGTATAACTTCACAGATGTTAACAGACTGGAATTTGAATTTCCCATGTTTTAGAAAGTCAAATTATTGGCCAGGCATGGTAGCTCACACCTGTGGTCTCAGCACTTTGGAAGGCCGAAGCATGTGGATCACCTGAGGTCAGGAGTTCAAGACCAGTTTTAAAATCTCTTCTCTACCAAAAATAGAAAAATTAGCTGGGCGTGCTGGTGCGCATCTGTAATCCCAGCTTCTCAGGAGTCTGAGGCAGGAGAATTGCTTGAACCCAGGAATTGGAGGTGGTGGCTCACGCCTATAATCCTAGCGCTTTGGGAGGCCAAGACAGGCAGATCACAAGGTCGGGAGTTTGAGATCAGCCTGGCCAACATGGTGAAACCCCGTTTCTACTAAAAATAGAAAAACTTAGCTGGATGTGGTGGCAGGCGCCTATAATCCCAGCTACTCGGGAGGCTGAGGCAGGAGAATCGCTTGAACCCGGGAGGCGGAGGTTGCAGTGAGCTGAGACCCCACTATTGCACTCTAGCCTGGGTGACAGAGCTAGACTCTGTCTCAAAAAAAAAAAAAAGGTCAAATTACTAAGTCAGATTTGTTCTGTATTGTTTTTAATGTGTTTTTAAACCGCTGTTGTTCCTTCCTCTAGCTAGGCGGACTTAAGCAGCACTTAGCATTTCTATGTTTGTAAACTGAAACATGAACAAAAGTTAAGATTTTCTAGTAGCATTTGATTAATATGAGTTTGAATCATTTTAGAGAATATACATGGAAAACAAGTCAGGGCCCTCAGGTAAAACTTAGATAAGTAAAGAAGACTTTGACTATGAATACAAGTAGCAGCTAATTATTATACTATCCAGATAGTTCCTTGAGAAATTCTTTAAATTAATATAAATTTATATATTTAATATGTAAAACCAACATAATACTAAAAATAATTAACAGGAAATAATAGAGGCTAAAGCTCTCTGTCATTTGTCAGCCACTGAACCACTAAGAGAGAGTGTGTGTGTGTGTGTGTGTGTGTTTGTGTGTGTTCCCTTCCTTCTTTTTTCAAATTTTTATTTTTAGGTACAGGATCTCACTGTTGCCCAGGTTGGAGTGCTATGGAGTGATCATATAACTGCAGCATCCGACTTCTAGGCTCAGGCAATCTTCCTGTCTCAGCCTCCTAAGTAGCTGGAACTACAGCCACATGCAACTACACCTGGCTAATTTTTTTTTTTTTTTTTTTTTGAGATGGAGTCCCGCACTGTTGCCCGGGCTGGAGTGCAGTGGCGCAATCTTGGCTCACTGCCACCTCTGCCTCGCATATTCAGGTGATTCTCCAGCCTCAGCCTCCCAAGTAGCTGGGATTATAAGTGCCTGCCACCACGCCCGGCTAATTTTTTGTATTTTTAGTAGAGACAGGGTTTCACTCTTTTGGCCAGGCTGGTCTTGAACTGGACCTAGTGATCCACCCATTTCAGCCTCTCAAAGTGTTAGGATTACAGGTGTGAGCCATCGTGTCCAGCCCACCTGGCTAATTTTTTAATTTTTGGTAGAGACAGGGCCTCATTATATTGCCCAAACTGGTCTTGAACTCCTGGGCTCAAGTAGTTCTTCCAGCTTGGCCTCCCAGAGTGCTGAGATTACAGCATGACCTACTATGTCTGGCCTTCCCCACTTCTTTCATCTAGGTATTTGCAATCATAGTGTATAGACTGGTTTTTTTTTTTTTTGAGATGGAATCTCGCTCTGTCACCCAGGCTGGAGTGCAGTGACGCCATCTTAGCTCACTACAACCTCTACCTCCCAGGTTCAAGCAATTCTCCTGCCTCAGGCTCCCGAATAGCTGCAATTACAGGCACCTGCCACAACACACCTGGCTAATTTTTTATTTTTAGTAGAGATGGGGTTTCACCATGTTGGCCAGGCTGGTCTCCAACTCCTGACCTCAGGTGATCTGCCAGCCTCAGCCTTTCAAAGTGCTGGGATTACAGGCATGAGCCATTGTGTGTGGCCCCATAATGTGTAGACTATTACAGACTATTTAATATCTTTACATTTTCACCTAACTTTTTCTTTTTCTTTTTGCTCACCTGCATCTGTCTTGATCGAGTTACATATCTATCATTTTCTTCAATTGCATTCCATTCTTCATAATTATCAAAGAATGTCAAACTCAGTGTTTCAAATAAGTTCAGAGAATTCCTTCGGTATTTAAACAAATTTTATATATCTTGAGAACAAACTGCCTTAGTTTGCCATGTGTAAGAATTATTAATTTGTTTTGGCCTAAACTTGGAATTGAATTTTTTTCTGAAACAAAAACTTGTCTCCTCTTGTCTTAGGCATGCAGAGAAGGAGAAGAAAAGTCTTAGATACATCAGTGGCATATGTGCGGGGAGAAGAGAACTTAGCGGGCTGGCGGCCCCGTGGAGACAGCCTTATCCTTGAGCACCAGTGGGAGCTGGAGAAGCTGGAGCTCCTACATGAGGTATGCAGGGGCAGGGTTGCTCAAATGCAAGAACTGTGGGACAAGATTGCCAAAGTATCAGTCTTCCTCCCTGCTGCTCTGTGTGATCATAGCTTTTCACTTTTCTCTCCTTACATCTTAACGAGCTTTGTGTTTGCTAAAACAGTAGAATTGATCTTCTCAGGTGGAAAAAACCCGCCACTTCTTGCTGCTACGTGAGAGACTTGGTGACAGCATTCCTAAATCCCTGAGCGACTCGTTATCCCCCAGCCTCAGCAGTGGAACCCTCAGCACCTCCACCAGCATCTCCTCTCAGATCTCAACCACCACCTTTGAAAGTGCCATCACACCCAGTGAGAGCAGTGGCTATGATTCAGCAGACATTGAAAGCCTGGTGGACCGAGAGAAAGAGCTGGCTACCAAGGTGTGAATCCCTTTGTCTTTGCTGAGCATCTTCCCATCATCAGGCTTCACAAACTAGCCTCTCAGTTTATTCATTTTCAAAACCTTTGTTTGAGAGCCTCTGTTTTAAGGCCTGAGATAATACTGTGAATGTAGAAATAAAAAGTAAGACACAGAGTTCCTACCCTTGACAAGTTTACAGGGGTCAGGCACAGTGCCTCATGCCTGTTATTCCAGCACTTTGGGAAGCTGAAGCAAAGCAATTGCTTAAGCCCAGGAGTTCAAGACCAGCCTGGTCTAACATAGTGAGACCTTGTCTCTACAACAGTAAAAATTAGGCCTGCCGTGGTGGCTAATGCCTGTGATCCCCGCACTTTGTGGGGCTGAGGCAGACAGATTACCTGAGATCTAGAGTTTGAGACCAGCCTGACCAACGTGGTGAATCCTCGTCTACGCTAAAAGTACAAAAATTAGCTGGGCGTGGTGGCAGGCACCTGTATTCTATTCCCAGATACTCAGGAGACTGAGGCAGGAGAATTGCGTGAACTCAGGAGGTGGAGGTTGCAGTTGAGCTGAGATAGCTCCACTGCACTCCAGCCTGAGCAACAGAGTGAGACTCCATCTCAAAAAGTAAAATAACAAAAATTTTAAAAATTAAAAAATATAAAGGCTTACAGAATAGCAGGTCACAAGCATATAATAGAGGTGTGTATTTCAAATGCTATGCGAATCAGAGGAGAAGCCTCTGTAGTCGGGGGGGCTGATGACCTGACTTTGGACGTATGTACAGGAGGGAGGCAGTGGTGTCCTGAATGATTAGTCTTCGGGAATGGAAAAGGAGGTGTGGAGTGAAGAATCCAGTATACTGCACTGCAGAGTTTAGCGTGGATATTGGGAGCAACGGAGAAATATTTTATTTTATTTTATTATTATTTGTTTTTGAGATGGAGTTTTGTTGTTGTTACCCAGACTGGAGTGCAATGGCATAATCTCGGCTCACCGCAACCTCCGCCTTTTGGGTTCAAGCAATTCTCCTGCCTCAGCCTCTCGAGTAGCTGGGACTACAGGCACGCACCACCATGCCCAGCTAATTTTTGTATTTTTAGTAGAGACGGGGTTTCACCTTGTTGACCAGGATGGTCTCAATCTCTTGACCTTGTGATCCACCGGTCTCGGCCTCCCAAAGTGCTGGGATTATAGGCGTGAGCCACCGCGCCCGGCCTTGGAGAAATATTTTAAACAGGTATTTGTGTTTTAGAAAGATTTATCTGGCAGAAATAAAGAAAATGGGTTGATGGTGAAGAAATATGCTGAGGAAGGGAGAGAAGGAAGAATTTTTTTTTTTAGACAGTCTTGCTTTGTCACCCAGGCTGGAGTGCAGTGGCCTGATCTTGGGTCACCATAACCGCCACTTCCTGGGCTCAAGTGATTCTCTTGCCTCAGCCGCCTGAATAGCTGGGATTACAGGTGAATGCCACCTTGCCCAGCTAATTTTTGTATTTTTAGTAGAGACAGGGTTTCACCATGTTGGTCAGGCCCATCTCGAACTCCTGACCCTGTGATCCGCCTGCCTTAGTCTCCCAAAGTGCTGGGATTACAGGAGTGAGCCTCCGCGCCCAGCCAAAGAATTCTTTATTATGGTAATCTACTGAGAAAAGATAAAAGCTTTTTTTTTTTTTTTTTTTTGAGATGGAGTCTTGCTCCCATCGCTCAGGCTGGAGTACAGTGGTGCGATGCAACTGCCACCTCCCAGGTTCAAGCGATTCTCCTTCCTCAGCCTCCCAAGTAGTTGGAATTACAGGCATGTGCTACCATGCCCAGCTAATTTTTGTATTTTTAGTACAGACAGGGTTTTGCCATGTTGGCCAGGCTGGTCTTGAACTCCTGGCCTCAGGTAATCCAACCAACTCAGCCTCCCAAAGTGCTAGGATTACAGGTGAGAACCACCATGCCTGGACAGATAAAAGCTTTTTATAGAAGGCAAAGGTGGCCGGGTGCTATGGCTCACACCTATAATCCCAGCACTTTGGGAGGCTGAAGTGGGCGGATCACAAAGTCAAGAGATGGAGACCTTCCTGGCCAACATGGTGAAACTCCGTCTCTGCTAAAAATGCAAAAATTGTCTGGGTGTGGTGGTACATACCTGTAGTCCCAGCTACTGGGAGGCTGAGGCAGGAGAATCCCTTGAACTCTGGAGGTGGAGGTTGCAGTGAGCCAAGATCACACCACTATAGTCCAGCCTGGTGACAGAATGAGAGTCCATCTCAAAAAAAAAAAAAAGAAAAGAAAAAGCAGAGGTATATGGGATGAGGAGGAAGGGGAATCTGGCTGAAGTCTTCTCCAGGGCTTCATTTAGTCATTGAGTTTTTGTTTTTGTTTTGTTTTACATTTACTGGTTTATTAGAAAGGATAGTACAAAGGAGATCAATGGACAGAAGATGGACAAATACATAGGGAGGGGAGATGTGGAGCTTCCATGCCCTCTCTGGGAACCCAGCCCTTCAGGAGCCTCCACGTGTTCAGCTATCCAGAGGCTCCTGGCTGTTGACATTTTATGTTCAGTTTGCACTTCTCTTTCTCTTCTTTAGTGCCTGCAACTTCTCACCCACACTTTCAACAGAGAATTCAGCCAGGTGCACAGTAGCATCAGTGACTGTAAGGTAAGCACATTAAAGCTGTAATTTTTAGCCAGTGTGTTGATAACTAATTTCTCCATAGCAACCCAGATTACCTATTCCTGGTTTATGCTGGTTTTCCGCAGCTGGACACATGGGCATAGCATTGTATTTCAAAATGTATGACATACTGCGCTGGTATTCATTCTGATTTTCTAATTTCTAATTCTGACTTCTAAAGATAAAAGTATTCCTTTGTGTCTCTTAGAGTGATTAGAAGATGGGAAACATTTTGGCTTTTTCATGAATCCTTTGGAGGAGACTATTCCATAGGGAAGTAGTATGTTATTCTATGCCAGGGTACAAAGAAACCCTGAGGTTCTTGGTGGCATAAATTTGTATTGACTTTGACAAAGGGTGAGGTTAAACACTTCAGAATAGTTCTATGTCATTTACTCAATTCTAGTCAGCTTGACCTTGAATGTTCCAAACTCATTCCTGCCTGGTGTCTTTGGACACCTACTATTTCTTTGCCTGGAATTGCCTTTCTCCAGGTATTCCCGTGGTTGGCTCCCTTACCTCTTTTTCTTTCTTTCTTTCCTTCTTTCTTTCTTTCTTTCTTTCTTTCTTTCTTTCTTTCTTTCTTTCTTTCTTTCTTTCTTTCTCTCTCTCTCTCTCTCTCTTTCTTTTTCTTTCTTTCTTTCTTTTTCTTTCTTTTCTTTTCTTTTCTTTCTTTCCTTTTTCTTTCTTTCTTTCCTTTCTTTCTTTCTTTCTTTCTGACGGAGTTTCGCTCTTGTTACCCACGCTGGAGTGCAATGGCGCGATCTCGGCTCACCGCAACTTCCACCTTCTGGGTTCAAGCAATTCTCCTGCCTCAGCCTCCTGAGTAGCTGGGACTACAGGTGCACACCATCATGCCCAGCTAATTTTTGTATTTTTAGTAGAGATGGGGTTTCACCATGTTGACCAGGATGGTCTGGATCTCTTGACCTTGTGATCCACCCACCTTGGCCTCCCAAAGTGCTGGGATTATAGGCGTGAGCCACCGCGCCTGGCCTCTTTTTTTTTTTTTGAGACAGAGTTTTGCTTTTGCTCTGTTGCCAAGGCCGGAGTAGAATGATGCAGTCTTGGCTCACTGCAATCTCCTAGGCTCAAGTGATTCTCCTCCCAAGTAGCTGGGATTACAGGCATGCACCACCATGCCCAGCCAATTTTTGTATTTTTAGTACAGGTAAAATACACCATGTTGGCCAGGCTCGTCTTGAACTCTGACTTCAGGTGATCCACCCACCTCGGCCTCCCAAAGCGCTGGGCTTACAGGTGTGAGCTACCATACCCAGCCTCTCTTTTGTTTTTCTACTCCATTACCACCTCCTGTGAGTGGATTCTGTTAACCACTGGATAATAAATCTGACAGCTCTCTGAAATTTTCTACTACCCACCTCTCTTTTCCTGCTTTTTTTTTTTTCTATAGCACTAATTACTACCTAATGCTTTTTTCTTTTCTTTTTTTGGAGACCGAGTCTTGCTCTGTCGCTTAGGCTGGAGTGCAGTGGCACAATCTCAGCTCACTGCAACCTCCGCCTCCTGGGTTCAAGCGATTCTCTTGCCTCAGCCTTTCAAGTAGCTGGGACTACAGGTGCATGCCACCACGCCTGGCTCATTTTTTGTATTTTTAGTAGAGACAGGGTTTCACCGTGTTAGCCAGGATGGTCTCTCATCTCCTGACCTTGTGATCTGCCTGCCTCGGCCTCCCAAAGTGCTGGGATCACAGGTGTGAGCCACTGCACCTGGCCTATGTGATGCTTTTTAAAGTGTTTGTTGAGTGGTTTACTGTCTGTCTTAAGCTCCAGGGAAGTAGATATTCTGCCATGTTATTAGAACATTGCCTGGTATGTGGAAGGTACTCCACTTACATACATAAAGTTACTTAATTCAGGGGCTGGGTGTGATGGCTCGTACCTGTAATCCTAGCACTTTGGGAGGCCAAGATGAGAGGATCACTTGAGGCCAGTAGGTTGATACCAGCCTGGACAATATAGCAATACCCTATCTCTACAAAACATTTTGAAAAATTAGCCAGATGTGGTGGCACACACCTATAGTTCTAGCTGTCCAGGAGACCAAGGCAGGATTGCCTGAGCTCAGGAGTTTGAGGCTGTAGTGAGATATGATTGTGCCATTGCACCCCAGCCTGGGCAACAGAGTATTTTTTTGTCTCTTAATAATAATGGGCTGGGCACGGTGGCTCACCTGTAATCTCAGGTAGATCACCTGAGGTCTGGAGTTCGAGACCAGCCTAACTAACATGGTGAAACCCCATCTCTACTAAAAATACAAAATTAGCCAGATGTAGTGGTGCATGCCTGTAATCTCAGCTGCTCAGGAGGCTGAGGCAGGAGAATCACTTGAACCTGGGAGGCAGAGGTTGCAGTGAGCACTCCAGCCTGGACAGCAAGAGCAAAACTCCGTCTCAAAAATAATAATAATGCGGCTGGGTGCAGTGGCTGACACCTGTAATCCCAGAACTTTGGGAGGCTGAGGCGAGTGGATCACTTGAGGTCAGGAGTTTGAGACCAGCCTGGCCAACATAGAGTGAAACACTGTTTCTACTAAAAAATACAAAAATTAGCTGGACATGGTGGTGCATGCCTATAGTCCCAGCTACCTGGGAAGCTGAGGCAGGAGAATTTCTTGAAACCAGGAGGTGGAGGTTGCAATGAGCTGAGATAGTGCCACTGCACTCCAGCATCAGCGGCAGAGTGAGACTCTATCTCTCAAAATAATAAAGCAGGAGAGGCCTGTCACGGTGGCTCACATCTGTAATCTTGCCAGTTTGTGAGGTCAAGGTCGATGTATCCCTTGAGGCCAAGACTTCAAGACCAACCTGGGCAACATGTCAAAACCCCATCCCCACAAAAAATACAAAAATTAGTTGGGCATGGTGGTGTGTACCTGTGGTCCCAGCTACTCAGGAAGCTGAGATGGGAGGATCACTTGAGTCCTGGAGGTAAAGGCTATAGTGAGCCAACATCATACCACCTCACTCTAGCCTGGTAGACACAGCAAGCCCTTATCTTGAAAAAGAAAATAATAGTAATAATAATGCAGGAGGGCAGTCGGAATATAAAAAACCTTGCCTCTTTTATAAATGTCTGGATTCTTAGTGTGGCACTTAGGCCATAAAGCATTTGTAGACTTGTTTTCTTTCTGTTTAAAAAAATTTTTCACCGGTTGTGGTGATACACACTTGTAGTCCCAGCTACTCAGGAAGCACAAGAGGATCGCTTGAGCCCAGGATTTGGAGGCTGCAGAAAGCTAGATTGCATCACTGCACTCCAGCCTAAGCAACAGAACAAGGCCTTGTCTCTTAAAATTTTGTCTATGTATTTATTTATTGAGAAATAATCATTGTACACATAGGCTTGTTTCCTTAAATGACCTTTTGAAACAAGGTGTATCAAAGCAAGGCTCTGGTTGTTGAAACTCCCTATTTTTATTGTAGAGGCAGCTTTTTTCAGCTGAGTGTAACTTGTAGTGTTCGGTTTGCTTCCAGTTGTCTGATATCTCTCCAATTGGACGGGATCCCTCCGAGTCCAGTTTCAGCAGTGCCACCCTTACCCCCTCCTCCACCTGCCCCTCTCTGGTAGACTCTAGAAGCAACTCTCTGGATCAGAAGTAAGTACCCAGATTTCACTGAGAGAAGCCAATTTAAGAACCAAGGAAAATGTCAGTCTTGCTCTAGCTCAGTGGTTCTTGACTGAAGGCAGCATTTGGAAATGTGTGGGAGCCTTTTTGGCTATCACGGTGACTGGAAAGGTACTGGCATCTCTTCACATTGTGGTTTACTAATGTTCTGCATCCTCCGCTCATTGATGAATCTCTTCATCCCTTTCTGCTAGTTTTGTCCTCCATTCCTACCCCTGCTTATCTCCCCAGTCATAATATCAGACATAGGAAGTCCTACCTTGGGAAAAATATTTGGAAACTGTTTAGAAAAAAATATTTTGATGCCACTGCAAAATATGTAGGTAATAAAAATAAAGACAAGGCCAGGTGAGGTGGCTCCCAGTGCTTTGGGATACCAAGGCAGGAGAATTGCTTGAGGCTGAGAGTTCAAGACCAGCCTGGGCAACATAGCAAGATGCTGTCTCTATGAAAAATAAGATAGGCATGGTGGCTTGTGCCTGTGGTTACAGCTATACTCAGGAGGCTGAAGTGGGAGGATCTCTTGAATCCAGGAATTCAAGGTTGCAGTGAGGTTTTATTATTGCACCACTGCATTCCACCCTGGGCAACAGAGCAAGACCCTTTCCTTAAAAAAAGAGAAAGAAAAAGACAAATTTGGTCAGGCATGGTGGCTCATGCCTATAATCCAAGCACTTTGGGAGGCTGAGGTGGGCAGATCACCTGAGGTCAGGAGTTCGAGACCAGCTTGACCAATATGGAGAAACCCCATCTCTAACTAAAAATACAAAAAACAAACAAACAAAAAAAAACAATTAGCCAGGCATGGTGGCGCATGCCTGTAATCCCAGCTACTACTTGGGAAGCTGAGGCAGGAGAATCACTTGAACCTGGAAGGCTGAGGTTGCAGTGAGCCAAGATCACACCATCGCACTCCAGCATAGGCAACAAGAGCCAAACTCAATCTAAAAAAAAAGACAAATTTAGCCTAGAATCCATGATTATCATCATAATCAATTCTTTGCAGTGTACCCTCAAACTCTTGTGCATCTTCATCAATTACGCTCACCTGGTATTATCCACCTATCTTATTGTACCAACACTGACACAGGCAAAGGTGGCTGGAGAATATAACACAACCAAGTAATTTCATTAAATTTAGGATGCCACAGATTGTAGGGACTATTTTATGTACCACTACGAAGAAAAGGCACTGGCTGGGCACGGTGGCTCATACCTGTAACCCCAGCACTTTGGGAGGCCGAGGCAGCTGGATCACCTGAGGTCAGGAGTTTGAGACCAGCCTAACCAACATGGTGAAACCCTGTCTCTACTAAAAATACAAAAATTAGCCGGATATGGTGGCGCATGCCTGTAATCCCAGCTACTTGGGAGGCTAAGGCAGGAGAATCACTTGAACCTGGGAGGCGTAAGTTGCAGTGAGCTGAGATTGTGCCATTGCACTGCAGCCTGGATAACAAGAGTGAAACTCTATCTCAAAAAAAATAAAAAAGGGAAGAAGAGGAGAAGGGGGTAAGGAGGAGAAAGGAAGGAGGAGGAGGAGGAGGAGAAAGGAAAAAGAAGGATGGAAGAAGAAAAAGAAGCACTGACACCTAACTTCAACATGCAATTAATTATAAGATGAATCCCAATTTAAGAAATGGTGGCTGAGTGTGATGGCTCATACCAGTAATTCCAGCACTTTGTGGGGCTGAGGTTGGAGAATTGCTTCAGCCCACAAGTTTGAGACCAGCCTGGGCAACACAGACCCTCATCCCTAGAAAAAACAAATAGAATAGTTGGGCATGGCGGCATGCACCTGTGATTCCAGCTACTCAGGAGGCTGAGGTGGGAGAATTGTTTGAGCCTGGGAAGTTGAGGCTGCAGTGAATCATGGTTGCACCACTGCACTCCAGCCTGGGTGACATAGCAAGACCCTCTCTCAAAAAAAAAAAATCAGCCAGGTATAGGGGCACGAACCTGTAATCCTAGCTACTGGGGAGGCTGAGGCTGGAGGATTGCTTGAACCTGGGAGGCGGAGGTTGCACTGACCCAAGACTGTGCAGCTGCATGCCAGCTCGGATAACAGAGTGAGACTCTATTTCCAAAAAAATAATGATAAAGTATAAAACATTTTAAAATGGGCTTTTAAAAATTACTGAGATATAATTAATTATGCTACACTGGAGAGCGCTAGAGAAGCGCTAGAGAAGCGCTAGCTACTGGCATCTCTTTACATTGTAGCTTACTAACCTTCTGCATCCTCAACTCATTGATGACTCTCTTCTTCATCCCTTTCTGCTGGTTTTGTCCTCCATTCCTACCCAGATAGAAAGTCTGATACAATACAGAGTATAGGAATTTATTTCTCCCACAATAGTCATAAGGGCTGGTTTAGGTCAGTGCAGTTCTGCTCTGCACTGCCATTCAGGCTCTTTCCATTTGTTTGCTTTCTCTGGCATCTTGTAAGGCAGTGTCCCTCTGAGACTTCAGTGTACATCATCTCCTCATGGCTCAACCCCACCCAGAGTTTCTCATTCCATAGGTCTGGCTTGGAGTCTAAGAATTTGAGTTTCTGAGTTTCCCAGGTGAACCTGCTGCTGCTGGCCAGAAGCACACTTTGAGAAACATCACTTTTGGTGTAGCCATGGGACTAAAAAGAAACATAAGGGTATAGAGTTCATATTCCAGATAATGTGTTCAGAGGGCTTTAATACAGGCAGAGAGACTGTGACTTAGTAGTCATCAGTGATCAATTTCCTTTCATAACTTTAGAAGGATGACACCAGTTGAATTCAGAGTTAACTTTCTGAAGCCAGCTTGTCTCCTCAGCTGAGCTGTCTGAAATTCAAGTTTGCAGCTGGGGTTTAGGGAGAGGCATTGTATGTTCCTCCCAGTGAGACAGTACTCAGTATGCTTTGATCATAACTGATACTCTTGTTACCCTTTTCTTTCTAATCTCTCTCTTTTTAAGGACCCCAGAAGCCAATTCCCGGGCCTCTAGTCCCTGCCCAGAATTTGAACAGTTTCAGATTGTCCCAGCTGTGGAAACGCCCTATTTGGCCCGAGCAGGAAAGAATGAATTTCTCAATCTTGTTCCAGATATTGAAGAAATTAGACCAGGGTGAGTATTATATTGACCAGGAATGCCAG
This sequence comes from Callithrix jacchus, assembly GCF_049354715.1. Taxonomy (NCBI): domain Eukaryota; kingdom Metazoa; phylum Chordata; class Mammalia; order Primates; family Cebidae; genus Callithrix; species Callithrix jacchus. The sequence goes on from NC_133508.1 coordinate 48,261,296, forward strand.
GTGTAAGAAACAAATCCACAGGAAGAATTGACTGGCTAGCTCTTCTCTGCGGGGTCCGTATTGTAGTCTGATGCAAGTCAAGTCTGTTGAGAGGGCTGGCCTGGGTTTCTCCAGTTGGATCTCGATACATCTCCACCCTGGCACAGCACGTTGCCCTAGCACAGTTTTGCTCTTTTGCTATATTACTTTGGCAGATAAGATGGGAGGCCAGATAGGTCATTTGCCTGTTTTGTTGAATCTAAGGACTTGGCCTAGGTGTGATGTATTTAGATGGTCCTTAGTTCATGATCATTTTCTTCTCGTGAGAGACTAAATTTCTGCCATACTGTCCTTTTTAGCTCAGTGGTCTCTAAGAAAGGATACCTGCATTTCAAGGAGCCACTTTACAGTAACTGGGCTAAACATTTCGTCATCGTCCGTCGCCCTTATGTCTTCATCTATAACAGTGACAAAGACCCTGTGGAACGTGGAATCATTAACCTGTCCACAGCACAAGTGGAGTACAGCGAGGACCAGCAGGCCATGGTGAAGGTCTGTTCTCCCTGTTGGTTTTTTATCACCACATGTGTCCTTCCCTTTTGAGTTCTGAACTCTCTATTATGTAATGTGAAATTTCCCCTTTCTTTCTGATCTTGAACTTCCTGTGTGGTATGCTATATGCCTTGGGAATATGGCAGGACAGTCCCCATTGCTGTCTCTGTAGGAACTTTCTTGTCTGCCTGCATTTCTTTCAGACACCAAACACCTTTGCTGTCTGTACAAAGCACCGTGGGGTCCTTTTGCAAGCCCTCAATGACAAAGACATGAATGACTGGTTGTATGCCTTCAACCCACTTCTCGCTGGCACAATACGGTAAGAAGTTGTTCTTTTCTTTGAGATGGAGTCTTACTCTGTCTCCCTGAAGTGCAGTGGCGTGATCTTGGTTGACTGCAGCCTCTACTCCCTGGTTCAAGTGATTCTCCTGACTCAGCCTTCCCAGTAACTGAGTCTACAGGCACTCATCACCATGCCTGGCTAATTTTTGTATTTTTTTTATAGGCAGGGTTTCACTATGTTGGCCAGGCCGGTCTTGAACTCCTGACCTCAAGTGATCTGCCTGCCTCGGCCTCCCAAAGTGCTGGGATTACAGGCTTGAGCCACTGTGCCCAGCCTAGAAGTTATTCTATGTTTTCTTTCTCTCTTTGGCTTTTGGCTTCAGAGATATCACCATAAATAGGAAAGGAAGTATTTTTCAAATAAATGTAAAAGAGAGGAAGAACAGGAGTGTAAATCGGTTGTGGGGTGGTAATGAGGCCTCTGCATCTCGTAAGGCATCATGATGTTCTGAACCGCCAGGGAGACTGGTCACACATGTGCACCAATTATTTTCCTTCTTTGTCTTTTTGTTCTCAAGAGGTCTGCAGATAGGGTCCAGGGGACAGAGTAAAGGGAGTACAGTGAGAACCTTAGTGGTCTCCCAACCCCCAGCCCTGTGATTCAGCCTCAGGTTCTCTGAGGGCTTGTGTCACTGGGTCCCAGAGTAGAGACCCTAGAGGCCTAGGCCTGTGGTGCCAAATAGGAGGAGGCTCCAGGAGGGAGCCTCAGAGGGAGAGAACTGTGAGGGGCAACACTTGCACCCAGACCTCTAACACTACCTCCCCGTTTGTCCCCCATAGGTCAAAACTTTCCCGCAGATGCCCGAGCCAGCCGAAATACTAAGTGACTCTGCCGAGTGCCCTCACTCGCCTTCGAGAGATAAAGAAAGCGTTACCTCTCATTTCTCTTTGTGATTCTTGATGGTGACTCTTGTATGTAATCCTATGGCTTAACTACTTTCTCCCTCCTTGTCCAGCACTTTTCTAGCTCTCCTGTTCCCCATCTCCATTGCTCTGTACTCTTATTTCTCCTGTGCTGAGAATCTTGTTAGTAGCATGTGGCCTAACAAAAGGAAAAAAATGTTTTTTAAAACACACACACACACACACACACACACACACACAAAAACCCTGAGGGGATCTGCTGAATCTCCAAATTATTATGGGTGTACTTTGGCTTCCTTTTGTATGATAGGTCCCCATCATGACCACCTCTGATGTCTGTGCTGCTGTCACCAGACACCTTTGTCTGTTTTTCAAGACAACATAATACTTCTTTTTCTTTTCTCTATTTGTGATATCACTTTAATTTTTCTTGGGGGGCTTAGAGACTAAAGGAGGAGATATCTGGCCTTTTTAGAAGCTGAGAGGAAAAAAAATATTTTTCCCCCTCTGTCTCTTTTTGTAATGGTTAATCCCTGCATTTCTAGTCAGGGAAAAGTGGCAGTGAGCATGGAACTGGGACAGTTATATTCTGAGTCAAAGTTGGGGCTTTTTTAGAGCATAATTATGGGATTTTTAGTTACTGGTAGAGAGGAGGAGAGAGGCTTTTCAGTGGGCCTGGGACAGTGGCTGCTGTTGACGTCATGTGAAGGGAAATGCAAGGGATGCTTCTGGTGGATTTCTGGGGACCCCAGGGTTTAGCCGTGAGCTGTGACGGGGCGGCAGCAGTGGGATTCTTGTAGCTCCCCAGCAGGATTCCTGCCCACTGTTTTTTTCTCTGTTGGGAGGGAGGTTCTTTTCTAGGAGTTTCTCGATTCTGTTCTTGGCATTAGTGATGATGGTGGTACAGTTGGAATTAATGCCATATCATACACAAGTGTTCCACAAGGCGGGAGTGTTTCACTTTCTAGTTTGATGGTCATTGTTATGATTAAGTAGGCCAGGCGTCGTGGGTCACGCTATCATCCCAACACTCTGGGAGGCCAAGGTGGGTGGATCACCTGAGGTCCGGAGTTCAAGACCAGCCTGACCAACATGGTAAAATCCCATTTCTACTAAAAATACAGTTAGCCTGGTGTGGTGGTGGGCACTTGTAATCCCAGCTACTCGGGAGGCTGAGGCAGGAGAATTGCTTGAACCCTCAAGATGGAGGTTGCAGTGAGTGGAGATCGCACCACTGTACTCCAGCCGGGTGACAGAGTGAGACTCCTTCTTGAAAAAGAAAAGATAATGCTAAGTGGTGACCTTATGATTGTTATAACTCCCTTTAATCAAAGAAATGTAGCTTTTAAGCGTAAACTTGGAAGTCTCCCTCTGAATTCAGCAGTCGTTTTCATTGATGCTTGTCAAATTGAAGATGCTTTCAGTGAGTGATGCTTATCTCTCTATACTCATAAATAAGCAAATGTGGCAGGCTTTCCTTTCTGGATCCCAGGATTAAAACTAACCCCGACCACTACTCCAAACAAAACAAAATATGCCCAGGGGCACGGGTGAGCCATCCAGGGAGCCCGAGCCCAGGATTTGTTGCTTGTCTCCTGCTGTCTCACCCCTCTTTGTTACTGCCTCTTCCCCATCTGGTGTGGAAGCACTGCCCAGGGAGAAAGGAGCAAGCTTACTGCGGAACAGACCAAGTCATCTGGCTTTCAGAGACCATCAGAGAAGATGACTCTTTCTCTTTCAGCTGCCACTAAGTTTTCCAGGATGAGGGCGGGAAGCCTCCAGGTGACTTCATTTGCTTTGCCAGTTGTCTTGGGATTGTTTTACACCATCCTTTATTTCCCTTGCTCAGACTTCTCTGTTTCACCATCGCTCAGGCATTCAGGAAAGTGTCTGCTCGAGCTCCCACTTACTGAAGTCCTTGGCCTTGAGGTTGCTGACTCTCAGGTGATAGGCAGCTGGATTACTTTCCGCTTCAGGCAGCAAAGGCCTGGAGCTCACACGCCTCTGCACAGTTGTTGCTAGGGAGACTTGTGTCCTGGTCCACATTCTTGTTTCTGACTTTCTAGTTGGGCTCATTTCTGAAGAACAGGTCTCCCAGCTTCTGTTATTTTCACTGCCTTGTGAAAAAGAGGAAAAGTTAATCACGGAGAGAGAAAGGAGAGGGTAGAATCACAGGCTGCTTCTGTACCTGAAAAGTGACCAGTGCAAACTCTATGGCAGATTTTTTTTTAACTTTTTTCCTCCTGTTAAAACGTAGGTCACTAACTGTGATGTTATTTGTTTTCTAAGTGATATGTGAGATTTTTAAATGTAGTTAGAAGTTTCTTCATTGTCTGATGGACACCATATGCCCTTCTGGTGTATATTCAAACCAGCAGGATCTGTTGGTGCTTAGAGGTGGCTGCCTGGACTGGAATTAAATCTAATTTCAGCAAAATGAAGATGGAATTTAAAGGTCACTTTTAAAATTAAGTCATTGATGCTGCTGTTACAGAGTGTGACAGGATCCATATCTGTGACACAGGACGGTGGGAAGCCTGAGAGAGTGAAATTATGTGATACACTGAAATGACTTTTTCTTCTAACTCAAAACAAAACTGGTTGGAAAGTCTTTGCTTTGGAAGTGTCAGACATTAGAACAGGCCAAACTGGACTGTCTGTTCATAGCGTACCCAGATAAGAAGGCACCTTAGGGACCCAGAGGGAGCAGAGTGGTCCTGTCCTGCATGTTCTCTATCCTCTGGAGAGCCCCTGCTGCGGCTGGGAGGTGCAGATAGCCCCTGCTGGCCCCCAGCACATCCAGGTTGGGTGCAACCTTTCCCAACAGAACTATCCCCACTTTGAAGCTCTGGGAGACGATTTATGGCAGGAACTGTTTGTGAGGCTCTAGCTGTTGCTGTTGTGGTGGGAAAGTTAAGAAACTCAGCCCTTAAGGAAACTACATTTATTTATTTTCTTAAAGCACACCTTTAAACAAGCAAAAAGTTTAAAAGGAAGAAAGAATTATTATGCAAATTCAGAGAAATTAGTGCTAGTTAAAACTAATCACCTCCTCCTTGCTCATCCTCCTTTCTCCCGCCAAAGCAAAATATGGCCTCACTACCAACCCCAAACCAGTGCTCAGATCATCTCTGTGTCTGTGTGCCCTCCTGGGAGTCAGTCAGCACTCAGGCCAGGACTGTGCAGGGCCAGCCAGCCCATGCGCTAGTCAGGAGCACAGGCCAGGGCTGCCTGTGGCAGCGGCCGGGCACCTGAGCCCCAGCTTGTTGTTAAATATGCTGAAGGCAAGGGGCAATGGAGTGAGGGTTCCCAACTAAGAACCACTGTTATTTGATATTTTTTCCCCTTCAGTCACATAGAGTTCAGATAACTGCTCCTATTTTTATGGATTTTTCAGTTCATTTCAGATGAAAGAATTGTAAACTGTCTCTTGGGATCTAAAAACAAGGTGATTTTTCCTGGCACATATTCCAAAGCAAAGACTTTGTTGCCTGCTGCTTATTGTCTAATTTACAGGGATATTTAATTGTGTCGGGTCTATGTATATTTATACAGCTCTACCTACTTGCACAGTGGATCGGTAGAGAAAGGATTCTCCAGTGTGCATTCCCATCAGTACTCTTTCTGCATTTCCCTCCTGCTGTGTCCTGCCCAGGTTCCAGTGGACAGTAATCGGGGCTTGTTTGTTTGACTTGGTCTTTCAGTTTTCCTTTTGGTTCTCTTTTAAAAATGTGATTGTTAACCTGTTCCTTAAAAAGAAAAGATTCAGCTGGGTGCGGTGGCTCATGCCTGTAATCCTAGCACTTTGGGAGGCTGAGGCAGGTGGATCACCTGAGGTCAGGAGTTTGAGACCAGCCTGGCCAACATGGTGAAACCCTGTTTCTACTAAGAATACAAAAAAGTAGCCAGGGGTGGTGGTAGGCGCCTGTAATCCCAGCTGCTCGGGAGGCTGAGGCAGGAGAATAGCTTGAACCCGGGGGATGGAGGCTGCAGTAAGCCGAGATTGCACCATTGTACTGGGTGACAGAGTGGGACTCTGTCTCAAAAAAAAAAAAAAAAAAAGAAAAGAATAGTTTTGCTGCTGCTCTCAGAAAGTTTGCTGGATGTGTTTACATAGGACTCTAACTTGTGCACTACATTGTCCACCAGTGATTCACCCTGGTGTGTGGCCAGACCACAACTGTGTAGCAGGAATGTTTTAATTTGTGCTTCCTTAGTAAATTGAAATATCAGCTGAGAGATTATTTGCTGCTGTTGTTCAAAAGGCCATTTATGAAGTTAGTATTTGAGCCCCATAAAATCTTTAAAAAGCCTCCAGTCATTTAAAGGAAGAAATCAGAGTTGCTATAAAATTCACATAAAAAACTCACAGCCAAACGACTGTGCTCAGATGGAAAGTCTGAGCTGAGGTTGGTCTCTTGCCAAACCTTGGTTGTTGTGTACTGTCTTCGAGTTAATTTTTTTTCATTCTGCCTATTCTGCCATCAGTTCACCTGAGGAGTCCATCAGGCTTCTTATATTTAAGGCATCGTCTTAGATTCTGTGGCTCTAAAGTACTTGTCTGTTGAGATTTCAAGTCTCTTGTCGCCATCCTCACACATGACAACAAAACTCATAATGCATAAGTGGCCTTTTTGAACCAAGACTGCAAATTGATCTCTCCCCAATGAAGGAGTTGAGCACATTAGCAACAATGTACATTATTAATTTTGGATTTTCATTTTCATATTTTATTTTGTAAATATTATCTGATGTTCGGAGCTTGAGTATACAGACTGTAAATATAGTTCTTGTATTTGTACTAATTCTGATTCTTTTGCTGTATAGCCTTAGATGTGCAATGCAGACATTATCTAACTGTGTATGGTAACCTTGCATCACAGAACTATTAGTGAACGAGGTCAAAATAATAAAGGTACAACCAGTGCATCAGAAGGCTCTCAATGTGCATTTATTCTTGCACCCTTTGAAAGGTAATTACACAAAGATTTCTTGACTTGAAAGATAATAGCTTTCTAAGCCAGAAGTCGTGATATCACCATTTATGTGTTCCTTTCTGATATTCAAAATGGTAGCTTTTATATAACCAAGAAAGCTAATGTGGTGCTATTTCTTTAAAAGCACTTTTCTCCCAAAGATGTAAGTGGTTGTTTTAGCCGGAAGATTTGTTGTTTTTCTCCTGAAGCCTCCTTGTATGCCTTCCAGTAATTCCATAGTGTTGTGTTGGTTTTGTTTTTTAACCTTTTGGAGATAGAGCCTTGCTCTGTCGCCCAGGCTGGAATGCAAAGGGGCGATCTCAGCTCACTGCCACCTCCACTTCCTGGGTTCAAGTGATCCTCCTGCCTCAGCCCCCTGAGTAGCTGGGATCACAGGCGTATACTACCACACCTGGCTAATTTTTGTATTTTTATTATTTATTTATTTATTTTTGAGACGGAGTCTCGCTGTTGTTACCCAGACTGGAGTGCAATCCGCCTCCTGGGTTCAAGCAATGTTCCTGCCTCAGCCTCCTGAGAAGCTGGGACTACAGGCACGCACCACCATGCCCAGCTAATTTTTGTATTTTTAGTAGAGACGGGGTTTCACCTTGTTGACTAGGATGGTCTCGATCTCTTGACCTTGTGATCCACCCTCCTCGGCCTCCCAAAGTGCTGGGATTATAGGCGTGAGCCACCGCGCCCAGCCTGTATTTTTATTATTATTTTTTTGAGATGGAGTTTCACTCTTGTTGCCCAGGCTGGAGTACAATGGCATGATCTCAGCTCATCTCAACCTCCATCTCCCCAGTTCAAGTGATTCTCCTTCCTCAGCCTCCCTGGTAGCTGGGATTGTAGGTGTCCGCTACCACACCTGGCTAATTTTTAAAATATTTTTAGTAGAGACGGCGTTTTACCATGTTGGCCAGGCTAGTCTTAAACTCTTGACCTCAGGTGATCCGCCCTCCTTGGCCTCCGAAAGTGCTGGGATTACAGGCGTGAGCCACCATGCTCGGCCAATTTTTGTGTTTTTAGTAGAGATGGAGCTTCACCATGTTGGCCAGGCTAGTCTTGAACTCCTGACCTCAGGCGATCCGCCCACCTCGGCCTCCCAAAGTGCTGGTATTACAGGCCACCTGAGTGAGCCACCTTGCCCAGCCATGTTGGGTTTTTTGGGTGGGGGAGGGTAAGTGTGGATTTGAAAATTTCAGCCTGTCAACTTAATTTGACAATCCTCCATCATGAACAGAGCAGGAGCAGGGGGCACTGTCCTGGGTGCTTGGGGAGAAACAGAAGAAGGGAGGGAGGAGCAGCTCTCAGGTTAAAAGCAATGATTTGTTCAACAAATATTTGAGTACCTACCCTATGCCTGGTTTGCCACTGGGTGCAGTAAGTCAGCAGCAAACAAAGTAAGCCCATGTACTTGTGCCCTCCCATTAAACAAGTGTATAACATCAGTCATAAGTATTTTGGAGGAAAGCAGCTAAATAAAAGGATGAAAGGGGTGGGAAGGAGGCATCTGTTTAGATGGCATCGTCAGGGAAGGCCTCTCTTAGGAGACCATATCTGAGCAGACTCTGAAGGATGGGGTAAGCCATGCAAACCCCTGGGCAAAGAGGTCTCCAAGTAGAGAAATGAAGCCCTTGGGGTAGCAGTGTCCTCAGTAGGTTCCAGAAATAGCAAAGTCACTGGTGTGGAGTCAGGTACTGGGAGTGTAATAGAAGATGTCAGAAAGTAGCCAGGGACCAGGGTATTTAGGGCTTAGGTGAGGAGGACTTAGAATTTCCATAGAGCGAGTGGGAAGACACTGCAGGCTTTGGAGCACAGGAGTCACAGGGGCTTATTTCCGTTTTGTTTTTTTTCTTTTTTTGAGACAGAGTCTCTCGCTGTCACCCAGGCTGGGGTGCAGTGGCACAATCTTAGCTCACTGCATCCTCTACCTCCTGGGTTCAAGGGATTCTCCTGCCTCAGCCTCCCAAGTAGCTAGGACTACAGGCGCACACCACCATGCTCAGCTAATTTTTGTGTGGGTGTGTGTGTGTATTTTTAGTAGAGACAGGGTTTCACAGTGTTAGCCAAGATGGTCTCAATCACCTGACCTCATGATCTGCCCGTCTCAGCCTCCCAAAGTGCTGGGATTACAGGCGTGAGCCATTGTATCCAGCCACGTATTTGCATTTTTAAAAGACCATTCTGACTGCTGAGTAGAGAACAGTCTTTATACTCAGGCAGGGACAAGTGGAAAAAAGGGGCAAAATAAAATTTGTTACCCCAATATTCCAGGGGAGGGGATAGTGACTTAGACTAAGGTAGCAGCAGTATAGGTAGAGAAAAATGGTCAGATTCAGGGTACATTTTGAAGTTAGAACTAATAGTTTTCTGAGAGACTTTATGCAGAGTTGGAGAGAAAGGAGAAAAGTAACTAAGTGCCTGAGTGAAAAGAACAGCATTGCAGTTTCCTAAAGTGAAGACGGTTGGTAGAACAAAAGCTGAGAATGGTCACATGTATAATCCCCGCACTTCGGGAGGCCGAGGTGGGAGGGTCGCTGGAGCCCAGAACTTCAAGACAAGTCCAGGCAAGGTAGTGAGACCCCCATCTCTACAAAGAATGAAAAATTAGCTGGGTATGATGGTGCATACCAGTAGTCCCAGATACTCAGGAGGCTGAGGCAGAAGGATGGCTTGAGCCCAGGAGTTGGAAGCTGCAGTGAGCTGTGATCTTGCCACTGCACTCTAGCCTGGTCAACAGAGTGAGATCCTGACTGTTAAAAAAAAATAAAATAGGCTGGGCACAGTGGCTCACTGAGCACCTGTAATACCAGCACCTTGGGAGGCCAAGGCAGGCAGACCACGAGGTCAGGAGTATGAGACTGGCCTGGCCAGCATGGTAAAACCCTTTCTCTACTAAAAATACAAAAATTAGCCGGGCACAGTGACGTGCCTATAATGCCAGCTACTTGGGAGGTTGAGGCAGGAGAATTGCTTGAACCCAGGAGGCAGAGGTTGCAGTGAGCCAAGATTGCATCACTGCACTCAAGCCTGGGCAACAGAGTGAGACTCCATCTCAAAAAATAAAAAAGAAGGCTGGGCGTGGTGGCTCACGCCTGTAATCCAAGCCCTTTGGAGGCCAAGGCGGGCAGATCACCTGAGGTCAGGAGTTCAAGACCAGCCTGACTGACATGGTGAAACCCCATCTTAAAAAAAATAAAAAGAAAGAAAAAATAAATAAACAAGAAAATAATTTGATTTGAGTCATGTTCACTTTCAGATGCCAACACATGCACCTGAGTGTGCAGTCAATGAAACAGTTGGCTGGACTAGCGGGATCCAAGGGGCGTGGTTGGGGCTGAAGACACATTTGGGAGTTGTCAGCATGAAGACAGCAGATCGAGGCTCAGGCAGGGAAGGAGACCTGGAGAATGTGTGTAGCTGGCAGGAACCAAGGACTCCATCTTGGAGCTTGGTGCACTCCAACACATAGAGGTCAGGAAGAGAGAGCAGTCCAGCCAGGAGGACAAGTAGTGGCCGTGGTGGGAGAGCATGGAAGATTGAGGAAGTGGGCGCTATGTCCAGGGCAGCCAGTAGGTTACAATAAGGTCTGAGCAGGGACCACAGGTTTTGGCAACTGAAAAGTGTAGGAAGTCCAAGGGAGCCAGGGAATATTCGAATTTTTCCTAATTTCAGAACCACTTGAGAAACAAAAAAGACAGATAGGAGACCAAAATACCACCCTTATTCCTGATAAAATTGCTGTTAGAGAATGTGGCTTACATCTGGGAACATTGGATTTCTTTTCTTTCTTTCTTTTTTTTTTCTTGAGACGGAGTTTCACTCTTGTTACCCAGGCTGGAGTGCAATGGTGCGATCTTGGCTCACCGGAACCTCTGCCTCCTGGGTTCAGGCAATTCTCCTGCCTCAGCCTCCTGAGTAGCTGAGATTACAGGCATGCGCCACCATGCCCAGCTAATTTTTTGTATTTTTAGTAGAGACGGGGTTTCACCATGTTGACCAGGATGGTCTCGATCTCTTGACCTCGTGATCCACCCGCTTCGGCCTCCCAAAGTGTTGGGATTACACGCTTGAGCCACCGCGCCCGACTTTTTTTTTTTTAGATGCAGTTTCGTTCTGTTGCCCAGGCTGGAGTACAGTGGCGCGATCTCGGCTCACTGCAAGCTCCGCTTCCTGGGTTCAAGCAATTCTCCTGCCTCAGCCTCTTGAGTAGCTGGAATTACAGGCATGCGCCACCACACCCGGCTAATTTCTATATTTTTAATAGAGATGGGGTTTTACCATGTTGGTCAGGCTGGTCTTGAACTCCTGACCTCACGATCTGTCCGCCTTGGCCTCACAAAGTGCTGGGATTACAGGCATGAGCCACTGCGCCCAGCCCATTGGATTTATTTTCTAAGCCTGACCTTCAGAATGAGATGGTTTAGAGCAGCACTTCTTGAACTTTACTGTGCACCAGAATCACATAAGTATTGTACTAAAATGCATGTTCTGATTGAGCAGGGCTTGGGTGGAGCCTGAGATTCTGCTTTTCTAATAAGCTTCCAAGTGATGTCAGTATTACCATTGTGGGGATCACACTTTGAGTAGCAGAAGTTAAGAGGAATCAGTGCATATATCCTTTGAAGGCAGCTGAGGTTTGGAGAGAGAGGGAGGAAGCAGCCGGGCAGTCTGTGCCTAATGGCTCCTTCCAGACTCACAGGAACGTCCCAATAATGGGGCTCACTTCCCATGGAGGGAGGCATCAGGAGTACTTGTACACTAGCAAGGTCATTGATGAGCAGAGCATTTGCTTGAGGGTGCCTTACTGGAGTAGGTTCTAGGGGAAGTGGGAGGAGAGGAAGGTGAAACAGTACAAACAATTCTTTCCAAGATATTTCTGTAAAAGGGAGAAGACAAACGGGGTAAGTGGAAGGGGATGTGGGGTAAGGAGAGGGTTTTATTTTAAAGAAGGGAAATAGCATGGCTTGTGTATATGTTAATTGGAATAAATGAACTGGGAGGGAAACCTGGCAGTGAGGAAGACAGTAGGGCAGAGTAAGGTATGGAGTGGGTCTGAGGGCCTGGGGGCCAGTGCATAGCAGAGAGGTAGGTGCTAGATCCAACTGAGCACCCTGCTTTCTCCACAGTGCTGCAGAACCTCAGTGATAGGAGCACTGCAAGCCTCTGGATTGCTGGGACCCTTCAATCTTAAAAGTTACTGTCTGGCTGGGTGCGGTGGCTCACGCCTGTAATCTCAGCATTTTGGAAGACCGAGGCAGGCGGATCACTTGAGGTCAGGAGTGTGAGAGCAGCCTGGCCAATGTGACGAAACCCCGTCTCTAGTAAAAATACAAACATTAGCCAGGCGTGGTGTTGGATGCCTGTAATCCCAGCTACTTGGGAGGCTGAGACAGGAGGATTACTGGAACCCTGGAGGCGGAGGTTGCAGTGAGCTGGGATTCTACACTCCAGCCTGGCAACAAAGTGAGACTCTGTCTCAAAAAAAAAAAAAAAAAAAAAAAGATAATGTCAGCTCTAGGGTTACATCAGGCCATGTCTTCCTGAAACTGGGCTTGCAGTTTAAACGGGGTGATCATCCCAGAATCAGTGCTTGTTAAGCTCGTTGTGCTCAACTAGACCTCACACAGGAGCATGTAGGATTGGTCCTCACTAGGGTTCCACTCTTAGTAAGTCCCCATGTCTCTTGCAAAGCTGATGGTTTGGGAAGTCAGGTGGTGCGTGGAAGTGTGCACGAGTCTGGTGCACTGCTTTTCTATCTGGTTTTTCTTGTTCTTCCACTTGTAGTTGGATGGGGAGATACCCCACTTTCCCTTAGGAACTCCTTGTCCCTGCACAGACCATTTTAGCTATTCTGAGCACATTACAAGCATACTTCTCTGGCATTGGAATATATGGCCTCTGCGTTTTTTCAGAATTACTTCTCCTACTCTGGAAGCTGATGTGGAAGGATTGCTTGAGTCCAGGAGTTCAAGGCCAGCATGGGCAACAAAGCAAGAACCACCTGTTTCTTAAAAAAAATAATGCCAGGTGCGGTGGCTTACACCTGTAATCCCAGCACTTTGAGAGGCTGAGGCAGGAGGATCACTTGTAGCCAGAGTTCAAAACCAGCCTGGGCAACTTAGTGAGCCCCTATCTCTACAAAAAAAAAAAAAAAAAAATTAAGTGGGCAGAGTGGTACATACCTGTTGCCCCAGCTACTCAGAAAGCTGAGTTGGGAGGATCCCTTGAGCCCAGGAGTTTGAGGCTACAGTAAGCTATGGTGATGCCACTGCACTGGCGCCTGGGTGACAGAGCAAGACCCTGTCTCAGAAAAAAAAAAAAAAAAAAAAGCTGGGCATAGTGGCATGTGCCTGTAAATCCCAGCTACTTGAAAGGCATCATTTCATGCAGATGCCTCTGACCCCAGGAGTTCCAGACCAGCCCGGGCAACAAGGCAAGACCCTGTCTCAAAAAAAAAAAAAGTACTCTTTTTACCTAAATTCAGGCCATGTGAGTTCAGCTACAAGAATTATGTAGTGAATGAGTGTCAGAGCTGGGATTTTTAAATCTGCCCTAACTGATATGTTGCTTTACACACCCTGTTACGTAAGTCAAACAAGGATTCCACCCTGGGACATGTGCATAGAGGACTGTTTTTGTAGAACTTGAGCTCATGCTTTGATTTGGGATTTGGGGAGTTAGGGCAAGCCAGAAGGTTTTTCTGGTGGATAATAATGTGTGTTGACTTTCTTAGGCATTTTAAGCCAGGCACTTGAGGAGTTTCTCAGCATGACACAGCTGTAGCGAGCCCTAGCTTGGTTTTGTTCATCCCCAGGGGAAGACTTGCCTTTGTTCCAGACCTGCCCTCCTAAGCCAGTTTGCTCTGGTTTTCCAGCAATTCTGGGAAGCAATATTTTTTCTGCTGATGAGAACCTTAACATAGAAATGGAAAGTTTGTGTAGCACATAACATTATTAGAAGGGAAAGAAAGGACTATATGATTAGATACATACTGATTTTATGTAATATGTTTGCATAAAATGATGTCTCCCGTAGTAACTTGGTGAAAGTAGTCACATTGACTCAGCATAATTTCTTCTTGCTGAATCTCAGACTAGAGCAATCAATTTGTTCCTGCAGTAAAGTCTGATGATAGCTTTCCTTGTAACTGAGCCTCATAGAAAGAGGAAGTAGTTGCAACAAAGTTAAAAGGGATGCCTCTTACCACGGTTCTCTTAAGGGAGCCATTGTGTATAGTTCTACTTGTGCTCAAAGTACTATTTGTTCTCCAAAACCCAGCTTCCCATCGAAGGTCAATTAAGCATCTCTAAATTGCAGAGATACCCGGGTTCACTGGGAACACAAGTCACTGAGGGTATCCATGACCATGTCCTGCTAAACCTATTGTGAAAGAATGCCGGGCTCAGCCCTAGCAGGTAGACTTGGGTTAAAGTTCACCTGTGCCACTAACTAGCTGGAAGTTCAACTTCTCTGAGCTGAGTTTGTCATATTAGAGAATATTAATAATGGCATATGAAAATTGTGCAGCAGTCTGAAGTTTGCAAGGAACTTTCACGGACATTAGCTCATTTTGCAGTGCCCACCCTGGGAAGGAATCGGGACAGGCAGGCAGTGGCATCCCACTCGTCAAGCAGCCTGAGGACTGCTGTAAGCCTCTGGGGCAGGGCAGGAGTTTGACCTTTCATCCTTTTTTGGAGACATACTGATCTTGGCTCATTGCAATCTCTGCCCCCACTGGGTTCAAGCAATCCTCGTGCCTCAGCCGCCCAAGTGGCTGGGACTACAGGGCGCACCACCACACACAGCTAATTTTTGTATTTTTTAGTAGATATGGGGTTTCAGCCTATTAGCCGTGGCTGGAATCAAACTCCTGACTTCAGGTGATCCTCCCACCTCAGCCTCCCAAAGTGCTGAGATTACAGGAGAAAGACACCGTGCCCGGCCCTTTCATCTTTTTAATGAGGCTTTACATTTTCTGATCCTCAGTCTCCTTACTTGCTATAAGGCGGAGGTCCCAAATCCAGCCTGTGAAAGACAAGTGCCAGCAGAGGCAGCACCCAGCACAGATCTGTTATTGCAGCACGCCTGTGCTCAGGGCCGTTAGTAAAAACCCACAGACCCTGACTACTTTCCGGTGGACTCAGGAGGAAGTCCTTAACTACAGACAAAAGGATAATGGTAGTGCTGTGGATGGCCTGCTGGCTGTTGAAGTGTGAAGAGAATACGGAATGCCCTCTACAAAAATAAACAAGCATAAAATTGGAAAAAACATGTATCAAAAACATTTCAAGGTTCTGGAAATCAGCCAAAGGCAGGCAAATTAAAAAGCATTTATTCTTGGGAAAAAAACTGGCTGGGCACGGTTGTTTGTGCCTGTAATCTCCCAGCACTTTGGGAAGCCAAGGTGGGAAGATTGCTGGAGGCCGGGAGTTCAAGGCCAGTCTTTGCAACAAAGCAAGGCTCTGTCTCTACAAAAAATAATAATGATTAATAAAAAGAAAAAGAGTGGCTCATGCCTGTAATCCCTGCACTTTGGGAGGCTGAGGCGGGTAGATCACCTGAGCTCAGGAGTTCGAGACCAGCCATGCTAATACGCTGAAACCCCATCTCTACTAAAATTAAAAAACAAAAACAGCCAGGCATGGTCGTGCATGCCTATAATCCTGGCTACTTGGGAGACAGGAGAATCGCTTGAACTCGGGAGGCAGTTTGTGGTGAGCTGAGATCACATCACCTCCCTCCAGCCTGGGCAATAAGAGTGAAACTCCATATAAAAAAAAAAAAAAAAAAGGCAGAAAGAAAAAAGAAAAGTGCTAAGTAATAGAAGCAGAGATCTGCTGCCCTCTTGCCTGGGACTGCTCTCAGTACTGGTCCCCTTCCCCTCAACCCCTCTCCATTGGCAAGAACAGTCTTACCACATCAGACTTGGGGGAAACTTGATTGCGTTTGTGGGTAACAGGGCTGGGATATTTGGGACAGAGGAGAAGTGTACTTTTTTATCAGCTAAAAGTAGCAAACTTGTTGAGAAGTAAATGGGAAAAAACCCACAGCTTACTAGCCTGAGATCTCAAACAATTAGCAGACTACCTAGAAATTTAAGAGGAGACTCTGGAAATGAGAATGCCACAGAAGGATTAGGCAGGGCCTCAGCACGTCGCTGGCCGGCTGGAAAACCAGCCATATACACAGATGAGACTTCAGAAAGCCCCACAGAAATTAAAAGCCAGGCAGGGGTCCAAAGTGGCTCCAGCCGGAGGTCGTGGCGCTTGCGAAGGCAAGGTCATGAGTTTAAGGCTAACCTGAGCAACCATGTAAGCTCAAACTGATTGGCAAAAAAGAAAGAAAGAAATTAAAAGCCAAAGGAGAACCTGGTGCAGTGACTCATGCCTGTAATCCCAGCACTTTAGGAGGCCAAGGCGGGCGGATCCCCTGAGGTCAGGAGTTCAAGATCAGCCTGGCTAACACATCAAAAACCTGTCTCTACTGAAAATACAAAAATTAGCCAGGCATGTTAGTGCACACCTGTAATCCCAGTTACTGAGGAGGATGAGGCAAAAGAATCAAGGAGGCAGAGGTTGAGAGGTTGCAGTGAGCCAAGTTTGCTGCATTCCATCCTGGGCGATAGAGCGAGACTCTATCTCAAAAAAAAAAAAAAAAGGAAATTAAAAGCCAAGGGAGGCCGGGTGTGGTGGCTCACATCTGTAATCTCAGCACTTTTTGAGGCCAAGGCAGGTGGATCACCTGAGGTCAGGAGCTCAAGACGAGCCTGGCCAAAACGGTGAAACCCTGTCTCTACTAAAAATAGAAAAAATTAACCTGGCATGGTGGCAGGCACCTGTAATCCCAGCTACTCAGGAGGCTGAGGCAGGAGAATCACTTAAACCCAGGAGGCAAAGGGAGAGATCACACCATTGCACTCCAGCCTGGGCAATAAGAGCGAAACTCCATCTCAAAAAAAAAAAAAGCCAAGGGAGATGTAAGAACTAGGTGATCCCTGAATGCATGGCCAACCCACACAGGTGGGCCAAAGTGTCTGAGCACAGCCTCTTCCCAAATCTGTGTCTACTAAGTTATGGAGACACAAGGCAGCCCTCAGGAAGTCAAGCTAAAAACTGAAGAATAAATATCTGGGTGTGGTAGCTCACACCTTTAATCCCAGCATTTTGAGAGGCCAAGGTGAGAGGATTGCTTGAGCCCAGGAATATGAAACCAGCTTGGGAAACATGGGGAGACCCTGTCTCTACAAAAAAATTAAAAATTAGCCAGGCATGGTGGCATGAACCTGTAGCCCCACCCATTTGGGAAGCTGAAATGGGAGGATTGCTTGAGCCCAAGAGGTTGAGGCTGCAGTGAGCTGTGATTACACCACTACACCTCAGCCTGGGCAGCAGAGAAACACCCTGACTTAAAAAAAAAAAAAAAAAAAAAAAAAGTGTTGACTGCTCATCAGAAACAGTAAAGGCCCAAAGCCATTGCAATGGATATTCAAAGTGCTGAAAGGAAAAAGCAACAATCATGCAAGAATTTTATATCCAGCAAAACTAGCCTTCAAAAGTGAGGGCGAGGCTGGGCCCATTGGCTCACACCTGTACTCCCAGCAGTGTGGGAGTCTGAAGCAGGAGGATTGCTTGAGCCCAGGAGTACAGACTAGCCTGGGCAACATGGTGAGATCCCATCTCTACAGAAAAAAATTAAAAATTAGCCAGGCACAATGGCACATACCTGTTGTCCTAGCTACTTGGGAGGCTGAAGTGGGAGAACTTCTTGAGCCATCAAGGTTGGAATTGCAGTAAGCCATGTTGATAACACAGCACTCCAGACTGGGTGACAGACCAAGACCCTGTCAAAAAAAAATCTGTGAAATTAAGGCATTCTGAGATTTTTTAAAAAGTGAGAATAAGAGAATTATTGCTAACAGACTTGTCCTAAAAGAAGTACTAAAGGAAGTCC
The DNA here is from genome assembly GCF_049354715.1 of Callithrix jacchus. Taxonomy (NCBI): domain Eukaryota; kingdom Metazoa; phylum Chordata; class Mammalia; order Primates; family Cebidae; genus Callithrix; species Callithrix jacchus. The sequence continues at coordinate 48,278,974 of NC_133508.1, forward strand.
TTCAGCCTAAAAGAAAAGGACAATAGAACACTATCTTGGATTCACCAGAAGCAATAGAGCACTAGAATGATAAAGGCAGCTAAATGTTTCTTTTTTATACTTTATATTTTTCTTTTTAAATTTTTTAAAAAGCAAGGTTGTTCGCTGGGCATGGTGGTTCACACCTGTAATCCCAGCACTTTGGAAGGCCGAAGCAGGTGGATCACCTGAGGTCAGGAGTTTGAGACCAGCCTGACCAACATGGCAAAACCCCATCTCTACTAAAAATACAAAAAGTAGCCGGGCATGCTGGTGGGCGCCCATAATCCCAACTACTTGGGAGGCTGAGGCAGGAGAATCACTTGAACCCGGGAGGTGGAGGTTACAGTGAGCCAAAATCACGCCATTACTCTCCAGTCTGGGCGACAGAGCAAGATTCCATCTCAAAAAACATCAACAAGGTTGTTTAGGCCAGACGCAGTGGCTCACGCTTGTAATCTCCTCACTTTAGGAGGCCAAGGCGGGTGGATCACAAGGTCAGAGGTCAGGAGTTTGAGACCAGCCTGGCCAACATAGTGAAACTCCACCTCTACTAAAAATACAAAAAATTAGCCAGCCATGGTGGCAGGCACCTGTAATCTCAGCTACCTGAGAGGCTGACACAGGAGAATCACTCACCATAACCTCAGCCTCAAAGGCGGAAGTTATGGTGAGCCATGATCAAGCCATAGCACAAAGGTAGAGCAAGGGAAGGGTAATAAAGTTACTGCATTCTACCAGAATTTTCAGTGTTGAGCTGAAATACATTGTAATAAGTTAAAGCTACATACTGCAATCCCTAGACAACCACACAGGAAGTAACTCAAACAATAAAGGGAAAAAAAACCTTCAACTCTGGGATTAGAATAAAGCACACACACACAACTGTAACAGAAAGAAGGAGTTAAGCCAGGCACGGTGGCTCATGTCTGTAATTCCAGCATTTTGGGAGGTCAAGGCAGGCAGATCACCCGAGTTCAGGAGTTTCTTGAGACTCCGTCTCAAAAAAAATAAATAAAGGCGGTGGCTCAAGCCTGTAATCCCAGCACTTTGGGAGGCCGAGGTGGGTGGATCACGAGGTCAAGAGATCGAGACCATTCTGGTCAACATGGTGAAACCCCGTCTCTACTAAAAATACAAAAATTAGCTGGGCATGGTGGCGCGTGCCTGTAATCCCAGCTACTCAGGAGGCTGAGGCAGGAGAATTGCCTGAACCCAGGAGGCGGAGGTTGCGGTGAGCCGAGATCACGCCATTGCACTCCAGCCTGGGTAAGGAGCGAAACTCCATCTCAAAAAAAAAAAAAAAATTAAAAATAAATAAATAAATAAAGGAACATTTTATGATGATAATGGCTACATCAATTTATCAGGAAGATATAGCCATTATAAATATATACACTAATAATATTAGAGTATTAGAGTCTCAAAAACATAGAATTGAAAGGAAGAATAGACAACTGAAAATTCCTGATAGGCCGGGCACAGTTGCTCACAGTCTCAGTAATCCCAATACTTTGGGAAGCCAAGATGGAAGGATTACTTGAGCCCAGGAGTTTGAGACCAGCTTGGGCAATATGGTAAGGCCCCTTCTCTAAAAAAAAAAATTTTTAATTGCAAAGCATGGTGGTGCGCATCTGTAGTTCCACCAGCTACTCGTGAGGCTGAAGTGAGAGGATCACTTAACCCAGGAGTTTGAGGCTGCAGTAAGCCAGCCATGTTCACACCACCGCACTCCAGGCTGGGCAACAGTGAGAACCTGTCTCAGAAACAAAAACAAAATGACAAAAACTCTAAACATATTAGGAATAGAAGAGAAAAAAATGGGGCCAGGCACAGTGGCTCACATCTGTAATCCCAGCGCTTCAGGAGGCCAAGACAGGTAGGTCACTTGAGGTCAGGAGTTTGAGACCAGCCTGGCCAACATGGTGAAACCCCATTGCTACTAAAATACAAAAAGCCAGGTGTGGTGGCGCATGCCTATAGTTCCAGCTACTCAGGAGGCTGAGGCGGGAGAATCACTTAAACCTGGAAGGTTGCAGTGAGCCAAGATTGTGCTACTGTTATCCAGCCTGAGCAACAGGGTAAAATTCTGTCTCCACAAGAGGCTGAGGCAGGAGAATTTGCCTGAACTTAAGAGGCGGAAGTTGCAGTGAGCAGAGATCGCGCCATTGCACTCCAGCCTGGGTAACAAGAGGGAAACTCCGTCTCAAAAAAAAAAAGAAAAAAAGAAAAAAAAAAAAAGATTCTGTCTCTGAAAAAAAAGAGAAATTCCCTAACATCATATTTAATGGTGAAAAACTGAATGCTTTCCTCTACGATCAGAAACAAGGCAAGTATGTTTCTTCTCACCATATCAACATTGTACTGAGATTGTAGCCAGTACAATAGACAAGGAAAATAAAGGACATAAAGATTGAAAGGGGAAAAAAAACTATACACGGATGATACGATTGCAGATGACAGGGTCTCAGGATACAAGGTCAATAGACGAAAATTACATTTCTGTGTTCCAATAATGAACAATCTGAAAACAAAATTAAGAAAGTGCCATTCTCTCCAGGTGCAGTGGCTCACGCCTGTAATCCCAACTACTGGGGAGGCTGAGGCAGGAAAATCACTTGAACTTGGGAGGCGGAGGTTGCAGTGAGCTGAGATTGCGCCACTGCACTCCAGCCAAGGTGACACAGTGAGAGTCTGTCTCAAAAACAAACAAAAAGATAGTGAGGCTGGGTCCAGTGGCTCACGCCTGTAATCCCAGCACTTTGGGAGGCTGAGGCAGGCGGATCACCTGAGGTCATGAGTTCGAGACCAGCCTGGCCAACATGGTAAAATGCCTCTCTACTAAAAATAAAAATAAAAAATATTCAAAAATTCAAAACTTAGCTGGTTGTGGTGGCATGTGCCTGTAATCCCAGCTACTCAGGAGGGTGAGGCAGGAGAATCATGTGAATCCAGGAGGTGGAGGTTTCAGTGAGCAGAAATCACACCATTGCTCTCCAGCCTGGGAGACAAGAGTGAGACTTTGTCTCAAAAAAAAAAAAAAATATATATATATATATGAATAGCTGATAAACACTTGGATATATGTCCATCATTGGGCCGGGCGTAGTGGCTCACGTCTGCAATCCCAGCACTTTGAGAGGCCGAGGCAGGCGGATCACAAGGTCAGGAGATCGAGACCATCCTGGTCAACATGATGAAATCCCACCTCTACTAAAAATACAAAAATTAGTGGAGTGTGGTGGTGCAGGCCTATAATCTCAGCTACTCGGGAGGCGGAGGCAGAAGAATCGCTTGAACCCAATGAGCCAAGATTGCACCACTGTACTCCAGCCTGGCAACAGAGCAAGACTCCATCTCAAAAAGAAAAAAAAATATTGGCCAGGCGCCTATAATCCCAGCACTTTGGGAGGCCGAGGTGGGTGGATCACGAGGTCAAGAGGTCGAGACCATCCTGGTCAACATAGTGAAATCCCGTCTCTACTAAAAATACAAAAATTAGCTGGGCATGGTGGTGCGCGCCTGTAGTCCCAGCTACTCGGGAGGCTGAGGCAGGAGAATTGCTTGAACCCAGGAGGCGGAGGCTGCAGTGAGCCAAGATCAAGCCACTGCACTCCAGCCTGGCAACAGAGCAAGACTCCATCTCAAAAAACAAAAAGAAGTTTTTCCTTTTTCTTTCTTTCTTTTTTTTTTTTTTTTGAGACAGGGTGTCACTCTGTCACCCAGGCTAGAGTGTAGTGGCGTGATTATGGCTCACTGCAGCCTTGACCTCCCCAGGTTTAAGTGATCCTCCCACCTCAGTTTTTGTACTTTTAGTAGAGATGGGATTTTGCCATATTGCCCAGGCTGGTCTTGAACTCCTGGGCTCAAGTGATCCACCTGTCTTGACCTCCCAAAGTGCTAGGATTACAGGAATGAGCCACCACACTTGGCCAGCAGTTTCTTAAAAAGTTCAACTTACTTTACAACCCAGCAATCCACTCCAAAGCATATGTCCAAAAGAAATGAAAACAACAATTTGTACGTTGATTCAAAACATCTATTTATTCCCCAAACTACCAACAATCCCAATGTGTATCAACAGATAAATGGATACGTAAATTATGAGATAATTGCACAAGGAATACCAGTCAGCAGTGAAAAGGAAAAAAACTACTCACACCTACAATGACATGGACGAGCCTCAGAAACATCGTGCTAAGTGAAAGAAGCCAGGCCAAAAAATACATACTGTTCCGTTTCCATGACATTTCTGGAAAAGGCAGAACTATGCCAAGTAGATCAGAGGTTGGCTGGGGGTGAGAGCAGAGACTGACTACAAATAGACACAAGGGAACCTTTTGGGGTGAGTGAAGTTTCCTCAAAGTGGATTATGGTGATGGCTACACAATGGTGTACCTTAACTAAAAATCATCCAAATGTATACTTACAATGTTTCAATTCTATGACATGTAAATTATCTCATTAAATCTGTATTTTTAAAAAAAGAATTGTGCTATGAAGTTTGACATATTTTAAAATGTCTTAGCCGGGTGTGGTGGTGCATGCCTGTAGTCCTAGCTACTCAGGAAGTTGAGGCTAGATTGCTCAACCTCAGGAGTTCAAGGCTGCAGTGAGCTACGATCATGCCAGTGCACTCCAGCCTGGGCAACAGAGCAAAGACCCTGTCTTTAAAAAAATTAAAAACAAAGTAGGCTACCAGTATAATTTGTTATCCAAACCAGAACAGTTTTGAGAATGAGATTTCAATTAATAGCCAAGCAAGAAGACAGGTGTGGGCCAGGTGCAGTGGCTCATGCCTATAATCCCAAACGCTTTGGGAAGCTGAGGTAGGAGGATGACTTAAGACTAGCTTGGGCAACACGGTAAAACCCTGTCTCTACCACACACCCCCGACAAAACAAATAGCCAGCCAAGCAAGCACCTTGGTTCCTAGCTATTCAGGGGGACTGAGGTGGGAGGATCACTTGAGCCCAGGAGTTTGGGGATGCAGGGAGCTGTGATCATACCACTGCACTGCAGCCTAGGATATAGAGCGAGACCTGTGTCTTTAAAAAAAAGATGGCCGGGCGCGGTGGCTCAAGCCTGTAATCCCAGCACTTTGGGAGGCTGAGGCAGGTGGATCACGAGGTCAAGATATCAAGACCATCCTGGTCAACATGGTGAAACCCCGTCTCTACTAAGATACAAAAAATTAGCTGGGCATGGTGGCACGTGCCTGTAACCCCAGCTACTCAGGAGGCTGAGGCAGGAGAATTATCTGAACCCAGGAGGCGGAGGTTGCGGTGAGCCGAGATCGCGCCATTGCACTCCAGCCTGGGTAACAAGAGAGAAACTCCGTCTCAAAAAAAAAAAAAAAAAGACAAGTGTGGGCCACGTGCAGTGGCTCACGACTATAATAATCCCAGCACTTTGGGAGGCCAAGGCGGGCAGATCACGAGGTCAGGAGTTCCCAACCAGCCTGGCCAACATAGTAAAACCCTGTCTCTACAAAAATATTTTTAAAAATCTGCCGGGCACGGTGGCTCAAGCCTGTAATCCCAGCACTTTGGGAGGCCGAGGCAGGTGGATCACGAGGTCAAGAGATTGAGACCATCCTGGTCAACATGGTGAAACCCCGTCCCTACTAAAAATACAAAAAATTAGCTGGGCATGGTGGCATGTGCCTGTAATCCCAGCTACTCAGGAGGCTGAGGCAGGAGAATTGCCTGAACCCAGGAGGCAGAGGTTGCGGTGAGCTGAGATCATGCCATTGCACTCCAGCCTGGGTAACGAGTGAAACTCCGTCTCAAAAAAAAAAAAAATTTTTTTTAAAAAATTAGCCAGGCATGGTGGTAGGCGCCTGTACTCCCAGCTACTTGGGAGGCCAAGGCAGGAGAATCACTTGAACCCAGGAAATGGAGGTTGCAGTGAGCCGGGATCACACCACTATACTCCAGCCTGGGTGACAGAGTAAGACTTCATCTCAAAAAAAAAAAAACACCACAAGTGTGAAGTAGGACTATTCCAGACCAATTGGGATGAACAATGCCCCTCTTTAAAAACTGGTATAGACCAGGCGTGGTGGCTCACGCCTGTAATCCTAGCACTTTGGGAGGCCAAGGTGGGCAGATCACAAAGTCAGGTGATCGAGACCATCCTAGCCAACATGGTGAAACCCTGTCTCTACTAAAAATACAAAAATTAGCTGGGTGTGGTGGGGTGCATGTAGTCTCAGCTACTCAGGAGGCTGAAGAAGGAGAATAGCTTGAACCTGGGAGGTGGAGGTTGCAGTCAGTCGATATTGTGCCGCTGCACTCCAGCCTGGGCGACAGAGCAAGACTCCATCTCAGAAAAAAAAAAAAGGCAAACTGGTATAAACCAGTCATTCGACGGCAACAGTTAGTAGCCATCTGCTACGTGCAAGGCTTATGGAAGGTGACAGAAGTACAATGGACAAAATAGATGCATTTCTTGACCTCTCATGATGCAGTCCTTGACCTCTCATAGTGATGGTCTAATGAGTGAGATGTAGGCAAGCACTGTGGTAAGAGCACACAGAAGAGGCCCCTAAATCTGCCTGAGAAAGCAGGGGAAGCCTGTGAGCTGAGGCTGCAGCTGGCAGGACTCAGCCAGGTGCAGAGCAAGCAGAACAGCTACTTAGGCCTTGTTCTGGAACCAAAAAATGGTTCGGGGTCTCTGGAATATAGTGGGACTGGGACAAGAGGGCATATTGTGGAGAAGAGACTGCAGAGCTTGTCTTTTTCTTTCTTTTTTTTTTTTTTTTGATACGAGGTTTTGCTCTTGTTTCCCAGGCTGGAGTACAGTGCTGCGATCTTGGCTCACTGCAAACTCTGCCTCCTGGGTTCAAGTGATTTTCCTGCCTCAGGCTCCCCAGTAGCTGAGATTACAGGTGTCTGCCACAATGCCCGGCTAATTTTTTGTATTTTTAGTAGAAATGGTTTCACCATGTTGGCCAGGCTGGTCTTGAACTCCTGACCTCAAGTGATCCACCCTCCTTAGCCTCCCAAAGTGCTGGGATTACAGACTAGAGCCACTGCGTCTGGCCCAGAGCTTATCTTTCAAAGAAAATGTATTATCTGGGCTAGGGATCTATAGAGAAAGGGCTGTTTCTCCACCCTGGCTCAGTCTAATTGACCAACTCCTTGGACTTAAGCTCAGGCTGAGGTCCACATTTCTGGACATTGTACTGGATGCTATAGAAAAATGAAAAGTATTTGTAGCTGGGCACGGTGGCTCACACTGTAATTCCAGCATTTTGGGAAGCCAAGGCGGGTGGATCACCTGAGGTCAGGAGTTTGAGACCATCCTTACCTACATGGTGAACCCCTTCTCTATCAAAAATACAAAAATTAGCCGGGTGTGGTGGTGCATCTCTGTAGTCCCAGCTACTCCAGAGGCTGAAGCAGGAGAATCGCTTGAACCTAGGAGGCAGAGGTTGCAGTGAGCCAAGATCGCACCGTTGCACTCCAGCCCGTGCAACAGAGTGAGATTCCATCTCAAGTTTAAAAAAAAGTATTTGTAACAGGATGTGCTGGGGCACCCTATTCCCAAAGGTATGTAGAATAGAGGTATTAGCTGTGGGGAAGAGGATAAGATGCTTGGGATAATACCGGATCGGGAAGATAAGATACACTATTATTACCTAATTCATGAGTATGTGATTGTCAAATGGGAAATTTTTTCCATAGCAAACACCTCGAGTCATGGACATGTATATAATAGCTGAGTGTGAACTATAGGAACACTCAGGAGTGTTGCAGGAAGCCGAAAAGTTGCTGTTCTACCTCTTTCTCCAGATGGTTTTACAAAGAAGTAAGAGAAATGTTTTGATTTGGTCCTGGTTTTCCACTGTGATCGCTGCCTCTCTTTTCAGTCCTTTCCATACAAAAGATAGATGAGTACCAAATGCCAAACACAAGTTCCAGTTTGCCTGGTGCAGTGGCTCACACTGTAATCCCAGCACTTTGGGAAACCGAGGCGGGTGGATCACCTAGGATCAGGAGATCGAGACCATCCTGGCCAACATGGTAAAACCCCGTCTCTACTAAAAATACAAAAATTAGTGAGGCATCGTGGCGGGTGCTTAGAATCTCAGCTACTTGGGAGGCTGAACCAGGAGAATCGCTTGAACCCAGGAGGCGGAGGTTGCAGTGAGCCAAGATCGCACCACTGCACTCCAGGACAGAGCGAGACTCCGTCTCAAAAAAAAAAAAAAAAAAAAAAAAAAATCTAGAACTCAGAAACTTTTGAACAATTTCCTCCTAGCACGTAGGGACTCAGTAAGATGAGCCAGCGCTGCGTGGCAACTTTGCAAATCTCTTTAATGTGTGGCTTAAGACGGCTGGATTTTCTTTTCTTTTTCTTTCTTTTTTTTTGGATGGCCGCTCACTACATTTTAGGGCGAAGATGGCTGGATTTTCACACCTGCTTCTGCTTTTAACCTGGTGCATCTCGCGGGTCACATGGCCTCTGCAAAAGGAGAAGGGGTTCAATGCCGTGATCTCTGGGCCTGGGTCAAAAGGCTCAAGTCCTGGCTGCATCACACTCCGAGCAGTACAAACACCGCCTGCGCTGCTGGTGCTCGAGTCTCTTCACCCGCAGAGAGCGGTCGCACGGCTCCAAATCAGGGTCGCCCTGAGGCTCAGCCTTTCCCGACCCCACTCCGAGCGCGCACAAGGCTGGAAGAGTCCACCCGGCCCCCTGCCGCGGAGCAGAGGGACACTGCGCGGACCCTGCCACGGGGTACCGCAGTGACCCGAGGAAGGAGTTGTGGACGCTTGCTCCAGAGGCGTCCGAGTGCCTGGTAAACTGTAAAGCGCGGTTCTGAGTGGGTTGCTATGGTTACGGCTGCGCCAGGAGGAGGGCCTGCAGGACCAAGGTATAGCCGGTACGAGGGCGCAGCGCCCCGGACGGAGCTCTCGCTTCGTAACGAGACGTGGCGGAAATCTCCGCGCGGGCGGGGAGCCCCGAGCCTGTCCCCGGCAATGTAATCGAGGTCTCGGCGCTCTACTGATCCGGCCCCCGGGAGTGGGCGTGCCCATTTGCCTCGGGTGGTCTAACAGGCGTCGGAGAGAGCCAATAGTATGGCTTCGCAACTCCGCCCCTTCCATTCGATTGGCCGGTGCTGGAAAGCCGGGCGTGAGCGGCCGCAGTCTGGGTAGTGAGCTGCCGTGGGTCTCACCCTCACTCGCCCTCCGTGCTTCGCCGCTCTTCAATTCTTCTGCTCAGTCCGCCGCCATGGCCCAGTGAGTGACTCGTCACGGGCAGCCAGGCTCGGCCTCGACCTCGGCCTCCGGGGAACTCTCTGGGGAGCGGGATTTGCCTTGTTCTTTTGGACGCCTTCCGCCTTGAGGGTCTCCTGAGCCCACCTGGTGCCCCGGAACCCCAGCCTTACCCGCGGGCCAGACCCCCTGCACTCTCGGTCGCGCAGGCTCGGGGCGGGGCGGGTCCCTTCGAGGGCTAAGGAGGAGGCGCAGCCAGGCCTCGCCGACCCAGCGGTGACACCTGCGGGAAGTGTGCCAGCCGGAGCCGGGCGCGAGGGCGGAGCTGGGGGCCGCCTGCCTCGCAGTGGCTCTGTAGTTTGGGCGCCCGGCTTCAGCGGCGTCGGCGGGGGCGGAGGAAAGTGCAGACCCCCAGTCACGGCCGAACGGGGGAGGGCCGGGCCGCTGGGTTGCGGCGCGTGGAGCGATGCTGACTCCTTTGTTCTGTTTCCATTCCTCCAGAGCTGACATCGCGCTGATCGGATTGGCCGTCATGGGCCAGAACTTAATTTTGAACATGAATGACCACGGCTTTGTGGTAAGCCGCGCGGGCGCATTGTCTTCTCTCTGGTTCCCGGGCGCCTTAGCCGAGGCCGTCAATGGGTCTGCGAGCGCACGGGTCTCCTGGCCGCGCTTTGCGAACGCGCTCTGTAGTTGCCGGTGGCATTTTTGTATGGAAAGGAAAAGCACCCTGTAGGCGTGGGCGGGGCGGGCCGACTCGGAACTGAGTCCTGCGGAGTGTGCCTGTGGATCAGTGAGGTTCACAGCCCGAATAAACGGATCAGTGTCTTAAGTAGAGACGAAGGGCGGGGAAGGAGAACCCCTGCTGGCTGTGTAGAGCTCTAACTTGATTGCCTGATAAGTTCTGGGGAGAGTGAAAATGTTTCTTCTAAATGCTAAAGTGGCTTAGGTGCCAGGATGATCAGTAACAACAAACAGAGCCTCCTGCGGAACCGACCGGTTCCCGGATTTGATTCTGAGTCCTAACAGGTTACCTGTGGACTCTACCTGACATGCCAGGGGCAGTTGACCTTCGCCTCAGTTCTCTGCCGTTTCATCCTATTGAGGTGACATAACTTTACAGTGAGCCTCCCACAGCCGGGGGAGGGAAAGACAAAGGCGGGTGTGACCTCCCCCAGAACTTGGGCCAAATGGAAGTGTCATTGTTTCTTGGGCCACAGTCTGAAAGTCCTCAGTGTCCTGGATCTCCTACTCAGGCCTTTTGTCCTTCTAGGTCTGTGCTTTTAATAGGACTGTCTCCAAAGTTGATGATTTCTTGGCCAATGAGGCAAAGGGAACCAAAGTGGTGGGTGCTCAGTCCCTGAAGGAGATGGTCTCCAAGCTGAAGAAGCCCCGGCGGATCATCCTCCTGGTGAAGGCTGGGCAAGCGGTTGATGATTTCATCGAAAAATTGGTGAGGCCAGCTCTGCTCTCAGCTGCTGCCATGATAACAGCTGTTTCTCGTTCCTTCCCTTGGTTCTACTTCTTTTAACTCCAGTTTTTGTTTTTTTTTTTTAATTTTTTTTATTTCTGCTAAGTTCTGACATAAATGATTGCTTAACTGTTGCAGTGTTGGTTAACTTGAGTGGCACTTATGAAGTAACCGTGTCCTTTGGTGGTAGTAATTCTGAGGATACTAACAGACATTTCAATAAAAATTCATTAGGGCACAGTGGCTCAGTTCTGTAATCCCAGCACTTTGAGAGGCTGGTGCAGATGGATTGCTTGAGCCCAGGAATTCGAGACCAACCTGGGCAACATGGTGAAACCCTGTGCCTACATAAAATTTAAAAAATTAACTGGGTATGGTGGTGTAAGCTTGTGGTCCCAGCTACTTGTGAGGCTGAAGTAGGAGAATCACTTGAGACCGCAGTGATCCAAGATCTTACCACTGTACTCCAGGTGCCTCGGAGACAGAGCAAGACCCTGTCTCAAAGAAAAAAAAAAAGAATGCCGGGCATGGTGCCTCACATCTGTAATCCCAGCACTTTGGGGTAGGCAGGTGGATCATGAGGTCAGGAGTTTAAGACCAGCCTGGCCAAGATGGTGAAACCCTGTCTCTACTAAAAATAGAAAAATTAGCTGGGTGTATTGGTGGGCACCTGTAATCCCAGCTACTCAGGAGGCCGAGGCAGAGGTTGCGGTGAGCTGAGGTCATGCCACTGCACTCCAGCGTGGGTGACAGAACAAGACTCTGTCTCGAAAAAATAAAAAAAATAAAAATATTTCACTACTAACTAGTGCTTTAGTGCTTTTACAGGGTTCTCTATCTTTGATGTTCAAAATAATCTGACAGTGTTGATTGTATAATATTTATGAGTGTTTATCACTGTTCACTAATAAATCCTGGTGTCCGAATTCAGAAATAGATTTTATTTTTCTCAGTATTCCTATAAAGCAACAATTCTGAAGTAGTTGTATAATTTAATATAAATCACAAGAGATCTCCTTAGGGGCTGGGTGCGGTTCCTTGCGCTTGTAATCTCAGCACTTTGGGAGGCCAAAGCAGGTGAATCACCTGAGGTGAGGAGTTCCAGACCTGCCTGGCCAACATGTTGGAACCCTGTCTGAAAAAGTACAAATATTAGCTGGGCGTGTTGGCGCACACCTTGATCCCAGCTTCTTGGGAGGCTGTGACAGGAGAATTGCTTGAACCTGGGAGGCAGAGGTTACAGTGAGCTGAGATCGTGCCACTACCCACCAGCCTGGCAACAGTGACACTCTGTCTCAAAAAAATAAAAATAAAAACAAGAGCTCCCCTTAGGGAATCTTAGGGAGCTGGATGCTTATTTTTATACCAAACAATTTGTTGGCTTTAGCAAGATGCCTTTTTTGGAAGAAAACAGTAGGAGAACCATTAGAAATAATGTATTTATATACCCCCAAATAACTGTACAGTAACAGCTCTGAAAAAGCCAGACACTACCCATTTAGAAGAAATGTTTTGTTGCACGCAGTGCAGTGATAGCTCAGGGGAGGCTCAGCATCCTTTATTAGAGGACTGGTGTCAACAGTGGGGTTGTTTCCACAGGGAGAAGGATTTGTAACCAGTATGCCACCGTTTTTCAGAGAGATGACCTAGAAAGGAAGAACACTGTGATTTAAAAAAAAAAGGACATGGTAAATTTTTTGTGTGGTGAGCTGCCCGTGATCAATTTCAGAGAAAACTGAAAAATGGTGGATGATTCCTCAGTGTAGGAAAATACTAAGTAATGTTAACTGGAGCCTTATAGGGGAAGATTCAGTAATAAATAATAAAGCTGAGCCTGGTTGGTGTGCTGTAGGTAGATATTCATGTTCAAGGCTCTTTCTCTTCCTGATCTCCAAACTGTGGTCATAAAATCATTCATACACTAAACCATTTGATACTGATTTACTGAATCCCCATTCTCTTCTAGACACAGATGTTATAGTCAGTGTTTGTTTACTTACTTAAAAATAGAAATGGGGTCTTGCTATGCTGCCCAGGCTGCTCTGAAACTTCTGGGCTCAAGCGATCCACCTGCCTCAGCCTCCCAAAGTGTTGGGATGGATTACAGGTGTGAGCCACTGACCCTGGTAAGCCCTAAACTTTTAAAGAGTCCAACTCTAATCACAGAGAGGGTTATTTGAATATTAAATAGGCTGGGTGCGTTGGCCTCCTGCCGATCCAGGAGGATCTTTTGAGCCCAGGAGTTTGAGTCTAGCCTGGGCAGTGAGATTATCGTGGGCCACATGGTGAGTCTCCATCTCTACGAAAAAAAATGTTTTTCTTTTTAAGGCAGAGGTCTGACTCTATTGCCCAGGCTGGAGTGCAGTGGCGCGATCTTGGCTCACTGCAGCCTCTGCCTCCTGAGTGCGATTCTTCTGCCTCAGCCTCCTGAGTAGCTGGGATTACAGGTGCAGGCCACCAAACCCGGCTAATTTTTCTATATTTAGTAGAGACAGGGTTTTACCATGTTGGTTGGACTGGTCTCAAACTCCTGACCTTGTGATCCGCCCACCTCAGCCTCCTAAAGTGCTGAGATTACAGGCGTGAGCCACTGTGCCCGGTCTCTACAAAAAGTTTTTAAAAATTGGCTGGACGTTGTGGTTCAGGGAGTTGAAGGTTGCAGTGAGTCATGTTCACACTACTGTATTCCAAGCTGGGCAACAGAATGAGACTCTTTTTTAGGCTATGTTTATTTGGAATAAATTCTTGTTTGTTTTAATTTGCCAAGGAATGTTTCGTTTTTGGTCCATCTTAATGCTAGTCTCTGGTTACAGGTACCATTGTTGGACACTGGTGATATCATCATTGACGGAGGAAATTCTGAATATAGGGACACCACAGTAAGTGTTCTTCAGTCTAGATTCTTCCAGGTTTTGAGAACATTCTAAAAAAAGCATCAGGATTGCATGTGTGACAGTAGGGTGAACTGCCCTTTGGTACTGATTTTTTTGAGATTCCTACTGATATAATAGCTCCTAGCCTTTTTTTCTGCTAAGACACACTCAGTGGGTGACACTCTCAGTCATGCATATAACTCAAAGAGAATGACTACTCAGCTACAGCAGGCAGAGAGTTTATGTTTAACACCTCCCCTTCTCCTTCCAGCTAATCCATGATATGTCAACGTATAACTGGTTCAGAACCAGTGCTCTAAGGTATCAAATGCTGGGGGTCATCCACTGAATGGCAGTAAATTGTATTAAACCAACTCTTAATTGAATCTTATTGTTTAATGTCTTTTCTTGTAAAATGGCAGTGTGTGTTTGGCTTAATTATTTCACTTTGGGGAAGAGGTAGGTATCTTGAATGTCCATGGTTGTTTTGTTTTTTTAACTCCTACACATGGGAGATTAATTTTTCTGAGTGATCCGTTATTCCTAGATCCTTGGGTCATTTCCTGTCAAATGGAGGCTCTCCCCACCTGTCTTATACTTCCTCTCATTTATAAGGAGAAACATTTTTTGGGGAGCATAATGAAACATGGAAACATAATGAAGTTATTTTTCTGTCCTTCAGAGACGGTGCCGAGACCTCAAGGCCAAGGGAATTTTATTTGTGGGGAGTGGAGTCAGTGGCGGAGAGGAAGGAGCCCGGTATGGTCCATCACTCATGCCAGGAGGGAACAAAGAAGCATGGTGAGTGCCATTAACACTGTGCTCATCTCTGTACAAGGGAGCTGGACTTTGAGAATGAATAAGCCAGGAGCAGTTCTGCCACCCTCATCTCCACTCTGGCGCCCTGAGGGTGACAGCTGGGAGATGCTGGCAATTTCTTTTATCTAGATGTTTTGTTGCTTTGACATAATATATGTGTACAAACCTCTTTTGCCTTTTTTCTTTTGTTATTTCTATCAAGACTGATACCTGAAGTTCTAAATAGGGTTCCCCCGCACAGCCCAGGCTGGAGTGCAGTGGCAAGATCTTGGCTCACTGCAACCTCTGCCTCTTGGGCTCAAGTGATTCTTGTGTCTCAGCCTCCTAGGTAGCTGAGATTATGGGCGCCCGCAACCGTGCCTGGCTAATTTTTGCATTTTAGTAGAGATGAGGTTTTACCATGTTGCCCAGGGTGGTTTTGAACTCCTGACCTTAGGTGATCTGCCCACCTTGGTTTCCTAAAGTGCTGGGATTACAGGTGTGACCCACTGTGCCCAGCCTCTAAATAGGTTTTAAGGAAGCAGCTCAGATGATGTTCTGTGCAATGTCTGGATGTAGGAATAAGGTCTGCCTCTTTTAGTTGATAATATAGCCCAAAGTAACTTTACTTTTTTCTGTTTTGTTTTTGAGACGGAGTCTTGCTCTGTCGCCAGGCTGGAGTGCGGTGGCATAATCTTGGCAACCTGCAACCTCCACCTCCTGGGTTCAAGCGATTCTTCCACCTCAGCCTCCTAAGTAGCTGACACCACAGGCGCGTGCCACCTTGCCCGGCTAATTTTTTGTATTTTTACAAAACGGGGTTTCACCATATTGGCCAGGATGGTCTTGATCTCTTGACCTTGTGATCCGCCTGCCTCCCTCCCAAAATGTTGGAATTAAAGGCATGAGCCACCTTGCCTCACCTCTTTTTTTTTTGGAGACAGTCTCAGTCTGTCACCCAGGGTGGAGTGCAATGACACCATCCCTGCTCACTGCTACCTCTTCCTCCCAGGTTCAAGCATTTCTCCTGCCTCAGCCTCTGGAGTAGCTGGGATTACAGGTGCCCGCCACCATGCCTGGCTAATTTTTGTATTTTTAGCAGAGACAGGGTTTCACCATGTTGGCCGGGCTGGTCTCGAACTCCCAAAGTGCTGGGATTACAGGTGTGAGCCACCATGTCCAGCTGAGACCTTGTTTCTTTAAAAAAAAAAAAGGTTTGAAAATACTTACCTGGGAGCACCTGCACAGTGGGTAGTTAGAAAGGCAGATAGCAGACAGTGCACATAAAAATATTTGACATACGGAGTGCTCCAGCTGTTTTAATCAGTTCTCTTTCCCCATACTGTCTTGGCAGAAGTACAAATGGCACCTTCACCTGAAAGACAGAATAAAAGTTTAGTGAAGCGCTATAGCTTCAGGTGTAGCTGTCTTAATCCCTAATCCTAAATGTTAACTTTGCAACCCTGTAAGATTTTGTGTCTGTACCAAAAACTTTTTGTGAGGAAGGCCTGACTGGCCAGTAGGGAGAACAGTGAGGGAAAGCCTCGTCTCCGTGCTGAACTGTGGTTTCTCTGAATGCTAACATAGCTCTCAAAAACGCTGCCTGGTTCTTCACCCAAATCTCCAGAACCATTCTTTGTCTGGCAACACACATTCAGAGAAACAAAAGAGGGTCTCTTCACTTGTTAAAAGCCATCATAAGGAGAAATAAAGAAAAAAAAATTAAAAGAGGGTCTCTAAAGGAACTTTCGTATTGCTTGCTGTTTCCAATCATACCTTCTGCTGCTGCTGCAATAGAAATTTCTGAGCCAGATGCAGTGGCTCATGCCTATAGTCCCAGCACTTTGGGAAGCTGAGGTGTGAGGACTGCTTGAGGCCAGGAGATCAACACCAGCCTGGGTAACATAGCAAGACCCTGTCTCTACAAAAATTTTTTGTCGGGGCACAGTGGCTCACACTTGTAATCCCAGCACTTAGGAAGGCTGAGGCAGGTGGATCACAAGGTCAGGAGTTCTAGACCAGCCTGACTAACATGGTAAAACCATGTTTCTTTTTTTTTTTGAGATGGAGTTTCGTTCTTGTTACCCAGGCTGGAGTGCAATGGCGCGACCTTGGCTCACCACAACCTCCGCCTCCTGGGTTCAAGCAATTCTCCTACCTCAGCCTCCCGAGTAGCTGGGATTACAGGCGCATGCCACCATGCCTAGCTAATTTTTGTATTTTTAGTAGAGATGGGGTTTCACCTTGTTGACCAGGATGGTCTCGATCTCTTGACCTCGTGATTCACCCACCTCGGCCTCCCAAAGTGCTGGGATTACAGGCATGAGCCACCGCGCCCAGCCCGTTAAAACAATGTTTCTACTAAAAATACAAAAATTAACCGGGTGTGGTGGTGTGTGCCTGTAATCCCAGCTATTCCAGGAGTCTGTGGCAGGAGAATTGCTTGAACCTGGGAAGCAGAAATTGCAATGAGCCAACATCATGCCATTGCACTCCAGCCTGGGCAACAGCGAGACTCTGTCTCAAAAAAAAATTTTTTTTAATTAGCTGGGTGTGTGGCACACACCTGTAGCCCCACCTACCTAGAAGTCTGAGGCAGGAGGATCACCTGAGTCCAGGAGTTTTAGGCTACAGGGAGCCATGATTGCACCACTGCACTCTAGCCTGGGCTATAGAGCGAGATGCTGTCTCTAAGAAGACATTTCTTTGGTGATGCTTCTGCTCAGCCTTTCTGTCTGTAGTCTCAGACCAGCAGTCAGTCTCTGCTTTGAGGGCCCACCAGGATCTGGAGAAGGGGACCAATTTCAGTCAAGGGTCTGAAGTTTACCTTGAGAACTTATAGCACATTCATTATCTTTTTGTGGGCACTTCCACTCCCATTAGAAAGAAAAAGGTAGGCCCAGTGCGATGGTGGCTTATGCCTTTAATCCCAGCACTTTGGGTAGCCATGGTGGGTGGATTACTTGAGCTCAGGAGTTTGAGATCAATCTGGGCAACATGATAAAACCCTTTCTCTACAAAATCAAAAAAAATGAGCTGGGTGTGGTGTCATAGACCTGTAGTCTCAGCTACTTAGGGGGCTGAGACAGGAGAATCACTTGAACCTGGGAGGTTGAGGAGGCTGCAGTGAGCTGAGACAGCACACCACTGCATTCCAGCCTGGGTGACAAAATGAGACCCTGTCTCAAAAAGATGAGGCTTGATGCCTCTGGGTATGTCATTGGGCTCTCAGCCCGTCTCTTCTCATTAGCTGATTCGCACTGTTTCCACAGGCCCCACATCAAGACCATCTTCCAAGGCATCGCTGCAAAAGTAGGAACTGGAGAACCCTGCTGTGACTGGGCAAGTTCTGGGCAACTCTTTAAAGCCAGTTGGCAACATGGACATGTCTAAGTGACGAAGTGTGCAGAGAAAGGCCACTGTGGTCTCCCACTGGTTAGCTTGGTGACATAAACATCTCATTCTTTGATCACTAGCATAGCCAACGCCTAGAATGCATGCCTGCTTTTCATATATTTGTATCTTAACTGACCATTCATAGCCTTGAGGTTGATATTAAAAGCAGCCTTCTATAATTCATCTAAAAGATGGATTCCTTAAAAAGGAACGGGATGAGGTGAAGTAAGATTTTTTTGAGCCATATTATTTGATGGCCAAAGGAAAGCATGTGAGAATCAGAAGTGGGGTTTGCTTGTCTGGATGAAAGGAAGAGGATCGAATGTCCTGTTGCTGTGTCAAACATCCTGGCCTTGAATGTGGAAAATTCCCATTCCTGTAGCATGGGATTCAGGCATTCTATGCTTGAACAAAGCAACCTGCTGACTTGCACCCTCACTGAATGAGAAGGAGGGCTAGGCTAGTTCAGAGCTACTTCCCCAGTTCTATTTTGTGGGTTTTTTTTTTCTATTGCCTGGGCTGCAGTACAGTGATATGATCTCAGCTCACTGCAACATCCGCCTCCCAAGCTGAAGTAATCCTCCTGCCTTAGCCTCCTGAGTAGCTGGGACTGCAGGTGCATGCCACCACACCTAGCTAATTTTTGTATTTTTTGTAGAGACAGAGTTTCACCATGTCACCCAAGCTGGTCTCAAACTCCTGGACTCATATCTTATGCCTGCCTTGGCCTCTCAGAGTACTGGGATTACAGGTGTGAGTCACCATGCCTGACCTCGTGTTGCTGTTAAAGTAAACTTTATCTTATATTGTAGATAAACACTAGGCTCAGGAGACCCGAGTAGTAACTCTGGCTGTCCATTAACTTAACTGTGACATCAGGCAAGCCACATCCCTTTGTGGACTTACTTCCTTACCTGTAAGATGGGTTGGACTAGATGATCTCCAAGCTCCCTTTAGCTCCTGATTCCTTTTAATTTTATATCAGCAATATTAATGCCAATTTTATTACTCAATTTTATTTTATGTGAGATCAATGGGGAGGTTGAAATAAGGACTCAAGGCCTGTGAGGAATCAGGGAAGCCCTCCTTCCTTGGTCAGCCAGTGCATGGTGGCTTTGGCTGCAGCAGCTCACCTGTCCTTACCTTTTCACCAGTTGTCAGCCACTGAGCTCAGTCAGAATCTGCTTAGGGTAGAAAAAGGCTGGTGCTGGGACTGACGCAAAGGGCTGAGTAATCTCATTAGTATGAAGGATTGGAAAAGGGAATTGTGTTCCCTGATAGTAGATTACTATAGTAAAAGAGGCTGGGTGCAGCGGCCCATGCTGTGATCCCAGTATTTTAGGAGGATCCCTTGAGCCCAGGAGTCCAAGGCTGCAGTGAGCCATGATCACACCACTGCACTCCAGCCTAGGTAACAGAGTGAGACCCTGTTTCTTAAAAAAAAAAAAAAAAAAAAAAAAAAAGGCATGTGGCTCACACCTGTAATCCTAGCACTTTGAGAGGCCAAGGCAGGTGGATCGCCTGAGGTCAGGAGTTCGAGACCAGCCTGGCCAACATGGTGAAACCTTGTCTAATAAAAATTAAAAAAATTAGCTGGGCATGGTGGCAGGCCCCGGTAATCCCAGCTACTCGGGAAGCTGAGGCAGGAGAGTCACTTGAACCTGGGAGGCGAGGTTGCAGTGAGCCAAGATCATGCCCTTGCATTCCAGCTTGTGCAACAAGAGCGAAACTCTGTCTCCAGGAAAACAAAACAAAACTCAGGTGATCCACTCACCTCGGCCAGACTCTGTCTCAAAAAAAAAAAAAAAGGCCTGGTGTGGTGGCTCACACCTGTAATCCCAGCACTTTGGGAGGCCGAGATGGGCAGATCACAAGATCAAGAGATCGAGATCATCCTGACCAATATGGTGAAACCCCATCTCTACTAAAAAATACAAAAATTAGCTGGGTTGGTGGCACATACCTGTAGTCCCAGCTACTCAGGAGGCCGAGGCAGGAGACTCACTTGAGCCTAAGAGTCGAAGTTTGCAGTAAGCTGAGATTGCTCCACTGCACTCCAGCTTGGCAACAGAATAAGACTCCGTCTCAAAAAAAAAAGAAAAATAAAAATAAACATGGACAATTCGTCCTAATGGAAGCGTCAGTCATATTATCCAAGTGGTAACTGCGAGAGAGACTACAGGTCATCCAAACACTGGGCCTCCTGGGCAGGTGTGTCCCTGCAATGGAGCTAGGTATAGATGGCTGAGAACCTGATGCCATGAACTCTTTGGCTCTTGTCACTCCTTTTGTTCCAGTTCCTTGACAATTAAATAATTTTTAGATAATCTGGTTTCCCAGTTACTATCTATAGGGACAGCATGTGTTGAGCAGACTAACATTTGTAACCATGAAGATCCATAGTTAAGTTTTTCATTCTATATTCATAAACAGGTATTCTGATTTTATACATCTTGCCAGCTTATAAATAAAGATCTTGTCAATGATGGGACCTTGAAGGGACACCTTTCTAGGTTTACAAAGTTGAGACCTTGGATCTAGGGTCTTTTTACTTAGTAGCTATTAGGAACAACTGCAATACATTCATATTAAAAAAAAAAGGTGATTTAATTAGCCAATATATTTTAACCTCTAGATGCTAGAAAAGTGGCAACTTTGGGAAAAAGAGGACTTTTTTCTTGTGGGTAGGGGCTGGGAAGGCAGGGAGTTGCTTTGAATGATGGGGAAGAGTAGAAAATACAGGCTAAAGGACCATAGGTATTTAGAGTGAATTCAGGGACTTCGAGAAACCTTTAGAAAAATGAGTCTGGAATTAGTGTTAAATAATATTGTACTGGACTGAAGCTTGTGTTGAATTGCTATATGATTCTTGTATCAAAAATACTATATTCGTTTTATACTTGTTCTTTTTTGTGTGGAGAGAGAGCCTTGCCAGGGACGTTCAGTGTCAAAGCTGATGTGGACTTCTCTGGTGGCCCTGCCTCTCTGAGGGCCTCTTGGTGCTTATTGTCCTGACAGGTGGGAGAAGAGGGAGCAGGCCACTTTGTGAAGATGGTGCACAACGGGATAGAGTATGGGGACATGCAGCTGATCTGCGAGGCGTACCACCTGATGAAAGACGTGCTAGGCATGGCGCAGGACGAGATGGCGCAGGTCAGGCCCCAGCACTGCCTCTGTGTCCATGCTGCGGGAGGTGCTCACTTGACCACTGATTTTTTCTTCATTCCTGTCCCCTTGGCCATTCTGGTGGCCTTCCTAGACTTGGCCTAATTTAAGGGAAACTGTGAATAATGGGGCTGTACACTATGCTAGTTAGTCACTAAGCAGAATGTCCCTGCAGAGTCTGGGTGGTTATCATCACCACCATTCGGTGTACCTTACTGGGGGTCAGACCATGAGTCACTTCACATACCTGTCTCATTTACTCCCACAATTATCCCACATGGCAGATGCAGCAGAAGCTTTCTTTTCTGATCAAGTTGGAATTGGCTTGTTGATAGTTAATCCAAAAAGTTAGTCCAAGTAGGGAAGCTGAAGCATTCCCCACCATTTTATCATGAAAACATTCAAGCACGCAGCACAGTTGAGAGTTTTACAGTGAATACCCGATACACACCACCTCCTTTCTCCCGTACACAGGTTCTTGTATTTGCTTTATCAATGTCTGTCCATCCCCCATCAATTTCATCTTATTTTTTGGATATATTCAAAGTAAACTACAGGTATCTGTACTTTTGTTTTCCCTAAATACTTCAGATGAATATATCTTTATCATGAGGTAAACAGATTTAAAACAGGAAAGGTCCTTCATTCAGCCGTCATTTTGTGTAGGGCCAAGCCCTGCTTGTTAAGTATGGTTTGCTGATGCGTAAAACCTTGTCTTACCATCTAGAATTTCTAGTTTCAAATGGGACGTGATTTACAGACACTAGCAAGGCATATGGTATAGAAGCTTTCCAAATTTTTTGTTGTTTTTCTCCTAATTTTTTATTCATGTCACCCTCACTTATTTCGACTATTCTTTGTAGCTCTTATCGTTCTTTCTAAAACATTACCTTAGTTTTCTTTCACAGAAATAGTGCTTTTCCCTTTGTGTTCATTTTTAATTGGTGTATGTAATATTTAATGTGTTCACTCAGCAAACACACATGAATGCTTTACTATATGCCAGGCATGATTTAAATGCTGGGGAGATACATATATATAATAGTGAAGAAAGCAAAGTCCCCGCCCTCCTGGAGCTGAGAAGACAGACAATAATAAATAAACAGTATAAAACTAGTTAGTGATGACCAAGAAAGAAGGGTAAACTGGGATGAGATGGGGTGAATGCAGACTTCTGGGAAGGCAGCGGTGCACAGAGACCTCAGCAAAGTGAGGAGCCCTTGGCTCTGAGGAGAGAACACTTCTGGTGGCCAGAATTTCTGTGTAACCAGGTTCAGACCAAACACAACTAATGCTGGGTTAGCATAAAACTCCCACAGCAGGAGCAGAAGCCCCCAGCCAGATGCGAGCAGAGCCTGCTAGCAACTGTGAACATTGGTCAGCATGGACATTGGACAGGGGGCTTCCTTTCACAGCCCTGGTTCTCTCCTGTGTTCTGCACGTAGGCCTTTGAAGATTGGAACAAGACAGAGCTAGACTCATTCCTGATTGAAATCACAGCCAATATTCTCAAGTTCCAAGATGCCGATGGCAAACATCTGCTGCCAAAGATTAGGGACAGTGCGGGGCAGAAGGGCACGGGGAAGTGGACTGCCATCTCTGCCCTGGAGTACGGCGTACCCGTCACCCTCATTGGTAATGTTCCCCTTTCCGCTTGAGCCCTTTCTTCCACTATTCTGATCTTGATATCTGGAGGATGGATACAGACTGGTCTTTAGAGAATCTCTTCAGTCCTCTTGAGCTTTCAGAATGCCTTTTGCTCTTTCTGTGAAGAACCTGACCTGACAGCGTGAGAGAGGCTGATGCTGCTTTTGATTCTCCTTTGTAGTTCTTACGTCATTCATACAGACTGTGAGGTGAATTCAGAAGCAGCTGTCATTTCTCTTCAGTTTATCTTTGGAATATTTTAGCATTAGTGATTTAATTGTAGTCAGTGGTCTAAGATCTTATTTTGGGGGCAGGTAACTTGAGTGAAGTCTTTCATAGAAAAGTTCATGAATAATAAGGCTGGGCACGGTGGCTCACGCCTGTAATCCCAGCATATAGGGAGACTGAGGCGAGTGGATCACCTGAGATCAGGAGTGCAAGACCAGCCTGGCCAACATGGAGAAACCGCATCTCTACTAAAAATACAAAAATTAGCTGGGTGTGGTGGCAGATGCCTGTAATCCCAGCTACTTGGGAGGCTGAGGCAGGAAAATCACTTGACCCAGAGAGGCGGAGGTTGCAGTGAGCCAAGATCGTGCCACTGTGTTCCAGCCTGGGTGACAGAGTGAGACTCCATCTCAAAAAGAAACAAAAAATAAAAAAACAGTATTTTTCCCATTTGCTCCTCTAGATACAGGTTGCCATTCTCTCCCTAGACTCCTCCCTCCTTTTGACCTCCCCATTCATTGTGCCTCACTCTGTAGTGTGTGGCGTAAGGCAGAGTTAAGGAGGGAAGTTGGTGGTTTTTACACTCCGGTGCTGTATAGAAGGAAGTTGCCTGGTTTTAGCAGATCTGAGCTAACATAGGTGAGCAGGGAGGGGCCAATAGCTAGGAGCAGTTTATTCATCACAGACTCAAGTGTATGTGAAAATATTAGGATCTCAGAATCCTACTCTGGCTCCTGTGGATCCATACACTCCTTCCCCTAGGACAGCTGGGCCCACCCCCTGGCTGGGAGCCCTCATTATTTGTGTACTAATAGGGAAGTCTTCCAGCTGCCCTCTCCCTGTGTAACAGGAAGGGTTTGCCTCATCGCCTCTTGCACTAGTCATCTTACAAAGCTTCCTTCTAGAAATGCTAAGTCATCCTGTGTGTGCATTTGGGCCAGGAGAAAGGCAGCTGCTTTCGTGTTTTTCAAGTAGGGTTAGTAATCTCAAGCTATAGCTGCTCCTCTTTCCTCAGAAATAAAGTCCTCTGCCAGTTCCCTGAGATTTTACTGTATTTTGTCTGTGGGGGGGGAAAATGGCTAAGGAGTCATTTATTAATCCCAGCACTTTGGGAGGCCAAGGTGAGTGGATCACAAGGTTAAGAGTTCAAGACCAGCCTGACCAATATGGTGAAACTCCATCTCTACTAAAAATACAAAAATTAGCCAGGCGTGGTGGTGAGTGCCTGTAACCCCAGCTATGTGGAAGCTGAGGCAGGAGAATCACTTGAACCCAGGAGCCAGAGGTTGCAGTGAGCAGAAATTGCACCACTGCACTCCAGCCTGGCTACAGAGTGACACCCTGCCTCAAAACAAACAACAAAGAGTCCTTTATTCTAAGTATATACATTGTCAGTTGAGCAAGTAGTCTTTTATAAGGGATACTTTTTGAAAATACTAAATGTATTAATATTAAAATACATTGAAATTTTTTTATTCAAATGAAGTAAAATGTGAAACTTTGATGATCATGGATATACTGAAAACCGTAAAATATTAAAAACCTTAACATTTTTTTGAGAGGTGAGTCTGTGTGACTTCTCAATGTAATATCTTCAAAAAAAAAAGTTAAAGTCCTCTAAATTGAATTTGAAATTGTACTTGTGGACCAACACTGAGTAATTCTACATAACAGTGGTTTTTATTTCATTTTACTGTTTTTAGAGAAAAGGTCTTACTCTGTTGCCCAGGCTGGAGAGCAGGGGTGTGATCATGGCTCACTATAGCCTTGAAACCCTGGGCTCAAGTGATCCTCCCACCTCAGCCTCCCCAAGTACTGGGATTACAGGTGTTAGCCACGTTGCCCAGCCATCACAGTGGTTTTTACCTCTTCATTTTCCCTCAGAACTCCCCTTTGAATTTCATGTTAATCTTTGTGGCTGAATTCTCATGTTTATATTGGAAGATTGTCTTGGAGTTTTAGTTATCAAATTAACTTAGACCTTCTTATAAAAGTTCTTTCTGATCCATGTTAACTTTTGTGGCCTAAGGTTGAAACTTTCACCTCTTTGTATAAACAGACTTTCCTGCTCCATCTTTCTTCTGGTTGCTGTGTGAACTCTGGTGATCTATTTCCTCTTCCCGCTACTCCCATGTAGGAGAAGCTGTCTTTGCTCGGTGCTTATCATCTCTGAAGGATGAGAGAATTCAAGCTAGCAAAAAGCTGAAGGGTCCACAAAAGTTCCAGTTTGATGGTGATAAGAAATCATTTCTGGAGGACATTCGGAAGGTGGGACACATCCCTGACAGCGGTCTTTGTTGGTCCCATGGCAGGCAGTGGGGGTGGGGGTTGTTGTGGGAGAACACGTGAGACCACAAATGGCAGGTAGAATGAAGTTCAGCCTTCACTTGGATCTTGACTTACAGCCTTTGCCTAGAATCTTGTCCCTTCTGGGATCTCCACTGCTGATGAGAGTAAGACTGGTAGACATGAGGCGGTCCCTCTCCTAATCGCAATCCTTATAAGTGTCTGTGTCACTCTTCAGGCCCTCTACGCTTCCAAGATCATATCTTATGCTCAAGGCTTTATGCTGCTAAGGCAGGCAGCCACCGAATTTGGCTGGACCCTCAATTATGGTGGCATCGCCCTGATGTGGAGAGGGGGCTGCATCATCAGAAGGTAAGTGAGAGGCAGCCTGGGAAGGACTCACAGGCTTGAGCAGTTTCCAGGGATGGGCAGTTACCCCATAACTGGACACTGGCAACAAGATGGGTTTAGATTATCTGGCTCCCTTCTTCCCTGTACCTCTGTTGCTCTAACTAGATTGTCCACTCTACACCTTTGAAAATGCCTCTTGGGACTTTTGCTCTTTCTTTTCATTGAAAATGTCAAATCATAGAAAACGTAGCATTCCTACATGTGACGTTACATCTTTCTCATGTTAGCTGAAGATTCATTTGATGAATAATATTTTTCTGAAATAGATGATTCAGATGATTCTAATGTTAGTTCTCTTTAGAAATGACTCCAAGAATAGTTTTTAAGTTTTATTTTCGCACTGAATATCTGTCAGTTTTGCTTCAGCCTCAAAAAGCATGTTTATTTAAAATTAGAGTGCTGGCAGTGCGCTGCACTTAACAGCTGGCTTGAAGAGATGAGAAACAGAACTTTGTACTTCGCCAGAGTATACATCAGCTTCCAACTTACTTTCCTGTTAGAGTTAAGATCATTGCTTTCTTCCCCCTCGATTATTTCAGTGTATTCCTAGGAAAGATAAAGGATGCATTTGATCGAAACCCAGAACTCCAGAACCTCCTACTGGACGACTTCTTTAAGTCAGCTGTTGAAAACTGCCAGGTACGTAGCCTAGACCTCACGCCATCGGTACTCTACCTCCTGGGGGCCATCACTCTTTTTTCTCTCTCTTTTTTATCTGAGTTGGAGTCTCCCTCTGTTGCTCAGGCTGGAGTGCAGTGGTGTGATCTTGGCTCACTGCAACCTCCGCCTCCCAGGTTCAAGTAGTTCTCCTGCCTCAACCTCCTGAGTAGCTGGGACTACAGGCATGTGCCACCACGCCCAGCTAATTTGTTTTTGTATTTTTAGTAGACATGGGGTTTTACCATGTTGGCCAGGCTGGTCTCGAACTCCTGACCTTGTGATCTGCCCACCTCGGCCTCCTAAAGTGCTAGGATTACAGGCTTGAGCCACCATGCCTGGCCTAACGATCAGTTTTTCATTTACCCACATTGATGTGAATGAAAATCTGTCAGTGTTGCCAGGGGTAAATCACTAATCTCTGACCTTGCATTTTGTGCTCAGGACTCCTGGAGGCGGGCAGTCAGCACTGGGGTCCAGGCTGGCATTCCCATGCCCTGTTTTACCACTGCCCTCTCCTTCTATGACGGGTACAGACATGAGATGCTGCCAGCCAACCTCATCCAGGTAAGCTTGCAGGGCAGGGGTTAACCTGGCTGGCCCAGAGGGGCATGCGCCACAGACTCTCCTGACCAACCTACTCTCTCGTTTCCTAGGCTCAGCGGGATTACTTCGGGGCCCACACCTATGAACTCTTGGCCAAACCAGGGCAGTTTATCCACACCAATTGGACAGGCCACGGTGGCAGTGTGTCATCCTCGTCATACAATGCCTAATCACGCTGCTTCTGTCACCCTCCACAATTCCACAGACCAGGACATTCCATGTGCCTCATGATGCACCCACATGGCCCTTTGCCCTATTTTCTGTTCAGATCTTTTTTAAAAAAGTGTTGTAAGTGACTCCTGAGGAAAGCACAGAGTTTATCTGTAAAGTAGCTTTGTGAGAGCTGCTTTGCCCTCTGCCCTTGCCTCTTGGGACTGACCAGGAGCTGCTCATGTGCATAGATGTGGGAACCTCCTCCTCACAGCAGTGTCCCCTGTGCTGGGGCAGTTCCCATCACACAGATGGGAAGAGTGTCTGTACTCTAGCAACTGGAACCTCTGTATCATGTGGCTCAGTTCCCTTTTCCTTTACTCAATAAAACCAACATCAGACTGAAGCTATTTCTCTAGATTCTTAAGTAGTCTTACCTTGGCCACACGGAGCCATTATCCCCATTGGCAGAAAGATTTTTCTTTTAAAAAAAAAAAAAAAAGCAGGGGGTGGCTGGGCATGTGGCTCACGCCTATAATCCCAGCACTTTGGGAGGCCGAGGCGGATGGATCATGAGGTCAAGAGATCGAGATCATTCTGGTCAGCATGGTGAAACCCCATCTCTACTAAAAAAAAAAAATACAAAAATTAACTGGGCATGGTGGTGGGGTGCCTATAGTCCCAACTACTTGGGAGGCTGAGGCAGGAGAATTGCTTGAACCCAGGAGGTGGAGGTTGCAGTGAGCCAAGATCTCGCCATTGCACTGCAGCCTGGGTAACGAGGGAAACTCCGTCTCAAAAAAAAAAAAGTAGAATAACACAGGAAACACATTTAGGATCATGCTTAACTCAGAGAAGGCAGGCAGGGAGAGCGCACCAGGGGTTTTAGTCCACTGGACATCTTTATTTCTCCAGGCAGTGCGTATGTGGATATTCACTCTAACAGGCTTTTTCTTTCTTTCTTCTTTTTTTGCTCCTGGCAAGCTGTGTGTGACATTCTTTATGCCTTTTTGTATGTCAAATACTTCATAATAAACTTTCTACGGAACTATACTTTAATGATAGGCTTAGCTTGGTCTGATTTATTTCCTTTCTCACATCTGTCACTAAGTTAGGCCCAGGGATTCAGTGTGGGATTTTGAACGATCTAAGCCTGCTCCTTAAACCAGGCTTTTCACTTGATCTTATTTACTCAGAAAAATTTAAAACCTGCCAGCATACTGATAGGATTATGTGGCGTGGGGCCACGTTACAGGTTCCCTGCATCGGTCTGACTTCATGATCTCCCTGGAGTGCTAAGAAAGTCCTAAGAGTTGCCTAAGACGAGCAAATGGTGCCTGTGCCTCCACAGCTGCTGTCTACAGTATGACCTCTGACCTCTCGGAGCTAATGTGAAAGAGACAATTTCATTCAATCACCAGCTTTTTATTTTTACATTTTGTTTAGAGATGTGATCTCGCTATGATGCCCAGGCTGATGTCGAGTACCCTGGGCTCAAGCGATCCTCCCATCTTGGCCTCCCAAGGCGTTGGGATTATAGGCCCTCCCTGGACATTTAAGAGAAGCCCAAGTAGCTCCATGTGATGGACTCTTCTTTTTTTTTTTTTGAGACGGAGTCTCATTCTGTCACCCAGGCTGGAGTGCAGTGGTGCGATCTCAGCTCATCACAACCTCTGCCTCCCAGGTTGAGGTGATTCTCCTGCCTCAGCCTCCCAAGTAGCTGGGGCAACAGGCACCCACCACCATGCCTGGCTAAAGATGGGGTCTCACCATGTTGGCCAAGCTGGTCTCAAAGTCCTGACCTCATGATTCACCTGCCTCAGCCTCCCAAAGTGCTGGGATTACAGGCGTGAGCCACTGCCCAGCCGAGATTGATGTTTAAGGATTGTGAAAGGCACTGCTCAAGGGGGATCTTTTGACCTGGCTCTGAGGTTGATGGAGGACGCTGCTAGAATGGAGAGATAACAGCAGGAGGTCAGAGGCTAAGTGTCAACAGGCCTTGCCCAGGATGTTTGAAACAGTAATGATCAGAAGGGAAACCACTCAGCCCCTTTCTGTTACCTTCCAAAAAACTGCAAATGGTAGAGTTTGGTTTCAAATCCAGCCCCCTTTGCTTACTAGCTATAAGACTTTGGGGAAATTATTTACTATCTCTATTCTGTTTCTCATTTGTGAAATGGGAAATGTGTCCTTGAGGCGATTTTGAGGATTCACCAAGGGAAAACAAAACAGTGCCTGGCACATAATACACAAGCGGCAACAAAGCTGGGCGTGGTGGCTTACATCTGTGATCCCAGCACTTTGGAAGGCCCAGGTGGGAGGACTACTTGAGACCAGCCTGGGCAACATAGTGAGACCCCAATCTCTACAAAAGATAAAAACTAGCTGAGCATGGTGGTACACACTGAACAGTCCAGCTACCTGGCAGGCTGAGGTGGGAGGATCGCTTGAGTGATTGAGGTTGCAGTGAGCCATGATCACACCACTACTCCAGCCCAGGTGATAGAGCAAAACCCTGTCTCAAAAAAAAAAAAAAAAGAGTCGGGCTCGGTGGCTCAGGCCTATAATCCCAGCACTTTGGGAGGCTGGATCATCTGAGGTCAGGAGTTCGAGACCAGCTTGGCCAACATGGTGAAACCCTGTCTCTACTGAAAATACAAAAAATTAGCTGGGCACATGCCTGTAATCCCAGCTACTCAGGAGGCTGAGGCAGGAGAATCGCTTGAATCCAGGAGGTGGAGGTTGCAGTGAGCTGAGATTGCACCACTGCACTCCAGCTCAGGTGACAGAGACTCTGTCTCAAAAAAAGAAAAAGTGGCAGCAATTACTACCATTAGTGTGCCTGACCCCTGGAGCAGGGTTGGCTGGGTTTTTTCTTGCCCAGGCTAGAAAGCAGTGACTTGGTCAACCTTGAACTCCGAATTCAAGTGATCCTCCTGCCTCAGCCTCCCAGTTAACTGGATCTACAGGCATGTGCCACCATGCCCCACTAATTTTTTGCAATTTTGGTAGAGATAAGGTCTTGCCATGTTGCCTAGGCTGGTCTCAAACTCCTGGGCTTAAATGATGCTGCTCCCACTTCAGCCTCCCAAAGTGCTGGGATTCTAGACATAAGCCACTGGGCCTGGCCAGCAGTGGTGGGTGTTTCTATTGAGAGAAACCAAATGTTACCTCAGCATCAGTGGTGAATTTGCTTTTCACCCAGTCCTCAAAAGGTTGCTGGTAGGGGTGCCTGTATGTGCTATGCAGCAGGTGTAGAGGTTAAGAAAGGTCAGAGCTTCTCAAACTAACCTGCTTACGACTCCCCCACTCCCACCACCACCTCCTTGAGATTTTGAAAAATTAGATTGATTCAGGGGGCTGAAGTGGGGCCCCACATTCTGCATTTCTTTTCTTTTTTTTTTTGAGACAAGGTCTCACTCTGGCCCAGGCTGGAGTGTGGTGGCGCTATCATGACTCACTATAGCCTCAACCACCCAGGCTCAAGTGATTCTTCCATCTCAGCCTCCTGGCTAGCTAGGACTCCAGGTGCACACCACCACACCTCGCTAATTTTTAAATGTTGTCTAGAGATGGGGTCTCCCTATGTTGCCCAGGCTGATCTTAAACTCTTGTGCTCAAGTAATCCTCCAGCCTCAGCCTCCCAAGTGCTGAGACCACAGGTATGAGCCCCACGCCTGGCCCTGGGCTCCAATCTTGGCTCCACCACAATTTCAGTCTTACTTCACAAGTTACTTAACCTCTATGTGTATTTTCTCATCTATATAGAAGAGAGGATCATAACACCGACCTCACAGAGCCGTTTTCAGGCTTAAACACAGGCACTTGGACCAGAGCTGGCCACGCAGTGAGCACTATTACTGTTCATTACCTGCCTCACCTACCTCCTGAAGGGAGGTTGCCAAATAATTCTGGGTGTGGAAGGAAGTGTACAGAGGGGTTTTGCATTTAGCCAAGTTAGTCCTGTCCAGCCCAACCATGAAGGGACAAATCTGGTGGCTTCCTTCACGTGGAAATTATAGGAACCTAATGACTTCAGTCACAGCTCTGCTTTACTGGGAACACAAAGGAGCGTTGTTACAAACAAGGGTCAGAAAAGGAAGCAGAAGTTTTATTTTTGTTTTGAAGGCAGTCTTGCTCTGTTGCCAGGCTGGAGTGCAGTGGTGCCATCTCCGCTCACTGCAACCTCTATCTCTCAGGTTCAAGTGATTCTCCTGCCTCAGCCTCCTGAGTAGCTGAGGTTACTGGTGCCCACCACCAGCCCCGGCTAAGGTTTCAATTTTAATAGAGACAGGGTTTCACCATGTTGACCAGGCTGGTCTTCAACTCCTGACTTCAAGTGATCTGCCCGCCTCAGCCTCTCAAAGTGCTGGGATTACAGGCATGAGCCACCATGCCTGGTCAAGCAGAAGGACTGCTAAGCAAAGAGACTTCAGGCAAGGATTTGCAAGGGTTACCTGTTCTTTGAGGCAGATGTAGAGCCCATCTTTTTGGAAGGGGTGGGAGCCTTCAGCACTCTGTGTTCAGCATGTGAGCCAATGCATCTGTTCACATTCTATTTTTTTTTTTTTTGAGATGGAGTCTTGCTCTGTCACCCAGGCTGGAGTGTTGTAGTGCGATCTCAGCTCACTGCAACCTCCATCTCTCAGGTTCAAGTGATTCTCGTGTCTCAGCCTCCCAAGTAGCTGGGATTACAAGTGCTCGTCACTACGCCCAAGTGATTTTTGTGTTTTTAGTACAGACGGGGTTTCACGATATTGGCCAGGATGGTCTCGAACTCCTAACCTTGTGATCCACCTGCCTCAGCCTCCCGAAGTGCTTGGATGACAGGTGTGAGCCAACACACCTGGCCCTCTGTTAATCTTATGTGCTGTCCCAGTTGCTACAGACTGGTGTGTAACAAACCACCCCAAAGTCAATTGTGTAAAATAACCACCATTTCCATTTTCTCCTTTCTATGGGTCAGGAATCTGGAAAGAGCACAGTGTGTCTCTGCTCCACAATGTCTGGGGCCTCAGCTAGGAAGACCTGGGAGCAGGGGTAGCACCATGGCTAGAGGTGTGGAGGGATCCTCTCTCATTCCTCTGATGGTGGATGCTGGTCGTTGGCTGGGACCTCAGCTAGGGCTATGAGCTGGAAAAAGTACATGTGGCCTCATCACATGGCCTCAGGCCAGAGAAACATCTTGCTTGTTGGCCCAGGGCTGCAAAGGTAAATCTTGCCACTAAGGAGGCAGAAGCACACTCATGGCCTTTTAAAGCCCAGCCGTGAATGTTCCATGGCATGATTATAGCAGTACAAAATCAGTTCCAAGCAAGTCACAAGCCCCCAGACTCAAGGGGCGGATTAGACTCTGCCTTCTAGAAGGTTCTAGGAGAGCACATGGATCAGGAGACATTGATCTCACCATCTTCATAAATTATAGTCTGCTACACATGCTGACCCTGAAAAGGGAAATCTGTTATGTGGCAGAGTTGGGAACTGGCACTATTTGGGGATTTTCCTGAAGGTCTCATACAATAAAAATGGTGTATATGTAAGAAAACAGCTGGGCACGGGCACTGTGTTAGGTACCCTCTGTCCAGTGGTGAGAGAAGTCCAAAGTCTTGATCTCGTGTGCTTACAGAATATGTGTAATATTTAATGGTTTTTAAATTTTTTTTTCTTTTTTTTTGAGACGGAGTTTCACTGTTGTTACCCAGACTGGAGTGCAATGGCACAATCTCGGGTCACCACAACCTCTGCCTTCTGGGTTCAAGCAATTCTCTTGCCTCAGCCTCCCGAGTAGCTGGGACTACAGGCACGCACCACCATGCCCAGCTAATTTTTGTATTTTTAGTAGAGACAGGGTTTCACCTTGTTGACCAGGATGTCTGGACCTCTTGACCTTGTGATCCACCCGCCTCCCAAAGTGCTGGGATTATAGGCGTGAGCCACCGCACCCGGCCTGGTTTTTAAATTTTTATCTTCTCTTGAATAAATCTATGAAATGGAGACATAGTCTCACTATCACCCAGGCCTGGAGTGCAATGGTGTGATCTCTGCTCATTGCAACCTCTGCCTCCCAGGTTCAACTGAGTTTCCTGCGTCAGCCCCCGGAGTAGCTGGGATTACAGGTGTGCCACCATGCCCGGCTAATTTTTGCGTTTTTAGTGGAGATGGAGTTTCACCATGTTAGCCAGACTGGTCTCAAACTCCTGACCTCAAGTGATCCACCCACCTTGGCCTCCTAAAGTGCTGGGATTACAGGTGTGAGCTACCACACCTGGCCAAGATTGATTTTTGTATCAGCATTTTACAGTGCAGTTTTTTTTTTGAGACGGAGTTTCATTCTTGTTGCATAGGCTGGAGTGCAATGGTGTGATCTTGGCTCACTGCAACCTGGGAGGTACGATCCGCATCCCAGGTTCAAGCAATTCTCCTGCCTCAGCCTCCAGAATAGCTGGGATTACAGGCATGTGCCACTATGCCTGGCTAATTTTTGTATTTTTAGTAGAGACAGGGTTTCCCCATGCAGGCTGGTTTCAAACTCCTGACCTCAGGCAATCCACCCACCTCAGCTTCCTAAAGTGCTCGGATTTACAGGCGTGGGTCACCAAGACCAGTCTTACAGTCCAGTTTTAAGAAAAATAATTGTGATTGAACTGAATATTTATGGAACCCTCTTTAATGCAGATGAAAAGGATTCAAAAAACCCACAAAGGTCTTTGTCTTATTTATGGTGAGGGCAGTGGATAAAACGTGAACTCAGAAACCAGGCTGTTCACGATCAAACCTGGGCTCTACCACTTGCCAGTAGTTTAGCCTCGGGCAGAGTTCTTCCACCTTTCTGTTTCCTCATGTAAAATGGGGCTAACAGCACCTACCTGTGAGGGCAGATGAGATATTAAATGAGTGCCTAGAGCGAGGACAGGTGCAAAGTGCTCGTTGTCACCGCAATATTGTCAGCGGGTATTCTTGGCCTTGTTTCACGCTGCAGTGCAACACTGACATCTAGTGGTCAGATTATATGGCTACTTCATCAAGTAAGAGTTTGAACCAAACATGAATATATCCTTTTTTCATTATTTATTTATTTATTTTTTTAGAGACAGGGTCTCACTCTGTCACCCAGGCTGGAATGCAGTGGTGTGATCATGGCTCACTGCAGCCTTGAACTGGGCTCAAGTGATCCTCCTGCCTTGTCCTCCCTAAGTGTTGAACTACCACAGGATTACAGGCTTGAACTACCACATCCAGCTCCATTTTCTGTAACAAATAACTCAGCCCTTGACCTTTTTCTCAGACTTTTTTTTTTTTTTTTTTGAGACAGCATCTTGCTCTGTCACCCAGGCTGGAGTGCAATGACATTATCTTAGCTCACTGCAACCTTCACCTCCTGGGTTCAAGCGATCCTCCCGCCTCAGCCTCCCAAGTGCTGGGATTACAAGCACGTGCCACCGTGTTCGGCTAATTTTTGTATTTTTTGGTAGAGATGGGGTTTCACCATCTTGGCCAGGCTGGTCTTGAACTCCTGACCTCAAGTGATATACCTGCCTCGGGCCTCCCAAAGTGCCGGGATTACAGGTGTGAGCCACTGCTCCTGGCCTCTCCAACTCTTAAGTGCCTCTGTATTGCATGCATGTCACTGGAATAATGTTCTTTAATCCTGGGAAGCAACAGGAACTGCCCAGGATGCATTGTTACTATTTCTTGACTTCTTATGTGAGGCAATTGTTTAAACCTCACACCTAGCCTGTGAGGTTGGAACTACTGTCCCCAATTGATAAACGAGGGACATGAGGCTTGGCCAGGTCTTGTGACTTGCTTGGGGTCACCATGCTCGAGGGAGGAAGTTGGGCTCTGCAGCCATGCTGTGCTCTTGAGTGGAGCGGCTCACTACCTAGTGCCTGGGCTTCTCTCCTGCCACGGGCCTGGGCTCACCCTGGACAGCCTGCCTGCCCAGCCCATTAGGAAAATCCATCAGAGGCCTGCCCTGCTTGGCCCCGGAGGACTGTCCAGGTAGACTGGGATGTCCTCAGGGAGTAGTGGAAAGAGGCGAGAAGTACCTGTCATTTCTAGATGCTACCCACTGAGCAGATGCAGAGGAAAGTCCTCAGAAGGCTGAACCTCCAAAAAGCTTTGATCTGGGTTTCAGCCCTTGGCAGTTTAGGGAACTTGAGGGATGTACCTGGAAAAGGAAGACAAGGAGTGGCTTTATGTGCTTCCCTTCCAGTCTTTTCTTTTTTTCAGATAGAGTCTCGCTCTGTCTCCAGGCTGGAGTGCAGTGGCATGATCTTGGCTCACTGCAACCTCTGCCTCCCAGGTTCAAGCAATTCTCCTGCCTCACCTCCCAAATAGCTGGGACTACAGGTGCGTGCCACCACGCCAAGCTAATTTTTGTATTTTTAGTAACGACAGGGTTTCACCATGTTGGCCAGGATGGTGTCAATCTCTTGACCTCGTGATCTGCCTGCTTCAGCCTCCCAAAGTGTTGGGATTACAGGTGTGAGCCTCCGTGCCTAGCCTTCCCTTCCATTCTAAAAGTAGTACCTACTGTGACAAATACAGAATACAGAAATATAGGCAATAAATTAAAAATAAAACAAAAACCTAGAAATACAGGCAGGGTGTGGTGGCTCACACCTGTAATCCCACCACTTTGGGAGGCTGAGATGGGACAATTGTTTGAGGCCAGGAGTTTGATATCAGCCTGGGTAACATAGTGAGAGCTGGTCTCTACAAAAAATAAAAATTAGCCGATGTGCTGATGCACACCTGCAGTCCCAGCTACTTGGGAGGCTGAAGTGGGAGGATCACCTGAGTCCGGGAAGTCGAGGCTGCAGTGAGCCTTGGTCGAGCCACAGCACTCCAGCCTAGGCAGCAGAGTGAGACCCTGCCTCTCAAAAAACTACAACAGGCTGGCCGTGGTGGCTCACGCATGTAATCCCAACACTTTGGAAGGCCGATGTGGGTCGAATTACAAGGTCAGGAGTTTGAGACCAGCCTGGCCAATATGGTGAAACCCCATCTCTACTTAAAAAATACAAATTAGTGGGTGTGGTGGTGCATGCCTGTAGTCTCAGCTACCCAGGAGGCTGAGGCAGGAGAATCTCTTGAACCGGGAGGCAGAGGTTGCAGTGAGCTGAGATCTTACCACTGCACTCCAGCCTGGGTGACAGAGTGAGACTGTCTCAAAACAAAAAACAAACAAACAAAAACTACAATAAAACAAACCAATATTGGGTCTGATGCTTTCACTTCATTGTTAACGTAAAGGAAAAGTAGTAACACTGGTGTCGGAACCATACTTCTCTGGCAATGAATGCCAACGAGGTGGTTCCTGTTTCACTCGCTGAATGAAGTCACGGGGCGTTCATTCACTGTAGTTTGACTTTGTGATGCTCTTGTTGGTGATAGAATGATAAAGCTAATGGTGGATTTTGCAAGATACACCTGAGGTACAGGTGCAGGGAGCTCTAGGGTGTACTGATGATAATGTATATTGCGTGATATGATCTGTAAATCGTGGGCTATGCATCCTTTACACTCGACTGGAACACGCTTTGCACTATGCACACACATGTTTCGCGGAGAGTGGTGTTGAGTGCTGTGCCAGGCGCTGAGTCAGGCTCTGGGGTGCAGCAGTGACCCTGGCGGTCAAGCCCCGCCTCGCCCCGCCAGCTCCACCTCCGCAGAGAAAGCGGAGCTGGGCGCTGGAGGTCGACCGAGGAGGCCCCTCCGCGGAGCGCCACCAGGGGGCGCGCGAGGCATGACGGAACTGCGTACTTTGTCCCCTCGCGCGGCCCGTCGCCCGCACCGCGGCGGGAAAATCCGACCCGGCAGCGTACCACCACTGCTCTCAGCCCTCGTGCGTTTGCCCAGCGTCAGCCCGCAGAGATGGAAGAGGAGGCGGAGGCCGAGGAGCAGCAACGATTTTCTTACCAACAGGTACAGGAAAACGGGGGCCCAGCTGGGCCGGAACGGCGCCGAGTTTCCGTAGAGAAAAGGACCCCAAGGCCCCAGGCGGCCTCTCATCGGGTGGTGCTGGGATGTAGTTTCCGCGGCAACGCGTGGGACCTAGGGCTGCGCCGGCCTGGGAGGAAGCAGTCCTAGGGGAGCGCGTGGGCTCCGGGGTGCGGCGGCGAGAGGCCACCTTCTGGCTTTGCGATGAAGCCTCGGTTTCTCCTTCTCAGATGGGGTTGTCATGAGAGTGGAACATTGGCATTGGAGACACTACAGGTGACGCCCGTAGCGCGGTGCGCCGGTCGGGTCGGAGCTCTGGAACGCTGGTCCTGGAGGCGTCGGCCCTTTATACAGTTAAGGGGCTGCGCCGCTGGGACTAGGTGACCAGGCTTAGATGCGGATTCGAACCTCAGCTTCGCCAACTCGTGATTGTACTGACTCGGCCCAAACGCAGTTTTTTTCCTCTGCAAAATCGTCGTAAGAATAACCACTTGGGCTGGGCGCGGTGGCTCAAGCCTGTAATCCCAGCACTTTGGGAGGCCGAGGCGGGTGGATCACGACGTCAAGAGATCGAGACCATCCTGGTCAACATGGTGAAACCCCGTCTCTACTAAAAATACAAAAAATTAGCTGGGCATGGTGGCACGTGCCTGTAATCCCAGCTACTCAGGAGGCTGAGGCGGGAGAATTGCCTGAACCCAGGAGGCGGAGGTTGCGGTGAGCCGAGATCGCGCCATTGCACTCCAGCCTGGGTAACAAGAGCGAAACTGTCTCAAAAAAAAAAAAAAAAAGAATAACCACTTGCCAGGGTAGCTGCGGGCATCCCATTCGTTCCTTTCATAAGCGCCGGGCTTACAGAGCAGCAGAGGCTGAGAACGTTACAGTGCTGTGAAGAGGCGAAAAGCAGGACCCGGAATGGCGACCTTAAAGAGGACGGACTGAAGAAACTCAGGAATAAGCTCCAGACGCGGGAGTTTCCTCTCTACAGAGTTAAATTGCAGCAGCTGTCTACCCAGCCCCTTGTATTTTGAGAAGTTCAAACCTTCAGAAAACTTGCAAGAACATGGTACTGAACGGCTAGATGCCTGTAACCTCGATTCCACCACTAGTTAGCATTTTGCTCCCTTTCTTTTCCCTCATCGGAGAATTAATTGCAAATATTTTGACACTTTGCCTTTAAATTTTAATTCTTTAGTACACATCTCTCAAAAACAAGGCATTGGGGGCACAGTGGCTCATTCCTGTAATCCCAGCACTTGGCTGGGCATGGTGGTTCATGCCTGTAATCCCAGCACCTCAATTACTTGAGGTCAGGAGTTCAAGACCATACTAACCAACATGGTGAAACTCCCTCTCCTAAAAATACAAAAATTAGCCGGATGTGGTGCCTGTAATCCCAGCTACTCAGGAAGTTGAGGCAGGAGAATTGCTTGAACCTGGGAGGTGGAGCTTGCAGTGAGCCGAGATCACACCATTGCACTCCAGCCTGCAATGACAGAGCGAGACAAAACAACATCTTAAAAAACAAAGCCCAAGGCATTCTTCTACATTATCTCAATAAATTGTCCCACTCAGGAACTTAAATATTGATAAAACTATTGAATGTGCAGTCCATTGTCAAGTGCTCCCACTTGTCTAAAGATGTTTCTTTTCACTTTTTTCCTTCATCCAGGATTCAGTTAAGGATGAGACATTGCGTTTGGTAATCTTGTCTCTTTGGTCCTCCCTACCCTCTTCTTTTTTTTGAAACGGAGTCTCCCTCTTGTTGCCCAGGCTGTAGTGCGGTGGTTTGATCTCAGCTCACTGCAGCCTCCGCCTCCCAGGTTCAGGAGATCCTCCTGCTCAGCCTGCCCAGTAGCTGGGATTACAGGCGCAAGCCACCATACCTGGCTAATTTTGTATGTTTAGTAGAGACGGGGTTTCACCATGTTGGCCAGGCTGGTTTTGAACTCCTGACCTCAAGTGATCTGCCCGCCTTGGCCTCCCAAAATGCTGGGATTACAGGTGTGAACCACTGTGCCTGGCCCGCTCTTTTCATTTTTGTGTAGAACAGAGCCTAGCTGTCAAAAGACAAATGCTTCCTGATGAAATGAAGCTGCACAGATGGGCTGAGAAATGTGCCCCTCAGCTGTGATGAGCATGTAGATTTCCCCCCATTCACGTAAACAACCATTCTTGGCAGTTGGTAGACAGTAGTGAACACAACTGACAGGGTGCTGCCCTTGAGA